>NC_039243.1:13931547-14650297 GCF_003368295.1 Carassius auratus
TGCAGGGCAATGGTGAGTGGGGCAGGGGGCCTGTGGAAACATGATGGCAGATAATCAAAGGCCCTCAAAAATACTCAAAACTGAAAAATGTTTATATATTTCAGATATCTAAATGTTTATATATATATATATATATATATATATATATATATATATATATATATATATATATATATTAGATGTTGTAAATCTTTACTTTTGTGTTTTACTGGGGACCTCAAGAGGCCCCTTAGAGGGTCCCCGGCCCTGGTTGACAACCACTGCACTAGTTGGTTTATTTTTATGTGATTTCTCTCACCAGTGCAGACATGGGGCTTGCAGGAAGGCTCACAGCCTTAACAAAGACAGAGAAGAAGCACAGATAGCCTTGCCACAAGAGTGAAATTCTCATCACCATCACCCAGAGAACCACAGATCAGTACAATGCACACAAATACAGAACTAATTAATCATCTACAACAGCACTTATTATTCTATCCACCTTATTTTGCAATGCAGAAGTATTTTCTGTGAATGAGTAACATTTCATTTGCCACTATAAATAACTAGAGAAATAACAAAGTGCAGTAAATGTTAAAACTGTTTATAATTACAGCAATACATTAAAATAATATGATAAAATACCTGTTTTCAAAATCAAGCAGCATAATATCTTGTACTTGTAGAGATAAAAACAACTGGAAGCAGATGATAACAGAAATGTTGCATATTCAAGTTATAAATGACTGCACTCATTTCTGACAAATTTAAGGTTTATATGTGAACATGCAATACTCGTACATGCTTGTGAGTGTTTGTATACATGCATGTGCGGGGCTGAGGGCCCAAAGTCGAAGGTACGAGGCGGTGCTGGAGATGCAGCCCAGACAGTAAAAACCTCTGTGCAATCAGACCCCTGTAGAGGTGAAGAAGCACGATTAAAAATATGAATACTTTCAACCAGAATGTTAGCCTTTCACCGCTGTCCATGACTCTCCTAAGCTTCATTTGTGAAGTGGTGTCTCGATCTTTTCATCTGTTCCTCCTCCTGCCTCTCTAGGTCTTCTCGAGTGTTTAGAGCTGGTGTGTGTGACTAGGGGGCGCTGCTCCTCCTGTTTCTGAGAAGGCCAGTATAAATGTCTCCAGTGTGGACGACGGTCAGTGTAAATACAATAAAGTTTGTAATTATGGTTTTCTATTTTTATTATAAAGGGGACATCAGATGCCCATTTTCCACAAGTTCTTATGATTCTCTAGAGCCTTTTGAAATGTCTGTAACATACTTTTATGCTAATGCTAATTAGCTCTGCTCACCCCACCCCTCTCTAACATGAAAGAAGAAAGGCGATTGGCAAATAATCATAAAAATACAATATGTGAGATTTCTTCTGGAGGTGCAGCTGGTTCACGAACAGTGGGCTCTGATCCATCCTTGAGTAAAACATGCCTTGAATTGCCCCTCGTTCAGAAAGCAGTCTGGAGTTATGTATTGGATATGCTCAGAAATGAATACATTTGGATGCATTTGGTGTTGCATTACCATCAAAAACAAAACTAATCCACTGTGTCCTTGATGTCTCTACTTACAGTTTTTGCAGTCTCTGTTTTTGAAGTGAGTGGGTCTCAAGTTCAAAATAAGGAAAAAAATAAATAACGTCAAAAATATCTATATACATTTACATGTAGACATTCAGCACTTTAATCCAAATCGACTTACAAAAAGGGACAATGGAAGCAATCAAAATCAACAAGAGAGCAATGACATTCAAGTGTTTTTATAACAAGTCTCAGTTAGCTTAACGCAGTAGCACATTTTTTTTTTCTTAATCATATAATAAATAAAATGAAAACAGAAAGAATGGAAAAAAGAATAGTGCAAGCTAGTGTTAGTAGCCTTTTTTTGCTTTTGTGAATTGTATAATAAATAAAAAGAAAACTGAATACAAGAGGACTTGAGAAGCTAGTGTTTGTTTTTTTATTCAAGATTCAAGATTTTTATTCGTCACATACAAAATTATACATAGCATATATAACCAGCAGTGAAATGTGAGTTAGGTCCACTCCATGGACAGTGCAATTATTAAAGAAAATAAAACGGATGAAAATATACATAAATGTCATGATTCTGCCCTTGTGTCCTTGATTTTCCATAGTCTTGAGGCAGGATCATGACAGACCCGTGTTTTGTGTACAAGCACATGGCCTTGTCTTTGGGCCATGTGCTTGTGTTGTCTCATTCCCTTGCCCCGCCCCCCTTGTTATCCTAGTCTTGTCGTGATTGTCCTATCTGTGCCACCTGTTGTTTCTTAATTAGTTCCCCTATTTAGATCCCCTAGTGTGCGCTGTCTTTTGTCGGTTCATTGTACCTCATATGTGTTCCTACTGGTCAGCTTGTGAGAGAAGTTTACCCTTGTAACCCCCTTTGAGAAGTCTTTGTGTAACCGTGAGTGTTTGTTTGTAGTTAGTGTTTAAGAGTTTGTTATCATGTCAATCCTGTCCTGTTAAGTTGTTTAGTTTCCGCCCTAGCTGTTGTTTTCCCCCTCGTGGGTTTTGTTTTCCCCTTTTTGTGTTAATAAACCCTTCGTGTTGAGAATCCTGTCTGCACTTGAGTTCCTCCTTTGCCAAACCCTGACACGTAAATATAGCAATGTAAGAATGAAATAAAAATAAACAATACAAATAAGAATAAAATATGTAAATATAGAAGGTAAAATAATGTGCATGAAAGTAAACTGCAGTCTTAAATATTAAGATACACAGGGATGTACTATGTGCATTATACTGTAGTCTTAAATATTAAAATACAAAGGAATGTAGAAGTGGCAAATGTGCAAACAGGGTGACACTGTCAGTGTGTCTATGTGAGGTAGTGAATGATGAATATCTTACTGATAAAGTGAACATTAAGTGGAGGCATGAGGATTTTAAGAGGCTGGTTTTGAGTGTAGGAGCCTGATGGCCTGGGGGAAGAAACTCCTCCTGAGTCTCTAGGTTTTTGCCATCAGGTTACGGAAGCTCTTACCAGATGGCAGCAAAATGAAAAGATGGTTACTGGGGTGGGTGGAGTCTTTGATGATTTTAGCAGCTTCTGCAGCGTTTGAGGTAAATGTCCTGCAGAGAGGGGAAAGCAGACCCGGAGATGTGCTCAGCTAAGCGCACAACTCTCTGCAGGGCTTTGCAGTCTTGACTGGAGCTGTTCCCATACCACACTGAGATACACTAAGTCAATACATTTTCTATAGCCCCAGAATAAAAAAGTATTCAGGATTGCTGGTGAGACCCTGAATTTGCTCAGCTGTCGCAGATGGTACAGTCTTTGCCTGGCTTTATTAACCTGTGTTTGAATGTGAGTAGTCCAAGTCAGGTCCTCGGAGATGTTTACACCAAGGTACTTGAAGCTGCTCACCCTCTCCACAGGGGTCCCGCTGATCATAAGAGGAGTATAGGGCTGCTGCTGTCTCTTCCTGAAGTCCACAATCAGTTCTTTAGTTTTGCTCACATTCAGAAAGAGACAATTGTCCTGGCACCATGATGTTAATTTCTCTACCTCATCCAAGTATGCGGTCTCATTATTGTTGTGAATGAGGCCCAGAACCACAGTTTCATCAGAAAATTTGATTATAGATGTGGAGCTGTGTGAGACATGCAGTCATGTTTGTAGAGAGAGTAGAGCAGGGGACTCAGGACACAGCCCTGTGGGGCTCCTACGTTCAGGGTGATGGAGCTGGAGGTGTACTGGCCTAGTTTCACCACTTGAGGTCTGCCGGTGAGGAAATCAAGAATCCAGTTGCAGAGTAAGGAATTCAGACCGAGGTCTATGAGTTTAGAAGCTAGCTTTATGGGGACTATAGTATTAAAAGCTGAGCTATAGTTGATAAATAGCAGCCTTACATAGTTCCCGTTATTGCTGTCAATGTGTGTGAGAGAAGAGAGTAGGATATGAGAGATGGCATCATCAGTGGATCTGTTTGGGCGATAGGCAAACCGAAGAGGGTCCAAAGTATCCGGGATGGAGGAGCAGATGACGTTTTTGACCAGTCCCTCAAAGACCTTCATGACTATTGATGTGAGGGCAACTGGACGATAGTCATTCAGACAAGAGGGTTTATTGTTCTTAGGCACAGGGATGATGACAGATTTTTTGAATGAGGTGGGAACCACCGATGTAGCAAGAGACTCATTAAAAATGGATGTAAACAAACCAGCGAGCTGATCAGCACAGGACCGCAGAACAAGACCAGAAATCCAATCAGGTTCAGCTGCTTTCCTTACATTCACTTGCTTAAGTGCCCTCCGAACCTTGTCCTCCGAGAGAAAACAAGTAACAAAAGAAACAAGCTTAAAGAAAACAAGCAGTCAGCAAATGAATAATGAGTGCAAGTCTAAAAGGGGCAATTATAACAAAAAATTTAATTAGAATAGGGTCCTAGTTAGAGAGTCAAATAAAGACGGGAGAGATGTCTGTGAAAGTGATTTTGTGCCTCGTTGGGATGGCACAATAAAGCAGCGTTCAAGCTTCTAGAAGGCACATAAGGATGAAGTAATGAATTTAAGTAAATGGGTGCAGAGCCACCCAGCCAGCAATGACATGTGGGGCTCAGATGAGGGCTTCATGGGCGGCAAATGTGGGCCCCATGGGCTTGCACCCGGGATCTTTAAACCGATACCAATATTTACAGACATTGAATTTTAAAGCCAATATCGGCCAATAATATCGACCATCCCTAGTTATCTAAATATGTGTTTCTGCCCCAAGGGACAGGCGTCTGGGACTGGACTATTATTAGAAGTGTTACGGTAGGCCTGCAACCTTTCTGAGAGTCCACTAATCAGCATAATTCAACACAGCGTAAACTTTGACCTATTTTGATGTTTTTTTTACATTTTTGGGAAGTTACATTTTTCATTTTCTGCACGACTAACAAAAGTGACTGATGGATTGTTTTGGCAAAAGATCTACATGTGTATGTGATGTTTGTTCTTTGGTGACTAGCACGACTTGATATGTATTGAGTTACAATTACTCAACATGCTTGATTAGCCTACATGTAGAGTTATTACAAGTTACTTAAACTTGTACAGTAAGTAATTGCATAACTCAATAGGCCTACATAGATACTTTGCGCCTCTGCCATGAAGGACCCATGTGTTCCAAGTTCAAACCCAACTTAGCACATAAATATGCCATGCAGGACCCATATATGTGTTCCCGTTCAAACCCATGGCCACTTGGACTATATATATGCCATTCAAGACCCATATATGTGTTCCCAGTTCAAACCCATGCCCACTTGGACCATATATATGCCATTCAAGACCCATATATGTGTAGGACTCATACTACAAAACCTACATGGGACCCGCTGATTTCACCCAGCCAAAGCCCATGCCCACACAGTAACCATGGAACCCACAGTTAACCCATTTGGGCCCCACATGTCATTGCTGGCTGGTGGTTTTGTAGGCAAACATCAATGCCTTGACTTGAGCAGCTATAACCAGTGCAAATTGATAAACAGAGGTGTGATGTGCTTTCTTTTCAGCTAGTTAAAAATTAATCTTACTGCTGCGTTCTGGATTAATTGTAAAGGTTTGATAGAACTGGTTGGAAGACCTGCCAAGAGTTCATTGCAATAGTCCAGCCTGGACAGAACAAGAGCTTGAACAAGGAGTTGTGCAGCATGTTCCGAAAGAAAGGGCTTGATCTTCTTGATGTTGAACAAAGCAAATCTGCAGGAACAGGCAGTTTTAACAATGTGGTCTGAGAAACTCCAAGGTTTCTGGCTGTTTTTGAAGGAGTTATGGTTGATGTGCCTAAATGGATGGTGAAACTGTGATGAAACGATGGGTTTGATGGAACCACATGCAGTTCTGTCTTGGCAAGGTTAAGATGACGGTGATGGGCCTTCATCCAGCTGTTAGACATGCTGAGATGTGAGGATTAAATTAAATATTACATTTATTTCTAAAACTTAAATGCTTTAGAAAAAAAGAACTGAGTTTAAGTTAAATGAAAAATATAGAAAATATGAATCATTTACTTAATGAACAACCTCATGCAACCAGCAGCATGTGACGTTATTGTCTTCTGTGTTGTACAGTTTGAACACATTATTTTAAAAGCCTTTTTTTTTATATTTTCTGCAATCTATAATCACATATGTTGGTTAGATTGTTATGGTTTGTGATACTTTTACAATTTCAGTTCAAATATATATTCAAAACATTTTATTATTCACTAATTAAAATTTTGTTAATTTATATTTAATCAAAGATGCCAGAACAGCCTTATTTCACCCCATATCATTCCCTGTTATTCCCTTAAAATTGAGATACCTCAACAGTTTTGGCTGCATGGACCAATCTCTCAGGTTCCAAATCTTATGGGTTTGGAATGACTCGAGAGTATGATGGCTGGATTTTCACTTTCAGGAGAATTAACGCTTTACAGTTTGCTCTAAAAAAAAAAGCTGTTGAAATGTTTCACCATTACTGCTGAGGAAACAAATATCCTTTTCATTAGAACACCGTTAAATATTTAAGTTTTAATCTACCTTGGTTAATCTTTTCCCTGGATGTAATATTATGCATACCTCCAGTTGTAGTGCTGCATCATGGGTTTGAGGTGCCGGCCAGAAGAATTAGGACCGAGTCCTTTACTGAAGCACTCATTATAAATGTAGAACAACCCCATTGAAAGAATCAGATATCTCCCACCAAACAGCATACACAAAATCACACACAGAAAGTACTAACAGACAAATGCTGTACAAACCTAAAGTGCATTCTAGAAGTGATGCAAAGAAAGCAGATAGATATGGTACAATATGTTCAAAAGTTTGGGGTGGACTTATTTTAAAACAAACAAAGCATTTTCCGACCTCAAACTTTTGAACAGTAATGCATAATCTGAAAACTGCATAGCATGTTCTATTTAAAAGTTTTTCTTAGTCTGGATGGCAGTTGAAAAGATTAAGTTGTGTAAAAATGAAAGAAACCTCATTAGTGTTCCTCATTTTAGGGTCTGTTTCCTCCAGGATCATCCACAGGGCAGCCAATGTCTTGAGTAAACC
This sequence comes from Carassius auratus, assembly GCF_003368295.1. NCBI lineage: Eukaryota > Metazoa > Chordata > Actinopteri > Cypriniformes > Cyprinidae > Carassius > Carassius auratus. The sequence continues at coordinate 13,938,600 of NC_039243.1, forward strand.
ATGACCAACATCTCCGAACATCGCAAAAAAAAAAAAAAAAACAGGAAGGGAAAAGTAACGGTCGTGTACACAGCTGAGAAGGGAACAAACACACACAAGACAGTTACTGTGATGGGATTTTGTTTGTCTCAAACTTGAATGACTTGCGTCTGCTTTCGTGTGAGAGTGTGTGAGAGTTACCTGGATTAACCTCTCTGTAACAAGCCACACCATAAGAATCCACTATATTCTGGAAGCTGGAAGTGAATATGTTGCTGTTAAAGAGGTTTGGAGGAGATGTGGGTACAGGTAGACGGTTGTAAGAGTCCACACTGCTACAGCTCTTTCTCTAAGAAACTGCAACCAAAACTGAAATGACAAAAAAACAATACTCCACTGCAAAATTCACTGCTGGAGATCCTCTAGTATATGAGAAAATAAGTATTTCCCTGCATTTCTAGCCCTCACCCTATATAATTCTTCAATACCTGAAAATCACACTTGACTTCTTTGTGACATTTTTTTGTGAACAATTTATTATTAAGTTTATTAAATAGTCTTATCTCACCATTCCTTCTATCAGAGGGCAGCAGGGGAAGTTTGGTCAGACTCGTGAAAAAGTCAATTTTTCTTTCATTATCTGGCTTGGCTCTTTGTTCATCTTCAGTTCTCTCTTCACAGCAGTTCAGTCAATGTACTGTTTGAGTACATGAATTACTCCGGGATATTGGTTTGTTTGAACTCAGAGGGAGTGTCAGCCACTTTTGTGTATTGGAGACACGAACCATTTAAAATGATTCAGTTCGATTTGGTGAACTGGTTCAAAAAGATCCGGTTACATCGAAGGATTTGTTCGCGAACCGAATATCACAAACTGCTTTGTTTTGAACTCTCTCACAACAGACACGGAAGAGAAGACAATGCTGAATAAAGTCGTAGTTTTTGTTATTTTTGGATCAAAATGTATTTTCGATGCTTCAAAAAATTCTATCTGACCCTCTGATGTCACATGGACTACTTTGATGATGTTTTTCTTACCTTTCTGGACATAAGCAGTATACTGTGCACACAGTTTCAGTGGAGGGACTGAGAGCTCTCGGACTAAATCTAAAATATCTTAAACTGTGTTCCAAAGATAAACGGAGGTCTTTCTGGTTTGGAACAACATGAGGGTAAGTTATTAATGACATAATTTTGCTATTTGGGTGAGCTATCCCTTGTCACCTGTCGCTTTGGTCTTCATCAAAAGCCACTTGCGCCACCTGCTGGTGAGCGACTGACAGCAGCTGGAGATCATGATCATATTCCTGCAGCTCCCGTTTGTGCAATGGCGAATGCCAGTGCAAAGCCCTGGAAATACAAGGCATTAAAATGCAAGCACTCTTAATGCAGTGCATTATGTTTTTCAGTTAGTGCTATTCAACGTGCTTTTTGGTTTCAAAGACATATGTAGTCATTTTTCTTCCTTAACGTGGCTTCATGGGAATTGTTGGAGTCTGTCGGAGAGCACTTAGTCTAATGCTGTCTGGTAGACAGTCTGTGCGTGAGTGCAATAGCGGAAGTGTCCCGTTACTGTAGGAACATAAACAAACCCGATGACACGAAGAGCAGATCTTTGAACCCACATCCTTTCGTTACTCTTGACATTGACATGCGATTCAGCCACAGACCTGCTGAAGCACACAACCAAAGAGCTTCAAATAACATGCATCATTTAGTAGGCTATAGGGGAAAAAATCTTGACAGAAATGGTTAAAGTATTTATTGGACAACTTCATTGTAATGACATAAATAGTGAAATAAATAGATTTGATAAATGTCAATCCATTTATGTAAGAAGCAATCCTCCTTTACACTTTTTCTCACTTTTTTCACTTTTTCACTCTCTTCCGTTGGGGCCCTGGTAATCAGTACTGGTTTTACCCCCAGTCTGACACCCTGCCCTTTTCTAAAGCAACATAAACAACCACACAGTCTCACTTCAAAACTCTCACAACAAAAGAGCAGCTCGAAGCTTTCAAAAATGTATACACATCATTACACACTACAGCAAAACAATTGAAAACACAATACTCAATTTGTGAGAAGTTCTTTGTTTCATAACTGCCAATGCATTTTTTTTTTTACTTTACAGTAATGGATGTTCTTACATCTCTGCAGAGGATTAGGCATTTAGATTTGAGAGTTTCATATGAAGAGTATAAATCTGTAGTAAATTCTGCATGTACATTACTGTAACACAACTCAATGCAAAAACAGAATCTATTGCACACAACAGTACTCTTGAAAACATGATCAGGGTGTGAAGTTTTTTTATTTACTTTATTCACACCACACACACACACACACCACTATCACGGTGTGGCATCTTGTCGCTGAGCTGCATCGGGCCACATAACCTCACGGCAGGCTATATTGTCTCTTGCCAGGCAAAACTTTGCATTCAGGAAAAACGCCCTGGAATGGCGAATCCATCCTTGGAAGGCCTCCACTGGGATGTTAACACAGGCCAGCTCCATTGCACTTGGGAGGTTCTCTATAGTGTATGGTTTTCTGTCATAAACCTTCCATCTCCACAATGAGAAGAACTCCTCTATAGGGTTCAGGAAAGGGGAGTAGGGTGGCAGACAGACGTGTAAAAAGTTGTTACTGTTGGTGGTGAACCTCTCTAAATTTAGTTTGTTTTGTGAAAGCGTACATTGTCCCAAATGATCACATAAATGTGATGTGCGGGCCCAGGATGGTGTTGTTGGCGGTCCAGGAGAATGTCTTTTAGCTCCTCTAGAAAGTTGAGACGTTGGGTGTTGTAAGACCCAAGGACAGCATGGTGGTAGACAACCCCCTCCAAACCCATGGCCGCACAAAGAGTAATAGTACCCCCCCGTTGGCCCAGAACCTCAGTGATGGCTCTTTGGCCAGTGATGTTACGGCCTCTTTGCCTTCGTTTCTGCAGGTTGAAGCCAGCCTCATCCAGGAAGAGGTACTCATGAGGTCTGGCCAGCGCATCCAACTGTAATATCCTCTGTTAAAATGTGAAAGTGAACAGGTGCTCAGAACAACAGTCAATCAGGTAGCACAGTATTGTCCAGAAGTAATGTAGGCCACTGAGAAACACAGTATGTCCACTAACTGTACTGTGAAAATGGATGTATAGACGGTTTCATCGGGCGCACACGCCTGGACCTAAGTTAACTTCCGTTCTGTGTTGTGTATATCGGTCTGGCTGCGGTGCCTTCTACAAACGCAGTTAAAGGCAAGGTGATGAGTAGACTGAAGTTGGGCTCAGGTGTTTCCCATACATTTATTTATTTTTGGAGACTAACCACAATTTTAAAACTGATTTTTTTAAAAAAAAAAGGCTTCATGGAGTAACGTTAAGTACTGCACGTTTAATAATAATAATTCCTTACATTTATATGTTTAAATATCAAAGCGAGGCACAGGTGTTTTTATATCGCTGTATTTCAGAAGGAAGACTTGCATGATGCCTGATAGCAGCGTGTGAGCGTACCAGCTCTGCTTCGTTTACAGCTGTTACTGGGGAAACCTCTATTTCTCGCACTTTATGTCTATGCTTTAAAACATCTCCTGCTGGCAAAGAATGAATTGCATTTTCATTAAGTCCGCCTGATCCATGCAGCAAACATTTTGTTTGTTATCAAAAAATATCTACTCTAGAGGGACTTGGCTGTTGTTATTGATTCTATTTGGAAATCTACCGGAAGTTAAGTTAGGTCCACAAAAGCGCTCATGCGCAGTAACATTTGTTTATGTTGTTGCCGTTGAAACCGTCTATACTTATTTTCACATACTTGTAACGTAGGTCTTTGTGACGCGCAGAGTTGCGCTCAAAGGGAACCCTATAGACCGGTTTCATCCGCATCTTTTTGGCGCCGGAGAACTCGGTCCATGGCCGCGGGAAGTGGGGGTGCTGGGGGTGCTGCAGCACCCCCTAGTGACGAGAGGGAGATAAAAAAAATGTAGGCCTATTAAAATATTTTGCACAATTTATAAATTCCTTATGAATATTTTAGAAAATGATTTTGACACACGCAGTCTATTACGTATATTTTGGATTTTAATTTCATATTTTGAGGCCTAATCAACACAGGTTCGGAAGTTACGTTGTCAACGTCAGGCAGGCAGGTTTGGTCGCCGAGTAACGAGGTTTCCCGCTCGTTCCACGCAGAATACATCCATCTTTATATAATACAGCGCACCTCGACATTTGGACACCTGTAACCAGGGCACCCCGCCTGCATGTAGCTCAGGTAAGAGCATTGTGCTGCCGCGCTTGTAACATTTATTTTTTTGGCAACAAGTGTGGGATCAGCTTTGACTAGCCAAGCAATTGTAAGTAGTATACTATAGTATTTTTGTAAGGTGGTGGGGATGGAGAGTATTATTTCGTTCGTGTGTTCTTTGCGTAAGAGTTGAGGAGAACTGTTAAATAACGTTTAAATAGTCGGAGATTATTTCCTTGTGGTTTGTGTAAAAAGGTTGAAGATGGAGACAGAAAGCTTTATACTGTGCGTTTGTTTTTTGCGTAATGGATGTGGAGAACTGTTCAATAAACAAATTGCTTAAATAGTCAGAGATTATTTCCTTGTGGTGTGCGTAAAAAGATTTTGGAGTTAATGGAGGTGCGTGTGACATAAACGTGCAGTGACTCAAGCCAGGTGACCAAATCGATTGCATTGTTTTAGCGTTATTGTGAAGTTTGATTAATATTATATTTTGTTGTAATATTATTTGTTGTATCTAAATAAGTTGCATGTATGTATAGGCTATCTGAAATTGTAATGAAAGTAATTATTTCGTTTTCTTTCGATTATTAAACTATTATTTCTGATTCTGCTTCTGCTTCAGATTAATAAGGCATTGCGCATATCTGAGAACTGATGTCTGTGTGTTTCAGACCCTGTGCATTGAAGTGTATATGACAATAAAGTAGTAAATCTCAATGTATTTATTTTTAAAATGTATTTTAAATAGGCCTATAGGCTCATAGGTTTTTTGTCAAAAAAAAAAAAAAAATTCACTGCACCCCCTGTTCAAAATTACTTCCCGCGGCCCTGACTCGGTCTATTGTGGCCAAGCTTGAAATTATTGGCAATGACTTTGTCTCTGATCTCCCGGAGTCTGATGTTCTCACGAACCATATCCACAATGAGGGTTTCTTGTGCCGCTGTAAATTTGGCAACCCTCCCACCTCTATGTGGCATTCTTTCAACTCTAAAGAAAGAAACATGTGTTGTCAACTGACATGTTTTACAATACAGTAACAACTGATTTGATCCCAATTGACTACTTTCACAGGCTTGTAAAATTGTATTGTGACAAAGAAAGCAATAGAGTACAATACCTGAGTGAACCTACTCAGGTTTGGATGGACTCGTAGTCCTGCTTCAGCCATTGCCATGCCATGTGGTCACAGCATTAGCAACAAGTGTCTTCAATTTTGAGTCCTTGTGTGTAATGAATGATGCCAGGTGTGTTCATTGTGTTCAAAAGCATTTTGCATCACATGAGCTTTCATTTGAGAATATGAGCAGAGTTCTTTTGCAACTTGTGTTTTAGCAAAAAAAAAAATGTGTTAAGATTTATGAGAATGAAGGAGTGTGTTTTGTGAATTGTGTTTTCATGTGAAATGTGTTTATGATATTGGAAAATGATGGCTAGATTTAGTAAATGTGTTTAGACAACTGGTCATTTGGTTGAGAGGATTGGCTTTTGTGTTTTAGCATTTGAGAAAAACTAATACAATTTCAATAAAATTAAGATATTATTAAAATAATATCTGCAATGAAAGATTTAAGATTGCACAAAGTAGGCTAATAGAAAAAAATTATAGTAATCCATTTCGATTGACATAAGCTCTTAATGCATCAGATACTGTTTTTTCCTTCTATTTTGGAAAAAAGATATACTAAATCACAAAACAAGGGAAGGCATATATTTTAATATCTAGGATAATGCTTTTAATTTCAATATAATATAACAATCATAATACATTTCAATTGGAATGGTAAACAGATTTTGTTAAGTAGAGAGAGAGAGAGAGAGAGAGAGAGAGAGAGAGAGGAGAGGAGAGGAGAGGATTACTTAAAAAATAAATCAGTAAAGTACTTTGAACACTTTACTGTGATCAATTACATGGTCTTATCTGGTATGTCTACATTCCAAATGTCCATCTGACAGTCATGAAATAAACATAGATATGTTGAAAGTGAGGGGGACATTCCCTAAAATAGATTGCCACTGAGAGCAAGAATGTGACCATGCTCAGTACAGCAACACAGAGCATGGTGTTGTTACAACGATATGGAACAGGTGACTAAAACCTGTTCCTCAGAAGAGGTGACTGGTAATCTCTGGTGGCCTGAATAAAGATCACAGCAGCCTCATGAGCTCTCACTATTTGCATTCAATTGCCACAGGCAAGTCACCACACCTGAAGACAGCACAACATATTTTTATAGCTGGATACATTTTCTTTGATGTAACAACAATTACATCTAAAATGCTGACAAGCCACAAATATCTGGCAACACTGCCAGAACTTAAACTGATAGTAATCAAAAAAGCCCACAGTCATGTAATCGCTGACAGGATACCACATAGGGTAAGGCGAAGTTGCAAACTCAAAAAAAAAAAAAAAAAACATCACGATATAATCCGTTAGAAACGTTATAGTTCTGTATAACAAGTATGTTACGTGTATGCTAGTTAAATTTCCACAAAGTCGTGGCAACAACATTTATAATGGCACTAGACAAAAGTTATCACCTATATAGAAATGATTATTAATGAAAACTATAGTAATAGGCCTACTTTAGATGAATAATAAACGACTGATAACATTAGGCCTACCCGTAACCAAAAGTAATGGTGCAATATGACATAATTTAACAATGCTCATTCCTCCAAAACAGAGAAAAAATCTTTCACAAACATCTACATATCTTTCTCTTTTAAAGTGTTTAGTATATATAATGAGTGAGCTTATTATAGCACATTTCCCACCCAGACCTCACTTATTTTCAAACCCTGCCATGGTGCCTTCCACTGACCCAATGTGTTTTTCCTTTTCACAGTCTGGCAGAAATGATGGGTGGTTCCAAAATACATTGTGACATGACAGTAAAAGTGTATAGTTGCCAAGATACAGGGGGTGGGTCAGATGACCCACTGGCTCAACTTACCCCACTCTCCCCTACTTCCATTGAAGATGAGGCAGAAGCAGGCTCCGGGAGTGAGGGAGAGCCCAGTCTTATCAAAACATCAATAAAGTCAATTATTAAAGAGTGTGCTGTCTTCTCTTTTAATTGTCTCATCTTTACAAGCATCCAACATTTTTCAATCCTTTTGCCCCTTTTTTTTGGTTAGGGCCACTGCCCCTCAAAATGTCTGTCCACGGCCCTGGACTGGAGGATCACAGTGAAAATTAGGGACTTGTGTACAAATCTTTAACATTCAGTGAGACAGATAATATTTATGAAGGCAGAACTACCATCTATTTCTCTGTTTGATTTAAGACTAAAAGTAATGTGAAATATAAAGGGCTGTTGTGAAATCTGGTGGGTCAGTCTGGCAACATCAATTCAGGAGTGATCTAAATTACCACTGTATGTGAGCAAAATAATAATCCTTTTCTCTAACAGGATCAGAGTCCACATTCTCCAAAGACAATCATCATAGTTGTTCAGAAAAATCACAGAAGCAGTAGTTTTCCTTTTCAAACTGTGTTTAGAAGCAAAGATGGGGAAGTTCCCTTCATGGAATAACAAACAGGTGAAAAACAGTAAATAAATATGTAAATGTGACTTTTTATTTCTGGATCTCACAATTCTGGGTATATATTTTGCGATTTCTGACTTTTTTCCTCACAATTCTGCCTTTCTCACAATTACCAATTTATATCTCTCCAAATTCTCCCTTTGTTTCAAAATCTGATAAAATCTTTTTTATGGTTTACATTTAGCAAAACAATTTTAAAGCTAGCAACTTATCTCAAAATCTGATTTTTCTTATTTTGCAAGTCAACATCTTGCAATTCAGCATTTCTTGCGATTCTGAAAAGTCACAAGAAAAACGTCAGAACTCATCATTGAGATAAAAAGTCGCAATTTTTTATTTATTTATTATTCCGTGTCAGAAACAAGCTTCTGTACAACACCTGTTTGGCAGAAATCTTTATGTAGACAATAGGAGCTATAGCAGAAATCTCCTTACTTTGTTTAACACAATCATTCAACTGATGCTATTTTCTTAAACATTAATTTTATGTTTTCATTTTTTACTTTTTCTTGTTGTTGTTGTTGTATTCCAACAACAAGACCATAGATCCCTAGTACAAAATGGCTACTCATGAGCATTGCACTGAGACAGATGCATGCTGGGATGGGAGGGGTCCTCTAGCCACACCTCTAAAGTATGTATCATGTTGCGCTTCTTTATGCAGACTTGCAAGGTCTTTGTTAGTGTCTGTGAATGGAGACCATAAGCTGTTGCAGAAAATATAGAAGGAACAGCTGAAGGCTGGAGCACTAGCATAAATAGACGGGCCAGTCCCAGCCTCCTCTATATTTGGGATTATGAATTAGGTTTGTAGAATAAAATTCATTAATTGGTATGATGACTCTACCCCTGTATTTATTTTAAAATTATTAAATCAACAACAAATAGTTGTGTTAAAGCCAAGCTGTCAAAGCTAATTGGCTAATTATTTACACAAATAGTTCCAAAAAATCTTCTAAATCTTCTAAAGGTCAAGTCAATTATTTGAACATGGTAATGCAATGAAGGGAATTTGCTTGTTTTTAGATATCACATGGCGCCTACCCAGGCTTGGAAGAGTTACTTTAAAAATGTATTCCGTTAATCCCCAACCCTGTGCCTACCACACATTTAGGGAACAAGGTTGGTTCTCCTCTTCGACTTTTAAGGTGTGGAACATATTTCTCACAATCATAGATTACGTTTGCCATTCATTTTTTTTTCAAATACTCAAGTCCAAACCTCCACACACACATCAATCCTCACGACCATATTAACCTTTCCTCGCATTCAAGCGGGTGGGGAGAGACAAAGGGAGAGGAATGCGCTCGAGGGGTTTTGTTAGTGGTTTATTCGCACGAGAGCAGAAGTGCTGAGAACTCTACCAGTTCCACACAGGACACTCCTACTGACTGTAATTTACAGCTCGGTTACACGGTTAAATCCTCAATTTTCAACGGTAACATCCATCATCTTAATGAAACCGTGAGTATGCAATGGACTTTATGTGTGAATAATCTTTGTTAAAACTGCGAAAATAACCTAATGCAAATTTTTTTTTTGCGATTTAAAGCTTGTTTTCCTCATTCAAAGTCGTTGTTTTTCTGTAAAGTATGTTGTTTTAAATCCCAATACATCCGTTTTCTCCTTTCGCTTTACAATAAAAGTAACAATAGGCTACGTTATAATCCACATGCAAGAGGCGCGTGAGCGTTTGTTGTTGAAAGCCATCCTAATATTTTTTTTTGCAGGCGTTTAAGATGCATATTTCGTCAAACATTGCGCTATAGTTGTATATAGTATAGTTTGCATCTACATCCTAATTGATTAGTGACATTGTTTAATTTAAATTATAGCCGTTTTTTTTCTTCGTTCATTTATGGGGCTTCTCGGCTTTACTAAATCTAATTGTTTCGTATATTCGCGCGTAATGTGTTGTCATTTGATGATCTGGCTCAATCAAGTTTATCTAACGCCCTTCAGGAAAGCTGTCCATTAGCCGCCATTTGTTAGGGCGTTCCAGTGTACTAAAACATCTTGACTATAGGATATTTAATTAATAAACACCGTGTAAACTGTACTAGGCTTAAACGATTCTTAAAGATCGGAGAAGCAAGAATTGCAACCTATGATTGCAACTGAACTGGTAGAGGACTACAAAAATCTGTAAAGATTTATACAAGTAGGCTACCACACCCTTAAAGTGGACATATATAGAATTACACTAAAAGGCCTTCCACTTGCAAGAAAGTATGAACTATCTATCAGATGACAGAAATTTTGATAATGCTGATCATTTAGAGACCTTAGAAACTCATGTATCAAATATGATGTGGTAGGCATTATGTTTAAATGCGTCCTATTATGCTCTTTTACAAAGTCTTAATTGGGGGGGGGGGGGGTTGCATACTAGAACAGGCTCTCATACTAGGTTGTTCTAAAAACACATTATTTTTCACATATTATACATTATTACAATACATCATAGTGATAACCCTCAATGCCTTCTCTAGTGCAGCATAACTAGGTCTCGTCCCATTCCTTGATATTTGTGATATTCTAAATCCCGGAAAATAGGTGTTGTACAGTCAATACGAGTCATTTGCTGTAGTTTTTGATAAGTCATTTCTGTTAAATAAAATATCTCTTTTTGAGATGGACTTTGAGCATTGTAACATTGCAGATCGTTTTTATGCTCAAACAGCAACATACTAATGAAGTTGTAAATGTGAAAAAGCATAATAGGACCCCTTTAAAGGGATAGTTCACCGAAATAGCAAAATTAGGTCATTAATAACTTACCCTCATGTTGTTCCAAACCAGAAAGGCCTCCGTTTATCTTTGGAACACAGTTTAAGATATTTTAGATTTAGTTTGAGAGCTTCCTGTCCCTCCATTGAAACTGTGTGCACAGTATACTGTCCATGTCCAGAATGGTAAGAAAAACATCATCAAAGTAGTCCATGTGACATCAGAGGGTCAGTTAGAGTATTTTGAAGCATCAAAAATACATTTTGGTCCAAAGATAGCAAAAACTACGACTTTTTTTAGCATTGTCTTCTCTTCCGTGTCTGTTGTGAGAGAGAGTTCAAAACAAAGCAGTTTGTGATATCCGGTTTGCAAACGAATCATTCGATGTAACCGGATCTTTTTGAACCAGTTCACCAAATCGAACTGAATCATTTTAAACCGTTCGCGTCTCCAATATGCATTAATCCACAAATGACTTAAGCTGTTAACTTTTTTAATGTGGCTGACACTGCCTCTGAGTTAAAACAAACCAATATCCTGGAGTAATTCATTTACTCAAACAGTACATTGACTGAACTGCTGTAAAGAGAGAACTGAAGATGAACACCGAGCTGAGCCAGATAATGAACGAACCATTAACTCGTTCAAGAGTCAAGAACCGGTTGCATCGGTTCTCGGATCGCCAGAAGTTTCGATTCAATTCAATAAACCGGTTGAAAAAAACAGTTCACCGGTTCTTTAGCGCTCAACGTAATGACGTCATTGGCAATGATCGCCCTTGATTCAAGCCTTTGGTTTACCCACGCTCATAACATTAGACAGAATCAGTTCAGAATCAATCACCAAAAGAATCAGTTCAGTTCAGACGCTCTGTGTGTTGGGTCTGTTTCACGCTAAATCACACATGCGCAGTATCATCAGCTCCTCGGTTCTCGAATCGGACAGAAACGGTTCTTGACTCGAGAACGAGTCAGTCTGTTGTTCGTTATCTGGCTCGGCTCTATGTTCATCTTCAGTTCTCTCTTCACAGCAGTTCAGTCAGTGTACTGTTACGGAGTGCATGAATTACTCCGGGATATTGGTTTGTTTAAACTCAGAGGGAGTGTCAGCCACATTAAAAAAGTTAACAGCTTAAGTAATGTGCGGATTAATGCGTATTGGAGACGCGAACCGTTTAAAACGATTCAGTTTGATGATGAACAGGTTCTTACAGGTTTGGAACAACATGAAGGTAAGTTATTAATGACATAATTTTGCTATTTGGGTGAACTAACCCTTTAATATCAGCCAGTATTACTTATGTTTGGATGCACACAGAAAAATATGCAGGCATATGCTAGCATATTCTGTCCTATTTCTTGCTGGGTTGAGAGAGAAAAAAAAAAAGAAAATTTTTATATATATAAAATCATCCTAGTGTTTTCAGAGTTTTGGGATACTGTGAACAAACATGTTACATCTGTAATACTGATAGATCTTTTCTCAGACAGATGCTGAGTGTTTGGACCCTCCTTTCAACTGCTATTTGTGCAGGTATTATAACATTTGCTTATTAACCTCCCTGAACATTCAGAATAATAACAGGACAAGCTGAATCATGTAATACAATTAAACAGCCTACACATGATATTAACTGCCAACAGTTCAAAAGAACTAAAAAAAAAAAAAAAATTCTCCCCCAGTGTCAGTCTCTGCATTACCTCAGAGGATTTTATTCCATGGCCAGCAGCTGACTCTGGATCTTCCTGAGAGGACACGGAGCTTGGAGTTTTTAAATGCTAATGAGACTGAAAGACTTACTATCTGGAACCAAGCTAGCAATTCTGTGCGGGCAAGTAAAGGCTATGTGACCAGCATGGGTAAGGACTGGACATTCAGAATCCAACGTGTTACGTTTGATGATGAGGGAACCTACACCTTGTTAAATCACTTTGGTGCAACCATCATCAGTTATATAGTGAAGGTCAACTGTGAGTAGTAATTTAAACCTCCCACTCAGAATAATATCTATGTGATTGTCCTACATATCTTCACTATCTGTCATTCTCTTTCTTTACAGCCAACAAAGGCATCATTGATTGTGTCGCAGGTGACACTCTGAGAATATCTCTGGCAGGACTCAAGCAGACTGATGCTACGCTTCGCTTTTACAATAATTATTCATCTCTCGTCCTGGTGGAGAATGGAGTTGCTGTGGGACGAAGCTACCCAGACTATGTCAACCGGCTTAGAGTGAGCAGTGAAATTATTCAGATTCTCAATGTAAATGTTTCAGATGTAGGCAGATACGAGCTCACCGATCTGAAACGAAGACTCGTCTCAAACAATACAATGATACTAGTGGGTAAGAAAATACTTATTTTTTTCAAAATCTTTTAAAATGACACATTCAAAAAATAAGAATAAGTCAACACAAGGATATTCACCACGGATGAGTTAAATAAATCAAAAGTGACCGTTTCAGTTGATCAAAACACATTTAAAATGTTTCAAAAGATTTCAATTTCAAATAATGTCGTTCTGACTTTTTGTCTCTCACAGAATTCTGAAAAATGTATCATGCTTTCCACAAATATTTGTTTTTGCAGTGATAAGAAATCTTTCAAATCACTATCAAATTAGCATATTCGAATGATTTATGAAGAATCATATGACACAGAAAGCTGTATTTTGTATTTTAAAAAAAGTGCAGCATTGGTGAATGTAAGAGATCACTTAAAAACAAGAAAAAAAAATCGGACTGTGTTTTGTGTCTTTTCATTTAGAGATTTGGGTCACCACATGCATTATTACATCTTTTGATGTCTGTTCTTCTCTTGTCTCTTCAAATATCTATGTAGATCATCGTGATTATTCCGCCAATAAAGGTCTTCTAGCTCTGCTGTTGCTTGGAATTCCTGGTGGAATCTGCTTCTGCTGCAGAAAGAGAATCTGCAAATGTTGTCAGACCACTAAATCAGACACAAGTCAGCCCAACAGTGTACCAATGTCTTCACCTAGCAGCAACACTATGTCTGGTCCTGTAGGTCCTGGAGACAATGGCCAGGTAAAATAAATGTGGAGAACCTTTCTGTCTCCCTACACTTTCCTGTAAACAAAAAAACAAACAAAAAAAAACAAGATCAAGATCATAAAAAAATTAAAAATAATTGTAGCTGGTGTGCATTGTAAGTAATATTAATGGTTTGCTGTTTTTGACTGAAGGGCTACATTGCTGGTTATCCGTCTCAACCAGATCCAGGTCAGAATCACTATCCTTATCAACCAGAGTCAGGCGGACAACCTGCTGTTCCTCCCAACCCTGTAAGCTTACACACACAGAGATTTACCACAGATCCTTCTATCCAAAGTGACAATTAAGGAATTTTAGTTCAGTTCATCCTAAGGTGGCAGCAACTTTAAAATCTTTTGAATACATGTTCCAAATTGCTTAAAAAGCAGATCCTGTAGGTCCTGCAGACACTGGCCAGGTTAAATAAATGTGAAAATCTGTCTGTCTTCCTACACTTTCCTGCCCGTTCTCCACTATCCTGTAAACAAAACAAAAAAAGGCAAACTAAATCAATGCTTTAAAAAAAAAAAATTGTAGCTGGTGTGCATTGTAAGTAGTATTAATGGTTTGTTGTTTTTGACCGAAGGGCTACGTCGCTGGTTATCCGTCTCATCCTTATCCACCAGAGTCAGGCGGACAACCTGCTGCTCCTCCCAACCCTGTAAGCTTACATGCACAGAGATTTACCACAGATCCTTCTATCCAAAGTGACAAACAGGAATGTTACAACACAAGAAGTTGTCAAGCACCATGATTTTGAAACACTGTCATATGTGAGTTGCTGTAAAAAGTGCTAGATGCGAGAGCACTCACAAAGGCGTCCATCACGAAAGGCATGTTTACACAGAAAAACTATGTTAAAGCAAGCAGTGGAAAGGTCTAAACATGTTATCTGTGCACGGTTCCCAAGACCAACATGAATTCTGGTTTGATTTTTAGCTTGTGGACACATGCAAAAACTTAATTAACTAGTACAGAGTTTATCTTTTTATTTAAGTTTGCCCATAAAAAAAAATCAATTTTGTGCATTTTCTGTTTTTTTAGGGTTTTTATCAAAACCCTGTCTACCCTCCTGCCTCTGGCCCTGCACCTGCTCAGCCGCCCCAGTGGAATGCCCCTCCAACCAACTACCAACCACCTGCACCTGTGGTACATCAAAAATCTTGCAATGCAAATCTCTTTGCTTTTCATCCTGTGGGTTTTTATTTCTATGTGCTTATTTGTAATCAAAGAAAGCAAGCAGATATGTAAAGGATAAAATGAAATTCAAATGCATGAATTGCGCTGAAAGGGTCAACACAGGGTTAAAGAGATTGACAATTCTGACATTTGTTCACTATCAAGTTGTTCCAAACATGTATGAATTTCTTTCTTTTGCTGAACACAAAAGAATATATTTTGAACAATATTGGTTAGCAAACAACTTGCAGTGGTCGCTGACTTCAATAGTATGGAAAATAATACTAAGGGAGTCAGTGGCTTCTGTCAACGATCAAAATATTTGTTTTGTGCTGAAGCGAAGAAAGAAACTCATACAGGTTTGAATCATCTTGAGGGTGAGTAAATGACAGTATTGAATTTTTTTGGGTGAACTACACATTAACTTGCTTATTTTAACAAGATTTTTAAACAAGACACTGTGTGTCCTCAGAACTATGCACCAGTAATGAGCAGTGCTCCTTCTGGGCCTGAAATGCCGCCAACTGTACCACTGCTCACACCTCAGCCTCAGGTAACATCTAACCTTTTCCACCCTTAACTTCTTTTCTATAAACATCTGCCTGAGTTAACCTTTCTTGGGCCATATTTTAGTGTTATTTTAGTATTTTTAACTGTCCAGTCTTTCAGTAACAGTTACTTTGCATTAAATTTCTAACCATTTTTTTTTAACAAATTGCACTAAATTTGCCTCGCATTGCTGAAAATGATTGTTAGAAAAAGTAAAGCTTTACTCTGGACACATTTCATATTCCCAATGTCTCTCTGTGTTTCACTCTCTTACCTGTCTTTTTTTCTAGTCTCAACCAATGGATATCCTTAACTCCAGTGAATCTGGCTTCCAGTTTGATGTTAACAAAGGAAGGTCTTCTGGCAACAACTTCCTGTAGTTACTCCAATATCCTGAATTATCCCTGCAATGGATGTAGAAACAAACACTTGTTTGTTAGATTCATACAAAATGCAAGCCTTAAAAAGAATAATAACAATTTTGGCCTTAGAACTAATAGGACCTTAATTAAAACTACTACTTAATTTGTTTATGATTAGACCTATTCTCTCAGCACTTAGTCTAGCTAAAGTGATATAGGAGGTTATTACAATTTGCATAAGAAAAAAAAATGAAATGCATTTATATATTACCTACTGTACCTCAAATCCGTTTACTGTTTTCCCATGAAAAACAGCTTCCAAAGATGCGTGTCTTTTTCTTACAGCTTAATGTCACTCTCTTGCTGCTCTTTAATAACAGAAGAAAAAAAATGTTGAATGATACCAACGATTTTTAAAAACCTACCTCCATATTTCACCAATATGTTTTCATATTAAAGTCACATTGCAATATGGACAAAAGAATGACTCACCCTCTGAATGGGCTTTTAACAGACGTGTTTGTTTAAGGAAAAAGCAGAGCAATTACTATAGACGCACACTAGTTGGGACCTGTCCTGAAATTCAGTTTGAAGGTGAAAGTGAACTACCATTTTCACTTGATCTAATCTATCCTTTCAGTCAGGCTGAAAAGGCTATGTTCTACACTTTTGTGTAGAACTACATTGAATAATAAGCCATTATTTTATCATTGTAGTTGTGCAAATGTCCATAAACTATTGACTGTAGTGTATGTATTCACTCTATTTACTTTTTTGCAAACTTTAAAGTACATGCTTACCTTACTGTAGTGTTGGGAAACAACAACAACAAAAACCTGTAACCTAAGAAAACTAAAATATATATTGATATTTTTACCTGCTTAAACAGTATCATGTAAGGCTCAGGAATCAGGAAAATATATGAAAAAATGATAGGATGTCTAAAGTTAAACAGATATAATGCATGTTATTAGTAATGCATGTTAGTGAATTTAGATGTATTACCAGTGTTTCAGGGAATTTTCTTAACTGCTAAGCAAGTAGTTGCATTTGCAGTTTTATAGTGCTTTTAGCTGAAATAAAAAAAATAAAATGGTGCAAACAAAACATTTATACTTGAACGTTGATAATGTGTGTAAAATATTACAGTGACATTTTAATACGATTTGTGTTGTACCTGCATACTTATGGGTAATTTTATTTGCCCTTCAACTGCTATCAATTTCCTTACCGGGACTGTTTACTGTTCATATTTTATATTATCATTACATGTTCTAAGTATATATACATATATTTTTATTTTATTTTGTCTAACATCTAGTGCCAACCGGCAAAGTAATTTCCCCTGTTTTATGTTGCATTATTGGAAAACGAAATGCAATATGTTGTCACACTTTGAACTATAATAAGAATGACAATAAACATGATTATAATACATATTTATGTTGTTTTTAAGGTCTGCACATTAAGCATCTCTATTTTCTCTATTTGTTTTTTTTATCATAACAGACACTGCAACCAGTGAGGTTTCAGTAATTTCCGCATAACAAAAAATATTCCACTGGATTCACCCAATTGAAGGGGATATGTAGAATTGGATGTAACAACAAAAGTATATATGTTTTTTTCTGACTTCAGGGATTTGTGTCATGTTTTTTCACTCCAAAATACAGTCAAAGAAAAAATGCAGTAGATTGTTGCCATTTATCAAAAGTGCTTTTGTTGAAAAAATGTCTATAATTGTCTATAATACTATAATTAACTGATTAAATACATTTTGTACTGTTGCCCTGTGCATCACATCAGTGAATAATGTAGTAAGCAACAAAACCATGATTATTTAAATGCAGTGTAAATACATTTTGGTGTTTGCTGTTTACCCCACAAACGGTGTTTGGACATTAGATTCAGTCCTTTTGTTAACAATTAAACCCCTCAGGTGCCAGATCCTGTTGTGCTATAGGACACAAAGTTTGACTTGAGAATGAATCATCTTTTAACTAACACTTGGAATACTGAAGCACCCTCCCAGTTTAGACAAACAATGTGGTTCCTTTGCAGAGTTTCAAGTTACAATATCATGCCGGATTACAGGGATTTACAACTGTAAATATTTCTGGTCTGATGAGGATTTCCCCATCATTCCATTTTGCTTTTTTCCATCTCTCTTAGTCGTGTCTCCAACATCTTGATTTTGTCCTGAAGGTGTGTATCTGGCTTTGCAGATGTACCTATTCCTAACAGGACACACACACATGCCAGGCCCACTAGTCTTATTGCTGTGGTTTCTGCAGAGGCTCCAGCGTCGCTGAGAATCAATCCAAACATGCCCATGGCAAATGTGACCTTCAGCAGCCACAGAGCCATCCTTACTGCTCCATCAACCAAACGCTGGATGAAGGCTAATATCCAGTAGGCCACAACAACCAGAAGTGCCCACTGAGTGACAAAAATCACTCCCTCCAGAGTAACTTTTTGGTAAGTTAGCTTGGCTAGATAAAAAAATTAAAACGTACTTGTGTAAATGTTTTTTGTTTAAAATAAATTGAAGCTCTCAGGTATGACTTTTGTACATTTACCTTCAATTCCTGCTGATTCCAAGATTTCCATAACGTACTGGATGTCCATGTTAAGTGCTGATGCTAGGTCATCTGACAGCCCTTTTACACCACTTTGTAAAAACTGATGCCCATAAATAAAAAAAAATACAATATCATTGTTTTTCAAAAAATAAAAGACCTTCCCAGTACAGCAAGGATCATGTGGTAAGTTATGTTGCAATAGCAAATTAGCAAACCACGTGGCAAATCACTCTTCTGCTTTTCTGAGAACTACTTTCACTTTTCTTAGACATTTTAAATGTCCATCATCTGGTGTCAAGGTCAAAAACCTGGCATTTCAGAGGTCCTCAAGTTCACACATTAACTGTTGAATATTGCATATTTGACAATCAGAAATTTTACAAACATTACACTGAATAAATGTTTTTGTAAAATGTCTTGCTTGGATGCTACTTGGTTTCTCATAGAGTCAGCATTAATTATATTGAACGATGGCACAAAGCGTTTAATATAAACTCGATAGACTAGATTTTTACAATGTCAGCTCACCTAAGAGAGACAGGTCTACTCTCTTTTCACCAATTGTGGAGACAAATCAACTCTGTGCTTCCTCGGACAAACTTGTGAAAATGGACCTCACATTTTGGAGTGGACTAGACTGCCCGTCCCATCCAAAAGAGCGACACAACGGTATCAACTGATATGAAACTGAAAGTAGAGTCCTCATAAAAATACAGAACAAGCAGAGTGAGAAAGAATGTCACAAATACAGAATAAGAAAAAAAGAGAAAGAGAAGTGAGAGATTATTTATTTATTTTATTTCAAACATTAAAAGCCCAAAGTATTGTCCAACCTGAGTGTAGTTCATACAAGGGGCGTGGCTCCATATTCCATTAGTTTGGTGATCATGGATTTGTCTCTGAGATTAACTGCCTCATGCATTACTGTCTGTCCATCATATCTTCAGTGTCCATGTCGATTCCTGGTAAGTGTGACAGCATGAAAACACCTAAAAGAAACAGTCTATGGGGTCTATGCACAGTATATGCTGGGAACAGTTACATTGACATGTTCAAACTGAGCATGTGTTCACATGTTTATTACTGCCCCCTATTGTTGGTTTGAATTAAATTGAACTAGAATTCAGCTAGAGATAATATACAGGTAGGCTAAATAGGCAGCTGTCAAGATAGCGCTTCAGTGATTACATTTTTGCTAAAATTTTCAGGCATTTGACAAAAAATAAATTAATAGAAAATAAAATAATCTGGTAAAAATCCTGTTGACTAGAAGACAATGGAACTCCAATTGCTAAAATGCTCTCTCATTTCTTGGTTATGGCCTACAAAAATATGTCATCACTGCAGCACTATAAATGCTATGGGCAGTGTCCAAAACAATTCAGCTTATGAGGAGACAGGAAATTAATCATGTCTATATCAAAAGACTGTATGAATGTGTGTGACATCGTCAAAGGTTCCGCAATTGGCATCCATCTTGAGAGGATTTAAATGAATGATAGAAGCTTCAATATAACTGGCACTATATGCAAGTGAGTCTATTCATGCCTGGACTTCTTTGCCAAGCCACTTTATTTTCAGCACTTTGCCCAGTCTATGAAGGATCTCTTAGTTTCGGACCACCACTGTATTAATATGATGACGGGCTTGAAGCTGTCAATCACCACAGCTGGTCTCTGCATCACAGAAACTATGAGAGGGACATAAAGAAAGGTGATTTGTTAATTTTAAAATGAAAAGTTCTAGAAATCTTGTGATGGACACAGGAAACAAATTCAATACATACGCTGTACAAAGACTTATGTACTAACTTTTTAGAAAAACAAACAAGAGGCTAGATATGCTGTGTCAAGGTCAAATAAATAGCATATTTGTACCTATGAAAAAAAAAGATTTGATCAAATGGAGTATTCCTAACTAAGAAAACCTAATATTTTTAGTAATCCTTTTTCACTTTTTATCAGTGTTTTCCCTCTTCATCACATCTCTGATTTGTCTGCACTAATGAAAGCCTATTCCCAAACCAAGCACAAGTCATGGGCTTCACAAGTAGATACGTTATACTATTATTAGATTTGATTTGATTCTCACCCAACAGCACAAAAGTTGTTTTTATTTTTCCCTCAGCTTTATGACAAAGCATTATTACTTGCCCTGTGACTAGAAACAAACCTTAAATCTAGTAGAAACTGATATATGACAGGATCAGGATTCTGAGGACCGTTGCCTGTTTTGATAGAAAACAAACAACACACGATTCTTTTGACGGGGTACCATGAATATTTAATACATGATGCTAGTTTGCTGCATGGTGTTCTGAGCTTCCTATTTATTTAATATTATTTATTTATAAGTTGTCTTTGACTACTATTTCGTGGGCTAAGCTCTTTTACAATAGACTTTGGTATTTCGCCATCACAAAAATCCGTCCATAAATGGCGAATATCACATAACGCTTATATTTATGAGATCAGCATTTTCATCATAAAAGGTATCATTTTTAAATAAAGTAAACCATAGCTCGAGTCATTACAAACTATTTGTCTTTTTTTCTGTTATAAACAAACGAAGTTGAGCTAAAATGATGGGAACATCATAATGGTGGTGTTTCATCAAGTTGTTAAAAAAAAGTCATCTTTAATTGTAACTTAAATAAAAATGTAATTGATTTTAATCTTTATTTATAAGAATACAATTTACTTTAGATTTTAGGAAAAAAACCAACAACACTTAAATGCATATAAGAAAAAAACACATAGGCTATATGAAGTGGATAAGGACCTCTAATTTAGATCCAGAAATAAGCAGGATGTCATTCAGTCACGGTCTGGGAGAGAAAAAGAGAAATCCACATGGTGCATTAAAAGCTTATTTTAACGAATTAATAAATCAATAATTAGGCCACACAAACATACACACAAACATCAGGGTTGCCAACTCTCATGCATCTGGCGTGACACTCACGCTTTCAGCATAAATCTCAAGATGCGTGAGAGTTGGCAACCCTGCAAACATATATGATAAAATATATATCTATATAATAAAATATTTTTCTAATTAAATATTTACAGCATATCCTGTAAAGTTCCTCCTCTGATTATACAGTATAACTGTAAAAGCAGAGGAAATAGCTGTCTGGACCATACTGACCATGGAGATGGTTGTCTTCAATCATGTGCTGAAATGCTGATTTAAAGAAAGAGTCCTTACTGAAATACGCAACTGTTTAATATGATATAACTCTCACATGAGGGTATGAGATAGTTACAGTGGCATAATACTGGTGGTCAAACTTCTGGCGTAGTCCCATGTGGCATTTGGTTGGCAGACTGAAAGCAATGTCAGCACAGTACATGATAAGTGCAATAACTGAGAAGATAATAGCCACAGCAGAGACCACCAAACAAACAGAGACCTGTAAATTTCATGATTTTTTGTCTTTTTAATTATTTATTTTCTGTTATACAGAATGTGCTTAAGTGAAGCCTTTGCATTTGATTATGGGTGAAATACAGCAACGGCTCTAAAATGTGCTTCAACAGTTTGTCTGTCTTGTTTTAAGTTCAGACTCACTGCTTTGCAGGTAGCATATTTTTTCTATTCCAGCTGCACCAGAAATGACGAACTGTTTGGAAAAAGGGGGAATAAATGAAGTTCAGTGATATGTCTATAGTTGGCAGGTATACTCTATTAATTTACTGTACATTCCTTTAAATACTTTGCTATCATCTTAAACTGTATAACCACCATTTCCTAACGTTTTAGTGTTATATAAGGCCACTCCACCATGACACACCAAAGTTAATTATAATGGTGGTCTCAGTGGAATGCAGTGATATAGAATAGGAGATGATCAGAAATCCTATGACTATCTGAGCGACCTATGAGAGACAGAAAAAAAAGACAAGAGAGATAGCTCAGCAAAAATCTCGTACAAGTAAAATCTATTTTTTTGTAATAGGTGGCATTAAATTTCAATCAGTTTTAGCTGAGGTGTGATATTAAAATGTTTCAGAACGTATCTTTAACAAAAATGATCTTTCTTATATAATGATCTTTCTTCACCTTCAGTACCACGACTGAGGTGAGACCCCTGAGCAAGGCACCAAACCCCCAACTGCTGCAAAGGTACCAAACACGCCAAAGCAAAAATGGCTATCCAGTGCTCCGGATGTGTGTTCACGGTATGTGTGAACTTGGATGGGTTTGATGCAGAGCAAAAAGTCTTAGAATGGGACACCACTTTGCTACGCTACACGTCACCTTCACTGTTTGACTTTCATGAAGTGTTTAATACTTCTTTCACATTTACACAATATGTGTAGTAGTCCTAAATTGTAAATAGTCAAGACTATACCAAAAATATTAATGACACAAGCTTTTTATTTATAAGACTAGAACATAGCACTGATGAATCAGAACTATTTGTTTTATAATTAATATACTGCATTATATTTGTAGTTTTAAATGTAGATTTTCTTAAGAAATATTATAAAACTGAACTGTTAATTGTTGTAATGTATAAAATAAACTACCAGGCAAAATTGTTATTTAAAATGGCAAAAATGGACAGGGACCAATATAACCCCTAGCAATGGTCCTACTGGAAATAATTAATTATTTCTAGTGTTTACTGCCAGGTCCGTCGACACGGTCAAAGAAAAATCCTTCGTTTTCAAGTGAAGTTTGTAATAACAAACGCGACAGTGATGAACATGTCTTTAAAGTAATGTCAGATTCTAAGTTCAACAAACTTGATGTTCACGCAGAGTGGAACAATCCCAAAGAAAAAATATCAAGGCTTCACTTCTGTCTGCAATCCAAAAACAGTTAGACCCACCCTTGTGTTTTTATGCAAGCATCACAAAATGGGGGTCTGTCCACGTTGCCCCCTTCTCCCTGTAAGAGCTTTTATCACGTGTTTTCGATCACTTCATAAACAGCTCTCTGTTCCCTTCAGCCACATGGTTTTTAGGATTCTCACATTCTAGGTGAGTCGGTGGTGCATTATATTTCATAAAAATTAAATGTGACCGGATTATGTTTATTAGTAACATATAACATATTTTATATATTCATGGGTGTATTTAATTTTTTTGTTTTGATGATGCCTGAAAATTGTTGCATTTAATTTGTGTAGTGGCTTGCAATGGTTACCTGTGTATTTGTGACTGTAGGATATAAGAATAAATGAAAAGGGAAACTGGAAGGAGCTGTATTGAACATCTGGTCGGTCCAGCCCACTTAAGGCAATGCATGTGTAATCTGCCCCTAACCCTTTTCCTGTGCTGTGCTGTTGAGCTATCAAGATTGTATCAAGATGTGTGTGCTGACTTTCTCTCCAGACACATTTTCTGTATTATATCCACCCACTTCCTCTCCTCACAAAGATTTTTTTTTTTTTCCACCAGCATCTGTATTCCTGCAATACGTTCTATTTATAGGGGGATCAGATCATGTTTCATACCGACTCTCTCACTATTATCTCAGTCTGTAAAGAGCCATTATAGTCATTGATCTGGACTTTGAAATGTCCATATTTTCCAGTACCTCAATTGAGTTCGAGCAGGGTTTTCAAGATGTCAAGCAACCAAATGGCGCCTGCCGACTCAGATCCTCCCATATTTCCATCGCCTGTTTAAGTTTTATGACCCTGAAGTGGTGGCAGTAAATGGATGTGGGCCAAATATTTTGTCATTAAAGAAGACAGATAATGGTATAGTTTGGGATCTTACTGTAATCATGCTGTAATTGTTTCCTTTGAGATGTTTTACCTAATGTTGTTGTTGAATATTATGTTTACATTTTTTCTCTCACCATGTGTTTTCCTTCTCTAGCTTATGGCAATATTGTTCCAGCTCCTCCTGACTATACCAACCTACAACATCAGCATTGATATACAATATTTGTTTGTGTGCCCCTTCTGTGTTGGTTCTGTGGTATGTTTATTTCACTACTAAGTGTAGTTGTTATGGTTTAAAATGTTTGTCCTAGTATTATGGCAAGTTTGCTAAAACACAAAATACATAAAATGATCACACACAAAGCAAACAAAGCATATTAACACATAGTCCTAGTGACCTACTGCCCATTAGCTTTTGTACAATTGCATTTTCTTTTTTCTGACAGTTTCTTAATCAACATTTTCTTCTTATTCGTTTTTTTTTTTTATAGTCTGTTATTGCTGGATCATTTGGTAAGGCATCTGAAAGAACTCCTAAGAGAGAACTGGTAAATTCAAATAACTAGAGCTTCTTATTGGATTTGGAATGTTAAACTTTATTCTTAAGTATAAACACTTATCTGTGTTTCTCCCTCCAAGTAAAAAAAACTGGTCTCTGGTGTTGCTGGTCTGGTGGGGACACTAATTGGTCTTATTCTGTATGCTTATGCTGCAAATACCTCTCTGGAAATGCCTCCTTGCTCACTTGAATTATACAAAGATGAAGCTTGACCACAAACTATCTTTCAAGTAAGTGAAAATGATTGATTTATCCTGCCATTAGCCAGTTATACAAATGAAAACAAAAACTGGCCTGTTTTACACATTAATATCTTCCTGCCTATGTTAAAAGATACCACTACATTGCAAAAGAGTGTAATACACATTCTGTGCTGTGACACACTATTTTTGTGATGGTTAATGGAGAATGTATACGACACAGATGGCATATTATTAAACAGTTCTATGTCTTTTTCTGATTTATATTTAATATTGACTCAATAAATATTCTCTTTTTGTTTTGACAGAATTTTTACAAAACAATATGCGGACAGCTGTTGTTTTATGATATTGCAGCTCTGGTTCTCCATTGTTTCCTATCATTTTCTGCATTTAAAGGACTGAGAATACACTGATATTACATTATCCATACACCTTCTCTCTTAGACACAGATTTTTTTATATTTTTATTTACGAGCATTTAATTTTTATATTTAAATTATTTTTTTGTCTCTGAATCATAACCAATGCTATTGTTTTTCTGGGGGTTTATTTCTTAAAAATGTGAATTTACAATATTGTCATGTACAAAACACATATTTGGAAGTCTTTGTGAAACTGGTGACGTTAATTTATACTGAAAACATTTTACCTGCTATTACTGAAAATGTAATTTTTTGATTATTTGCTACTTTATTATTAATATTTAAGTAAAACAATCAAGATGGTATTTTCGACCACTTTGTTTTATTAGCCATGAAATCATATGAAACGATCCATGAAATTCTCAAAGCTCATAAAATCACAAATTACTTTGACAAATGAAAAGGATATAATCTAATATGTAAAATAAATTATGAAAATGTATAGTTTTAAAGTGCCTGTAATTCCAAACGCTCAAATTAATGTTCTACTATGGGTGTCTCTTTAGTGCTTATATTTAAAAATCTGTAAGATCTGTAAGTTCTTTTTGCAATATTAGGCATCTCTCTCAATCTGTTTCCTTTCTGGTGAAATGTTAGGACTAACCCTACTGCCATGTCACATGCATGGAATAGTCCCGTCACATCGGGGTTTCCCTTTCAGCAGAGTAACGTTACAGAAGTTCTTTGCTTTCACCTGAAAATACGACGATACCATATCAAATAAATGTAAGGGGAAAAGTATGATATTTTCACAAAAGGAGGAAAATGTCTTTTAATTTTCTGCATTATAAAACCTATATATATATATTAAATCTTTATTCCAAACTAAATGTGATATTCTTGACAATAAGTGTAAATTGTGTTTTTAGTCTGTTTTAAACATATCTCACTTCCCTCGACAAAATGGTTTCATCCAAAGATGGCCACGATATCTGTCAACCAGAAGTGAAACTTTCCCTCAAGAATAGGAATATACCCCGTCATTTATCCTTCATTTGGACTATTTTGCTCGAATTGACATCGATGCGGTTTTACTGGACACACATTATTATGTTTTTCTGAGTTGTTTTTTCGTCCGACGCCGTTTTGTATTGAATACCAACCCGCCTTGCTCAACTGCTCTCTTTAAAGAGAGCTAGCCGTCCTGCTAACCGCGGGGAGATTCTTGTCTCCGGGAATAATTTCGGGAGCATATTTACACTTTGCCACTCTAAATAAAGCGCGACAGCTGGTACCGATACTGTCACCTAAGTGTTTCTCGCAGGAAGCAGGTTTTAACGCCGAGGACGCTCGCGAGTTGTTAGGATCAGCACTTCCGTCTACATGTTTACGTCACTCGCTGCCAGTTAAGTTTGATGTTTTTCCATGAGCACTGTGTGGAGAGGACTTTGATTTGCTTGTACCTTGTAAGTATTGAGGGATTCTTTAAAATATACCAAACCTGTAGAGTTAAGATTAGGTTCATTTCCATAATTATTTGCCTTAATATCAGTGATCCACTGTCACATGCACTGTCTGTTTGACAGATGACTGCCATAGGTGATCCAGATTAATTTTCCTGTCAGTTTTCAAGTAGTGGTTTGATATTCGAAATTACACCTACCAAATATAAAATATTAGCGATAAATTATATTATTGACATTTTAAGACCATTTTATGCCACTGGTTAATGACAGTCTGACAATAGCATAATAACGCAAGTGCACTCTTTCAAAGAACAAAAAGAACATTGCAATCGGAATGTGAAAATTATATCCTAAATAATAAATAAATTAGGGATGCAGCGATCCAATTTAAAACATTTTTTTAGAACCAATCCAATTCGATACTTTCCGATAAATTCACGAGTATCGGTCAATACCAATAAAATTTTTAAATCAATGTAGAATTAATGTACTTCTGTGTCTAATCTACCAAATATAAGCCACTTAATTTTAATGAAAAATAACAAAATGAAAAATATATAATCATAACCTATGAAAATACTACTTTTATAAACTAGGTTAGGCTATTCTAGAAAAATCATATGTGCACAATAATTTTATAAAATGTAAACATTTAGTGAAATAACATTATTAGGTAACAAATAATCAGAATCAGAAAGAGCTTTATTGCCAAGTATGCTTTCGCATACAGTTTCTGTCTAGAAGCCAAAAAGGAAGTGACTAAAACTGCAATTCATCGACTGGCCGCTGGAGGTTGGCTCCAAAAGGGAGTCGGTACCTTAGGGTGCTTTCACACTTGGTTAGCTTGCCTGGTCTGCACCCGAGTTCGATTGCTCCCCCCTATGTGTTCATATTATTTTATTTGAGTCTGAACCACAGTTCGTTTGCGTCATCATGCCAGCAGCTGTTTCCCCGTTGCTTTAGCCCCTTTCACACTGCACGTCGGATCCGGCATATTGCTGTATCATTGCTGGGTCGCCTTCTGTGTGAACAACCATGTCCCGGGATTGCTTCCGGCAAACGCATAACATTGATCTTAGCACTTTTATATATTTACGTTTTGAACTGTTCGTTTTGTTCACAAAGCTTTGGTATATAACAGCACTTACGTCTGTCTTAGGAAAGTACTGCAAATGCTCTAAAGAATGCTGAAGGCGAACAGAAATGAGACATACAGCTCTTTGCTTGCGTGTCAGTCACGTTTGCTGGAAAATGAGCGAAACGCACACAAACATGTAAGAATACGTCATTAATAGCGGTTCACTTCCGCGATTTGGTACGATTGCATTCACATCAGCAGTGAACCTTACCGGAGTTCACATGAACCGTACTCGAGACCAATCAGAAGGCAGCATTCACATCATCCAAATGAACCGAACTCTGACATCAATCGAACCCGGGTGCGCACCAAAAATACTAGTGTGAAAACGCCCTTATGGGGCTTTCACACTGGCAGTTTAGTGCGGAATGGGGCATGGTTCGCATGAAAAATCGCTAATGTGAATGCTGTCATCAGACCCTGGTGCACACTGGGGTACCAAACCCGAGACTACCTGGAGAAGGTGGTCAAAGTTCAGTTGCTCCCGAACTGTAGCACGGTTCGTGTGAATGTGCAAGCAACATGGACTTGGGTGCGCACTTGTTCAGGAAGTAAAGAATCCCGCGCATGTATAACAATATATATAACAAAACAATATATATATATATATATATATATATATATATATATATATATATATATTAGGGGTGTAACGATACGCGTATTCGTATTGAACCGTTCGGTACGACGCTTTCGGTTCGGTACGCGGTACGCATTATGTATACCGAACGGTTCGTTGGAGTAATTAATTATATTTGAAAAAAAAAAGAGAGAGAGAGAAATATAATGATATGCGTTCAACAAGGTAGCCCAATAACCCAAACAACGTAACAGGAAACGCCCCTGACACTCCCGAAGAAGAAAAAAACACCATCTTATATGTTTATGTTAGGCTACTCAGCAGGCGCTCGCTCACTCAGTACGCGCTGAGCTCGTTGCAAAATAGCCAATGCGTTTAACAGACTAGAAATGAGAAGATCCTCCAATAACCAACAGGTCTGGTGTTTGGGTGCACTTTGGATTCCCTTTAAGCTATAATGGTGATGGCAAGAGAGTGGTGGATAAAAAAACAACGGTATGTCGCATCTGCGGGAATAAAAAAAAAAAAAACACCAGCGGTAATATCTGGGATATATGCGTCAGTACTATCTGGAAAAAGACGAAAAAAAGGAGAAACATGCACGCAGCAAACTATCCCTGCAGCATTTAGAAACTATAGCTTACAGGGAATCCAACCCAAACACCAGACCTGTTGGTTATTTTAGGATCTTATATTTCTGGTCTGTTAAAGGCATTCGACATTTTGCAACGAGCCTTCAGCGCGTGCTGAGTGAGCGAGCGCCTTAGGGGCCGTTCACATATCGTGCCTAAAAACGCATGGAAAACGCTAAGCGCGTCGTTCTCCTCCTTTCCAAAGCGCTTGGGCAGAAGCGCTCATGAGGCGTCTGTCTTTGCTAAGCAACAATGACGTGCTCTCTCCATGAGACGCGGAAATTTCAGCGAAGGATAAATGGATTTGCAGCTCTAAAAATCGCTTGGAGTAGCGCTGCTACTAAATTTATTTCAAAATTGCAATCCATATACAACTATGATCAGCTGATCCTTCATCTTGGCTGAGCTCTCAACGTTGTTACGGGAAAGGATGAAGCTGATTGGTTAGTTCTTGTCACATGACCCGCGGTGCGCTTGCGGCATTCTGAAAAGTTGAGATGTTTTTACATTTTGCTGTATCTAAAACGTATCGAACCGAACCGAACCGAACCGTGACATCAGTGTATCGTATCGAACCGAACCGTGAATTTTGTGAACCGTTACACCCCTAATATATATATATGTATAAATCATATTTTTTTATTATAAAAAAATTTAACAGTTGCAATATATCGTGGCAACAAAAATTAGCGTGATCATATCCATATATTGTGTGATAAGTCGATATATTGACTATTGCGACACACCTAAACTGCTAACCTGGTTCAACATAAAAGGATCTTTTACCCAAAAATTTTAATTCTGAATGTTTTTTCCTAACCTGTATGGCTTTCTTTCTTCCGTGGAACACACTATAAGATGTCAGTAGCATTCTGGTCTTATGATTAAGATGAGCTGTAATGTTATATGTAAATGATTAGCACATAAGTAAGCTCACTGTTTATCTTTAGCTGTCCTAGCAAATCAATGGAGAAGCTTCAAGACCTCAACCAGTCCGAGTTGCAGGATTTGCTGGACAACTCGGAGCGGGTGGAGTCTATGGCACTAGAGTCTGATGAGGTAAGATGATTATGAAGGGATAGTTCACCCATTAATGAAAAATTATTTACCCTCACATTATTCCAAACTTATTTTATTTACTTTTTATGTGGAACACAAAAGTCCATAGTCCAAAAAAGACATTTAAATGTACCTTACATACTTAAACGTAAAGGTTCTTTATTGTCATCTATGGTTCTGTGAAGAACCTTTAACATCCATGGAAATTTTCCATTGGACAGAATTGGTTATTCAGATTATTAATCTGTTCTTTAGGGTTTTATTGAGAACTGTTCACTGAAAGGTTCTTTAGAAAGTTCTCTGTGAAACCCTCCGTTTGCAATCTTTATGTTCAAGAGTGTAGTAGAAGTGCTTAAAGGGTTAGTTCACCCAAAAATGAAAATTATGTCATTATTAACTCACCCTTATGCTGTTCCAAACATGTAAGATCTCCTTTTATCTTCGGAACACAGTTTAAGATATTTTAGATTTAGTCCGGGAGCTCTCAGTCCCTCCATTGAAGCTGTGTGAATGGTACACTGTCCATCTCCAGAAAGGTAAGAAAAACATCATCAAAGTAGTCCATGTGACATCAGAGGGTCCGTTAGAATTTTTCGAAGCATCGAAAATACATTTTGGTCCAAACATAGCAAAAACTACGACTTTATTCAGAATTGTCTTCTCTTCCGTGTCTGTTGTGAGGGAGAGTTCAAATCAAAGCAGTCTGGATATCCGGTTTGCGAACGAATCATTCAGTTCACCAAATTGAACTGAATCGTTTTAAATGGTTCGCATCTCTAATACGCATTCATCAACAAATGACTTAAGCTGTTAACTTTTTTAATGTGGCTGACACAAACAAACCAATATCCTGGAGTAATTCATGTACTCAAACAGTACATTGACTGAACTGCTAGTTCACAAAAAAGTACTGCTACTAGTTCATAAAAAGTGGAAATTCTGACAAAAAGAATATGATATTTTGAAGAATTTGAGTAACCAAAAAGGTTGTGAACATCAGAAAAAAGAAACTCATACGTGTTTATAACAACTCGAGGGTGTGTAAATAATGACAAAATTTTCATTTTTGTATAGGCTACCCCTTTAGCCTTCTTATATTAATGAGGCTATAAATGAACAGTCACATCTGTATGTACTGCTAAAAAATTTAAATGAAACATCATATATATCCATTCCTCTCTGTACATCATTTTTGTATGTTTCTGGTCATCTCTTCATCAGTTCATTCAGAAATGACCACTTCTACACACCATCTACTTAGCATTAACATCCATCATGAAGTAAACTCCAGTCTTTAGAGTCCTGCCGAGGATGGATGTCCTATAGTGTACCTTATGATGTCTATAGCGTTGTTGCTCTTGTCATGTGTCACTGTTATTCTGCAGATTCAGAACATTCAGTTGGAGAGGGAAATGGCTCTGGCTGCAAACCGCAGTCTGGCCGAGCAAAACCTGGACATGAAGCCCCGTCTCGAAACAGAGAGGGCACGACTGGTGGGAAAATACTCTGAACTAGAGGAAGTGAGAGAGAAATACCAGCAGCACTGTGCCATGAGAGGTAAGGGAAAGAAGGAATCGAATGGGTTATGAACGTAAAGGTTTCAAAGACAATGTAGACATGAATGCTGGGTAAATTGATGAATAATGAAGGGGGAGTTTTCTAAAAATCTGGCGAATAGTTTTGCTCTGAGAAGAAATTCAATATGTTGGTAATGATGGGCTTTTTTATTAAACTATTTAAAACGGAAACAATTTGGGATCATCACGAAGAATAAAGAAATGTTAAATATTTGCATATCCCTTTTTGATGAAATTCATGATCAAACCAGATTAACATTTCCAGATTTCTGTTTATTGGAAAGGCTTTTTCTTTGGGTCATATTTTTTATATTTCAGTCAATAAATTTTTCCTATTCTGTTTCTGTTCAGCTGTAACTGGATGGTTTATATCTTGAATGTCCTGTTGTTGTGTATTTGCAAGTTATTGAAATAAACAAAATCCTAAGAAAAATCAAATGTAAATATCTTAGGAAGGTGTTTCAGTGTAAGAAAATACATGAATTTTAATATTGTAAAAGAGAAGGTTTAGGCAGTGTGAAAAATAGAATCAGTCTTTTTTTTTTTTTATATATTCAAGTATTAGCACTGCTTTTAGCTCAAAGAAGTGTAGTTGAAATTACAGTGTTCTTTTAACTCTTGTTCACACTACTGTTAAACTGCAGTCCCTTGAAGGCACCCTGGAACCCTTAACCTTTAAACAGACACAGGAATTATTTTGTTTCTAAACGGAGCAATGTTGTTCAGCCAGAATATCTTCTATATGTGCTCATGTCTGTCAAATAGTGCTGTACTATCAGCTTGTTTTCTTCTGATACTCATTTCTCCTCCCCTTTTTTGCATCTGTAATATTACATCACACAATAGCTACGTATCTGGCCTTTTTCTCTATGTTTTTCTCATTTTCCTTTCTTTCTCTCAGTCTATTCATTACTGCTTTTTCCTTTGTTTAAAATGATTACACATTTTAGTCACTCATTTGTTTGCATAACAGTTCTCACTTTTCAGTTTCTTACTCTTTTTCAATTTACGGTATGTATCAGCTCTCTCCCACTTCTGTTTTCTTTTTCCCTTCCCCCTCTGCAGATAGTATCATGGGGCAGGTTTCTCCGGAGGGGCTGTTGTCTCGTCTGCAGACAGAGGGCACCAACACAGAGGAAGAATCAGAGGTGGGCCACCGTCCCCTTTATAATCACTGGTTTTCATCATATATATATATATATTTAGAGAAAGACAGAGAGAGAAGAAATGAAGAAATAAAAAGCTCTTGTTGTAAATAAAATCTATTATACATTATACTTATATGGATTAAAATCCAAAAATCCTTAAAAGGATTCTTTGAACAGAGTTCTTGAATAATGAAGTACTTTATTTATTTATTTATTTTATTTTTTACATGCAAATAGTCATTTATGAAATGGTCATAATGAATGCTTTGCAAAAATATTTGATTAATTTAATGTATCTAAGTTAGTCTTATTGTTTCCAGACTTTCGAATAGTGGCATATTTTCATATTTGAAGGCTTATGAACTACTGATTTCCTAAGAATTATATAATATTATAAAACCTGTATGGTGTTACCAACCCCACAGATTGAGGATTAGAAAATCACTCAATCTCTTTCTCTCAGGTTTTAGCAGATGAGTTTCTTGAAGGTTCGATATCGCTGGACTCCTTCCTCGAGCGCTTCCTTTCCCTCCGCTCTCTGGCTCACACAAGACGAGTGCGCATTGAAAAGCTGCAAGAAATTATCAGTCAAAAGAGCAAAGGAATTGGCGATGCTGCAGTGACATCACAAACCTGTGCTAATCAGGACGCTGGATCCTCATCGCTGTGGCAACAACCGCAGCCTCAACAGCAGCAGAGCTCCAAAATCAGTGCACCCTCCAATGCCTCCACTTCCGCTCTGCCCTACACCCCCTACCCTGTTGCTCCCCCCTCAGCCTCCACAGCGGCCAGCACTAATCCTAGCACAGCGTTTCAGCCCTACCCCAGCCAGGGTCCCACCTTCCCTCCATCAACAGGCTACACAGCTCCCAGGCCTGCATTTGGTCCTCCCACTTGCCCATACCCCACCCAACCACCATTTCCTGCCCCGCCTTTTGGGCAGTTTGGTCCCACGCCTGCTCCGTATCCCGTTCCATATGCTTATGGAGGGTACAACTACCCCACAGGCCCCCATGGCCCATCAAACCAATCACCCAGAGCTAATAGACCAGCTTTTGGGGTACCACAACCATACTCTTGAGCCACTCTGTGTGTGTCTGTCTTTCTCTTAGTCTCACTATCCCCCCTCTCGTCTCTCTCCCTCCTTTCTCCCCCTGTTCTACCTCCTCCTCACCCTCAGATTTGTGGTTTGTGTACCCATGTCATATCCTGTTTCCTGTCTGAGGCTTATAAAGACAATTGAGATTGAGCGTGTGCTTGTTTCCCCCATGAGACCTCAGTCAGAGACTCAGTATGGGCCACACAGTCTTAAATGGCTCAGTTCCTGTCAATTTTAAAGCATGTTATCAGTTTGCAAAAATTCTGATTTATTATTATCTTTAATGACGAGAGTCTTTTTTTTGTTGACAACATTGTGTTACAGCTCAGACTTATTTTGCTGTTGTTCTTTTTTTTCCAATCATTTTGT
Source organism: Carassius auratus (assembly GCF_003368295.1). NCBI lineage: Eukaryota > Metazoa > Chordata > Actinopteri > Cypriniformes > Cyprinidae > Carassius > Carassius auratus. The sequence continues at coordinate 13,972,708 of NC_039243.1, forward strand.
CCAAACTCTACTGAGACAGACATGCCACACTACATAAAAGTGTTATGTTAGCATAATAGGCTAATCTCTTGTCTATATCAACCCTTGTTGACAGCGTCAATCCAGAAAGCACAGCACCATTTTACATTCCATCAAAGATTAAAACTCCTTATAAAAAAGCAGAGCTTATTCACTATCATGAATAAATTTAGACAACTTCCACGTGTGCAGATCTGGGTGAGTTATGTATGCTTAGTGTACCAATGCGCCAACCAATCACTCCAAACTCTCCATACCTCTTTTGCTTCCTCTTTTTTCCTTTCACACCCTTCCACTCTATTTATTTAATATACCACTTGACAATGCTCGGAAGAAGTAAACTTTTACTCTAAGTTCTCTAGTGGGGATGGTGTATTTAACAAATTAAACTAATATTAAAGGGAAACTGGAGAACAAGGGATATTAATATAGACATATCTATCTGCTATAGCACAGGATTTGGTGGGGAAGTTGAGGCATAACATAGCACAGAGCATATGCAAAGGAAATAGGAGTTTCATAACATGCTTACTTTAGTAAATATAGCATTCTACACCTACCGTTAATGTAGATAGTCCTTTTGTGGTAAAACTATGCAGACGAATGCCTGGCTGCATATTTTACACTGACATTTAGACCGAGCGAGACATTTGATGGTCTTGTACAGCTAGATGCCCAGTCTGTTTCAGAGGCACTTCACCCCAGAATCATACGCCGGGTGGGACTGGATCTAGTTAACCAACAGAATGCTTTATTTTGTGGTTTGATTTGAGTCCACCTTCAGATTCAACCACATGAACAGCCCACTAGACCACAGTTGTAAGCCTATCCATCAAAACGGCCTGTGCGTGTCATTGCGTGGTGTTATGTAGATCCGTAAAAGCCCCATCTATTTGAGACCTCCTTGTCGGCCAACTAGAGGACCATGTGAATCACACTAGCACTCCACACTAACAGTCCCAAACTCTTTGGCAACAGGAGCTGGGAGCGGGGCCTTCGAACCATCAGCTCTAGAATAGACGTGCGGGGTCTCTCTTTATTTTTGTACTTAAAAGCAATTCAAAACCAGAGGCATCCTCAATCAAGCCTCAGAGTGGCTTTATCTAATTCATGAACTCAGGTTTGTAGCAAAACCCCCACGTTTAGGTTCCCTCCCCAGCACCTGGAGCAAGGGAGAGGGGTGATACGACACGAGGATGAGAGGAAACAAATGGGATGAAAATGTTATTAGCACATTGATTTGCAGCATTAGTGGAGAGAAATTCTGTTGCATTGGTTGTGATGACTGTAGTCTGTTAAAAGTGTATTTTAATTTTTATTGTCCTTTTTTTTGGGTGTGAATATTAAAGACTGAAGTTGATCTACAATTTCTGTGTTGACTGGAATAACTGACTTTATTTTTGCTAATGAAATAAATAAATTATTTTATCCCACACATTGATCAAAGGTGACCGTAAAGACATTTTACACACATTTTCACAAATTTACAAGAAAAGAAATGGTAGTTCAGCTTTTGAAGGCTAGATAAATTCCGTTCATATTGAATCATAGACGAGAGTTTCAAGAGGGTGTTGGGGGAATTTTGTTGTACACATACAAAACCCGATTATTTACGGGTCTCTCCGACTGTACGATATGGTAAACCAACCCCGACGACACCTGAGAAAAAACGAGAGAGTGAAGGAGGGAAAGAGGTGGCTGGGAAAGATTGTGAATGAAAAGAAGATTTGAGTAACCGTGAAATGAAAGTATAGATGCGGATATCGGTGGTTTTACAGCCTTACCGATAGCCGCAGTTGATTCCTGTGAGCACGATTAATCATCTTTCTCCAATCTAATGTGAGTGTTTTCAGTGTGCCGTACACCACAAGAGCCTCGATTCCTGTATGCAAAGAGAAAGATTTTAAATATGCAGATTTGATTGCGGTCTCATTATTTACCCCACCAACGATCTTTCATTTTTATATATAAAAAAAAAAATCGACATTTTTTTTCAATGTTTTATATATATAGGCCTACATTTTTTTCCTTTTTTTTTTTTTTTTTTTTTTTTTTTTTACATTTTTACAAATTAAAATATACATTTTTAAACATTTCATATCAAGTCAGACAATATTACACTACTTCAAAAATTCTCCCCTTCCACTTACCTACGCGCGTTTTTTTCAAGCTTTTCTTCAGTTTTTTCTTTGCAGCTCTCTTTGAAGTGAGGAAGCACTGCAATGTGCAATCAAACAACGCTTGAGTTTAACAGACGCTCTATTATGGAGAAACAGAGGCTGTGGGCGGGGAAATAAAGATTGAAGCTCCACACCTCTGCTTATTTCCTTTCACTTGATTTTTTTTCCTTGTCACTTGCTCCACACATTTGTTCTTGTCAGCCATCCGAAAGGTAAGATCTGATAATACATTGTTAAAAAGCTGGTTAGAAGTGGTGGTGGTTCATAGCTGTTTGATGTTTCACTCTCTTTGAGAGAAAAAATCTTCAAACGCTGCTGAAACGGGAGTGAAGACAGCTGTCAATTACAAATCAGACATAATGTAACATTTCTAAAATAAGAATCTAAATAACTTAACTAAAGGGAGTCTAGTTTATATTGAGAAATGTTTTATAGTATGTCATTGTATTAAATGATGTGTAAAAAAGTAAAGGCCAAAGATTTTATTACAGTCATGGTTTTGTATTTATTTGCTTTATCTGAACCACCAAAAAATATGTGAAAAACAAAATGAAACATTATAATTCAGCCGAGGCCCAACTAGATAAAGAAAAAACATTGTTGCTTGTCGTGTACCGGAGGTCATTCTTTTGACCTCTGGGCCTGTTATCTTTTTAAGTGCATATAGAGTCACTTTTTTTAGTCAAATGAAGTTCAGTTTTGCTTTAAATGTTCGGCAAACCTTTTGCCAGATGGAAAACTCTCTGCTGATGACTCTTACGGCGCTCCTGCTCCTTGGAGTTCGTAAGTAAATTGTTTGTTTTTTAAATATATTTCATTGTTGCACTCTTATATTATATGATCATTATATGTTACATTTATGATCTGCTCTGCTCCTGAAACCCTACCACTTGCAGAAAATATTTGTAGTGTGTTGCTCAAGTACAGTTAGATTTTTATCGGTTTGATTTAATATTTCTCGAGCGAGACAAAACGGTCCAAGAAACAATAGTGCACAGCTAGAAAATATTCCCATGCGTTCAGTAACAGTATTGTACATTACTTTTAAAAACTTTTATGATGCAAAACATTTTGAAGAGCTATATAAACATTATATATAAATCACAACTTATTAAGGGCCTGCAAAAAAGCATTACAAAATTAGTGTAACTGTCAGTAAAAAACCTTATGCTTGTATTGATTTTTTTATTTATTAATCTTCAAATTCTTACTCTTAATTGCATATTTAATGGAAACCGACGCCAACGCAAATAGCATTGTTGCATGCTATCCATCCAATATGGGTCAACCTTGCAATAACTCTACACATTTCTGTATTATTCATAAAAGATGTATTTTAGATTTTGTGTTTAACATAAACTGCACGATACAGCCATAAGAGAGAAGCCCCTGATAATGATTATTGTTTACATATTAAATCATACTATTTTATCACAAGTCATGCCATGTATCGATGCATTTTTGTTTTGCTTTTTTTGTCAAGTTAAGTTGTCTTTGCTATGGAAAAGACTATGCCAAGAATCTATGAGTGATTACATTGCATGCTGCCAAAAATAAAATAAAATAAAATTCAGCCAGTAGTCAGCTAGATCAATAATTTTACCTTTTGAATAGAGGATAAGAAAACGTAAACAATACTACAGGAAGCAATTTTCAAGGGATAAACTACATAAGGTTTTAAACCGTTTAACATGTTCAACCCCAGAACTAATGAAATGTAAATGGTTAAGCAACAAGGACACTTTCTTAAATATTATTAATTAAGCAATGAAAATCATATAAATGCTTCCTGTATCACACAAAATTAATGTTATCGAAGAATGTTGTTGTAAATAAACACAGGCATAGTACATAAGATTTCTTAGAATCATAATATTTTCAAATGTATGTAAAATAGTAATTATGTATTCATATAATTTATTATATATAGGCAGTTTAAACATGTAAATAGGTTTTAAGCGGTAACACTTTAGAATAAGGTTCAATTAGTTAATGTTAGTTAATGTATTAAAATAACATGAACAAACAATGAACAATACATTACTGTATTTATTAATCTTTGTTGATTTTAATGAAAATGCCGTTATTTATTGTTAGTTCATGCTAATTTACAGTGCATTAATGAATGTTAACAACCACAACTTTTGATTTGAATAATGCATTAGTAAATGTTGAAATTAACATAAACTAATGTTAATAAATGCTGTAGAAGGATTGTTCTTGCTGAGTTCATGTTAACTAAAGTAGTTAACATTAACTAATGGAACTTTATTCTAGAGTGTTACCATCATTATGGTTAATTTTGGTAATACAAATTCAGATACATCTGTTAGGGCAGTGATTAGGAATATTATGAATATCCATTTATGTTTGTAAAGTGCAATCAGCAAAATCAAATGTGCAAAATGTGTGTGAATGCCTCCGAGCACTGTGCAAAAAGTGCAAGACTGTAGTGAGTGCAAAGGATCCAGCTCTCTGCTCTCTGACCTCAGTAACAGGGCGTTGAATTATGCAGTGTATATCATGCCATATTTTACATAGAAGATATTACAAGAAGATGTGAAGTTCTTAAAACTGAATATGTAGTGAGATTTGCAGAACTATAAAAAATATAATCTTTCAACGGATGCGATATCTTCACATTAGTTGCAATGAAATAAAATAAGAGCACAGAACAGCAGTCTGCAAACTACGGGTACAACTCTCTTTTCTTTTACATTTGAAACTTAAAACGTTTTAAATACCTGGAATTTATTTCGAAACTGTACATTCCATGTGGAGAGGAATGATTGTTGTCATGAAAGTAAATCATTTCCACGTGCCTTTTCCCTTTACAGAAGGAATCTCAGCTCAGACCCAGACCCACAACACCACAAACACCTCAGCCCCAGAGTCTATTAATGTTACGACATCCAATGCCCCACAGATCACATGTCCGAAAATCCCCCAAATTATTACTATGTCTGTTCTGTACTGGCTGAAAGTAAAATGGATAAAAGAGAGTCCATGTGAAGGTCAGCTGTTTCTGAATACTAGTGAGGAGGAAAGGCCTTTGTGTTATAACAGTGCAATATCACCCAGCTGGAAGAATGAAGTGTGTAACAACAGAAGATGTGGAGACTTCAAGAAACTTAAGCCCATTTCAAACAAAGCTGAATGTTTTGTGCTCAGAAGCAATATGACGATCATTGTTACTACTGAGTGCGACGGCCTGCACATCATGTGCCAAGGTGTGTGTGTGTGTACATGTCTATTTTCAGAGAACTTTATAAGAGACAGATTATAAATGACTCTGTGCTGGACTGCTTCTTTGGTGTTTTTGTTTCCTATCCGGTTTCATAGGCAAAGTAATTGTTACTGTGACACTATTTAATATGCTGTGCATTTTGAATAACACATTATATTCTTTTCTTCCTACACTTTCTCAGATTCTCCAGGAAAAGAGTTAGCTGCTTATAAAGCAGTAACCGGCCTATTAATTTTCTTTATCTTGAGTGTCATTCTGCTTCAGTTCAGTCGGCCCATGTACAAAGCCATCCGCAAAAGATGTGAGTCTGTGAAGTCAACGAGCGTGTCTTTCATTCCATATTACTTCTAAAAGATATAAATGCTTTTGAATTCAAGCACATGGCACCATCTAAACTTCTATGTGGTTTCTTAGCATTGTTTTGTTCAGTCCGACAGTCTAAGGTTATATTAAAAATGTTAAAGAGATGGAAAATGATTTAAAAAGAAAAAACTAAGAAGGAATATGAGATTCTGCACTTTTTCTAGATCACTAAACAAATATAAGCACATTTTTTCGATTGATCATATGAACTTTTTTATACAGATGGTCAGTTGTTCTTCTTCCATTAAAGCACAAGAGTTCATTTACAGCTCAAGTGATTAGGAAATTGTCATTTTCATCTTAACTTTCAATTCAGTCTTTCGCTCAAATTCCTTTGCTGAGAATATAATTTGTAAAAGCATTTTCACTAGTTCTCTCAGGCATTATATGTAATGACATTTAAAATCAGTATGTCAACATATGGCTTTATAAAAAATACTATTTGACTCTCACAATTTCCTGTTTTTTGCCAATTTTCTTTTTTTTTTCTTTTTTCTTTTTTTTAAATAAATACCCAAAGTTAAATGTTTTTAACATTTGACTATTTTTACCTGGTTTATGCAGTTTCACAAAAACGCCAGAATCGCTGGATCGGCCCGACTGAGAGTGGTGAGTCAGTCATCTCACACATTAACATATTCACGACTGGCTGCTCAGAGAGGATTCAGCATTTTATCTTTCTTCTTTAAGTGTGCTATAACAGAGGTCAAGGTCCCGCAAACAAAAACCCAGAGAAGAGACAGTCCTTTCCTGGTGAGTATTCTCCCTCTTTCTCTCTATCCTGACCAATCTGCACCCTTTCTATTAATCTCCCAGTCGCTTTCATGCTAATTTACTTTGTACTCAATTGCATAATGATACATTGAGTATTATGATGTATTAGAATTTTCATTCAAACTGCTCAGCCATACAAATCATTTAAGTGTGCTTTTTCTTTTTGCTTGTGAGATCTATTTGGATATGTTATAATATACTATTATCTAACATCAAATTCACTTGGATATGAAAGTATCTAAATCATCATCAACAGTTATAAATGTTAAACTTCTCAACTGTAAACAACAATTAAGATCATGTGACATCATCATTTTGACAATTTATAATTCTTTAGCTGAATGAGGGGAAAATTTAATGTGACAATAACATGTATGAAGAAAACAGGAAAAAAAGGATTATTATCCCAAATGTTCAAATGACGGGTCTGAATAGATTTCAATAATAATACATATTTTAAAGGCTATTTTCTCAAAATACATTTATTCTGATGCACTGAGCCAGAAGTCTCCACTTCAGCAGCAATTACATTTATTAAACTTTCCAGTTTTATTCCTGTCTATATTCTGTTTTACTGACAGGTTTGATGATATATCATTCACCTGATTTTATACATTTAATTCCAGCTAGAAATGATGTTTTTTTTTTCTGATTAATGTATAGCGATAGAAAGAGAACTCCAAACTCGCCTCTGCTTTGACTCTAATATATCTACAAAATGAAACGATAAACTTTAAACCTAGCTTTATCCAACATTCAGAATTTTTGTTCTGCAAATTAATGTAAATGAGTAGGTCTATATAATTTGATAATACCATGAATGTAACATTTCTAAAAAAATATATATGTACAAACAAAAAAAGTGTGAAATTCTTAATGTGATTAATCAATTAAGAATTAAGTTTGGTTATTTCTGTAAGTGAAGTCTTTCTCTCAGTTAAATCCTCATCTGGGGTGTCTTGTCTTAAGAGTGTCAGCCTCTGTCTGTGAAGAGCCATGCTCACACTGGTACCCATCTTTCTGTGTTGCCAGGTTTGGAGAGACTGACGGTAAACCAGAGCCGAGAGCCCTCATCCAACAGAAACAGTGACTATGACTCCTGCGGCTGAAGATCTGTGCTCACAAAAGACTTACTGACCCTAAGCACAAGTCTCCCGTCATCAACATTTACATTGCACTGCTTCGGTTGTCTGGCAAGTCAAGAAAGGTGTATATATCTTTGAAAAGTCCAGCTGAGAAATCCATTTAGTATAAAATGTATAAAAAAATATCTAATAATGATTGTCTCAACATAACAACCACTTAACATATATATATGTATATATATATATATATATATATATATATATATATATATATATATATATATATATATATATATTGTGATTACTTGATTTTGCCATGATTGTATTTTGATATTGTTTTTAAATAGAAACAAAACAGGATTTTGCTAATGTCCTGAAAGATGTTGACTTTTTTTTCTTATTTATTTATGAAAGTGATTGATTTTTGAGTTGAAGTATGCATCATTTTAAATAAACTACAAAGACAATCATTTAAATCTTTTGTGACTTTTGACTTGGGTGCGGAATCAGAATAAAATTGGGATTAAGTAAGTTGGTAGAACAATACCTAAGATTATATAAGCTTGGTTATGTTTGAGCTGAGAAATTTAATGAGAAATGTCTTCTGAGGGGGCATGGAAGTGAAGTTAAGGTTGGGAGAGGGAATGTGGTGTTAATGCACAATTGTGCAGCAATGTTGGTTTCCTGTCGTAATTCTATTGACTTCCTGTTTGTGTTATTTCTGTTGCTCATGCTCTATACATACTGTAGACTCAATGTGCTCATTCTCCTCACTTGGTTTCATTGTTTTTCTTTCTTTCTTTGTTTTTTTATCTTTTGAATATTATCTATTCTCTTTTTCTCTCGCTGACTCAGGAAGATTTTTTTAATACTGCACTCACAGAGGGTTTAATATCCCAACAGCTTAAAATCATATGCCTTGCCTGACTGATGGCAGCTAAGTAAAACTCTCTTAGTGCACCAGTGAGAGAGAAAGTTAAAAAGCTTGCTGGGTTTCTGCCTAAACCTTTCTATATATCTGTGTGTGTTTGCATGTTCAAGATGGTTGTTTCAGTTCTGTCATTTTTTTATTTATTGCTACGTGTCTTTGTCTGTGCAGCTGCTTTATTCTCTCTTCATCTTTGAGAACAAATACACAGCCGAGAGAACACATGCAACAGCGGGTTTCGTGGGAGAATGGGTGATGTGTGTGTGGTGGGTGGGTAAATGTCATCTCCTCCTCATCCTCAGGTCAGAGTGAAGGGTTCAATCTGTAGTTTAAATGAGGTTCCAGCAGATAACAATGACAGATGACAACCGATTACATGTAGAGATTAACAGAAAGACAACACTGGATAAAATATCAAGTGCATCTATCCATCATTTCTCATAAAACACTTGTGACACTGACATCAAACCTACTTATTACCTGCAATCAGTCTAAACACACACACACACACACACACCAAGTTTGTCCATATCTATTCGAGCAAATATTGAGCAAATGAATTGAGCTTGACGGTTATAAAAGTTAAAAGTGTGAAAATTCAGCATTTGTTCATTTTTCAAGATATGACTAGGAGAGATGTCATGCTAATAATAATAAATGGGGATAAAGGCATGTGAACGAGTTCATATAATCTATTTAGATTTTTATATATTAAGATATTCTCAGTGGTCAAGGAAACAGAGAAAGATTTGATGGAAAAAGAGACAGTGGTATGATTAAATACTTTAATTTTTTCAGATGCATATTGCCCTCATTCCTGCTAATAGGATTTTGCCTTTAATGCAGTCTGCAGAATTTCTTCCTCATCTACTACTAATCATTAAGCCACTTAAATTAAACATTAAAAGCATTGAGATCCAATTACTTTAATGTATGTTCAGAAATGCGCCCAACAGCGAGATTGCGATGAGATAGAAGTGGGTTTTTATTAATTGACAGATTTACCAGGAGTTTCTTGGAAGGACGTCGACTATGGCGAGACTGAATATCCAAGAAATAAAGATGAAGATTTTAAGATTCATTTTAAATCAATAAATCCATATTGTGTGAATCCGGAAAACCAACCAAAGAGGGACAGAGAGAGTGACAGACTGAAACAGTGCAGGGCTACAAATGGCCTGAGAGAAAAACAACTCATGAAAATAAGGAAACAAGGATTTTAAAATCATTTGGATACTTTTGAAACGTTTGGCTTTGCAACTACCTAACTGTCACCCTCCATTTTTAAAATATGCATTAAAGTGCACTATCCAAACTAAAATTGCTGTAATTTATGAACACTTTGGAATATAAACATAAGGTTGGTCTCTTTTTAAAGAAGCAGATTTTGGCACAAGTTTTTAAAAAAAAATTAAGTATCAAAAAGTTATAGAAGTTTAAATGTACTATAAATAATATGCGCTATATTAATTCAATTTTATTTATTATAAATATTTTACATAACAGGTTTTACTCTAAAATTGGTATAAAATTAAAGCCTTGTGTCTAAATAAGTTATGTTATAAATTTGAAGTTGATATGAAAAAAACTGAGGTTCCTGTGAGATTTTATTTAGGGCGTCATACCACACACAGCCACTGGGAGTCATCAAAACTATTTTGCATTTTGCATAATGATTTTTTCTCTGGATTTCTCTGTGAATTTTACTTCCATATCAAAATAACCACCAAATATGAAATCCTGAGACTCAGACATTCCCGATGATATGTTTGTTGCCAAAATTATAACAAGTTTTGGTTCTAGAAGACCGTAATGCATAATGTTTTATGACACTTGGCCCTGCCCACTAAGGGGGAGGAGACCGCCATTAGATTTTAAAGTACCATTTCCATGGTAAAACAATGTCCAATTTCAAAATGGTTTTCACAGGATGAATCTTGGGCTCCTAAGCTTTCAAATGATATATGATTTATGATTATTACTAAAGGATTTTATAGAGAAAAAGACAACAACAAAAAAGAGTGCCAAGCGCCCCATTTAAAATGCATATTCTAATGGATGATATTAAAGCATTAGTTCACCCTTAAATTTACATTTGCTGGTAATTTTACCTCCCTCTGGTCATCCAAGATGTAGATGAGTTCATCCATTGGGACAGATTTAGAGAAATTTAGCATTACATCACTTGCTTCCCAGTTTCTGCAGTGAATGGGTGCCGTCAGAATAAAGTCAAAAATGTAAATCAAACACCACAATAATCAAGTAATCCATAGAACCCCAGTCCGTAAGTTAACACCTTGTGAAGCAAAAAGCTGCATTTTTGTAAAAAACAAATCCATCAAGACGTTTTTAACTTCAAACTGTTACAGCTATGAATCCTCAATCCTGCATATTGCCTTCTCCAGTGAAAAAGTCATCTTAATTAAGAAATATCCACAGATCAAAATCAAATTCAAAAAGCTTTATTGTCTACTCCCTTTAGACAAAGGTTCAACAATCAATACATATAACGATTACAATAACAATCAACATTACATGCATCAACTTAAACCCACAACTTTTATTTTAAAAAATCATCTTACGATCCCATTTAAAATACCAGTGGCAATTGGAATAAAGGTCTTCTTATACTCTGACTTGAAATGAACTGAAATGAACTACGCAGGGGGTGGGAAGAGTCTCCCACAATAACAGAGGCTTTCCTTTTTAATATCATAGTATAAAGATCAGTGAGAGGTACTTGTCTCTCACCAATTATTTTACTTCCCACATTTATTATCCTTAACAGTTTTTTGCATTGAACAGAAAGAAAGTACAATATTAAAAGTAAGAAAAGATTCAATAATTGATTTATATTCAACTGTTGTCCTTTTCAGTATTAAAACTCTTCATTTTCATCAATAACCTTAAAAGCCTTTTTAAAAACACTGTCTGAATTCTTATCAAAAGAAAATTGGGAGTCAATCTCTGTACCTAAATATTTAAAAGATCCCCCCTGCTCAACTTCATCTCCATTACATAACAAAGGCTTACAATGTGCTCATACATTATTAGCCCCACAACACATTTCTTTAGTTTTACTAATATTAGGATACAAAGATCTCTCCTCCATCCAAATTGTGAGAAAATGAACCAAACTGAGGTAAGTATAATGACTGAATATTCTTTACACATTCTACCAAGGCCATGTCATCTGCATATTTTATACGTGTCAAAATATCATTATCAACAGGTCATTTCATTTGCATTAAAATCAGTGGCACCCCCAGGTGGCCAGATGATGCCACAGTAAATCTTGGGGTGGCACATCAAAATAAAAAAAATAAAAAAAGGGTTTGCAATATTGACAAAAATGTATATCTCTGGGATTTATGGGATTTTATCGAAAACAAGACGATTAGACAATATTTTTCGGAGTGTGTTATTGTGCTGATATCTTATTAGCTCAAATATCTAACAGCTGAATACTATTTTTTTGTATTTATTTATTTTTACCTTTACGACATTTTTATACTTGCATCTAAATAAGAATGTTTAAACTGTTTTGTCATATTATTAAACGGAGTAGTCCCTGGTGGTCTAGTGGTTAGGATTCGGCGCTCTCACCGCCGCGGCCCGGGTTCGATTCCCGGTCAGGGAACGAAAATTTTTTTTAACAGTCCAACAAACTCATTCGACACATTCAGTCGTATTGAAAGTTAAAAAGTTCTAAATAGTGTTTTAGTATAATTTTTTCACCATAGATACACAGGTATAATTCAGAATATCATTGAATATCGTCTGGAGAATGGTATGAACAAGTCTTGTGTGATATATATAAAGAAACCGTTTTTAAAATAAAACAAATATCTAACAGGCAACAGCAGAGTGGCGCAGCGGAAGCGTGCTGGGCCCATAACCCAGAGGTCGATGGATCGAAACCATCCTCTGCTATGCATTTAATTTCTCGCTTGTGTTTTTTTATTATTATTATTTCAAGTATTACATTTAGTTTTTGGAAGAAATAACTCTTAATTCTCAGATTCTACAATTTACGATTTAAACTAAACTTTTAGATTAAAAAATGAATCATATCGGTTTCAAAAGATCTTTACAGCACTCTAATCTTGCAGACATCTACAATATTTAAAAACGAATTTCAACTGTCCACATATATATATATATATATGGAAATACTGGATATGCAAGGTGTTGAAAAAATATAAGATCACTGTTTGGAGTTCAGATTATGATGGCATAACTATTCTCTGGAAAACAACAAACTAAGACACTACAAAATATTTGCGCCCAACGTGGGGCTCGAACCCACGACCCTGAGATTAAGAGTCTCATGCTCTACCGACTGAGCTAGCCGGGCTGCTGTGAAAAGTTGAGTAGCCACAACATTCCAAAGAAACAATGTTATGTGACATGATAAACAACGTATTATTAACGTACAAACATATTTCTTCAAGTTTAAATACCTTTAATTACAAGAAGTACTTAAAACCGGCAGACTTTTTGTATGGCAAAACCCGTTTATACCGTAGGGTAATACAAAAGGAAGCTCCATTTTTTTGTGCTCTGGCACCACCTGCTGCTCACTTTAAATATTAAAATTCATGGACAGTCAACATTAAAGGGGGGGGGGGTGAAATGCTATTTCATGCATACTGAGTTTTTTTACACTGTTAAAGAGTTGGATTCCCATGCTAAACATTGACAAAGTTTCAAAAATTAAGTTGTACGTTTGAAGGAGTATTTTTGTTCCAAAAATACTCCTTCCGGTTTGTCACAAGTTTCGAAAGTTTTTTTCAAGTATGGCTCTGTGTGACGTTAGATGGAGCGGAATTTCCTTATAAGGGCACTTCTGCCGGAAGAGCGCGCTCCGTATAGCAGAGCACTGAGAGAGCACAGGCATTCACTGATTAGAGCAAGAGCTTCGCGAAATGTCACAAAAGGAGTGTGTTTTTGGTTGCCAGGGCAAGACAACCCTGCACAGATTACCAAAAAAAAATAACATTAAGGGACCAGTGGATGGAGTTTATTTTTACAGAGCACCAATGGAGTTGTGCAAGTGTTTTTGTTTGTTCCCTGCATTTCGAAAATGCTTGTTTTACAAACAAGGCCCAGTTTGACGCCGGATTTGCACATCGTTTATTTCCTAAGGATAATGCAGTCCCAACGAAAAAGGGTCACGATCGTGTGTTGGAACCGCATGCGGTGAGTAAAACTGCTTAAAATATCTCTGCCTCCTTGTTAGTGCATCCGCCTCCCATCGGAGACCCGGGTTCGAGCCCCGCTCGGAGCGAGTCGTTGCTGCTGCTGCTCTCGTTCAGTTTCAGCCTTCACAGCTGTCACAGCTTCCAAACGCTCTCAAAGCAAAAGCTTACTCGCGCTAGTGAGTTAACACCGCCCACACGTCACGCCTCCAGCCAGTCGTGTTTTTCCGGGAAAAATCGGTACAGACTATCTTTCCCTTATGAATATAATAAAACTAAAGACTTTTTGGAGTTATGAAGGATGCAGTACTACTCTATAGGTACTCAAGATTAACAGGATATTGAGTGAAAACGAGCATTTCACCCCCCCCCCCCCCCTTAAAACACAGAAGACAAATTGCTTTAACCGATGCTAATCTACCGACCTTAATATTCCTATAAATGTATCCATTTTTATTTCGTATGCCCCTTTCAATCCATGTGTAAATTATTCCATGAATACTATAATGATTGCTTTGACATTCAGAGGACTGCTGGGTTCATAAGAGGCATGAGTTGGAAGCCCTGCATTGTCACCAGACGTGTTATATCAGACTCCTCCGCAGGAGGCCGACTGCTGGTGGGTCTTGAGGTTACAGATCCAGGCGAATCGTTTCCCACAGCGGGGACACATGAAGGGTTTCTCTCCTGTGTGAACTCTTTGGTGTTTCTTGAGGTTGCCTGCCTCTGTGAAAAGCTTCCCACACGTATCACACCTGAAGGGCCTCTCTCCTGTATGCACTCGCTGGTGGGCCACAACGTTGGACAACCCAGGGAACGCCTTTCCACAATACTTACAAACGTAGCTTTTCCGTCTACCTTTCTCCATGTGATTCGGGAGTTGCAGCCTGGTATGAGAAGCCCCAGGCTGAGGTAAGTTAGACATCATTTGGGGAATCACAGTGAAATATGAAGGGTTTGTTCTTCTTGCAGTCTCCGTCTGAATCACTTCGGGTCTACTGATTTGACCTGAGGCTTCAGTTTGGCTTTGCCTCAAAATGGCAGCTTGAGACCACCTTTCTTCTTCTCTTAAAGGCCTCTCTGCTGCTCCTGCATTTCTTACAGCATGTGTTCGAGTAGATGATGCTCCATCCTGTCCACCTTTGGTGCTTCTAATAGATGACACAGTCTCTGACTGAACCAGCATACAGTCTTGATCCTGGTCTGAATCTGTATATGAGCAGTATGGATGTGTGGGCCAGTGCATGATGCTGGTTTTAGGTTCTGTGGGTCTGTCATACAGCAAGCAGTCCGTTCCTGAGATTTCAGTGGCTGTCTTTTCTCTGCTCAACAGAGTCTGGTTCGTGGGTGGAGTTCTGCTTTTCACCGTTCCCTTGTGTAAGTGTCCTGAGCCTGTGAGAGCTGCGGTTTCTCCTGTTGTTAGACCCCTGCTAGGTCGAATAGCAAACCTGTGGTACTGGTGCTGTTGAGGCCTACTTGGACTGGACTCAACAGCACCTGGACATAAACATGTTCAGATACTGTCAGACCCATTTTAATCTGCAAATACTCTTAGTTCTAAATTTAAGATGACATTCAAATCCGTTTAGTAAAAAAAATTTTTTATAGTGTGCGTATACGTACATCTGCAGTGTATATATGCATTGAAAGGTTAAACCATCATCCGTTTATTCTTTTCATTTACTCACCCTGTACATGCAGGCCGGTGGATGGAGAAATGTTGGTTCTCTGGCTCCTTTCCTGTCCATTTTCACTCGAATGGGACAATTCCACCTCTATGGGCTGGAAATTAAATTATTATTTTTTTCTTGGATCCTAAAGTGGCTTACTTTTAACTTTGCAGCTGTAGCGTAACACTTTCCTGTTGCCACTATTTAGCTCTGTCCTAGTTTTTTGCATCTTAAGAGAGCAGTAAATCAACAAACCTTCTCTGTACCAGGTGCATCTGTGCTTGTGGCTGGTGAGGTAGAAAGTCTTCTGCTACAAAATTCTGTGTTTGACTCCGCTGAGGAAAGAGAACGAATGTTCATTTTATCAGATACTAGATTCCAGGCAGAAGTATGTAAATATGATAGCTGCTTATGACACAATTTTTATTTTTGGTGTGAACTCTCCCTTTAATGATTTTATTTTGGGGTGAACTCTCCCTTTAATGAAATTTATCCATCTATTCTTATTATAAAAAAACATTTAATTCTCCCACTGACTTAAGCATCAAATAGAGGACTCATCCGCCCTCTACTCACCATCTTGCACAATTACAGCTTGTGTCTGGCTTCTTTCCCACTGGTCGTTCAGATCCTCCTTTATCACTATTGTTTCTGCTTCTCCGACTTCCACCTGTCTTTGCTGCTGAACACATGAAACAAGGTTTTGTGTTACAACATGGCCCTGGCTGGCACAGAAACATCAAGGTAATTCACTGAAATGTATGAAGCTTTCCGTGTGCAAATTAACTAGTAATTTCTTGTTTATGATGAACTGCGTTCAGTGGATTGAAAGGGTGTTATAAGGATCCTAATAACTGAATTCTGACTACAAACAGCTCGCTGTGGACGTTTCATTCTTTAAAAAGGGGGTAAGTGTTTATGCCTCTGCTGAACAACCAGAGTATGATTTATTAGTATTTAACAATGGTTGAATTTTCTTTTAGTCAGGCATGTGGATCTGATCATACATCACATTTTATTAATCATGTCCTAGTTGTTTCATATGGAAAACCAGAAGTTATGTTATTGCACTGACTGTCCTGATATTGGGAAGTACATTTTACACTTGTGGTTACAAAATCAGTGACCACCTGATGATTTCATAAGGTTTTACTTCCTCCAACTTCCTGCCTTCAGAGTCATTCTTCTTATATTTAGACCAATGTTCTTCAGAAGACAACCACAAAATGAGTGCAGAAATATTTATTAAAACATGCTGAACACTTATTATACCAAAAACGGTATTTCGACTAAGTTGTTTCTTTTTTTTTTTTTGTACAGTACACCAGAGGACAGAGCTTTACTATGAATTTGCTAATTATATAAAAACACACTTCGACTTACAAAAAAAAAAACTGTGTAAATCATGTTTATGATTGAAATGAAAGTCTTATACAGAAGAGATATGATGGTGCTATAACACACACACACGAGCAGCAATCTGGTGATCATTTTTTACATTTGACTCCCAGAGAAAGCAGTTCTTCTGCAGTTAAGATCTCAGAATGGTACTTCTGTTGGTGGTTTTTGAGGTTTCGTATCCGGATGAACGTCTGTCCACACTGGGAACAACTATACGGTCGTTCTCCCGTGTGGACTTTCTGGTGTTTTTTCAGGTTTCCCGCCTCTGCAAAGAACTTCCCGCAGGTGTTACACTTGAACGGCCTCTCACCCGTGTGAATCCGCTGGTGGATCACCACCTTTTTGGGCCGGTTGAAGACTTTGCCACAATATGTGCAGGCAAAAAGTTTTTCACGAGGAACTTGGTTATCTTTAGTCTGAGCAACTCTTTGTTGGTTAAACAAGAAATCTCTGACATTGCGGTGGCTGTCCGTGCCCTGTATTTTTGAAGATGTTGATGGCACTGCTGCAAAGTCATTCGTCACCAGAGGCGGATTGGAGGAAGGCAAGAGGATCCTGCTATCCTGATATTCCTCCCTTGCGAATTGGGTAAAAACACGTGGAGCCTGGCTTTTCCCTTGTGCTACTTTGCTAGCCCACTCAGAAATCTCTTCCCCCTCCTCTGCAGAGTCGACCTCTATGACCTCTGAACGGCACAAAGTGTCTGTGCAATGGCTCTCAGCCGGCCTTGCATTGTTCATGTATGTGCAAGATTGTAGCCACGAGTCTGTTTTGTCACTCCCTTGCATTAAAAAATCCCTCATAGGACTGGATTTTCCATTCAAATCAAACTTTCCTGCAGCACGTGATTCTATGGGCTCTTGGGATATCCCCTTTATACTCTCAAACTCTGGCTCAGATTTAAGCGCAGTGTCAGATCCACTGACCTCCAAAGACGGCTGCTGCATCCCAGACACCTGATCATCATCTCTCACCATCTGAACATCACCAAAACCTGCCTCTCCAGTCTGTGATGGTGTCTCTTTCGCTCCTAAAAGCAGAGAAACAGTGTCAAGACCAGTTTTAAAACGGGTATTGTTAGATACCTAACCTCTGTTGATTTTATACCAAGTCTCTTGTATTCTTCTATCCACTCACCATCATCTCTGATGAACAGTGTCTGCTGCGTATGGTCCTCCTCAAACATCTCATCCTTGATCAGCACTGTGTCTGCCTCTGATAATACTGCATCTCCTGTCTTTCATGAAAGGAAATATTTCATAAATCTCTTTATATTAAACATATTTATGTTTTAAAAAAAAAAATCTGTCAATATATCTTCATATTTTATTTATTTTGTTAATCTATCTGTCTTTTAAACTATAGTTAGATCTATAGGTATAAGTTGACAGCTTACCAAACTGTTACTTTCATTGACAGCTGGCTGAGCAGCTGAATCTGTCCCTTCACCTCTCCACAGTCCCGAGTTAAACTGAGCTCCATACAGGACGTCTGGGTGGATGAAAACCGGAGAAACAACAGAAAACACGGCACTTTAACCACAGGCTTTATCATTTATTTGTTGTGTCAGAGACAGTGGCGGTAGAAGAGACATACCGTTAGTTTGGTTCCTGTATTTGTCTGACAAAGCGGCGCTCACTTGAACCCTGTTGGTGCGATTCAGTGAATAAATCCTCCTCTCTGCGAACCCCCGGGCCATCTTAAGCTCCAGTACGTGAAGTTTCCTCTTCAGCGCTTTGTTTTCACGCTGACATTGAGTCATCTGTAAGTTTATGACCGCGTAGTCGTCGTCTACGAGTTTACATATCTCAGCCACCGCTGCGTTCGCCAGCACCTCCATGATGGAAGCGAGCTGAGTCTGGAAAGCGATGCGACTGGACATGGTGAAGGTTTGAGCGTCCTTCAGCACGTTTCACTGAGGGTTCAATGATTTTGGAGCTGGGTGAAAATGGTACTGAATTGAGAAATGTAAAGACACGTCTTCAAAACATCGTGGGAATAACAATCATTCACTCGGGTTTGACATCGCTCAGCACTTCCGGTCAGTAGTAGTGACGTAAAAACCATAAAGACTAGATTACAGCGCACTGTAAATTTACTGAATGAATAAAACTATGATCCATGTCTTGGCCACTTCGTCAGTAACCTATAGTTTGATTAATTTCGGCTTAACCGCTTGTTTGTGGCTTTTCTAAAGGTTCACCCCAAAATGAAAATAGTCTCTCATTTATAAACCCATATTATTTAAATTCTTTTTTTTTTTTTTTTTTACTGGATACCTGAATTGTTTTTAAAATGATCTGACCTTTTGCTGAGATTTCAGCCACTGAACCCATTCTTTGAAAGATGCACTCATCTCTTAAAATAAACATTTAATTCTGCTTTGGTACAACAAGAAAATATACAAACAGTACATGCAAGTTTTTATGGGCTTGTAAAGTTTATACCAAGTCATCATATAATCCCACAACATTTTGTACAATGGATTATTAAATAATGAAATTATTGGGGGGGGGGGTGCATTCAAGTAGCGTATTAAATATTAAGAGTTACTTGTTATTATATTATATACATGTTTAAATCAAATCATTCCATGGTCCTCAGAGACAACCTCGGGTGTTAAACTTAGCTTCTTTTCTTGGAGAGACTGAGGGGTTTTGGGTGGTTTGTTAACTTTGCTGTAGATGGGTTGGTTCTCATCACAAGACATTTTGCTCTGAGAGTTATTGTTTTGAGCTGACTGTACAACCTCAGGTACTCCATAAATGGGCCCCTCAGTCTGGTCAAGTCTATTACTTGTGTTTGGTTTGACATGGTCATACACCTCAGAGTACTCATACACTGGGTCTTGCTGCTGGTCATTGTTAGGCGTTGTCTTGTCAGGCCGGCTGTATATCGTGTCCGTAGGGTTGGCATGGACACAACTGTTAGGTTTCAGGTGGATGGCATCTGCAGGATCAGAATACACATCAGGGTTTGAATAAACTGGCGCAATCGAGCTATTAAAGCCACCAGGATCTGACTGTGTGCTTTTTAAAGAGCTAATGGAATCTGTAGGGTTTGCATACGCATGTTCAGTTAAGCCTATAGGACTTGCTGGTTTTATATGTACAGAAAATCTGTTTGGGTCAAGAGCATCTGCTGGATTACGGTTCAAGGGCAGTTTTGTGTCTGAAGGCTGAGGGCTGTTGCTGCCCCTCGTATCAAGCAAAGTAAAACTATCAGGGCGTCTTGGAAGGGGTGAGCGAGGAGAACGAAAATGTGGATAATGTGGTGAGTGGCTGTCTCCGGTAACGGCAAGGCTCATCTGTAGGTGAATAGCTGACTGAGTGAGGCGAAAGATCTCATCACTCTGTCTGGTCTCAAAGTTAAAGGTGCCGGGACCTGATTCACAGCGCCTGCCTGCTTCCAGAGAAAACAGCATCTAGAGAAGAACAGAGATAGTGTCAAAAATATTTGTAAGCACTCATTTAACATGTTAACTAGTTACCTTATATTGGGTAATATTATGTGTAATATTACCGGATTTTTTTTTTAAATGTATATTTTTTCTGAATTATTTTTTGAGAGACATAGCATTCAAACGTTTGGCTTGGTGCACACACATAAAAATGCTGGGTTGTTTTACTTTCAACCCCAACTTCAATGTTCAATCACAAACTAACCCGACTATTGGGTTAAATTTTAAAATTTTATTTTTAAGAAAAGTTGAGTTAATCTTAATTAGATTTCAAAATTAGGTTGAAACAACTTAGCATTTTTTTTAGTATTTAGATTTTGAACAAAGTATTTTCTTGTCACAAAGGCTGCATTTATTTGCTCAAAAATACAGTAAAACTGTCATTTTGTGAAATATTACAATTTATGACAGCTGTTTTTTTTATATATTTAAATATGTAATTAATTCCTGTGATGGCAAAGCTGAATTTTCAGCAGTTATTATGTCTGTCTTGATCCTTCACATGATCCTTCAGAAATATTTCTAATGTGCTGATTTGGTGCTCAAGAACCATTTCTTTTTCTTATTATCATCAATGTTGAAAACAGTAGTTTAGCTTAATTTTTTTGTAAAAATATATATATATTTTTTATAACATTGCAAATGCCTTTACTGTTTACTTTTGATCAGTTTAATGGAATTAAAGTCTTAACTTAAACATCTTCCTGGCCCCAAGCTTCTGCCTGGTAGTGTATAATTATAATGCTTAAAAGTAATTAACAAATAATTTATGGTTATTATTCTTAAAATTGTATTTTTTTGTTTATAAAAAATATGAGTCACCTTATAATGTCTTCCAAAAAAAGCAGCAGTAGCAGCATCACATCTAATAGTATTTTATTTAAATAAATATGTTCTGTTTCTGGCTATGTACATGAAGTATTTATCTTCTGACCTTATCTCGGCCATAGCGGCGCAGCAGCTTATGTGGCCACTCCATGACGGTCCTCCTGGTCTCCAGATCTTGAAGAACAAGCCTGTCCTCACCAGCTTGTAGCCAGTACTGTCCTCTCAGGCCACATCGAAGTGAAGCCTCGCTCTGCAGTACAACCACTTTAAAATTGCACACTAAAATGAAAGACATTGAGATCAAAATTAAACTTAAGCTGCGATTCAGAGGTCAAAGGTTATACCATATGTCTATGTTTTAAACCAGAGCTGAATAAAGGTGGTTTACTGTTGTCTACTGGCTTGTTAAAAAAAATCTATTCTATGCAGCGATGACATACTGTAGAAGTAGGTAGACTGGCCTTTCAGGAACATGACAGCATGAATGATACATCTGACCTTTGTTTGTACTCACATTGTTCTCTGGACATGCAGATCTGATTGTCCTCCAGAAGAGGTATCGGCTGTGACACACTTTTAGTGTGTTTCTGTGAAAGTACGAACACCATTGAGAAATACAAGCAGGGAGTGGAGTAAAGGCGTCAGTACATTACCTAACCAGTTATGTGGCAGGAATGATCTGCATTTTTCATTTTATTAGATTCCTGAACTTTTTTTACCCTCCATATATACTGTTCGGTTTCCCCGAGAAAGTCTGTTTTATGCTCACCAAGGCCATATTTATTTAATTAGCAAAAACTGTAAAAATACAATAAAAACTGTACTGAGACATAAATAGCTCTACTTATGTTGACACTTTTGTATAGTGCATCCTTGCTAAATAAAAGTTTTTTTCTTAAAAAACAAAAAAATAAAATCTGACCCCAAACTTTTGAATGATAGTGTGAAAATCAAAATATATCAAAAAATCCAAACCCTCACCTGAAAGGCATTGTTACATATTATGTCCACCCATTCTCCACACCTTTCCTTCTCTGCTGCAAACACAAGCCTCTTGTCCTCCATCTCCACACAGAAAGCAGACATGTTTTCCCCTGGACAAGCCGCTGCGTGAGAAGGCAGCTCGACGACACTCACACAGTCGGCCAGACGTACAACTTTCCTCTCTGGTTGTCGTCTGACCACCACAGTTGACCGTTCGTTAACGGCTTCTAATAACTCTAACCGTGCCACGCCGTGCCGACTATCCGGATGAAGGGCCAACCAATATCGCTTCCACTTCTGTTAAGAACAAATAGATGATCATTACCTACATTTATTATTTTACTTGTTTCTGCAATACAGTTAGATTGATCACATTTGATAAGATCTAGTCAAACTAATGGATCCATCAGGTGGAATTAGTGCTTCAGGTAATGAACACACCACTGGATTGCTAAATATTAGCATTAAAAAGGTCTTTAAAAGCATGTCACATTGGAGATACGGATGTAATTACTCACTCTGCCAATCCCTCATTTACCTCACATGTACTGTGTGTGTGAAGGCATGGCCTGAATCTACGTAGTACACTTTCATAAGGGTGTGTTTTTGTCAATGGAATGTGCTGTACGGTAATTCTAAAGCAAGACAGAGATGTGCACACCATGTTTCAGCTTGTAAAGTTAGACCTGTTCCATCACTCTCAAACCAAAAATAAACGTACACATAGGTAGCACGAGTTCATGCCAAAACACAGGGGCATGGTAAACTATATTAGCTTAGACTACCCTACTTTGATTTTCTAATGTTTCTGAATGCTACAAACTTTAATATCAATAATAAGTGTAACATCATTTTAAACTCAAAACTATTTAAATATAACTTTTTTATTTATTTAGACATTTAGACATTTTGTAGTTTTAGAATTGAGGTTGACGAACACAAAACCATCTGCCTGTTTTACCAGAAAATAAATGACAACGTTCTGATGTCTTACCTTGCCATGTTTCTGATGTTGTAGGTAAACTTCACCATGTTTCCCGTGATTGTCCATGTCTGCTTGATCAACCTCTGACAGCTCGAAAAAGTGCTTTAAAAGTTGATCATTTACAGCACAATGTGGGACATCCCTTAATGGTTAACACATATAACCAAGCCTATAACACGAGTTAGTGTAAGTGTACACTTAGACTCCACCTCCTAAAAAAAGAAGATAGTCATTGTTTGATTTAGTGCAATGAATATCCACTTGATTTATATCTGAATTATAAATTTGGTTTTCTTATTTCCTCAACATTTATTGCTCAGTTCAGCCTTATCAATAAATAAATAAAAATCAAACTGGATACCAGTGGCACTCAAATAACTATCTCATGTCCAACTATGTAAAAAAATGTTATCCAGCTCTCTACAGTCAGACATAATATAGGGTGGCCATACGTCCTCTTTTTCCGACATGTCTTCTTTTTGGACCTAAAAACTGAATTCTGTGACCTTATTAGGCACATTAGTGATGGTAGGTTTAGAATAAGGATTGAGTTTAGAAGTAGGTTGGATTATCTCAATACAGCACCTACTATGGTCATATAATTTGGTGGGTCACAGAAATTGGTGTCAACAAAGGGCAGTTGGTGATGGTAGCACAGAACAGACAACACTAGAGAGCTGTCGTCGATGGCCTATGCTCCAGGAAGAAGAAGAGAGTAAGTGCTCCCATCTCTCCTCTCATCCTCTGATCATACTCCTGCAGCTCCTGTTAGATGCAGGGGTTTTTCTCTCTTGATTTTACCCCATGGGTTTAAAGTTTGAAATGTTGCATAAATTACATTTGACTAAAATGCTTGCATTGAAACATTTTGCATTCTTCTTATGATAGAACTGTGCTAGATGTTAAGTTTTGTGAAAGGAAACTTTTTAGCTGTGTTTATGATCAATATGCATAACAGACTGTAAAATATTTATTTTAGGAAATGACATTTTGATATTTGGGATGTGGTTATTGTGCTACTTTGGGCACTACTTTAACCACCAGCCAACCACACCCCAGTCCCCGCCCCACATGCACCCACTGTCCTCTTTTTGGAAATCTAATACTGTCCTCTTTCTGGACACCCTAATTAAAATCGAGATATGATTTAGTTTTACATCACTAATTTTAATCATATTGCCATATTTAAACTACATGTATCAGAACAGCTGAGGGCTGTAAAACTGCAATAAATTATTTTCTATATTTTTGAGGAAATTAACTTCACTATTAATCAAACAAAAGCAAAATAGCAGTTTTTGAGGAGTCTTGTAATTGCAGAGTTATTAAAAAAAGTGCACCGGTTGTTTTGTGTATATACTCTATTAACAAAAGCTTGACAGTATTTTCATACAGTGATTCATTTTTCTTACCTTACAATACATGCTCATATGGGCTGCCTTTTTTCCGTACACTTTAGGTAAAATCCCATTTAAATCTTTTATCTATTTGCACCATTTTTTATGAAAATTGATTTTCCATTTAATAAATTTTTTAAAAACAAAATCCTTTAGACGGCTTTTATCCCTCATAGTACCACACTAATTATTTGCGAAAACTGAATTTATGTGAACATGAGGTTACAACTTAGATATTAACAATTATCTTGGGGCGTCGGACTGGGGGTAAAACCAGCAATGATTACCAGGGCCCCAAATGAAGAGAGGGCCCTTGAAAAATCTGGAATATATATTTTCAAGGGGGGGCCATTAGGACCGCGTACGCATAGGTCCCGGGATCTTGTGCAGTGCTCCTGATGGTGACATAATAAATTAAAATTTAGTATTTAACAAAGCATTAAAAAATGTAGTACTACATTGGTGTAGAAGTGTAGGCCCTCCTTAAACACACAGAGCTAGTTGAATTTTTTTGTATTTCAGAAATACTGTACATGCACAGACTGGCACACACAGACATAAACTCATACAGCCTCACAGATAGACACAGTATTATCTTGTTTGTGTTATAATGCGTAATAATCTACAACAGTCATTCACATAAACACATCTTTCACAGTATTACTTAACGAAGGATTAAGTATATCTAACCTGTCATTATACTCTGACATTATTATAATTGTTGAATGTCAAAGTGTTCAGCAAAAAATAGCCACAGCGGTGTGTCCAGACTCTTGATCATCACTTCATCTGCATTGCTATTCATATCCTCGGTTCCACAGATCTATAGCCAAACTTACACTGTACACTTGCTAGCTGTAAAGGAAAAAATAAATAAATAAATACATACATATGCAGAGTCAATATGGTAAAAGATCTGCATACATATATAGAGAGTCTGGAAAGTGTCAGAACACTACCTACACATGGGACAGGGTATCTCTGAAAAATCATGGTCAATTACTTTATGTTAAATAATTTTATAACCATCAGCACAATATAAACAGCATAAAGGATTAAAAACAAAATGGGCAAAAAGAAACTGGTGGAACACTTTACAATTCAATAATAATAGTAAAATGAATTAAACATTTTTTTGAAGCAAAAAGATCTGTAATGTTAAAATGAAAAGTTATTTGCCCTTTTAAGCTGATATGATACAATCCCTTTTTCTCAAAGGTGGAGCAGTTTCACTATGTCATGTGTTTCTGTCTTAAGTGTCTGACTAAGCAATACATGGTATATATGTCTGCAGCTGGGTTATCCAAATAGTGCTCTAGGCAAATACATAATAAATTGAACTAATCATACTTAAAAAATGTGCTATCCATGTGGTTTTGGACTGATGTTTAGGCTGCCCAGTCAATGGAGTAACCATGAGACCACAGATCCTTGGAAAACCCCTCATGTCAATGCATTAAACAAGAACAGGTACTGCTGACAATTTACAATATACTGTATCTGTCTATTAAGGGAATAGTCAACTCTAAAATCTAAATTTGCTGAAAATTAACAGCCTCAGGTTATCCAAGATGAGCTTGTTTCTTCATCAGAATAAATTAGGAAAAATTTAGTGTTACATTACTTGGTCACTAATGGATCCTCTGCAGTGAATAGGTGCCGTCAGAATGAGTTCATAAAGCTGATATAAACAACACAATAATCCACAAGACTCCAGATTATTAACTAACGTATTGTGAAGTGAAAAGATGCATGTTCGTAATAAAAAATAATCCATCAGGGTGACTTCAAACTGTTGTTTATGGCTAAAATTTGAGTCCTCCATCTATAATTTTGCTTTCACTTGTATATATAAAAAAAAGAAAGTTGTGTTGGGCTTGTATTTTGGCCGAATGTTGTGATTTAAAGCTACAATGCATTATAAACACGCAGGTTTTCACTTGGAGTTCTGTGGATTTCAGTGATGCTTTTATCAGCTGTTTGGACGACACCCATTCACTGCAGAAGATTCCTTGGCGAGCAAGTGTTGTAATGCTAAATTTATCCAAATCAGTTCCTATTAAGAAACAAACTCATTTACATTTTGGATAACCTGAAGATGAGTAAATTCAAGCAAATTTTCATTTTTGGGAAGCTATTCATTGAAGTACAATGGTGTGACATTCAGATATCAGAAAACGAACATTAAATTATTTGGAAAAGACTCAATTTTGTAACAGCTGAGCAGCTTACATTATTGAAACAATTATTTAGCTCACCATTTGATGCATTTAATACTCTGCAGGCCTACCCAAAACTCCAATGACCAATCCAGTTTGAAGCACTGTACAATCTCACTGTTCAAACCTCCCCTGATATCAGCCAAAAGACTGATTGAGAATGAGCAGGACCGAGATTTAGCTCACAGTACTCTGAATGCACAAACACAAAAAGACATCATGGGACAGAACAAAATGTCCAAGAGGGAACCTGCTTCTTTTATTTGATTTTTTTTCCATTTTTGTTAATGCATGTTGCACACTGTGACAGAACTTCAAAGGAGGAAGGAGAAAAGCAACCGGGAAAAAAATGTTTCTGTGAAAATCCCTCAAAAGTTGTGAGCTGCCACCAGTTCTGTCCATCATAGAATGGTCCACCCATCAACGGTCCATGTAATGTCAGGTTTCCTTTTTCCCAGCCCTTTCCCCTCCCACTCTTATGACACGCACCTCCCCGCCAAGCTTCCTTTTGAAGAAAATAAAAGAAGGACAGGAAAAAAGAAAATGGCAATAACACGGGAGGCAAACTGCTATTCACTATCACAATAGTGGAAATCACATAACTGTTCCTCTGAGATTAATACAAAGATCTTTCAGGAGAACTAGTCACAATCTGCAGCGGTCCAATAGGAACATTACACTGAGTAACCCGCCCACATTATACATGGAGACAGACGGAAATAAAAAGCTTATAGAAGAGCATCCAGTACCCCCCCTCCCCCCAGGCCCCACCCCATCAAGCCCCACACAACCCCAGGATGATTGAAGTATGTGTGAGGGTGACCCCTGGCCACCACCGGTCACAAAGTCTCTATAAAGGTGCCCCTAACTGGAGGGTCTCTAGTATTTCACACCTGGAACAAACTCCTTTGCCTCTGGGTTCAAGCTGCTCTTGCGCTGTGAAAAAAAAATAAAAAAATAAAGATGAAGTACATATTAGAAAATTAAAATGTCACCAAAGTTGATCTTAAGTCTACAAAGTGGTTTCCTTTCAAGAACAATGTGAAATTGGTTTAGCTTAAATACCTGTAAACCAAGCATCAAATCATTGCACTGTAATACTTACTGCGATGTCTTCTGCGTTTCCGTCGCTGACTGAAAGCCCGCTAAACTGCTGTTGGATCTGCCCTACTCCAGCGGGAAGGTCTCTGGCAGGAATGAACCAATCCTGATCCTCTTCTTCCAACATCTCCTGGAAACAGCGTTCAAGAAACTCCTGCTCCAAGAGTTCCTCCTCCACCTGCAGGAAGATGTCCGACCCATCAAAATCTAACAGTCATTGGCTCCTGTATGGATGTATATTAGATGTGTTGTAATTCAGCTGATTATGATGGTATGTTTTAAGAGTATAAATATAAAATGTGTATGCGTATGTGTATGTATTTTTATAAGGTGCCACTTGATGGAGAGAACAAACACACTGCAAATGGTGAAAAAAAAAAAAAAATTAAACCACAAATGTGAAAATTCAAACTATATAACTTGATAAGATTTGATGAAACGTGGCAGACAGACGGTGCGCAGTGATGGACTGTCTCGCTCAAAGCTGCTTGCTCTTAAGTCTCTCATCTCAGACAAACAATTTGTGTTAATATACAGCAATAAATAGCGATTTGCATTACATCAAAACCCCAACAAATAAAAAAAACTATGATTTCTCAGACATATACAAATAATCAGTATTATACTTTTTTTTTTTTTAAAAATCACTAAAATAAAAATAAATGAACAAAAGGCAGCATGAAGTATTTCATATAACTTGTGCACTAGATTGCAATAGCTTTATTCACTTAAAAACCATCCCTTCCACTAGTTCACAAATCTCACTCATGCATGTATAAAAAAGCTGCCTTTTATCACATTAAGCCAGGTTTGATGATATTGACCAAAACATTCTATTGATTCTTAAAGTGCGCCCATTATGCCATTTTTAAGGTTCCTAATATTGTTTTGGGAGTCTCCAATAGGATTACATACATGCAAGGTCAAAAAATACTTTTGTTTTCTCAAAATATGCATTTAATATCACCTCATTTTCCAGTGATTCTCAAACAATTTTTTTTTGAAGCAGTTCAAAGATTCAGTTTCTCTAAACCCCTCCTTTCCGGTGAGCCTGCTCTGCTCTGATTGGTCAGATGTCCCAGTCTGTTGTGATTGGTCTACTGTGTACAGCGCGAGTCGGAAACAATACGCCCATTGCCATAGTTCACTATGCTGAACGCTTGACAGAAAATATAAACATCCATTATTTATCATACTTGTGATTCAGTGGAGCCATTTGGTTCAAATAAACTGAGTACTGAGCCAGATTTCAAGAGCAAGCGTTTAATGCATCCCACATTTTTTTTAACGCTAATTCCCGGAGATTAGATAAGCAATCAGTAGAATGAAGTGTTTGTGGGCGGGGTCAAATTGTTACTGCCGGCCAACGTAGAGCATAGGTGGGAATTATGCAAATGTGTTACCTATCTAGTCAGTAAATCTGGTTCCATGATTACCATTAAATCGCCATCACCTGCTTTCAAATGGAACGGCATTTAATAGACAGAGCGGTAGATCACTGACAAGTTACACAATATCGCGTTCATTATCGAATGCTTGTCGAAGGCGATAATGAACGCGATATTGCGTAGCTTGTCAGTGATCTACTGCTCTGTCTATTAAATGCCGTTCCATTTGAAAGAAGGTGACATCGTTTTAGCAGTAATCACGGAAGCAGATTTACTGACTAGATGTGCAGGATCATATCGTTAGATATATCTTCCAGCCCTAGTTACCGTGTGACATGTAATGATCAGGGAAATGGGATTCAAATTACTAACGACTCGTTTAGACTGCAGTCTCAATTCTTCTTTGGGAGACAATAACTATTTATTGTCCACTTTCGGCTTTGCTGATTGTTTAGATTCACGCACAGCTACATTACACACTGCATGAAAGTTGATATTGAAAATGGCGTAACAGGGTCACTTTAAGTAACATTACAAACCACAACATTGCCAAATCAAAACGAGATTTGAGAACTACAGCACAAGGGAAGATTAAGAGTGAATTAATTTTGCCATAAAACCACCATCCACTTCACTTCCATGGAAACAGAGGCTCCAACATCCAGCCGAAATGCCCTTTTACAAATTCAAAAAATTGCTGTTGTTATTAACAGCCAATCAGGTTATTATTTTCACCTAAAGTATAAATCTTATTGTTTGACCAGTAGGGGTGGCACGGTTCGCTGAGAAAAAACCTGTACCATTCGGTTCACCACACATGGTACACGCTGGTTCGCGGTTCAACTTAAATCCAAAGCATCTGTAATATGGTTTGCTATAAAGCAGTTAATATATGTTAAAATCCGTTGATGGATTCTGCATTCCCAGACATTACAACAACAGCGATGAGGAAAAAAAAAAAACCTGGACAAACCATTCACTCTTGATCAATGTGAATGACTTATGCTGGAATATGAGCAGTCATTTATTCTGCCATCATCCACGAGCTGAAAGCGCACGTAGACATATGAGACTTGAACAGCACATGTTAATATGTATTTAAACTAAACTCATTTAAGCTCTGTCAGTTTAAACATTTAAGAAGCAGAGGACGCAAGCTCGCGCGCAGTGAGAAGATTTGTGCATGCGCTCACCCGAAGCATGCAAACCCGTGCCTCAGAACGCGCGCAAATACAAGATCTCTCTGAAGTATTGTGTTTAAATGGACAAATTCAGACAAAAATTATGTCAAAATGCCGTCTTGTTCAGTATCCTACAGCAGACATAGCCGACTGAACGATGCTGCTTGTAGATGGATAGAATATTCTTCTTTTTTTAATTAGAAAGTATAGTTTTTCCATAAACATAGCACATACCGAACTGTACCGAAAACCATGACTCTAAAGCCGTGAAACAAACCGAACCGTGAAGAAGTTGAACCGTGCCACCCCTATTGACCAGATTTATTCACAATGCATTGGAAAAGAGATAAGAACATCTCTCTGTAAAAATACTGCCGCATTGACTGCATGTGAATGTTTGTGACAACCATACATTCAAATAAATATGGTTTTATGGAAGAAAGGTTTGCAATGACACGAGGGTGAGTAATAGCAATTTTTGTGTTAATTTCCTTTAATAACTTTAACCGATCTTGTGAATCCGATTTAGAAGTAGACATTCAGCAGGCATAAACACGATCAGCAGGTTCACACTGACCTGTCTATTGTACTCCTCCTCGTTCTCCATCCACATGTACTCTGCGAAGGGGTTGGCATCCCCCTCCTTGTGTCCATTCACAACATTCTCATCCTTCCCCGATCCGCTGCCTCCTCCTGGTGTCTTTGCTACCTCTGGACTGTTAATATCAGCAGGTTCTGGGGGGTGGAAAATTACATATAATACTTAAACTAATCACATTCTCAGTAAATGGTACAATCACAAACAAAAACACACACACAAAACGAACATAAATACGACTTTTGGAACACTGAATACAATTAGTTTAGATAATATGCAAAAGTAAAACTTCACTCATTAATTTGCACGTGTTAAATGAATTACTCAAGTTTAATACTATAGAATTTAGCCAAATTTCATTTGAAATCATTGCTATCACAGTAAGAATGATTAGTCCCTCTCGGTTTAAGATTGTGTCGTGTACAAACACAAACCTTGCTAGCAAATAAGACGCTCGATATTACAAAATACTGCTTACAATGTTTATTAAGCTCTTCTAATACCTGCGTCACTACACAGTTAACAACACACACAGTTATATAATGTTCTTTAAACCATCTGCTATTAACTATTAGTGTGTTGTATAAATGAGACAAAGAGGAGGTCAGTCGACACCATCTTTCTCCACATGGATTTGATTCATTGTAACATGAGGCTTGGCTATGACTCGAGAGAAAACTCTATATAGTATAAACCATTTTTTTAACGCTTCCAATTAAAACGGACTCGTTTTTGCTGGAAGGTGTCTCCTGCCGTCGAATAAAACACTTGCTCCAACTTCACGTTTGTGAGCGTGTATTGTGAAGCTATGCGTGTTAGCTCGAACCATAACAACAACAGCAGTATTTCCACGTGAAGAAATGTGCACTGGCCCTGCAGAGTAACGTTTTAAATGTTATTTAAATGCCATCGATGTAAAAACTGACGCTAGTTGTTGTAACGTTAAGCGGTTAAGTTTGAAAGGGTTTCTCTAAGTAAATGAAGGAGCATGGTGGATGCGTGAGTTAGCCACACGACTGCATCACATACACTAGGCCTCTGTGTACACTGCGACGTACACCAACTCTGACAAGTGAGCCTTTAACGGTTCAATTTGCTTTATACTGCCCGCGAAATATGTGCGTTTACTTATATGTTGCTACTGTACGCATTCAGCGATGGTTAACGTTACAATTTCACGAAACAAAGACTGAGAGCACCACACTGCACTTACAGAGTCAAAAAGATTAAACATGGCTTCTTTCAAAGACCGGATCTGTTGAGAGGACTTACCCGGCATTGTAACACGTCTGTCCCTCTAACCTATCGCCAAATAAGTCGACTAAAAGGTAATTTTCCTGTTTACAGCGACACCGTTACCTGGCTAGATTTCAACGCTACGTCAGAGTGCTCATGTGGGCCTTTCAAACAAACATGTCTCTGGCTCCCCCTGAAGGACATCATCGGTATTACAGAAGAGAGTGACTGCAACATGGGCAGGTTTAAAGAGACAGTGGCACGAGTTAAGAGTGAATTCAAAGATGAATTGACCCTTTAATTTCCTAGAGTCAGTGGTCGAATTGGAAAAATATTTCAGGGGGAATGGTGTGGTCAGTTCTCTCTCTCTCTCTCTCTCTCTCTCTCTCTCTCTCTCTCTGTGTGTGTGTGTGTATGTGTGTGTCCTAGCTAATTCTACATATTGATTTCAATATTTGTTCCAAAAAAAGTTTTTATTTAAAGAAAAAATATAGCCTTATTAAATGAACCATTAATTATAAGCTTTTTTCCCTTCTGGTTGCTGAATGGAGGATTTTTTATTTTAACTTTTTTGCAAAGTCGGTGACTCGTATGTCAGCTCTAATATAGTCTCTCAATCTGTCACGCACAAAGACACAATGTCAGGGAATTTCTTTAAATTACAATCAGGGAAAAATCATACCTTTTCTGTTGTCTTCTTCCTAAAGAACTCCAAAAGTTGTACTTGAACCATTTTACGCGAAAAATAACAGAAACTTGTGACCAGCTTGTTACAGTAGGCCTACCGAGGTCTGATTGGCTAATAGCCGCTATTTAGTTTGTAAATTATCATAAGTAATTTAGAGAATTGAAACATTTCATTTGCATGGTAAGTTTGACACAATACACATATTATTCTACAGGGGATGTTTGGGGGGGATGCTTTTTTTCTTTAAATGCCATCCCCCTGCATCCCCCCCCCCTTCATTCCCATACTTGCATATGTACATATCAATAACATCAAACCTCCATATAGTGCTATTTTATCCTTTTTGAAGCTTGATGGCCCCTGGTTACTATGCTTTCACTGTATGGGGAAATTTATTTTTGTGGGTGAATTAACCCTTTAAATGTGTGATTGGGTTTGTCACCATATGTGAACTTGACTTTTTAACTGTATCCAACAATTACTATTTCTTAATAATTCTGACTAATACATTCCAGGTGTCTTTTCCATGACCTTTCCAGTTGATTGTGGTTACTGGATTAAATATAAATATAAATATAAATTAAATATATCATGACGTTTTAACATTTTTCATGACTTTTAAAATTCCCTGAAATTTCCAGGATTTCCAAGACTTTGGGTATTGTAGTGACTGTACTTTGATTATGATGATTATTTTTAATGCTACTTCTACAGCTTTATAAATGTACAACTTTATAAAAGGAGAAAGACAAGCAGTTCTACTTCTTATGACCTTGTTTCATTGTATTTCATAGCAAAGATAATAATAATAAAATACACAACATTTCAGGGAATAAAACCGTGAGTATATTAGTCTGAAGATATATTTTTCTGTATATTACATCCTCTGAGGAAAGAGAGATGATGGTTGTGATAAAGACAAGGAACTTTTTGAGACCACTCATATACAGATAAAGCAACAGAAGTGGATTCCATCTCTAAAACCATCTGGATGCTGCTATTCCCAAGGCACTGATTTACATCCACCTAGTTAAGAATAAAAACAAACAAAAAGTGTATCGTCAATCCATTGATATTTTAGACTCAAATAGTCAAATTGGTAAAACCTGAGAAAACACAGACCACTGAAATAAAGTCAGACTCTAATGTGTTCACTATACCTTTCAAAACAACCAAATGCATTTGAGTTTTTCTTATTTTATATATGCATGCTGTTCGCAGAATGTTTTTACTGTTCTGCAGCAGCATAGCTTACCTTGTTTCTGTGAAGTACCAGAGTTTTGAAAACTTGTCCAAAAGGCTTGAGTAGCCGTAACACTCCTGTAACAGCACAGGGCTGACTGGGAACATTACATACAACCAGCAAATGGTCCAAAGGTGTCAGCAGCCCCTAAAAGACAGTGGGGTTTCTTGTTAGGAGGTATAAAGAAAGGATGGAAGTTTTACAAATCTTATGAAAATGTTCGTATCAATATATATATATATATATATATATATATATATATATATATATTTTAAGATTGAAAAGTGATACTTGCATTTGACATTGATGGTCCCACAAAAGCATGAAACACTGACACCTAAAGTATAAGTAGCTGCATTAAACCCTCAGAGTAAATGAACAAAATTATGAAGTATTTATGCAGGAAATTATCATTATGCATTATAAAACTGTTTCAGTCCATTAGCGTGTTAACTCACAGGTGAACTAAAGTCAACAGTTCGAGACACCAGCTCTAAAAGTTGCTGCCTCATGTGAACTGGGATAGCAGAGTACACCTTCACCATCTCCTGGGCTGAGAATTCAGTTGGAAACGTCAGTAGCGCCTGAAAACACACACACACACACACACACACACACACACACACACACACACACACACACACACACACACACTGATATAAAAGTGCTATACTTATACTGGAAATAAGATTAGAAAATATAAGATTCGTTTGTTAAAATAAACAGCTGGTCACAAGACCTTATACCTTTTTCCATTGAAGACAGGTTGTTGTGTCAACCTCAGTTGCCATTAATACCTCAACAGGGTGACCAAAGGGAGATGCCATTTTGATGAGTTCCCTCTCCGAGTAATCAAGAGGGATTCCAGACACACGAATCACACCCTTCTGTTGGGAAACAAGGGAGCAATGAGAAAAAAGTGTTCTGCTTTGTTAAAAGAGTGGAGTTCGCTTTATTAGAGCACTGTCTGTAGTGTTTCCCCTCTGAAACATAACGATTTTCAGGCCACCAGGGGTCACTGTTTCACATTTGTTCATTTGTTATCATTGAACTGTTGATGCTAACTGTTCGAGATGCCTATCTTTTTATTTTAAGGCTGCAATGCTGAGACTAAGCTGATACTTTAATGGTTTAATGGTGGTATTTTTTCAGTCAGTATGCTGGTAGTGATCACAGTTCACACTAGAAAATAAAAACCTTTATAAAACACCCTCTAGAAGAGTCTTGCTTTGAATGCATGAAGTTCGGTTATCACCATAATCTCATCGAAAACCATTAGTATCTAACATCCTTCCAGAAATTACCGTTTGTGCTGATGTTTTTGCAGTCATCTTAGTTACTGGCATCTGAATGTTCATGGATTCAGAGGTTACTTCTGATTTTGCAGATTTGACTGGAAACGAAGACTGGTGATTACCTTTTTTCATGCCATTGTAAGTCGAAGATCTGCGTGAAGAAGACAAGGGTCTTTGTATAGTATAGTGTATTGCTTTATTACAGTCTAAAGAGAAAAACTCTTGCCTTATGCTGCATTTTGAGCGAGGAGGGAAATAGACTGAACCAGGCCTCCACCTGGTGACCTCAGCAGGCCCATGTTGCAGCCTCTTTAGGAAGAAATTTGGGCCTCTTCCTGGAAAATAAAAACCATGTTTATATGATAGATACAACATTACAACATTTTAAATAAGCTGCATTGCTGCTGATGCATTATTTGTAGATGTAATAACAACTCACCTGATGAATATCTTATTCTTTTCAATGTTTTAGACTGGTTTGAGAAGTGCGCATGAAGGAGTTCAGATGGGCGGCATCTTTCAGGGCTGAGGGATCTATGGGAATGGGGTTCTTGCCATGCCCCATTAATAATCCTTTGATTCCTCTGTTCCCCATGATCGTATGATGACTCTCTGGATGATTTCACTTGATCAGATGAGTTCCATGTTGCATGGTCATATTCAACGTCCTTTGTTCCTTTGCGCTGTTGAATGTCTTGTATAATGAAGGGGAGATTCTCTGCTGTCAACTGGTTGTGTGGGCAATGACTGAGTAATTCTAGATCCTCAAGAGAAAGGCCAAGGCTGGACAAAGCTTTGTTCAGGTTGTCTGTTGGAAAATGCAGCATTGTTTGTTGCTTTGGCTCTGCTTCTTCGGTTCGTGGTCTATCAGGAGGCATCATTACTTTGGCTATCCTTGTCTGATATTGAGAACAGTCCACATCTGGTTTGAAGGTGAAATGTTTGCCAAGATGTTCATGACTGGATCTAACAAGAGCTTCCTCAGATGCTGGCAATGGTAATGTTGTGCTATTCATGAAGGGACCTAGTGTTTTCTCCTGAATGATCTCTTTTGCTAAAAGGGCACCACTCTCCTTATAGGAATTGAGTGAATTAATGTCTGTGACTGATGTTGAGGGTTGGCCAACCATGTGAGGTATGGAATCCATGTCTTTAAAACCCCCTGGGCGCTGGTACATGCTCAAAAATGAGGCTC
This sequence comes from Carassius auratus, assembly GCF_003368295.1. Lineage (NCBI taxonomy): Eukaryota > Metazoa > Chordata > Actinopteri > Cypriniformes > Cyprinidae > Carassius > Carassius auratus. The sequence continues at coordinate 14,009,373 of NC_039243.1, forward strand.
TCTGAATGCCAGCGGGCTGTAAGAGATTTAAAGGAACAAGGGGGTTCCCATGACTGCTATTATTTACAGCTGCAACATTACGAATCAGGTTCAAAACCAACTGAGCTTCAAGTTGTGCTAGACTCAATAGGAAAGCTTGTGTTGTTCCGAATAGTGGTGGCACACTATTGAAAACACTGCTCATCTGAGACAAACACACTGGCCTGGTGTTGATTTGAACAGCATGTGGAAGTCTGGGGGGAGAAATCAGAAAGAGGCATATGTATTTTTGAATCATTCAACATTCAAACTAGTACATTCAGCACTTGGGTAATTATAATATTTTTTTATTTTTATTTTTTGGAGAGGGGAACATATAATTCCAGAGTTAAATAACTATGATATTTTTTTATTACAATGCATTTTCACTATATTTAGAGTCACTTAAGATTTTCCTGAAAATGGAAATGAAAATTTAGCTCCACTGTCTGCTCATTACTCAAATGACAATATAGAGAAAAGCATCTGTTGATAAGCTTTTCCCTTCACTTAGGCCATAAATCCTGACTGAGGCTCAACATTTAACTCCCAAGTAAGCTTAAAATATAAACTGTGAAATAGTTCGCTGGTGTTGAACATATGCATAAATTCTTTAAAGCTTTATGAAGGGCTAGTTAGTCTCAACAGAGCAAGAGAGGACAACTTCATGAAGTCTTTCATTCACACATGCGCTCATTTCATTACATATAATTAATAACCCGACAGCGAGGTGTTTTTCAAACACTGTGACAGCATGTCCTTGTAACATGAGCAAGAGGTGAAAGACATTTGTCTAGTGTTAAGTTCCACACAGCTGCCATCATTTCAAAGCCACAACCACATGGTCCCCAGCACGTGTGCTCTCTCCTGGACAGATCTTTGAATAATGTGTAATCCAAAAAATAATTATATTTTTTAGGAAAGTCTGACAAACCATTATACAAAAATCTAGGAGTAACAAGGAGTAACACTTTTGTATAGGGACCAATTCTTACTAGTTGCTTGCCTATTATTATGCCTATTATTAACATATTGTCTGTTTATTATAAAGCACAAATTCTGCATGACCACATTCTACATCCTTAATCCCTTAAATTTAACAGCTAATTTACTAACTATTAAGAACCAGAAAATTAGGAGTTTATTGAGGCAAAAGACATAGTTAATGGTGTGCTAATAGTGAGTACATTAAAATAAAGTGTGACCGAGCAAGGCTATTGGGCAAAATTACATTTAAAAATATAATAAAAATAATTAGTTTTTTTTTCAATCATAATGTGGTGATTTACTAGGAGAAATTACATGGTTAGATGTCAAAAAGATTTCATTTTTACCCTTGTGAAAAAGTTTTTGTGGAAACGTGCATCTGTTTAAAAACTGTACTTACAGAAAATAAAAGAATAATAAAAAAGACTACTTAAGTGTACACTTTAGTGACTACTTTATGTTTCTTAACATACTTTAAAAAGTGTACTTTGTAATTGTTAAATAAAATAAATCCATTAAACCAATTAACTAATCTTTTTTCATGCTTAAAAAGTGCTTATTTTTAATGCTGCCTGACATAATAACCACATGTAAAGTACTTGATTTTAATTTTAACTTTAGTATATAATTCATTTATAATACATTTAAAGAAAAATATTTATTAATTTAAACAATGACGTAATTATAAAAATAATTACATATCGAGATTTTATACTTAAGTTCGACTGCATTTAATATAAACTGAATGATAAATTTTAATTGAATTACAAATAACATGTAATTAAGTGTCTGTAAAGATTGCATTCTCACTTAAGTAAATTATATCAAAGTAGCCATATTACTTGAGTAATAAAAACTCTTTTTAAAAGATTGCTAATGTGTACTTCTTTTCCACAAGGATATTGCCAATGCCAGAAAGCTACCAAATTGAGCTGATTGACTGGTGGCCAGTGCTTCATTCCAATGAATAAAACGAAATGTTAAAGGTTAATGTTGTTTAGCACATCTACCACTAGAGCTGTTGACACAGCATAGCTAATTATGTAAGATGAGACAATCAGTTAGATTACGCCAAAACACATTTTGTCAAGCTGTCACATTTGGCTTCCTGATGAAACATTGGCTACTTTAGATGAACAGTTTGTCCTTGGTACTGCTGTTGAAGCTAAGCAGACTCTGTTGTGTCAAATGAACCACGTGTTTCTGAGCCAGATAGATAACAAAGATAAGCTAGATGAATCATGCTTTCTGTTGACATTGGGGAAGTTCTTAAACAGATGACCCTCAAAAAGCAGTCAGCGAGATTCCCTTGACTCTCTCTCGGCATATTAGACAGCACTGTTTGACACTATCGTTTCATTTAATAGCAGAGCGGTATGTTCCTAAGTGTGATCTCTGATCCCAGCTGGCCTGTAACTGAAATACCAAGTGTGACGAGAATTAACAACCGCCAGCTTGCTTTCCTGAAAAAATCATCTGAGCCTTCTCACTCTATCTCTCTCACTCATCGGTCACAGATCTATTTAGGAAATCTTATATATAGGCATGATCATCTGATGCCGGATCACTCCCAGAAGTATGTTCAGATTCACACATTCATCAACTCTTATGTAACGACTGAGGGATGCAATAAAAGTGTAATGATCATTGTAGCTCTTTTACTGTTATTATTATTTATTTTTTTGAAGGAATGGTATGATGGGCTGAAGACATGGTGTGAAATGTCACTTGGCAGATAGACCTAAATTAATAAACTAATCTGACTCGCAAATCCTGTGCAGATATTAATCACGCTGTCTTCATTCCTGGAAGGCGGGAATATTGTAACAGCCCATGCTGGTCAGTTAAGGTCAACCCATTACATACACACATAAACATGATGATAAAACAACTTAGCCAAATATCTCTGCTCTGTATTACTAGGATATGGGGTTTTAGCACATTCTGGAACGAGACCAGAAGTATCTTGTTAACTCAGAGATTGTTACTGACCCAGGACCTTGAAAAGGCCAAACATACTGAATTACACAAGCCTCGTCTGAAAAATTCAGGTCTCTGTTACAGCTAAATATGGAGGTAGGGGGAATCCTGTCGCTCAGGTACATGACGTCCTCAAAGACATTACCCAAATCAATATAACCTCTGTACATTTGATCTATGTATTCCATGAGGTATTGGACAAGACTGGAAAGGGGAATCCTACTTTAAATTTCCACAGACACTCACACATACACACGTTTGTTTTTGTGAAAGGTGGGGACATCCCATAGGCGTAATGGTTTTTATAAAGTAGAAACTGTATATTCTATCACCATTCACCAATCCTACACCTAACCCTAACCCTCACAAACTTTGTGCATTTTTACTTAAATAATGGGTTAAATATGGGTTATGACCTCATAAGTCACCCTCTCCTTGTAATACCTGTGTCATACCCATGTCATTATACAGAGTTGTGTCCTGATATGTCACAACCCCCCCCCCATATATATATATGTATGTTTATATATGTATGTATGTATGTATATATGCACCCAATTCAAAAATCATGCAATTATTTCCTTAAATGTTTTTGCCTGTAATATATCTTGACCATGTCTTGACAAATATCACTCTACAGATAACAGTGGAAGACTAAAGATTAGACTTTAGACTATAGAAGCTATAGATTTAACCTGAATTGACAGAACCCAATAATTGAAGAGTAACTCTCACATAATCTAGTATTTATTTAGTGAATATAAAGCACCTGGTAAACTGTTTGGAGATAAATGTAAAGACTATCAGTCTGTAGTCAGCCTGTGGGCAACAAGAGACAGAGACATGCATATGTGACTTTGACTTGAGGATAAATTCAAGACCTTGACACATTTGTCTTGTTAAAGTTCACAATGGATGTTAAAAATGGAATGCAGCAGGTGACAAGACTGTTCTCTGGGCACCAAAACAGCTCACAGCCATCAATTTCTACACTTGTGTTTAGCAACTATTGAGTTTTGTCTTTTTAAAACTATTCTGATGCTGAAGAATTACAGCTTTTCAACTGAAAATAGAAAGTAATAAAAACCAAGCTCAATTACAACACACCAATGCTTATTTCTGCCTGTCACTGTTAGCAAAACTTTGTACCTCAAAGGACAAAATAAACAATGATCATTGTGAGATATCGTTTAAATAAGAGATAAAGTCACATTTTGAGAAATAGTCAGATACAACATTTGCAGTTCATAAGAGAAACACTTACATCATGAGATGTAAAGTCACAATTATGATAAATAAAGTTGCAGTTGTGAGATTAATGTAGTCACAATGTGAGATATGAAATCACGCTGTGAGATACAATGTCTCGTTAATAAGAAATGAAGGGAGAAATAAAGTTTAATTTATTCCATATAGAGAATGTAGTGTGGCCCTGAAACATCATAGTAGAGTGATGACAGAAAAACTAGCTTGTCTTTAAATCAGCGGTCAACAATAAAAATAAATGTCTGTCTGTTAAGAAAAAAATTGAAATACGCTTTGATTAAAAGCTTTTTAACAAGACAGAGATGTTGAAAAAAATTAAACTTAATTATGCTGTATATTTAAATGTATAGGAGTATATTATATATGATAACATAGCTTGCTATTCATTAAAGAAATAAAAAAATATGTTTTTATGTTTCCAACGCGACCCATGCTAAAAGATTCATTTAGGCTCTTCTAACAAAATCCATACTCACATGTTGGCTTTAGTTAAAGTTGAGCAGGAGGTTCTTTTCCTTTGTAGTGAATTCTTCATTATTTCTTACTTCAGACTTTAACACCAAAACCTAAAATGTGAACCCAATTTGAAGTACATTCAGATTATTCACTCCCAGTGCGAAATGTCTTTTGTCACCCTCTGTAACTCTTATGTCACTCCTCAGTCCAGTCAGACCCACACTGTAACACATTCTTTCTTCTCAGTATGTTTTCATCCCCCTGACTCACATACATGCTTGCCCTCCCAACACCACCCCCTATCATTTTCCTTAAGGCTTTCCCCTCTGCTTTGGCAGCAGTCATATGCTCTCATATGCTCTATACACACTTGACGATACTTGACAATATTAAGTACACACTAAAATGACTAGATAATGATCAGCACTTTATTTATAGGGTTCAAGCACCAAAAAGTGGATTATAATAAATTACTGATCACAGGATAGCTTTGAATTGTTGTACAATGATGTTCAAGAGAGAGCTGACACGTTCAAGTCCCAGAAAGGTAGTAAGGACATCATTAAAATAGTCCATGAGACATCAGTGGTTCAATCTTAATTTTATGAAGCTAATACTTTTTTTTTTTTTGCACAAATTGTTTAAAAAAGTCATTAATTTTGTTTTCTTTGTGCACAAAACGTATTCTTATACAGTAAGTGCTACAAATTAATACAAGACTAAATAGTTTAAAGATAATACAAATAATAGACAGACTTGAAAACACCGGCAGCTGTTTTGTAGCAAATGTCATTAAACACATTTTTGCTGTGGCATTTAGCATTTACATGGCTTTAACCAGCTGATGTCCTCAGAGTGCAGAATTTTGTGCGCTTTGAAGCAGTGGATCATTTTGTAGAGCAGTTGCTTTAATTTGACGTTTCAAAAGTCTCAATGTCTCCTATCACTAGTGCCAAGACTGAATCAAAGCTGGTTTTATGGGTCAATTGGGGCTGGATTAAAAAAATAAAAAATAAAACAATCCTTTTTCTATTTCACAGCTGATATAGTATCATTACTATAAAATGAGTGACAAGGGCCATGTATATGTTATCATTTATTTAATTTATCATGATTGGTATGCATTATATCCCACAATATATGGTTGCAAAAATTATATTAATAAGCATGCAGGGCATGACATGAGCTAAACAACAGCGACAAACATATGCAAACAAAATGGGAGTGGGCACTCGTACATTCATAGTTGTCTATGAATGGACCAAACATATTGAATGAGACATGTTTAATAGCTCATAGCTTCTGGGATATCTTGTAGCTTTTGGGTGTTTCTTTCTGTACCATCAAGCCAGGTATGATATTTAATTTTAATTAAGTTAAACTATACCATTGTTCACCTTATGCAAGGCTTTATCTTGAAATCAAGTATTTTTGTCCAGTCTTAGTACCAAATGAAGTAGGCTACTATAGTCATCTGTGATTCAACAACCATAATAAGCCTACTGTATGTATATTTGAAGACAAATAAACGGTTCTGTTTAAAATTTTAGACATTTCTGACTATTATTTTATATTTAAAATTAGAAAATTATTATGACAATCCATCTTTCATTTCCCCAGCGCTGTTCAACCATGTGCAATTCCTCCTTCATAATCTGGAATGCATCTATATTTGAATGGTACTGCGTTTGTGAAGGACATTTTGGAACTTATTTTGTCCTTTTCACTTCACTACTTTGCTTCATTGTGGGAACACCGGTCCATTGCTGGTTCCTCTGGGTCCATCTCCGTGGGGACATCAAACCAAACCTAGTGTTTCCACTGAACCTCACTATGTTGGAGGTTTTTTATTGTTTTCAATGCTTGGTAGACATCATTGTTGTCAGATATCCCTCTAGATTGGGCCAGAGCATGCTTCACTTTCTCATTGGTCTCTGCTGGACTTTCAGACCTCTCATCCAGATCTGCATGTGTATTGAACAATATTTGGCAGTGATTCATCCAGTAACATTCTTGAGATATAAGGGCATCCAGTACAGGATTGCATTGGTATTAGCAGCTTGGCTAACTGCTTTGGGGAACAGCATGAGGCTTGTTTCCAATGGGATATATTACTTTCAAGATCATATATTCTTTGTAGGTTTTTGCATTGCAGTGATAACAACCTCATTTTGCTGCGCCTCTATTCTTCGAACTCTAAAGCATCCAGGACCAGGAGATCGAAATAATGTAGAGATGAAAAGGAAAGACAGACTCAATAAAACGGACAGAGGGAGAGCCGTTGAGAACAAGCAGAAAAGGAAGGCCTTCAGAATCATCTCTCATATTCTAGTGTCTATCCTGGTTTGTTATTTACCTCTAGTAGTAACTTATTTTGTACGCATATCTAATATCAGTAAACCTTCTTATATATGTGAAGCTGTTCCACTGATTCTGTCAGTCACCTCAGTTACTCTGTTCATTTCACCTCTAGTCAGAATGTACAGTGAAGGCCACTTGAAACAAATACTGTGTTTTTCAAATTAAAGGGATATTGCATTTTAAATGTTTATTTCATAATTTATATGTGACTTCTGCAAATGCAAATTAAGATTACATTTATTACATAGCATGCTGTTGCCTCTGTAATACAACACTATAATGTTTGTGTGTTATGATTATTTGGATATATCAGCTGCTTTGAGAAATTAATTGTGACCATGGACCACAAAACCAGTGATAAGGATCCATTATTCCAAATTTAGATTTATACATCATCTGAAAGCTAAATAAGCAAGCTTTCCATTGATGTGTGGTTTGTTAGGATAGGGGGACAATATTTTGCTGAGATACAAATAAATAGTTGTATCTTTTATTATATTCAAACGAATATATGGAATCTGAGGGTGCAAAAAAATAAATAAAATAAATCAATAAAAATACTGTTAATGAAGTTGTCCAAATGAAGTTCTTAGCAATGCATTTTACTAATCAAAAATTAAGTTTTGATGTACAGTAGAAAATATATAAAATATATTCATGGAACATGATCTTTACTTATGACCTAATGATTTTTGGCATTAAAAAAAATCCATAATTGTGACCCATATGTATTTGTGGTTATTGCTACAAATATACCCCAGCGATATTTTTTTCAAGGTCACAATTTACCTTTGTTTTCTGTACTTTGAAAATATCGTAGTTTTCATTATGCAATTAATTCAAATTACGTTTTTGGCACATAAAACATGAAAAGATTCAGTTGTAATTAAAAAAATTTTTTTAAGCGGAATCCAGTGAAATTAAGTAAAACACAAGCAGTTTTAAAATAAACCCATGAGCCCATGAGTAATCCATGAGTAAAGAACCATTTAGATATTACCAAAAAGTCAATATTTGAAAATGTATTTGCCTTTTATCAAAACAGTGGTTCTTGTAAAATGGTCTAGCCATGAAGAGATCATTTATGATGTGTGAAAAAAAAAAAACAAAAAAAAAAAAATAGTCTGTCTATAATAACCATCAACATCAGAATACAGGTGCTTTTACAAACACGAATACTGGTTTTGTATTCAAATTTTGCTCCACAATTTGTTTGGTCCATCCCACAAATAAGCTGTTGAAAAACAATATTATGATTAAGAATATACTGATGATATGAGCTAAAACAACAGGGACAATTCTATGCAAATATAACATGAGTAGACACTTTTCTTGGAGATACCATCAGGTACTAACAGGTCAGACCATGTAAAAAGAGAACATTCTCCACTGGCTACATTCTTCATGCTTTTAATGTGTGTGTGTGTGTGTGTGTGTGCTCTTGTTTTTGTGACATATCAGGACACAACTCTGTATAATGACATGGCTTATGGCTTAATTACAGTGACTTATGAGGACATAACCCATGTCCCCATTTTTCAAAATGCTTATAAATCATACCGAATGAGTTTTTTTGAGAAAGTAAAAATCCACAAAGTTTCCTGTGAGGGTTAGGGTTAGGTGTAGGGTTGGTGAATGGCCATAGAATATACAGTTTGTACAGTTTAAAAACCATTATGCCTATGGGATGTCTCCACTTTTCACAAAAAGAAACATGTGTGTGTGTGTGTGTGTGTGTGTGTGTGTGTGTGTGTGTGTGTGTGTGTGTGTGTGTGTGTGTGTGTGTGTGTGTGTGAGTGTGTGTGTGTGTTTTAAAACTCTGAGAGTGTGTGTTGTGAAGTAACTGTGCAAGTATGATTGCTTGTCACTCATGTTGGACTTTTTGTCATCCCATTCATCCCTATACATTTCTTTGTTTTCTCCACATTACAAACTGTATTATAATGCTATAAAACAAGCTATAAAATAAATAAATATGTGTATTTATGTGTGTGTATGTGAACTTACTGTCGAAAATGTATGACAGAACATGATATTCCATTCAAATATTAGCCCCCCCCCCCCAATATATTGATTAATTGCATGAGCTTAAAAACAGAGGTACATATACAAACCGAAATGGGAGTAGACACACATACATTTAGAATTGCCCACTGACAGATGAAACATGGCAGATGACGCGCATTTGTAGCTTGATTTTTCACACAGTTTGAACAGAGGCATTTTTGGTGGCTTGTTGCCATTGGGAATTAAAAACAGTTCTTCAGTATATTTATGCTGTAACATCAATCCAGGTATGGTTTTAGTTGTATAAAACACAAGACTTTACATGACGTTAGAATATGCTGTAATGAAAATGTTAATTGGCCAACACACTGACCCATTTCTGTTTTCCCCAGAATGTGCAATTCATCCATCAACAGAACAACTTTCATTTTTGAAGAATCAGTGGATTGGTTCTGCATGTGTGAGGGACATGTTGGCCCTATTGCCACTTTATTGACTTCAATACTGTGCTTCACTGTGGGCACACCGATACATTGCTGGTCCCTCTGGGTGTTTCTCCATGGGAACCTTAAATCCAGCTTGGTGTTTCCACTGAACCTCACTATACTGGAGCTGTTCTTTTGCATTCAATGCATTATGAACTTTATTATGATCCGATTTCCTTCTGTGTGGGGTGACCGTTTAGCTAATGTTCTCATTGGTTTTAGTTGGACTTTTAGACCTCTTCTCCAGATCTGCATGTGTATTGAACAATATTTGGCGGTGATTCATCCAGTAATATTCCTGAGATATAAGGCCATCCAGTACAGGAGTACAGGATTGCATTGGTAGCAGCAGCTTGGCTAATTTCAATGGGCAACGGCTTGAGGATCATTTTTGGTAGGCTAAATTATTTTAAAGATCCCATATTCTTTTTGTGTTTTTGTATTGCAGTGATGATAACTTCCTTTTGCTGTGCCTCTGTCCTTCACGCCCTGAAGCGTTCAGGACCGGGAGATCACAAGAATGTAGAGATGCCAGAGAAAGACAGACACAATAATACTGACAGAGGCAGAGCTGTTGAGAACAAGCAGAAAAGGAAGGCCTTCAGAATCATATCTTATATTTTAGCATCTATTCTGAATTGTTACATCCCTCTGGTTTCAATTTACTTTATGGATATAGCTAAAATCAGTAGGTATGTGTATTTCTGTGGAGTTGTTCCACTAACTCTGTGCTTCACTTTGACCGCTGTATTATTTTCACCATTAGTCAGGATGTATTGTGAAGGCCACCTGAAGCACATAATGTGCTTTTCAAACAACAAATAAAAGGGAAAAAAGGACAATTTGAAAGAAATTGATGCTTCAGAGATGATAGGTTTTAGATTTCTTATAAGAGAAGTGACATTAGCTAGGACAGAATATTTGTGATGATTCCAGTTTTGTGTTCCCTGTCTTGTGTTAAGGACTCTTGCTTCTTCTCCATGTTTCTGTCTCACTTCCTTGTTCAGTTCCTGCTTCCCTGTCTGCCTCGCTGCCTTTTTAGAAGTCTGTAAATTCTTGTGTATGGGTGGTTTCATTATTTTCTTTTTTCTTCATACATTTGATTTAAATGTAATTATAATTTAAACCTTTGGTGTGAAAAAAAAAGGTTTCATGTAGAAATAAAATTACACACTAAAAAAACTATCAACAAGCATTTTTATTCAGCACACCATGTTCTATTAAAATATGAGCATTAGTAAAACATTTGTTTGAAACAGCTCATAAATATGCTTGACACAAAAGTGAAATGAACTAAAACAACAGGTACAGTGCTATCTAAACACAATATGAGTAAGCAGATCCAGATGAACAGATGTAACATGGTGGATGAGGTGTTTTTGTAGTCTGATTTTCATATTTCTATATTCATGCACTTTATAGAAAATCCTTCTTGAAATTTTTTTTAGTTTGTTTATTTATTTATTTAAGATTGTGAAATTCAGGTTACTGTTAACTGATATTTTTTAACAAGAGTGGTAACTGCATATTAAATAACCAAGACTCATACTATAATTTACCTGAAAGATTAATTTCCCTTTTATTATTACCTGCCCTTTCACTCCTGGATCTGTTGTTCACCTGTTAACTATTTGTGAGTTTCCCTGCATAAGACTGTTCATGTAATCTAACCATACTGCATTGACTATTACTGGATTTATCTATATTGGATCAAATGCCTAACAGGTGTATAGACTATGATCACCAAGAGTAATAATTGTTTTCCAATAGTATAAGCAATGACGTAAGTAAAAAATAAATAAATAAAAGTGACAATATGCAAACAAAATGGGAGCGGGCAGGTACATTTGTTCCTTATAAGTTGAAACATGGTGAATGAGTCACTTTTGGTACTTTTTCACTGCCAGAAACACTATTTGTTTCTGTATATTTTGCATGCAGTGACATCATTTCAGGTACAAACATTTTTTCAATGATTTCTCAGTTTAGTCTTTCAGTCTTGTTATTATAGCTTTCTGAAGGCTTTAGCCAATTTTTTCCCCCCTGCTTTAACTATGTGCAATTCATGCTTTCAAATCAACGATTTACTCTCTGTATTTGACAACTCTGTAATATGAGGCTGTATTTGCAAGGGACACTTTGGAAGCCTTGACATTTTTGTTACTTTAGCACTGTTCTCTGTTGTGGGAATGCAAGTCCTTTACTGGACCCTCTGGGTGTTTCTTCATGGGAGTATCAAACCCAGCTTGGTTTTTCCATTGAATATCAATGTAGTGGAGCTGGTTTGGCATCCATAGGATTATAGACTCATTTATTACCACCTATTGCAATGTGACAAGTGAACAGTATTTGAGAATGCAAATGTCTGCGATGAATATCTGCCATCTGTTAGAGACTATCAAAATGTATACTGATCAGTTTCCAAATGCAAATCAAGAACAAAAACAAATTTTCTCTTTAATGAATCAATATTTTTTAGGGAGAAAATAATGTAGTCAATATAACAATAATTGGCACAAAAGTACCTTTCAGACAAATAATGGACTTATTTCTGATCATTACTGAAAACAATGTTTTTTAAAAAAACTACTTTTTTAAAAGGACTATTGTGATTTCCTAATAACAACAAAAACAATGTCCATCAAATGCATCCACTTTATTGGCAATGAGGTAATTATTGTGATATTTTCATTGATTATTTTTTGCTGGTCTACCAAAATTAATAAGTAGCCACTTTTGTGACACTTGTAACTAAAATAAGCACTACTAAAATGTGTATGTTTAAAGGGGTTTTCATTTATATTACCCAGCAACAGTTTCTAATTTGGTTTCTGTGTATATTAATGGATACAGTCAATAAAATATTTTATAATGTTGTTCTAGTTCAGTGTGAAAGAAAACAAATCCAGTGACCACAGTTACTAATTTATTCCCGCAAGGAGGAAATAAAGAGAATATATAGCAGAATTAGGTGTCTTATAAAGAAAAGTTGTGTGTCCAGCATATAGCATTGCAACACCAGCCTGGGGATCACACAGTAAGTATATCTGATTTGTGCATATTGGTCTAATAGTATTGCAAACATGTTTAATGTAGTGAGCTGTTTTAATGTGAAATCAAAACAGAACAACCAAGAGTTTACACAGATCATTCTAAATCACTTTCAGCCATTTTCACTGATCATTTCTGCTTAAAATACATATTTCTGCTATTTTAAATGTGTATAATGTTATATACAGCTAATTAGATGCTTTACCAAAGTAAAATTTGAAACTGCAGGCTTTTCACACATGTGGGATTTGAACTAAAGATCAGTTTCAGTTGGAAACATACAGAAATGAACAGAGCAAACACAGTTGACAGTAGCAGCACATCTTTGGACATACAATCAAGAATTCACTACAAAGTCTCCAAAGTCTCAAATCAACCAGACTGAGCCCCGTGAATCAGGTAAGCTATAAAATACGCTAAATTTGATGAATATGGTATTAAAAAATGTAGTCTAGGCTTTCTTTTTCATTTAGACTTATCAAACTTCTACAAAGTGGTGATTGTGTGCCTGGCGTTGCTGTTCTGCTGGTAGCGCTAGCATTCAAGTAAAGAACAGACACTGTCCAGTTAAAGAGCGACTATGACCGGTGTGTTGACGATCTGGACTATCTGAACCGATGTTACTACAATCTGACAATAGAGAGAGATCAGCTGCAGGCTAGTGAACAAATCCAAATGAAAAAAGTACAGAATTAAGAAAAGCTGCTACTAATTGTATTCATTTAAGATGTTTACTTAGTCATTTAACTTTATTCAAATTAAATTACATTTAAATATTGCAGTGTGTCTCCCTTCAGCATTACATATTTGCATTTATCATACTGCTTTGTAACACCATCATTTAACAAAGATATTTTCATTTTATTTTGTGTCTTCTATGATGATGACGTGGAATGAGAGCAGACACAGCTGTGCTGAGAAGGGAGCTTATCTTGTGATCATAAATACTGCACAGGAACAGGTGAGTGAGAGGGCAAAAAGAGACAAACCTTTGTTTCAGAGCTCATACAGAGTTGATGGAACCTGATGGTATCTCAGATATACTCAGATTCTTCACTTATGGGCTGCAAACAGAAATTCATGTCTAATTTCCAAATGGATGTATGGATTGGCCTCTCTGTTACTGAGGGAGTGTGGAAATGGGTGGACAACACTGAAGTAACCAAAGAGTGAGACTTATATTCGTTTTTTTTTTAAGCAAATATGTGAAAACCTTTTTTAATGTATACAATATTTACAAATAATGTTTACAATATTTATAGAGATTTTTTCTAATCAAAACTGTTATGTTCAGGTACTGGGCAGCAGGAGAACCTAACAATGTAAATGGAACTGAAGATTGTGTAGAGATTTTAAGTGACCGACCAAGCCAAGAAAACTGGAACGATTTTTCATGTGAAGGAGTTAAACATTGCAGTTGTGAATATGAATATTAAATGCTCAGTTTTTAAGCCATGGAATCATTGTAGAGTAGGATTATTCTGATGCCTTTTCCCACTCTTTGCGACCGAAAATTATTAAAGAATTAAAGAATCAGTAGACAAATGTAATGTATCTGCAAGTCAAGAGAGATATTTTATACTATTATATGATTAATTACTATGCCTCTTCTTAACCTGACATAACTGAGATGACATTCAAAATCACATAGGCCTATATCATATATTGAAAATTATCTGAACATTTTTGAATGTCATTTTTGTGTGATTTGCTTATTTATTTATGAATAAAGAAGTGCTAAATTACACATTAAAAATTACCTCTATATTATATGTGATCGTTGAATTTTGAAGCCTAATTGACGTCTAATTAGTCTGCTTTGTAGCTCTTCGTATGGACTGAATACAGTTTTCAGAGATGGCAGATAGTTGCAAATATGTGTTCTTCATCAGCCTTTATGCTTCACATTCAACAATAATTAAAACATATCTTTGATTTTGCTTTCAATTTTTTTAAAATGAAAAAATAAAGAAATAAAGGCACAACCAGCTGTATAAAGTTTGTTTATTTTCCAGAAACATACATTTTGCATACAGCAGTCTAGTCAGACCTAGTAATTGATCTGGCCTTAAAATGCATGTTAGTCAAGCTCGCTACAGATATGGGCATCGTAGTACATTTTATTATGACAAAGAGGACTTTAATTTTGACAGGGGTTTTATTAACCCGGAAATACAGCAGAATAGTTGCCCCCCATACCCTGCTTTAAGATGGCTTTCAGAGCTGGTTATGTTTTCAGCTACCTTCTGAAAATTTTGTTGGAATACCGGTCATAATCTGATGGTGTGTGGACATTAGATCGGATTTAAGGGGGTTCTGTCCACTTATAAGTGGTGTCCGATCTCGACGACACACAGTTTCCCTTCAGCAGTCTGCACGGCGCTCGACTCCTCTGGCTGTAGAGTCGAGTTTGTAAATATTTCCATCTCTCCAGTCAGACTGCATCCAGATCAGTGCTTCTGATCAAATGGCCACCATGGAGAAGCTGATGAAAGCGTTTGAGTCGCTCAAATCCTTCCAGCAGCAGCAGCAAGGCCCGCTGTCGGCCGAGGAGCTCGTCCAGAAACAGTGAGTGCTGACCTGATGCAGCCTCATCATCATCATCATCATCACCTGACACAGTCGCTATAGTGATGTTATCATGACATTCAGAAGGGATGCGTGTTTTCTCGTATAAAGCTGGTTGTTGTCGTTTTGGGCTTAATATCAGATGACGCTCTACGCGTTAGAAGTGTGGCTTGATTCTGCGTCAGCTGCGAGATAAAACAGCGCGCGATCATCTAGAAAACCTAAGGGGAAAGCTGTTGCATATAGAGAAATCCAAAAATAACTCCATAATTCTTGATGAACCAAAAGTCACACTGGGAAATGTTCATGTGTAAATGCAGTGATTTCTATGAATCTTTTCATCTCCTGATTTTTTTTACATCCTCCCACAAAATGTTTTTCCTTTCCTGTTAGTCAGCGTGACTCATACCATCAGAGACAAAAAAAAAAAATGTTTCAATCAGATATTTATTATAAACAATGACAATTTTCAGCTCCATGTATTGAACTATCATCACAGTCACACTAAAAATCTTGCAAATCCACCAAGGTTTGTCTTTCACAGAAAATAAATAAACATTTTAGCGATCTTCACTTATTAATTTCAATGTGGATATTATTCTTTTAACGTAACTTTAATTCGAAGATCTTTTATCTCTATTTGATTCTTTTATTTCAAACTGTATAATGTAAGGTCACTGTAAATTAGTAACTGTAAATGAATAACTTACGAAGACATTGGGTGGGACTTGTGTGTAAATAAATGAAGTGATTTCCTTATTTAAGGCACAAGAAGAAATTGAATCATTGACTTTGCACTGAAAATATGTTAATTCGTGAAATTGAATGAATGAATGTTCTGTTAATGAGACAGATTTACATTATTCTGGGTAAACATCCCATTCTAAACTGTTTGGTACTATTTAGGATTTTAAGGCACCTGTCCGCCAAGTGATCATGTGTCAACCACTGTAATAGATGAGCGATTACATATTTAGCTTTTCAAGGTTGAACACTCATCTGCTGAGGTCGTTTGGTTGTGTTGAATAACTTCAGATTTGTTTTAGATCGTCACCAGTGAACAGTGATGCTATATGTGCTGTGGTCCAGAAGAACAGCTTTACTTCTGCATTGTTGGCAAAATTACATTCACCTAATGGATTTTGGTAATCAGTATCAGAAAATAAATCAGTGTCTGGCTGACCACTGTGGCTCAATCTAATATACTCACTTTACAGATACATACTCGGTTGCTTCTGTTCACATTGTGTTGTATATTAGCAGCTCTTTTGTATGTTTGTATCTGCTGAAGATGTTATTCATGTGTTTCATCAGATCAAAAGGTTTAAAAATTCAGTTTATGTTTTGTTTTCATGACATCCACAGTAAAATTGTGTTTTCTTACAGAAAAAAAGACCTTGCTACAACCAAAAAGGACAGAGTGACTCATTGCCTGACGATATGTGAAAACATCGTGGCACAGTCGCTGAGGTATGCACTAGTCAATGGACGGACACGTCAGATGAAGGATAATCAGATTTGGTCAAACTTTTATGAGGCAAAAGCCTTTTGATGCAGACGCTAGGCTGGTTTTTGCACCTTTACGATGCAAATTCAGTGAAGGTATTCATGATGAAAAATCCTGAATTATTACTAGCAAGTTTTAATATGAGTTATACGTTTTCAAAGTCCATTTCTTTCAGCATGACTACACTTGAATACAGAATAAATCTGTTTGGAAAACAAACAAACAAAAAAAAAAAGATTATTGTAAACTTGCCGGCATGCATACATCTTTTTGAAGCACATTAGTGAAGTGCTGTTCTTCACCTGTAGGTTAGGATATACACTGCTGTTCAGAAGTTTAGGGACAGCACAGATGTTGTCAAATCCTGGCAGATTTTGGGTGCACAGACAGAAACAGTCCTGGACTTTAAGATTGGGTAAAATGTTAATGGTCGAATTTCCTACGGTTTTGGCTTTACTGGCCTTGCTACACTCATCCTGATGCCAGACGAGAGCTGAAACTAGAGCATCATCAGCGGTCCAGCTCATATACACCATGCAGCTGAATGAAGTTCATTATTTGTTTTGCTGCGTCTGGATCAAGGGGATTCATTCTTTGCTTAACCGTGTAGCCACATCCTTGTTTTTCATTTAGCATTTCCTTTTTTGCCGATCATTATTATTGCTGGACTGCACAACAGCTTCACAACAACATGCTCTTGAAGCTGTCAGTGTTTGAGGGTAATTTGGGTAATAGTAACACCCAGATATAAGGAGGAACAGAACACACTCACTCCTTCTTTGCTATTATAAACTGAATGAGTGACAAAGTCAAATGGCCTTTGTTGAGACATAATATACATAATGTACATGTTTTATCATGGTTGCTGCTAATTAGAAAGGTTTAGCCTACCTATTTTTTTTTTATTAGTGTGTGTAATGTGTCATTCAGTGCTGTATTTGACTGTGACTTCATCAGGACATCTCCAGAGTTCCAGAAGCTTCTCGGAATCGCTATGGAAATGTTCTTGTTGTGCAGCGACGACAAAGAGTCTGACGTCAGGATGGTGGCAGATGAGTGCCTCAACAAAATCATCAAAGTGAGTCATGAATAGTTTATATATATATATTTATATATTCGTTTGGACTGTGATGCTTATTGTGCTAACATGTTGTAATAAAATGTATTTTCCTTTTACTTTGCAGGCATTGATGGATTCCAACTTGCCTAGGCTCCAGCTGGAACTGTACAAAGAAATTAAAAAGGTGAATCCGATTGCATTATCTTTTCACAAGGAATAAAAAATTGTCTTGGCTTTCCCACCTTTCTTAGATTTGATGTCGTGGTTTTAAGAGTTCCAGTTTTGTTTTGCTTTGGGTGTGAATAGACAGTCTGTGATTTATTTTATTGTTTTGTTCATGGTGCAAACAGTGCTTTATTGTTTTTTTCTGGGCTACAGTGTTTTTGAAATGGCAGTCCCTATAGTTTTCATAGGTACAGGGCTCTTGTTTTTTCTAGGGACATGCACAGATCACTAATAAAGCACTACTCTTTCTGTTTTGACAGAACGCTGCCTCTCGGAGTCTGCGGGCAGCCTTGTGGAGGTTTGCTGAGCTCGCTCACCTTGTTCGTCCACAGAAGTGCAGGTATGCTTATTAACTTATTAAAAGTCAGTTACTTCTATTGGTCTGCTCAGGAATAAATGAAACTGATGTTGGGTTACTGATAACAAAATGAAACCCATGCTTTTAATTGTATTAATCAGCAAACACACACGAATCCTCCTCTCTCTTTTTTCCTCAGGCCGTATCTTGTGAATCTGCTTCCGTGTCTGACACGGATCACAAAACGTCAGGAGGAGACGGTGCAGGAAACTCTTTCTTCTTCAATTCCTAAAATCATGGCTGCCCTGGGTCACTTCGCCAATGATGGGGAGATCAAGGTATGAGTTCAGTACTATAAAGAAAGAGATTTAAAACAAAGGAAAGCACTGTGAACTAGGTTTTTGGTTTAGATGAAGGTTTGTCACAGTTAAAGGTTTTCAAAGACCATGTCGCTTTATTGAACCGCATCACCTGATGTTCAGGTGGAAATCACTTGACTCAAGTCACACCACCACAACATTAACCATGACCCCTGGCCTGATTTCTGTGGTTTGGCACCTCATTGAGGGATTTCCCCCTCCGTTATCTTCTCTCGCTGTCTGAAGCTGTGAATGTGCAGTGGTGACATCATCTTCTCTAAATGGAATGTGACTCAGACTGGATTTAATTATCCATGAGCCTGCTCTCCCTCACATCACTAGGAGACAGAAAGAGCCTGTTCCCTTGCCAAGAACACATTAACATCTAAAGACACTACAGCTGTCAGTTTAGTGCTGTTTTCTTATGTTTAAAACCAGCTCAATCCAAGTCTTAAATAAACAAATTTCACATGCAATAGCAAGTGAAGATTTTTGCAGATGAAGGCAAATCAATTTGTTTAGTAATACGAACAGTCCAGGAGTGCTTAATAAAAGATTATACAGAATACACAACCACCGAGGCCGGGAAAATAGTTTTGAGTTTTTGAAAGAAGTCTGTAATGCTCACCAATGCTACATTTATTTGAGCATGCATTCGAATCATAAATTAATAAAATGTTTCTATACAGTTTTTTAATACAAATTGTAAAGTTAAAATTAGTGTTTTCTATTTTCATGTATTTTAAAATGTAATATATTCCTGTATTGCAAATCTGAATTTCCAGCAACCATTACTGCAGTCTTCAGTGTCACATGATTCTTCAGAAAACATTATATTGTGCTGGTTTTTATTCTTGATTTTACGTGAAAAACATATTTGCTGCTTAATATTTTGGTGGACACCGTAATACTTTTTAAATTAAGTGCAAAAGAACAATATTTATTTAAAACCGAAAGATTATAAATGTCTTTGTTGTCAATTTTGAATTTATATTTATAAAAAAAACAAAAAAAAAAGATTTGTACTGACCTCGAGCCTGAATGCTATTGTACCTCTTCAGATGATTATATCTCTGTATTTACGCTTTTGTTGCAGAAGAGTGATCACAGATTTGCGAGGAAAACACAAATTAAAAGTTCAAAGGGTGTGCATAAGCCCATCCCTCATGTTCCTAGACGTCTCTTTCATAATTTTCTTACAAAATGCATAAAAAAAAGTATTATTAACAAGAATTATAATAAAGCAGTCACATTCACTTTGAATGTGGCACTTATGATTTCACTCTTTGAATGTGTATTTAGATGCTGTTGAAGGCCTTTGTTGCCAATCTGAAGTCCAGTTCTCCCACTATTCGGCGAACGGCGGCCAGCTCGGCTGTCAGCGTGTGTCAGCACTCACGCAGACCACACTACTTCTACACCTGGCTCCTCAACGTGCTGCTCAGTAGGACGCTTACACTCTACAACTCAGATTCTGTCAAAATGCTATTTTTCAGATGTCTTAATTCATCTTCCTGTGTTCTCGCTCGCAGGTTTGGTAGTGCCAGTGGATGAGGATCATTCCAGTCACCTGATTCTGGGTGTGTTACTGACGCTGCGCTACCTGATGCCTCTTCTTCAGCAGCAGGCTCCTAACACCAGCCTGAAGGGCAGCTTTGGTCTTGTTCGTAAAGAGGCGGACATCACCCCTGCACCTGAGCAGCTCATTCAGGTACCAGGGCTGATCAAGTTCATCGTATCCTTGTGATTTGTGTTATGTTGGTCTATGTGTACTGAAGTGTATTTGTGAACATGTAGACTCTAATCTTCGGTTCTCAGGTCTATGAAGTGACCCTGCACTACACGCAGCACTGGGATCATAATGTGGTCACAGCGTCTCTGGAGCTTCTGCAGCAAGTGTTTCGCACTCCTGCCCCTGAGCTCTTGAACGCACTCATCACGCGTGGTAAAATATCACACACCAGTGTCTTTAGAGAAGAGACAGAGTGCCGTGCACGAAGTGGCAGCATCCTCGAACTTATTGGTAAATATTGCATATTGCTTTTGCATATAGTCAGTGCCATAATAGTTTTGTCATCTCTGCTACACTGCCAGTGGAAAAACACCATGTGAGAAAAATAAGGTTTGTGTTGTGTATATAAGTAGAGATCGACTGATAGTGTATTTTACTGATACTTATAACTAAATGAGGTAAATGTGGCTAAACCATAACCAATAGGGCTTGGAAGATAAATCGATGCAGAATCGATTCATGGATCGATTTTCAGATTTTCAGAATGCATCGTGATTCTGAGCTTAGATTTTAACAGCAGATGGCACTCTAATCTAGTATTTATCTGCACACTCAAATGCTCATGAAGAAGAGGGTTAAAGGGTGCTAGTGCATTCGGCATACCATGCACTTTCACCTCAGCTTAGAATGCTTTTATGACACAAGATTAATGTAAGCACAGCCCACTGTGAATTATTAACCCATTTTATGAATTATTATATTAGGTTCTAAGTGTGTGTAAGGATTTGGAAACAAGCAGAGTACGGTTGTTTCTAAAGCGTGGAGTGCCATCTGATGTTCAAACTATGCTCCGAATCGATTCAAGGAAGAATCGCGATGCATTCGGAAAATCTCAGAATCGATGCTGAATCATTTCTCGATTTGCGATGCATCGATTTATTTTCCCAGCCCCAATGACCAAGTGATTTGTAGATTGTTTTTAAAATCAGTCATACGAATGAAAAACTTTCAGTTGAAATTGTTGGATTTTATTATAGAATAAACAATAATTTCATAATTATGGCAATTTTTGTATTATAAAAATAAATGTATATGCATAAGGTGTTAAATCACTACTGAAAAAAATATGATTTTTATTTCGCTGCGAGATGAGCACAGAGGAACATGGAGAATTTAAATTATCGCCGTTGATTTTCACTAATTAACTGCCAAAACAATATATGTTGACCTCTATTCATAGAAGTAATCTCATTTTTGGATTTTTTTTTTTTATTTATTTTTTTATGTGAAGGTGCTAAATTGTAAAAGTTTTCTTTTTTTCAGTTTAATTCAAATTGTGTTACTCACTATTAACATACTCTCTTAAAATTCCTCTCTTAATATACCCCACACTGCTTCTTTATGTTATATATATTCGGTTTGTGACATCACTGATCTGTAAGTTCACTGCAAACTATTTCACCCTGCATGAGATCTTCATCCTCTGCTTCTTCCTTCCTCTAACCCTCAAAATGAATTTTTGGGCTTTTCTGCTCTCTTCACTTCCTGTTTCCTGCTTACAGCTGGTGGGTCAACATGCAGTCCTCTCCTCCTCAGAAAGCAGAAAGGTGACTCTTCTGTCCTTCTTTTGCATCTAACCTACTGACATGTTTCATTGTGTGCTTCGAGGGCCTGTCTGTGGCACGTCAGTAGAACAGTTTTGATATTGAATGTGCGGTTGGAGTTTTAGACTGTCAAAGAAAGTTAGAATGGTGTTTGGAATAGAAACATGTTTGGTGCATTGTAATGATATGTCTTGGATGTTGTGCTTGTTTTAGGTAAGCTGTTGTCAGGTGAAGAGGAGGGTTTGGAAGATGACCCTGAAAGGGCAGAGGTCCCCACAGGATCATTCTCTGGTAAGTTGAGGAGGGGCGTACTGTCACGTTTTAAGACTTTCGATTTTCTCCTGATGGATAAAAAAAAAAAATCAGCCTTGCAAATCTCTTGCAAAATAAATACAGACTTGGTGAGCATAAGGGACTACTTTCAAAAACAATTACCGCATTTTTCGGACTACAAGTCGCACCTGAGTATAAGTCGCATCAGTCCAAAAATACGTCATGATGAGGAAAAAAAACATATATAAGTCGCACTGGACTATAAGTCGCATTTATTTAGAACCAAGGACCAAGAGAAAACATTACCGTCTACAGCCACGAGAGGGCGCTCTATGCTGCTCAGTATAGACTACAGGAGCACTGAGCAGCATAGAACGCCCTCTTGTGTCTGGAGACGGTGATGTTTTCTCATGGTTCATTTCTCTTGGTTCATGTCAAATTAATTTTGATAAGTCGCACCTGACTATAAGTCGCAAGACCAGCCAAACTATGAAAAAAAGTGTGACTTATAGTCCGGAAAATACGGTACAAATTATTTCCGACGGCAAAATTGGACGCTTAGTGTAGATTTGAGGATTTGTTGTTTTGCCTGAGCGCTCTAGCAACCACACATTGCAACATGCTTGCGCTTACCTAGACAAAACACCAGAAAAGAAACCAGGCAGCTACCAACATCATGTCCATAACCTTTGCTTTCTTCATAAAACAAACACTCCTTGAATTCAAACAAATGCTTTGCATGGAATATATGGAAAGATTAATGCTTTGTTTCTCTCACATTTCTTCAAGCCTCGGTTGGTGGCGACAGCTCCAGTGAAGCTCCCTCCTCATCCGGCGTTTCGTCTCTTGGCACATCTGACATCATCACAGAGCAGCCACGCTCCTCCCAGCATGCCTTGCAGCCGGGAGACTCAGTGGACCTGAGTGCGTCAGAGCAGGGCGTAGGGCCTGATACTCCAGATGAGGAAGACGAGGACATGCTAAGTCGCAGCTCAAGCGGTGGCGCCGGGGTCGTCAGCACGTCCGGTGACTTAGTAACCGATGGGAACCAGATGTCAATGGGAGCAGTGTTGTCGTCGCCCCCTAGTGACAGTTCCCAGACGACTACAGAGGGGCCGGACTCCGCTGTGACGCCTTCAGACTGCGCCGAGCTCGTAAGTGTCACCAGCACCAGCAGACACTGTCGGAGCTATTCACCACCTTCCCCAACTCCCACAGAAGGGCCGGACCCACACTCCGACAGCGAGTCGACTATCTACAGGCCATTCTATTCCTCCTCCTCTACCTCGACTTCTTCCTCTTCCTTTTCTGCCATCTCTTCCTCTAGCAGTAGTGAGCAGGTCAGCAGAGGACGGGGGTGAGGCTATTGTTGCTCTTCCCTGCCCGGATAGAACCCCACCCCTGATTTGCTCCGTCCCCACATGCACATCCTCTTTCCTGAGGTGTTTGAACACCGTTTATTTCCCTGATTCTGGAGCAGTGATTAAAAACCCAGTCCCAACAACACTGACGCTGATCTCAGATCAGTTTAAAGGGCTTCATTTGAGTATGAAACCAGTCATTGTTAACTTATACTTAAAGTGTTAAAAATCTTTTTCGGTAATTGCAATTTAAAGATAAATTCATATAAAAGTTAGATGAAAAATGTAAGCTTAATGTTGATTTGACAACCAACTGAAGTGTAAATATTACAATGACTAAAACTGAAATAGATAAATTAAAGCTGTTTAGAAATATTAAAAGAAAAAAAAAACTAATAAAAATGACAAGCACACAAAAAGAAATAAAACTTGAAAATAAAAATGATAACTGGCAATAGAAAAATGAAAGCTAATTCAAAAATTGAGTAAGTACTATAATAGTATATAAATAATACTAAAATAATATTGGATTGAATTTGAGCCATTTCCTGGTTTTGATGAAAGCAGTGATCTCTGGCCACAAGCTACCTTCTGCCAAATTAGAAGACTAAAATGTATAAGTTAATATCTATTCAGCCATTAAATCCTCATTTTCTGGTGGTGTAGCTTGCAGTTGATTAACACCCTACGTTTTTTTTCTTGTGAGGCCAAAAATTATCTTGACATGCATATTATTATGCAAAAGAAAGCTGTGATCATGCAATATTTGTATGAGTTCCTAAAGTGATACTGCATGTCTGACTGTTCCTGTTTTTTGTGTTCATTTGCATGAATGTTTATGCTTGTTTGTGAGTTTGGCCCATTCTGTTATGTGTGTATATATATATTGATAGTGACATATGTACATTTATATAAGTATATATATATGTGTGTGTGTGTTTGTGTGTGTGTGTAGGTGCTGGACGGCAGTGATAGTCAGTACTCAGGGATGCAGATCGGCACATTGCAGGATGAGGAAGAGGAGGGTGCAGCTCCACCGCCTGATAAACCTCCAGAGCCTTTCTCTCAGTCAGCACTGGGTACATCCTCATTTAGTACACTTTCTCAGCAATACACCCTGTTCTAAAGGTCTAACTTGAGTGTTTATTAGTCATCATTTTAGCTCACAGTATTCTCTTGTTGTCAGCTTTAAGTAAGCCCCATCTTCTGGAGGGAAAAGGTCACAACAGGCAATCATCCTGTAGCAGTGTGGATCGATTCATACCAAAGGAAGAGGTCCAGGAAGCCGCAGATCTCGACAACAAGGTGAACACACTCAATAATGATGTTGAACAATGTTGTGCATCTTCAGGTTCTCACAGATTCTCAACAGAGATCTAGTAGTTAAACGGCATAATCTGTGAATATTTTGTATGTGTTCTGTGTGTTTTAGCCATCTAGGATTAAAGGAGAAATTGGTCACTATACTGACCCAAATGAAGAGCCTCTGGTGCACTGTGTGCGGCTGTTGGCTGCCTCCTTCCTGCTCACCGGCCAAAGAAATGGTGAGAAACAAAACATGTGTTGCTTGACTCTGTATTGTCACATACAAAAGCATACAAGTGTTTTTTGGTGTTGTTGTTTGCTACTTGAACATTAAAGTGTCTTTCTTCATAAAATCATATATGTGTGTGTGCGTGTGTGTGTGTGTGTGTGTGTGTGTTGTAGGGCTGGTTCCTGATAATGAGGTCCGTGTGAGCGTGAAGGCATTAGCCGTTAGCTGTGTGGGGGCAGCAGCAGCTCTTCTACCCGAATCCTTCTTCAACAAACTCTACTTGCAGCCATTAGAAGGACAAGAGCCAGATGGTGAGAAAAACACTGACCCCATCCAAGGATTCTGTTCATTCATGGGTCAACTGAATCACTCGCTCTTGTTTTTTTTGTTTTGTTTTTTTTACGTTTGTTTAAAAAAAAAAAAGTTAATAGATGTCTATTGTTTTGTCTTTAAATTTGTTTTTATTTAGTTGTATATATGTGTCCCATTTTTTGGTATGGAAGAGTCGAGGACTCAACAGGCTTTATCATAACTCAAAAATAAACAAAACTACCCCATAGAGTAAAATACTTAGCCACTGCAAAATTAGACAGGATGTGGCAGGGCAGGACACACTGGGAACCAATAGGACCACAGGAACAGTCTGGCACAGAACGGAGAGCACAGGGAGAATAAATAGGGAAAGAGTTTCAGAGGAGAGCAGGTGGGGCAAATGAACCATAAAAAGATAAGTAGTCACACAAAACATGACACCATGAGACCACATGGCCTATGTGCTCACAAAAAACAAGATAACGTGGAAACACACTGCCAGTTTAAAGTCAGGCAAGGTGTGTGCTATATTAAACATGACAACAGAAGAACACCTGGCCAATGAAAACATAATCCACTTGCTCGACAAAAACACACGAGACAAGAGCGTTCAGTGAGGGAATGAACACTCCAGACATTCACTTACAACAAAAGACTAAATATTGAGCCTGACTGTCTGGACCCCAAAACTGAATTGATTCCAAACTAGAAACCTGAAACTGTTGTGTTTGTGTGAACAGAGCAACAGTACATCAGTGATATACTGCAGTACATTGAACATGGGGATCCTCAGATCAGAGGAGCCACAGCCATCATGTGTGGGGCTTTAATCCAAGGCATCCAGCTCAAGACACGCTACAACACAGAGACATGGCTGTCCCAGATCCACTCTGTCACAGGTGAGGACTACAGCTACAGCTTGATCAGATGAATCACACACTCGTAAGGCTTGTTTTCACATTCTCTGGTTTTCTGTTTTATTAGGAAACTCTGTGACACTCGAAAACGTTGTGCCTCTGCTGCAGCGAAGTCTAAAAGATGAATCTTCAGTCACATGTAAAATGGCCTGTGCTGCTGTTAGGGTGAGAAAAAAAATGTGTGTGTGTGTGGTGTGTATGTATGTATGTATGTATGTGTATATATATATATATATATATATATATATATATATATATACATATATACATATATACATATATACATATATATATATATATATATATATATATATATATATATATATATATATATATATATATATATACATACATACATAGATACACACACACACAAACACACATACATACATACATGCCCCTCAGATCATTTTGAACATGTGAAGAATGCTAGTTTAAATCTGTCTGTTAGTTTTAGAAGATTATAAATGTATTGTGTGTTTTTACACAACTACAGACCTGTATCATGGCGTTGTGCAGTGGCAGTTTAAGTGAACTTGGCCTGCAGCTGCTCATTGATTTGCTGACCCTGAAGGACTGCTCCTATTGGCTGGTTCGCACTGAGCTTTTGGAGACCCTTGCTGAGATCGATTTTCGGTAAGTGGATTCAAACTTTACTTTATTTAGCACATTTTGATACAATAATTTAAAAAGCACATATATTCATATTGGGACTGTGAATCTTTGGGAAGGCTTCGATTCGATTCATAGGTTTTCGATTCGATTCAATAAGGATTTTTGCCAGTTTTGAACAATTCGATTCACAATTAAATTTGATTCGATTATAATGATTAAATTCTGCATTCTTTTAAGTGCATTCACAGGATTATTTAAATGTTTCCCCTAAAGTCTTTAAATGTTTAGTCGGGTCAAATTAAAGAAGCATTTATGGTTAGAGAACCATAGGTTAGGAAAAAAAACAAAACCTTTTGTCCATTGTTAAATGCTAGTTTAATGATGCGACATGGCATACGTAAAAATGCATGTAAGCCAAGATTTTTAAAAAGAGCTTTAAGAGTATTATGTATAAGCTAACATTTTGTCACACCAGGGGCGTAGCCATCATTTTAGAAGTGACAGAAATGCCAAATACAATAATTTTATGTACCGTATGTAGCCTATGTATTATCATAATTATATATATATATATATATATATATATATATATATATATATATATATATATATATATATATATATATATTTTTTTTTTTACAAGGAATTCTCTTCTTTGTTTATTACTTTTAATTAGCTGTAAGAAATCAAATACACTGCTGGACAATAATCTTTCTAATTGATTTGTAATCTATATTTTTTTCCTAATGGCAATTTTATGATTGTTTTATATATTAAGCTACATTTAATTATCAATTATTTTAATTTTCTGCACAGAATAAGGTAGAAAATATACTTTATAGTTTCTGTACTGTAATAGATGATATGTCAATTAGCACTGCATCATTCATAAATTGTACTTATTTTGGGTTTTATTAACGTTTTATCAGTTCATTCTGCTTTTGTTCAGTTTAGCTGCAGATAAAGCCTGGCACGTCTATGAGACCGAGATCACTTCTCTTTTAGTGTGAAAAGGTCTTCATCTCATTTTCAAAGAATAAAATGCTACAGTAGCTATTTAACTTTTCCTCTCCATCAGCGAACAATGATTCTGAGAGAAAACGTGCCAGATGTCTGTTTGCTAAAGCTTATTATTAGATAAACCCCACACTCTTATTTCAAGGTCGTTGTTAATGCTTTGGTTATTTTAACAGTTTCCTTCGTACATTCGGTTCATCTGCATTGTTTAAACGCATTTATCATTCAATGGCAGCTTTCGACTGCTCCGATAATGTAGTAATTTAATGTGTATATAATTTGAAAGCATTGAATCGCTTTTTGAAAGTGTTTTGGATTACTGTCTGAGATCGGCGCTTCACGATTAAAAAAATCATGTTTCAAGATCGATGCATATGAGTCGTCAGGGTTTGTAATTGATGCATCGAGAAAACGAGTGAATTGTTACACCCCTAATTCATATGTAACTGCTGATTTTTGTGGAAAGAATCAAACATCTAATTATTAAAAACAACTATTGTTTCTGTGTTAAAAAACAACTATTGTTCCAGGTTAGTAAGTTTCTTGGAAAGAAAAACTGAGAAGTTGCACAAAGGAGAGCATCACTATACCGGGGTAAGTCATCTCTCTTTCTCACTTTACTCCGTTTAAGATGAAGGATTCATTTTCCATTCATTTGATTTTTTAATCTAGTATTATGTCGGTATCAAAATTTCCTTTTGCGATAAATTGCTCGTAGCTCAAGTGGTAGAGCATTGTGATATCAAGCGTTTGGGGTTCGATTCCCCGGGAACACATGATGGGTAAAAATGTATAGCCTGAATGCACTGTAAGTCGCTTTGGATAAAAGCATTTGCCAAATGCATAAATTTATGAAAAGTGTGAAAAGTGGTCATAATACAGTACAACAGGTTAAATAACGTTTTTCTTATAACAAAAATAACTGAACATTTAAATGCAATAAAACAATACAGAAAAAATATGTAAAGTTAAAAGATTTGCACAGTTAAAAGTGCAAAAGAACTATAAAGACCCATATCACTTTACAATAAGACCCCATTAGTTAACTATCAACATTCACAATGAGCAAAAGCTACATTTGCTACAGAATTTATTAATCTTTTTTTTTTTTCTTTTTTTTTTTTGTATTAATTTATGTTAGCTCAGTTGCAATGTTAGATTTTGACAACATGTTATTAAATACTGGAATACCTAAGATTATTGAATGTTCAGAATAATTTTTCATTGGGAGTTTATGTTTATGAATTAACTAATATTAACTAATGAAGTTGGAATTAACAAAGATTCTAAACACTTTCAAACAATATATTGGGCATGTTGTAAGTCCAGATTAAAATGAAAAAAAAAAAAAAAGTTTGAAAATAAATAGCCTATTAAGTCTAACTACTTAAGTATTTGGCACTGTGATAATCATCATAGTGAATACACAAATCTGAATGGCTATTTAAAATAATTTAAATATGTTTTAGAAAGTAGTGCAGCTGCTTGCTTTATGGGGGTTCCAGGGTAAGGGCTGCAGTTTAGCGCCATCTGCTGTCAGAGAGTGAATGTGCCTTCATTCAGCGCGTCTTTCACATGTTCCCCATGTGCTTCTCATGCGTGCTTGTTTACATATATATATATATATATATATATATATATATATATATATATATATATACTTTTTTTTTTTTTACACTTTTTTTGTTTTATTATTGCTATGTAACATAGCTTTAATATATTTTACAAACATAATTAATATTTTATTATTAATATTTTCATTTCAGCTGTTGAGGCTCCAGGACAGGGTTCTAAATGAAGTTGTGCTTCATCTACTGGGCGATGAAGACCCGCGTGTGAGACATGTGGCAGCAAACACCATCAGCAGGTATTCAGACATTTCACCTCTGACTGATCATCTCCCGACTGCACATCACAAATCTCCCACTCTGAGTTTGCTCAATCTTTCTTTACTCAGGCTGGTGCCCAGGTTGTTCTTTGACTGTGACCAGGCTCAGACAGACCCGGTTGTGGCCATAGCTCGAGATCAGAGCAGTGTGTACCTGCAGCTGCTAATGCACGAGACCCAGCCTCCATCACAGTTCACTACCAGCACTATTACACGGTACACTACAGCTCTTCTTTCTTTGCATTACATGTTTAAATGGCTGCTTTCATTTTTTTTTTTTTTTTACATTAATTTAAAAGAAAACAATAGTTTTATTCAGCTAGGGCACATCAATTGATATAAAAGTATAATGTTACAAATGATTTATATTTCAAATTAATGCTTTTCTTTTATACTTTCTATTCATCAGGAATCCTGGAAAAAAAAACATACATCACTGTTAACAAATATTAAGCAGCACATCTGTTATCAACATTGATCATAATAAGAAAAAAAATTCGATTCGATTCAATTCACAATTTGACTTTGAAATTAAAATATAACAAAACTAAATTGAAATTTTGAAAGGAACCCCAAATCAAACAAATCAAAAAAGTTACACAAATAAAAGATATATCTTGATATCAACAAACTACGACTCTCTGTCTGCTCTGTGTTCTTAGAGAAAACCACTGGAATTTAATCATGATCCAAACAAGGATGCTGCATGCATGAGTAGTTTTGAATCTAAGACTGTATAATTTAGAAATTTAAAGCAAAAACAGAATAGTCTGATTTCAGTTTTGTGAAACTATACTAAATAAAACATATCTGAACGAAACAGCTGACGAGCTGAATGAGACGCAGATTCCCTATCTGACAGCAGGTGGCGCTTAGGAACACTACTTTAAAGGGGTCATATGACATTGCTAAAAAGAACATTATTTGGGTGTAATGCATTGTTTTAATGCGGCTTAAGGTTCGAATACCTCAAGTGTGTGATGGAAATGTTATTGCCCTTAACATACTGTGATGCTGTGTGTCCTAGTGTGATGAGTCAAAACCAATAAAACCCATTACAAACAATGCATTTCTTGCATCCAGTGGGGACATAATTAATGATTATCTCAAATCATATCAAATAAAAAATATTGATGAATATTTATTATTTATTAATCAGTAATAAAATATTGACCCAGAGTTTTGATTGGTTGTGCATTTGGCTTTATTCTAATTCTTAATGTGATCACTGCAGAACATACCGTGGCTACAATCTGGATCAGAGTGCACCGGATGTTACAGTGGAGAACAACCTATCCCGGGTCATCGCTGCCGTCTCCCACGCCCTCACCTCCTCCACTTCCAGAGCCACCACTGTGAGTGCCTTAACCTTTTAAGTAAAACTCTTATAAAATATTGCTTATGGCTTGTTTCCAAATTGCAAGAGCCCACAGATTATATAAAAAAAACACATCATAATAGCAGACCTCTGTGGGCTTCTGTGTGGTTGGAAATAGTTCTGGTTGGTGGCACAGACATAAGAAACAGCTGCTGTAATTCTGAAGAGTGGTCTTATTTGGAATCAAGATCTAATCTCTACACTTAATGTCATCGCTCTAGTTTGGCTGTTGTGAGGCTCTGTGCCTTTTGTCCAGCACCTTCCCAGTGTGCACTTGGAGCACAGGCTGGCATTGTGGCTATGTGTGCTCCTCTGTCTTTCATCTCAACCGCTCCAGCCAGTACCGCAGCCGAGGACGTTCCTTTAGGTACACACTCCTCATCTGAATTCACACTCGGGAACTGAATCTTAACAGAAGTTGATCTTCCTCTAGGACAAAGATTAAAACCTGCTTACAGTAGATTTGATGTCTTGATCATATTATTGGTGTAAAAGAATATAAAAAGCCAGTCTTATCTGTCAGTTTTATCTGTCTCTGCAGTAGTAGAAATCTTCTCTTCTTCTGTAGTCTCTCTCAGCCTGCTGGTAGTGAGGACATGCGCCGGTCTCTGACGGTCGGTGTGGCCAGTATGGTTTTGTCTCTCATCTCCTCTGCCTGGTTCCCTCTTGATCTGTCTGCACATCAGGCTGCTCTGCTACTGGCTGGAAACCTTCTCGCGGGTACAAACTCATTTAGATTAGAGTAGCCACAGTTTTTTACAAGAGAGTAATTTTTTTTTAATTAAGTGTTTTAAGTTTCTTAATTGCACCACCATTGTATAAGCAAATGAGCAAAGGTTTTATAGTCTCTGTCCTTTATTTCTATGTTTTTTTGTTCAGCGTTGATATGTAGATTTTATAATTGGTTAATTTGATTTTATTTAATACATGAATTATCTGCATTATAATCTTTCACATTCATTTCCTGTGGTCGGTCAGTTTTGACCACCAAAGTTATGTTTTGTTTGTTCGGATTGCATATCTAAAAAAAAAAGTCAAAAAGTTTTGAATCCCTCAGATTAAGGAAGCCTCATTTTTATTAAACAAACACAAATGAAATCTGTCGAAAATGGCCAAACCGCCTGAGGAGGGTTAAGTGTGATTTAATTCTGTTCATCCAAGGCTAATGGAAGTCCCATTTCAAGAGCTATTTAGATTTTTGTACGTTTTCTTCACTTTGTTTTAGTCCCGTTTGTATTTAAAATGTTGTGTTCAACCTGTTTTTGTAGCTGTTGCACCAAAGTGCATGAAGAGCCCGTGGGCAGGTGAGGAGGAGTCTAACTCCGCCCCTTCGAAGGTAGAGGAGGCGTGGCCTGCTCTTAATGACCGCTCTCTAGTTGTAATGGTGGAGCAGCTGTTCTCACACCTGCTGAAGATCCTTAACATCTGCGCCCATGTGCTGGAAGACACACCCCCAGGCCATGCGGCCAAGGTAAAGGAATTCAACAGACACTACACATCAGTTATAGTTCATATTTACGAACAGTATTTAAAGCTTCATTATTTCTGTTCATCTTTCCTCCCAGGCTACTTTACCCTCATTGGGCAACACTCCATCTCTCAGTCCAATCAGACGAAAGGGGAAAGAGAAGGAGATGACGGAGCCGAGCACCACCCCCATGAGCCCAAAGAAAGGAGGAGAAGCCAACACAGGTACAGTCACGCTCACAGTGCCACATGTAGATACATACATATGAAGAATTCTACTGAGTATGCAAAGGAAAATAGGTCATGGTGCTATTTGTTATTTATTAATTGAATATTTACGGGTATCTTGCACTGTTTTTCCATACAGGCAGATCGGTGGACAGCACAGCGACACCAGCCGTTAACAAATCCACCACTCTGGGCAGCTTTTATCACCTGCCTCCTTATCTGAAGCTGTATGATGCACTGAGAGCTACACATGCTAACTACAAAGTCACCTTAGACCTTCACAACACTAATGAGAAGTTTGGAGGTTTCCTGAGGTCGGCGCTTGATGTCCTTTCACAGCTGCTTGAGATGGCCACCCTGCATGATATTGGCAAAGTATGACAACAAAGCCTAAGTCAGTGAATAAATGATGATGTCTGAGCAAAATGAATGCCAATAACAAGCTTTAACCCTGTTTTTAAACTATCTAGTGTGTTGAAGAGATCCTGGGTTACCTCAAGTCCTGTTTTTCAAGGGAACCCACTATGGCCACTGTGTGTGTTCAGCAGGTTAGACATGCGTTACTCTTTTGATTCAATCCGTGGCTTTACAAAGTCCTGGGCTTCACTATGTGCTCTGTGCTTATAGCTGTTGAAGTCGTTGTTTGGGACCAATCTTGCATCTCAGTATGAGGGGGCGTCGTCTCACCCATGTCGGTCCCAGGGCAAGGCCCTCCGGCTCGGCTCGACCAGTGTCAGACCCGGCCTCTACCATTACTGTTTCATGGCCCCATACACTCACTTTACCCAGGCCCTCGCAGATGCCAGCCTCAGAAACATGGTGCAAGCTGAACAAGAGCAGGACGCCTCTGGGTGAGAGAGAGTGTGCTTGTGTAGAACAGTTCCTCATAGAGATAAATCTAGAAATAGAAAATGAAAAGGCTGTTACGACTGAACATGTCATTTCTGTGATCCTATAGGTGGTTTGATGTCATGCAAAAAGTGTCCAATCAACTGAGGTCGAGTATCACCAATGTCACTCGCCATCGAGGAGACAAGGTAAGTTGCCTCATAATTCGTTACTAGAATTATAAAATAACAAAATATACTGTCATTTGTTTGAGTGACGTTGGAAGTAAAAACAGTGGGGATACCTGTGACAAATCATATCGAATAAAAAATATTGATGAATGTTTATTGTTTATTAATCAGTAATAAAATATTGTGGTAGCAGAGGAATATTTGGAAATATATGGTAAAATTTATATTTTTTGGGCCACTTTTTTGTTTTGTAGTTATTTGATGGGTCTGTTTTATTGTATTTATGTTATTATATGGTATTGTTATTTGTTACACTTATTTATATCATAATTTATAAAGTGTTTTGTATAAGTGCATACTATCACGAGGAGAATGTACCAGCTGTAACAGTAAAATATATTTCAGATCAGTATTTTTTTTAAGTGTTATGTGCTTTTATCATTTTCTTTTTCTTTTTTTTTTTTTTAGCTTAATTTCTTTCAATTTTAGTACTTCATCTTAAACTGGTTACAGTTAGTTGCCAATGCATAGTTTTTTTTTTTTTTTTGTAAAGTTTTTAATTACATTTTTGTGTAATTTAATTTCATCTCGTTTTAATTGGCATAATGATTTTTAAATAATTGTACATTTACTTTTAACTAACAGTAACAATACTGATGTCTTCTTGACCTATATTTCAAGTGTGTAATAGTAGACTACTTGTGTGTGTTTCAGAATGCCATTCATAATCACATCCGTTTGTTTGAGCCGCTGGTGATAAAGGCACTGAAGCAGTACACCACCAGCACCTCAGTTGCTCTACAAAGACAGGTGCTGGACCTTCTCACCCAGCTTGTGCAGCTCCGGGTCAACTACTGTTTGCTTGATTCAGACCAGGCAAGTCGTTTAGAGCTGTAGATTAAACCCCTAATGTCAACATGCTAATCTCCAATTTGCTAAACTAATTGAGAATCAAAAGAAATCTTATTATATTTCTACATTAAACTCAAACAATGCTAATATTTTATTACCCTGTGTTTGTTTCAGGTATTCATTGGTTTCGTGCTGAAGCAGTTTGAATATATTGAAGTGGGGCAGTTCAGGTAAGACCATCTGACAGTCACCATAACATACACTAGCAAGTTTTTTGTCAGTGTAGAAAACGAATATGCATATTAATATTTTTAAAGAAACTGTGATACAAAAAAAAAAAAAAGATTATTTTATGAAAAACTACTTTGAAAGAACATTTATTAGAAATATTTTTAACGTTAAGCGTTCTTGCTGAATGAAATTATTAGTTTATTTTTTATTTTACTGACCCCAATCTTTCCAATAGTAGAGTTCTCGTAAATGCACAGATCTGCTTATGTCATAAATTTGCACTAAAGTGATTTCTTTTTTCTATGAAGGAACTCTGAAGAGATTGTGCCCAACATTTTCTTTTTCCTGGTTCTGCTGTCCTATGAGCGTTACCACTCCAAACAGATCATCAGCATCCCAAAGATCATTCAGCTGTGTGATGGAATCATGGCCAGCGACAGGAAGGCAGTAACACACGGTGTGTGGAATCACAATACCAATATATATTCACATTCACATCCATGAGGAGAATATGTAATGACAGTTTATCAAATCACATTTTAAACTAAAAAAATATATATACATTTGCATATCGACTGTAAAATTCCACATAATAGTTTAAACATCAATCTAATCATTTGAAAAAGTTAGTGTTGATTCTTATGCTTCTCTTTATTTCCCAGCAATCCCTGCACTGCAGCCTATAGTACACGACCTCTTTGTGCTGCGTGGCTCCAATAAAGCAGATGCGGGGAAGGAGCTGGACACTCAAAAGGAGGTGGTGGTGTCCATGCTGCTACGCCTCATACAACACCATCAGGTAAAACTTTGTTCTGGTGTATGTGTGTGTGTGTGTTGCATTCCTGGATTACATGTAAACTTATGGTTGTTTTTTTGTGTGCAGGTGCTGGAGATGTTTATTCTAGTCCTACAGCAGTGCCATAAAGAGAACGAAGATAAGTGGAAGAGGCTTTCACGACAGATCGCTGACATCATCCTACCAATGATCGGCAAACAGCAAGTGCGGTTCTGTCTAATCTACTTCCTGTCCTGAGTATCATCTCAAATTCAAAATTAATTCTAAAGAACAGGGTTTTTTTTAATTGTACTTTACATGTTTGCTTTTGTTTGCTTGACAGATGCATCTGGACTCCCATGAGGCTTTGGGTGTGTTAAACACACTGTTCGAGACTGTGGCTCCCTCCTCTCTGCGGCCTGTGGACATGCTACTGAAGAGCATGTTCATCACGCCTTCTACACTAGTGAGAACCTTCAGTCACACATCACTTAGATTACTTTCCTCATGCAGTAAATATTAGAATATAGAAGTTACAGACAAAATGGTTCAATGTCAATATTGTAATAATATACACTGTATGGCAGTGTAGAGCATTTGTGAGGTCAGGCACTGATGTTGAATGATAAGGCCTGGCTCACAATCTCCATACCAGTTCATCCCAAAGGTGATCCGTGGGATAGGGCTTGAGGTCAGGGCTCTGTGTGGGCCAGTCAAGTTCTTCCACACCAAACTCATCCAACCAAGTCATTTTATGGACTTTGTGTTATGCACTGGGGCACAGTCATGCTGGAGTAGAAAAGTGCCTTGCCCAAAGGGTTCCAACAAAGGTGGAAGCATAGCATTGTCCAAAACGTCTTGGTATGCTGAAACATTAAGATTGGCCTTTATTGGAAGCAAGTGGCATTTTCAGAAAATCCCTCCTCTACCAAACTTTACAAATGGCACAGTGCAGTCAGGCGGGTAATGTTCTCCTGGTATCAGCCAAACCCAGGCTCGCCTATGAGACTATGGTTCATCACTCCAACATGAACATGTTTCCACTTCTCTATAGTCCAGGTGCCCATGCTTAACATCAGTGTATCTGACGCTTCATATTGTGCTTGGTGATCTGAGGATTGCATGCAGCTGCTTGGCCATAAAAACATAAATGTTTGGTTCTCTTTACTCATGGAGTCAGCGGAGTGTTGACGACATTTATGCACCATGCACCTCAGCACTGCCTTTACATGGTCTTCCTCTTTGTGGCTGAATTTCTGCTGTTCCGAAACACTTTCCAATAATATCACTTACGGCTGAATCTGATGTAACAGAGGAGACTCATACAGTACCATGCTTGAATTGACTAGCAAAAGCTGGATTGCTCTTTAGAACGACCCATTTTTTCACAAATGTTTGCAAATGCAGATTGTGTGGGTAGCTGCTTGCAATGGGTCTGACTGAAACACCTGAATTCAGAAATTAAGAGGTGTGTCCCCATGCTTTTGTCCATATAGTTAATGAAGCATAGCTCAGACAGAAGTCACTTTCAAAACAAGCAGCTTTCTGCTGGTACACGTGGTGAATTTGCGTGACCAATTACATAAGGAATTCTTTTGCCTTCACACAGAATTCCCTAGCACATGGATTCATATTGGAATTACTGTATTTTTACCCACTGAACAATTTGCTGAACAGTGGTAAATGCCAATGCACTTAATTCTGTCAATTGGCTCAGTGTTTTCCTGTTCTCTTCTGTAGGCCTCAGTGGGTACGGTGCAGTTGTGGGTGTCTGGGATTCTCGCCATCCTGCGCGTCCTCATCTCACAGTCCACAGAGGACATCATTCTGTCTCGTATTCAGGAGCTTTCTTTGTCGCCATACCTCCTTTCCTGTCCCACCATCCGTCGGTTGTGTGATGATGACTCCTCCCCTCCCGAAGTTCCGCCCACCACCATGGAAGACGCCAATGGAGAGCCACAGCACGTTCCACCTGAGGAAACATTTGCTAGGTAATTGGAAAAAAAAAGTCAGTTAGGGTGGAAAAATGATCAAATAAAATATACTGATTAATAATAGAAATAATAATAACCTCAAAGTCATACTGAATGGAGAAAAACAGGTTTTCCTCCTCTTTTGTATTTAGATGATCACACACCTGTTGAAGATTGGCTGAATGCTTCTGCTAAAGTGTTCCATTGTTCTAAACACGACAACAATAAGAATTAATACAATTATTAATCTCTTTTTGTTTGTCAGGTTCTTATTGCAGTTAGTGGGGGTGATGCTGGATGATATCGCCACTAAACAGGTGAAAGTTGACATGAGTGAACAGCAGCACACGTTCTACTGTCAGCAGCTGGGCACACTGCTCATGTGTTTGATCCACATCTTCAAATCAGGTAGGCAGAATCTCGTGTCTTAACTCGTATAGTCACATGTCCCGGTGTAAGAACCAAACACCGGCTCTTTACCGGCTCAGCAGATTTCTCACCAAGATCCCATTTGCCATCAACTTTCCAGGAATGTTCCGTCGGATCACGGCAGCGGGCAGCAGGCTGCTGAAGGCTGAGGGAGGCGAAGGGGGTCATTTTTATGCTTTGGAGGGTTTGAACAGCCTGGTGCTCCAGCTCATCACTACACACCCATCTCTGGTCCTGCTCTGGTGTCAGGTCCTTCTCATCATCAACTACACCAACTACACCTGGTGGTCCGAGGTGCATCAGACCCCCAGGTCATTATGAGCAGCCTTATGAGAAAGGGTGTTTAAAATGAAGCCTCAATTGTTACAACCAGGCTAAGCAATACTCTTGATCATTTTAGGAATAAATTGCTCTTTTTAAGGGCAAAAACAAATTGGCCTTCCACGTGTTGTGAATTATTACAGTTATATGTTGGAGTGAAACTTGAAACTGCTCTTTGTAGGAGTCTGTGGTAGATCTATTGTTTATACAAATATGTAACTTTGCCTTTAAGCTTAGTTCTTCTTTATAATTTCATCAGGAGGCACAGTCTGTCCAGCACTAAGCTGCTGAGTCCGCACTCATCTGGAGAGGAGGAGAGGCCCGAGGGGAAGCTGGCTATGTTTAACAGAGAGATCGTCCGACGAGGAGCACTTATCTTCTTCTGTGACTATGTGGTGAGATTTCTTAAGCAGTGTGTGCCCTTTTCTTTAAGCAGTGTCTGAGCATGAGTCTTATTTTAAGTCTTAACTACCATTTCACTTAAGAATTTGTTTTTGCTTACTCAAAAATGAACATTCTCCCATCATTTACTCACCCTCAAATTGTCCCAAACCTGTGAGTTACTTTCTTCTGCTGAACACAAAAGAAGATATTTTGAAGATTGTGGGTGAGCAAACAGTTGCTGGTCACTATTGACTTCTGTAGCATGGAAAACAAACTAAACAAATGGAAAGTCAGTAGGGGCCAGAAACTCTCTTTAAGTGGCCATTATATATGCAAAGTCATCTGATACTGATAATTTAAAAAAACAAATATCTTAAAATATGTTGATTACTGCTATTATTATATAAAACAACTCTGTTTGCCAAGCTTACACCCATTCAGTTTTATATTTCATATAAAAAAAATTATAGATAGCACTTTTTTCTCTTCCTGTCTCAGTGTCAAAACCTGCATGACTCTGAGCATCTGACGTGGCTGACAGTGAATCATGTGAGTGATCTGATCAGTCTTTCCCATGAGCCTCCAGTGCAGGATCTCATCAGTGCTGTGCACCGAAATTCAGCAGCCAGCGGACTCTTCATACAGGCTATACAATCACGCTGCGACAACCTTTCTACTGTATGTATATTCACATGCGCTGCATCTTTGTTTAGGTCGTGCTTTGCACATCTTTTCAGTCACTTATGTTTTAAATGTGTAAATCTCCAGCCGGTAATGCTGAAGAAGACCCTGCAGTGTCTGGAGGGCATTCATCTAAGTCAGTCTGGGGCTCTGCTAATGCTATACGTGGACAAGCTACTCAACACGCCGTTCCGTGTGCTGGCTCGCATGGTGGACACACTCGCCTGCAGACGTGTGGAGATGCTGCTTGCCGAGACCTTGCAGGTAAAACTTAAAAAAAAAAATCTATTTTTATGTCAGATACCACAAATCAGCTTTTCTTATTGTCAAAGACAATATTTGAAGGCCCCCCCAAGACATTCCTGGTAATTCTGCTGTAATGACGGTGCTGCTTGTTTTCTTTCTTTTTTTTATATATTATAGAGAAATGAGGAGATGCACTTCAAAATTGTTTAAATATTTATATAAATATTACCGTATACATTACAATAATAAAACCTCATTAAATAAAATAATAATAAGTAATTAAAATAAATAGGAAATATCTAATTAAATAGCTGAATGTTTTTAATTCTATGTTCTATTTTTTATTACAAATTAATTTACATCACTTCTTGTCATTTGTGATTAGAGTATTTTTAAATGTCTTTTTACTCACAAATAACCATTTCTATTACGGTATATAAAAAATCTATATGATAAAATCATTATAAAAATGTCCATGACAAAGATTAAAAATTAAAATGATTAGTTAAATTAAAATGACAGTTGTTGAGGGAACAAACGAAAATAAGTAACACAATGTCAGCTTACCGTACATCTTAGCTGTTCAAGCTTACTTTAAATTATATCAAGCCATCTTGCAGCCCCCTTGGAAGGGCACCTAGTGGGCCCCAGACCCCTGGATGAGAACCACTGCGCTAAATGTTTTTTGAGGATTGTGTTTTCTTCTCCTACTGTAGAATAGTATCGCTCAGCTGCCGCTGGAGGAGCTGGACAGGATTCAGCAGTACCTGCAGACCAGTGGCCTTGCGCAAAGGTAAAGCGCCTCATAAGTTTACTTCGGATCTGTTTATTTTGTTGTTGTAGATAAGAAGATCTCCCAACCCTGCTTTTTAAAATGTCCTTTTTTTATTATGTCAGGCATCAGCGGTTCTACTCCCTGCTGGACAGGTTCAGAGCCACTATTGCTGATGATACCACGAGCCCTGCCGCCCCCATTACCTCACACCCACTGGACGGGGACCCGCCTCCTCCCCCTGAAAATGTGGAACCCAATAAAGTATGACGTTACATACAACGTTGGTTTCAAATAGAAAATAGCAGAAAAAATCCTAAGCAAAAGCATACAATTATCACTATTGTGTGTGTGTTGCAGGAGTGGTATGTTGCTCTGGTGAAATCTCAGTGTTGTCTGAGAGGTGAAGGAGCTCTATATGAAACTACAGAGCTTCTGACGAAACTTCCCCAATCTGACCTGAACGCAATCATGACCTGCAAGGTAAAGTCCAAATACCCACGTGTCGCTCATTTTATGACACGGATGGACACTGAAGTCGTGTTATTGTGTTTGCAGGACTTTAACTTGTGTCTGCTGGCATCATGTCTGAGTGTTGGGGTACAGAGGGTGTGTAAGGATCATGGGACCGTTATATTTGACACCGCTCAACAGGTGGCCTTTGAGCGATTGGCTGGTGTCATTGAGCTCCTCCCCTCCCCTCATCAGCCCCTCCTACCCTCCTCCCAAATATGTGGGGACTATTGGCAGAAGCTTAATCAAGTCTACAGTGAGTCCTAACCTAACCTAATAACTCACAAACCTCCTGGACCTGAACCCTTGTGTGGGTAACCATTAGCTGAATGACAACCAAATCCGTTTCTCTATAATAGGTGGCACTGATCAGGATACAAATGTTTACTAAATACTATAAATACTATAATCAAGACAGAGGCAAACTTTGTTTAACATTGCTGTGGTCACTGCAAAATCCCCATCATTACATTTGTGTTTTCTCATTGTTTTGGTGATTTGACATGGTGAAAATAATAATAATAGAAAATGAATAGGTCTGTCCAAACTTTCGTAGGTGTAAGTGCATAGGAATTTTCCTTTGTGGCAAATTCTGCAAATTACAGTGAAGTGGTAATTGCAACTGTCATTGAATGTGTTTATGTGTGTGGTTGCAGGTGAGCCTGGGTTTTATCAGACGGTGTTGAGTCTGTGTGGCGTGGTGAGTCAGTACCTGCTGTCTCTGTCCAAACTACCGTCCTCACTACACATTCCCAAAGACAAAGAGACTCTCATTACCTCCTTCAGCACTCTCGCCATAGAGGTAAGACTGATGCATCCTTTGCAAATAGGATGATTTTATATGGAATATTCTAATGGTTGACCAGTATGGATTGTTTGATGTCTAATGCAGATATCTTAGAATGTAGGTTGGTCGATAGCTGAAGTTAACTGATATTTCAACTTTTAAGGATCAAAAGGCCAAAAGAAATAATTAAAAAGAGATTTGTAATCAAACTAAGTTATTAAAGAAAAGTGTCCTGAGAAATTAAATTTAATTATTTATTTTCAGAAGCACAAACATTTGATATTCCTTAAATAGTGTTTAATCATGTTTATTATTATTATTATTGCTTTTATTGTTTTTATTATTTACTATTATTGAAAGTATCTGACGACAGTTTTATCAAATGACTTGAAGTGAACTCTCAGCACAGTTCTGGAGATGAAATTCATGTGAAGTGTCTTTAAATAGTGAGATGACACTTGAGTATGTGTGTGGTAGACAACAGGCTCCATATCTTCACACAGAGATGTGCAGAACTTGCAGACGTAATATTGAACTATCAGTCTTTTTGCGGTTTAAAATCCACAGACAGACAGTTTGATTAAAGGGATAGTTCAACCAAAAATGAAAATTACCCCATGATTTACTCACCCATCACCCCGTTTTAGACAAATACAATCAGAGTTATATTTAAAAATGTCTTGGCTCTTTCAAGCTTCATAATGGCATTGAATTGGGGTTAAGATTTTGAATCCCACAAAAGTGCATCCATCCATCATAAAAAGTACTCCACACGGCTCCCGGGGGGGGTTAATAAAGGCCTTCTAAAGCAAAGTGATGCATTTGTGTAAGAAAAATATGCATATTTAAAACTACATAAACCATAATCTCTAGCTTCCACTAACTGTCATATGTGCGTTCACTAGAGAGTGGCGTTTCAGTGTATGACATAGTAACGTAACGTCCTATAGTAATAAAAGCCACTCAGCGCATGTTTCTCTTTCTGTATCTGTAGGTGGTGGTTTGGCGTTTGCTGCAGGATCAGCTGCCTCTGAGTGTGGACATGCAAATGAGTCTGGCGTGTCTGTGTCTGGCTCTCCAGCAGCCGGCGGTGTGGACACACTTCGCCTCACACACCTACCTCACACACACCTGCTCCATCGTCCACTGTATACAGCTCCTCATCCACGCAGGTGTGTGTTGCAAAACCTTATAAACCTTATTAACCTTATAAAAGTGCAATCACAATTCATATTCATTTTCTGAGTATGATGTCGTGTGTGTTATGTAGTCGCTGTTGGTCCTGGTGACCAGCTTCTGAGGCCGGAGCGGAAAACAGAGCAGTCAGAAGACCAGGTGGACTCTGCATATAGTAAGTCAACACATATGTTACACACTGATCCATGATGACTACAACAACAAGCGTTAATGTCACTGTTGTTGTTGTTGTTTTAGAACAACTTGAATGGCGGTGTTGTGAGATCATGGCCGAGCTGGTTGAAGGTCTGCAGAGTGTGCTGGCTCTGGGTCACCATAGAAACAAGAACATTCCAGCGTTCCTTACACCTACTCTACGGAATGTCATCATCAGCCTCGCCAGGCTGCCCATTGTGAACAGCTACACACGAATCCCATCACTGGTGAGAGAGAATGAAGGTTTATGCATTCATTGTGTTTATGGGTGTTTAGAAGCATATGAAAGTGTTTGTTTGTTTGTTTGATGTAACAGGTCTGGAAGCTGGGCTGGTCCCCCAGGCCGAGTGGAGAATTTGGCACAGCATTGCCAGAGATCCCTGTAGAGTTCCTGCAGGAGAAAGACGTCTTCAGAGAGTTCCTCTACCGCATTAACACTCTGGGTATGAAAGACTCGTTTCTCTTTTTTAAAAAAGTGTCTCTTTAAAAAAGTAGTAATTTTATGAGATCTTACAGAATCTTATACATTACATACCACAAAAATGAATACAATTAAAATATTTACAGATATTACAGACATAAATGTGACCCTGGAGCACAGAACTAGTCTGAAGTCGCTTGGGTATATTTGTAGCAATAGAACTTTGAAGGTGGTTTTCTCAGGATTTAGATTTTTTTTGCAAACTCAGATTCCAGATTTTCAAATAGTTGTATCTCTGCCCAATATTGTCCAATCCTAGCAAATCATAGATCAATGGAAAGTTTATTTATTCAGCGTTCAGATGATGTATACACTTATGTGGAGGCATAAGATCATTTAAATATTACCTTAAATAGGTAAGCTACTATTTCAAATTACTTAAGTTGAGTATACACTATAGTTCAAAAGTTTGGGGTAAGATTTCTTTATTTTTTTTCTTCATTATTTAGAAATTCATTTTGTTCAGCAAGGATGCATTAAAACACATTAAAAAAAATCTTACTGAATCCCCCCCCCCCCTCTCTCTATATATAAAATCAGACAGACTTCATGTATAGTCTTATGTAAAGTATATGATTATTAAACAGCTTGAGTTGTTCATGTGGTCTCTTTGCAGGCTGGAGCAGTCGGACACAGTTTGAGGAGACGTGGGCCACTCTGTTGGGAGTGCTGGTCACTCAGCCAATCACGATGGACCAAGAAGAGGAAACCCAGCAAGAGGTAAATCATTCAACTTCTACCAAAAATATAAACACTCTCCAGGTCTTTTAGAATAGATAAGACGTGTCTGTTTGTGTCACAGGAGGATATGGAGAGGACTCAGATCAATGTACTGGCGGTTCAGGCCATCACCTCTCTGGTGCTGAGTGCAATGACTCTGCCCACAGCAGGAAATC
The DNA here is from genome assembly GCF_003368295.1 of Carassius auratus. Classification (NCBI taxonomy): domain Eukaryota; kingdom Metazoa; phylum Chordata; class Actinopteri; order Cypriniformes; family Cyprinidae; genus Carassius; species Carassius auratus. The sequence goes on from NC_039243.1 coordinate 14,054,079, forward strand.
CAGCCGTCAGCTGCCCTGAACAGCAACCCCGCAACAAAATCCTTAAAGCTCTGGACACCAGGTATGTACACATCTGTTTGATTCATGTGCTGGGCCTCTAGGTTTAGATGGGGATCATACGTTTGTGTGTGTTTTGTAGGTTTGGTCGCAAGCTCACTGTGATTAGAGGAATGGTTGAGCGTGAGATTCAGGCCATGGTGTCAAAGAGAGACAACCTCGCCACACACTTCCCCTATCATGCCTGGGACCCCGTGCCATCCTTATCATCCTCAACGGCAGGTCAGTGCTCAGCCGAAAGCTCCTCTTGCTCTATATGTGTCCAGTCTCTTGTTGTATTCTTGACCTTCGTGTGTATGTGTTTATGTGCAGGCACCCTCATCAGCCATGAGAAACTCCTGCTGCAGATTAACACCGAGAGGGAGATGGGCAACATGGACTACAAACTGGGTCAAGTTAGTAAATTTTCTACTCTACAAACCTTTATTATATTAACATTTATCTGCATGTTTGATTCACGCTTATTTCATTTAGAGTTTACACTTCAAACACTTATTATTGCGTATTAATTTTAGAAGTTGCTGTAGCTAACTTGTTATCCACCATACACGAGGAGTATGCCAAATATTTGTTCTATTATTCTGTAGAATTGCTTAATCGCTTTGACACTATTATCCATGTCTTTCTGAATAAGGTATTTGGCATCAGGCACATTCTTACCTAAAATATCAATCCTGTAATCTATGTAGGTGTCAATTCACTCCGTGTGGTTGGGAAATAACATCACCCCTCTAAGGGAGGAGGAGTGGGGTGAGGATGAGGAAGATGAGGCAGATGCCCCAGCACCTGCCTCCCCACCAATATCGCCGATCAACTCCAGGTCAGACTTTTACAAAGTTACTAGCAGAACAGCTCTTAGAAACCAGCATCCCCCAGACGTCTTTCTTCTCGTCCTGTCCAGGAAGCACCGTGCAGGGGTTGACATCCATTCCTGCTCTCAGTTCCTTCTGGAGCTCTACAGTCAGTGGATCCTCCCTGGCAGCCCCAGTAGCAAGAAGACTCCTGTTGTACTCCTCAGTGAGGTGGTCAGATCGGTGAGTCTATGCTTAGCATTTCATCAGCTTTCTGATGCTGTATAGTAGGGCTGGATGACATAGCTAAAAATGTATATCAGTATTTTTCAATAAAAAGTTAAGTGGTGGGGTTTTTGGCCATACTGAAAAAGGCATGATCTGTATAAAACAGCTGTTGTTACGAAATACCTACCAATTTTCTGCAAAATCAACAACTGAGAAAAGAAATCTGGATGTAGTGCCACTTACTGCATTTAACGAAATGAACACAAAAGGAACATTTAAAATCAATTAAATAAAAAAATTTAAATTCACACAAAGAGTGTGATTTTGGTAACTTTGAAGTGACGTATAGCGGTGAAACTGACATGCTTTGTGCTTAATATTTAAAAAATGTAATTACCATATTTTTCGGACTATAAGTCGCACCTGAGTATAAGTCGCATCAATCCAAAAATACGTCATGATGAGGAAAAAAACATATATAAGTCGCTCTGGACTATAAGTAGCATTTATTTAGAACCAAGCACCAAGAGAAAACATTACCATCTACAGCCACGAGAGGGCGCTCTATGTTTTCAGTGGTAGACCACAGGAGCACTGAGCAGCATAGAACGCCCTCTGGCGGCTGTAGATGGTAATGTTTTCTCTTGGTTCATTTCTCTCGGTTCATGTCAAATTAATTTTGATAAATAAGTGGCACCTGACTATAAGTCGCAGGACCAGCCAAACTATGAAAAAAAGTGCGACTTATAGTCCGGAAAATACGGTAATGATTTGATGTTTTCATTAAAATTTAGTAGGAATAATGTTTACCTGAAATGATATTTTGCTCTGCTTTGTCACGAAGCAAATGTTACAAAACAGTTCTTGCCTCATTTCAAACCAGACAATAACTGAAGTGATTCAGATGTAAATTCAGTAACCACTCCGTTTCATCAAGAACATCATTAACTTTATTGAGGCTGATTCAGACCGATAACTTGTGAGTTTGTGAGTTGTTTTATCATTCTTTATAAGAACTAGGTCACAGGAGTAATCTGTTCATGAATCAGGCTGTACTAGTCGTACTGTGTGTTTGTTTATTGATTCAGTTGACATGTTTCAACTTTTGCTTCCTAGCACAGTAAATAAACATTTGAGAGTCTGAACAGTGTGTCATAGGAGTGTAAACATTCAAGGTTTCTTCCTGTACAGTTAACACACACATAATTTCTTTGTCTGTCTATGTCTTCAAGCTGCTGGCAGTGTCTGATCTCTTCACTGAGAGGAATCAGTTTGATATGATGTTCTCCACTCTGACTGAGCTGCAGAAGGTCCATCCACCAGAAGATGAGATTCTCAACCAGTACCTCGTGCCAGCTATCTGCAAAGCAGCCGCAGTGCTTGGCATGGTGAGCATGTATATGCACTGATGCCTACAGCTATATAAATAAATGCAAATACAGCTATTTAACAGTCGGGACTAATGTACTTGTGTCAGGATAAAGCCATTGCAGAGCCTGTGTGCCGTCTGTTGGAGAGCACCTTGCGCAGCACTCATCTGCCCAGTCGAATTGGCGCTCTTCACGGAGTTCTGTACGTGCTGGAGTGCGACCTACTGGACGATACGGCACGCCAGCTTATACCCACCGTCAGTGAATACCTGCTCTCTAACCTTAAAGCTATAGCACAGTGAGTAACACTACAACCTGAATACATACACACACTTTGTCGTTGCTGGGATTGAATCAACAATCGTCCTATTGCCAGCCTTGAGCTTTAACCCTTACTCCACACACCGATCATTAGATTGGTTAGACTAACTCTTAATATTTGCTGTTTATTTAATAGAATATGGGATGAGAGGTTAACGGCTTGCGTCCTGCATTGGATGAAAGACTACACACTGTTAGCATCTCTCTTAAGAGGTTATGCCCCATGCCGTCAAAGCTAATGCCAAAGTCTCTGTGGCATGCTGGGAGACTCAAACATAGGTTCAAACTGGCAATCACAACACACGCCTGCACGCTGCATGGTCATCAGCTCCTCATTAGCTGTAATGTAGGGTGTCTTACTGAGATCTGAGACCCCTCATTAAAGACCAGGGCTAGAATTAGCATCAGATAGCCTCACTGAAAATAGATGAGCGTGTTTATGACCAACACTCTTTGTGTGTCTCAATCAGATGTGTGAATCTACACAACCAACAGCATGTGTTGGTGATGTGCGCGGTGGCCTTCTACATGATGGAGAACTACCCCCTGGATGTAGGGTCCGAGTTCAATGCCGGGATCATTCAGGTGAAACAATTTTGAAAATAGTTTTAAAATATTAACTCTATCTTCGTCAATGTTTTTTATTTTTTTATTTTTTTTTTTTAGTTGCCAACCACCGCCAGCATTTTTGATCATTTTCACAAAACTTGGTCCCCACAGTATTTTGTTGTATGAATATCTGAATATGTAATATATCAAAACAAAGAACAGAGCCTCTGCTTTTAAACAAAAAAAAAAATTATTCAAGCTTCTTGCATTCTGGTTTTATTAACCCTTGAATATGAGTAAGTTTCATAAAAAACTACAAAAAACAAACAAGAAAATCACATTTTTGATAAGACTACAAACACACACATCTTTCAGAAGATATATAATAGCGACTCACAACAACAGTGAAAACACAGAAAGACAGAACTTTCTGTCAATTGCAGGGAAACATTGTCTCATAAATAGCAGAAAATCTGGACGTCAATTCGTTGGTTTCTGGATCAATGACATGATGCGTTTTTTTTTTGTCATATCTATAAATATATGAATTCAAAAAATGATTCTAGTTTTGAATAATCTTTTATTATTTAGAGAAAACAAAAATGTTTTATTAAGTGGTGCAACCAACAAAGCCATGTGGCTGAAAAAACGTGCAGAAACAACAAAACAAGAAATTATACTATAATTTGACCTTTCTCTGGCAAGGCAAGGTATATTCAGGTTGAAAAATGTTACGTGGCATGATTTTCCTAAAATGTTAATTATATTTCTGATTTAATCAATTTTAATATTTAAAAAAAAAAATTGAAAAATGGACGTTTTAAAAGGTTTTTGAAAGTAATAAAAACATGTATTCAAAGTTTAAGGAAAATATATTTTCACATTTTACTTGATGGCTACAACATACCACAAGCATTTCATTAAAGGGATAGTTCACCCAAAATGTTTAATTCTGTCATAATTTATTTATCCTCAAGGTGTATCCAACTAGTATTTCTTCACACAAAATAAAATATTTTGAAGAATGTTGGTTATCAGACAGTTGCTGGTAATCATTGACTTTGATAGTGTAGGGGGAAAAATACTATGAAAGTCAATGGCTACCCACAACTGTGTGGTTTAATTTGCGGGTCAACTATCCCTTTAAATTTAAACTCCTCTTGGAATTGGTGTTGTAAGGTAAAATGTTTTCCAAAATCAGTTGGAATATAAAGAGAATGTACTTTTAAGAACTTAACATGTTCTAAGCTACATTTATTTTATTTTATTTTCCTTGGACACTCTGTATGTCACTCTCTCTATCTCCTATTGAACCTTCCCTACATTTCCAGTTGTGCTGTATGATGCTGTCTGCTAGTGAGGAGGCCACACCATCCATCATCTACCACTGCATTCTGCGAGGTCTGGAGCGGTTGCTTCTGTCTGAGCAGTTGTCGCGTGTGGACACCGAGACGCTAGTCAAGCTGAGCGTTGAGCGTGTGAACATGCCCAGCCCACACCGTGCCATGGCTGCCCTGGGTCTCATGCTCACCTGCATGTACACAGGTGTGGCTGGAGAGGAAGGCAGGACACATTTCAGCTTCATCTTTAATACTTACCCACCCTACTAACTCCCAACAGCTATAAGAACAGAATCACTTTAGATGCTCACCCTACTAACAGAGCACATAGCAGCATAGAGTCCTCAGTACGAATTCAGCAAGAAAGTGTCTTGTGCGAAAGGTTCTTTAATTTTGAAGTGAAAATACAAGATAATAAGATTAACATTCAAATTTACATTTGAATGTTGATATTTTCTTTAGTCGGGATGTATAGAAATCTAGTTTATTCTGAATGGATCCATTATTTAACGTTTTCTCTTACTGGTTGCCGTAATGTTTCCCAACAGGGAAGGAGAAGGGAAGTCCTGGGCGTCCTGCTGATGCAGACCCCACAGCTCCTGACAGCGAGTCGGTCATTGTCGCAATGGAGCGCGTATCCGTCCTGTTTGACAGGTATCTGTCTTTTTTGAAGAAACTTGTCTTAGCTAAAACCATTTTTGTATTGTACTGATTCGTCTGTGGAAAACTCTTGCCACAGGATTCGCAAAGGCTTCCCGAGTGAGGCGCGTGTGGTAGCCCGGATCCTTCCTCAGTTCCTGGATGACTTTTTCCCACTGCAGGACGTCATGAACAAAGTCATTGGGGAGTTCCTGTCCAATCAGCAGCCTTATCCGCAATTCATGGCTACAGTGGTATACAAGGCAAGTGCCACTTTTTGGAGCGCCAATAATTATTATTTTTTTGATATCTTGTGTAATGCTTTAGGTGCACTGTGATCTTAAAGCTGCAGTCGGTAACTTTTGACGCTCTAGCGGTTAATAAACAGAACTGCTTGCGTCTTGCGGAAGAACATCGTAGCCGGAACTACTACTCTCTGTTTATGTCTATGAAGAATCACAAAGGTACTGGGTTACTCCGCCGCGCTACCCCCGAAGCAATCTAAAATAGTCTGAATATAAACACTTATCATAGGTGTACCCCAGTGATTCAGGACAAGCTAAAAACACTGTTTGGAAAATGAATTCATGGTGTACTCGCTTATTATATAAATTTTTCTACATTTTGAACACAAACCAAGTTACGGACCGCAGCTCTGATTGGTTGTTTTCTTACCAGGAGCGATGTATTTTCTACAAATGGCAATAGGACCACTGGGAGGAGCCAGAGGAGCTTGATTTTTTCACAGATTATCTGTCTCTACTGTCAGGACATAATGACAGGTTTAACAAATATGTAAAAAATATATTTTTACAAAAGTTACCTACTGCAGCTTTAAATGCTTTTGATTCTTAGTGTGAGGTCAAATTAGCAAAATTTCAGTCAAATTTTCATAGGCAAAAAAGGTCAGTGGTCTAGGTGATTATTTGAAATACAGCTCACATAATAGTCACTCTCAAACGAAGCAGCTTTCTGTTAGTCAACATGGAGATTCCGCATGAACAAAAAGTTTTTCCCCCTTAAGCAAAATGGATTTTGCCCATGAAAATACACTGAACATCAGTAAATGAGATCGCATCTTTAGTCATACTAGAATTCTGTCATCATTTACGCACCCTCATGTTGTTTTAAACCAGTTTTTTTCTTCAACTGAACACATGATATTTAGATTTTTTTTTTACATATTAGTAAACACAATGAAATGAATACTATACAGTGTTGTTTTGGATGCCATTGGCTTTCATTGTACATTCTTTTCTAACTATCCCTTGAAGTCACTTTTTAAACAAGTAGTATGATCATATAAGTGCATGTATTTCTTGATACAGGTATTTCAGACTCTTCATGCAACTGGGCAGTCCTCTATGGTACGTGACTGGGTGCTACTCTCGCTGTCAAACTTCACACAGAGGACGCCTGTCGCCATGGCAATGTGGAGCTTGTCTTGTTTCTTTGTCAGTGCCTCGACCAGTCAGTGGATCTCTGCCCTGTATCCTTAAACACACATGATTTTCAGTTGGGGCAGTTATTGCACCCCTTGATTTGGTGACAGCACACTTCATATTCCATTCTTTCCTTTTTGTCTTCATTTTTGTTTTCCTTAACATCTCCCTTCTCTTTAGCCTGCCTCATGTCATCAGTCGAATGGGGAAGTCTGACACAGTGGACATTAGCCTCTTTTGTCTGGTAGCTATGGATTTCTACCGACACCAGATTGATGAAGAGTTAGACCGCAGAGCCTTCCAGTCGGTCTTTGAGATGGTGGCTTCACCTGGTAGTCCGTATTACCAATTACTGTGCTGTTTGCAGAGCATTCACCATGACACGTCAATATAATACAGAAAACAATATTGTATCATTAGGATCTCCATTACAAATTAGGCATCAAAAAGTTGGTTAATAGTACTCGAGCGGAAGAAATCACACTTATCAGAACGTTACATACCAGGATGCATTGCAACAACAAACAATTATCTCTAATTGGATGTATGGACGGTTGATATGAAACTGTCAGAGGACATTACCCCAAATAGTTCATAGTTATTAGAGACAGTGGGACCGCTCCAAGCAAGGATGAGGCAAACCAGAATCTAATCAAAAAAAGTAGTGCTACCATAAGAATATTTTACTGGTTTCACTATATGTCACTTAACGTCTCAAAGTCTATATGGATGCAGGCTTGACTAATCCATATTATGTATAAATGCTCTTCATCTAGTATCAAAGAATGTGACTGTGGCAAAACTGTGAGGCTGGAAGCCAAGGTTATCAGTTCTGGGGTCAAAACTGACGATGTGTTTCCATCATTAGGAATGTAATATTCTAATATAGAGGATATTCTGCTTTAAACAAACTGACTTAAGAACATATTGTAGTGAATGTTCTTACAAACATGATGGAAACGCTATTAAAATATCTCCTGCACTTCTGGAATTTAGCAGATCCAAGATCAGATCTTTTAGTCCACAGACCTAGAATTTAGCCACACCAATTCACTTACTAAAATCAGTACATCTGGATATTTTATATGATCCCTGTCTCTACCCTCTTCTCCAACGGTCCATACTCTCCTGTATGGGAAAAAAAAGGCGCTCGTTTTCATACACTCGCAACTCCTTCGGTTTAAAAGCATTCCTTTTGCATGGGTGATGCATTGCTTTGCTAGCACTTGAAGCGAAAACAGATTGTAAATCGAATTTGTATATCCCCTCTAATGTGGAAGTGGTTGCGACTATTGGTATGATAAGATTTTTGTGTATATTTAAATGTAAAATGTGTTTGACTTACTGAGAAAGAGGGGTGAATTGCCTGGAACAGAGTTTATTTTTCCTCTTAAAAATTTGTTGTCTATATTTGTTGTTTTTATGTTGATTTTTTTTTTTTTTTTAAAGACTGAGAGAAACCAGATCACAAATGTGAATCTCTAAAGTCCCTTTGTATGGACACAGTTTGTTTGAAATAGCCATTACAATTAGCATAGATACGTTTTTAGACTATGGTTTATGTATATGAAAATTGCAGCTCAAATCTACATACTGTGTCCCTTGAAACACATCTTTAGTTATTTGTTAAATTTCTTTTAAAAGCTCAGGACGTAAGATATGATTATTGATCTAGTGAAATGACTTGGAAGTATGTATTTTAATCTATGGAGTGTTTACATCAGTGTACAATTTGTGTAAAAGAAATACTATTTGTGATTAAATGAATAAACTGTGGTGCATGACAACATCTAATGGTGGACATGAGATGGTTTAAAGAGAAAGACAGTTGTTACTCAGCCTTTCATTTTTGAGAGACTAACAAAAAAAAAATGTTTATCCATCTTGGGTGGCGTTAGAAACCTTCTATTTAAATATAAGTCTATTTGAGAAGCTGATGATGTCTATTAACTTGAAGCATACTTTGGTCCACTTTCAGTATTGAGTCAGTATTTTATGTGATGACATCAACTTTTGAAACGGGGTGACTTGTTATTGTTAGTCGGATCAGTCTACATGGAAATTGCAGTACCGTAATTACCAATGCAGACGAATCAAACCAATAACATGACTAGTGGCACGCTTGTTAATCTGCTTCAATTGAGACAATTAGCTGGTTATGTCTATTATATATCGGTTTATTTTGATCAGAGGTTTACTTTGTCTTAGTGAAGCAGAATATGCACAGCAGTTAACTGCTCCATGAAAAGCCTTAGATCCCTGAAATGTATTGTCAGATTCATCAAGCATAAATATTGCCCCATGCCTACAGGATTCCTTGTAGACCTACAAAATATAGAGCCAATCAAAATATTAGATCTACATACTATTTCCCTTGAAACACTTCTTTAATGACTCTGATTGCATATCTTTTAATCTCAAGTCTTATTGGGCTTAATAAGATGCGTTGGGGTCACGTACAGCTGGAATAAGTTGAATGTCTTTCACAAAGACCACCAATGTGGTTGGACCAAACATGACATAGCTACTGCAAAATTAATGTTACCACTGCGCCTATCGCAATTTCCTAAATATCACACGATAAAATACCTTTTATCCTCTTTAGTTTATACTCTTCATTTACAAAAGAGAGGGGAGAATCCTGATTGGTTCAATGCACCTCAGATGGGAATAATTTTTAAACCACTCGCCTTGCATTATCTATTGTTCTTTTCTAGCAAATTCAGATTTGTAGTTTTTAGTTAAAACATGTCCCATAGATATCACAGTAAGATGCCATGATGGTCAAGCACCAGAGCTTTTCTATTGGATTTTTAAAAAAAACCTATTCCCTTTGTTATTTATTAAGCTCACTTACGCAAACTACAAAAAATGTATGTATTTATTTAAAATGGGGGGTTGTTTTAACGTCATAAATCATGAAAATGCTATAATACAGAAATGAATAAAAGATGTAGAATGTTCCATTCCATTAATTGCAATTTTTCCTTGTTTATCAGATATTGTGGGGCACCTTAACCAGTGACTCAGAAGCTAAATTCAGCCTGTCAATAATGGGAGAGAAAACTAATTTATTATCATTATTTTGTAAAATGACAGTTGGGTATTTGATATGCACGTTAGACTTCAAATAAAACCCAAGATTTGCTAATTAAAATTGTCCTTCAGGTAATATGGCCCTTAAAAGTAGTCGAAGAGCCCTGAAATATTGTGATTACTTCTTTTTATCATTATTCTTTTTAAATGTTGTGTGTGTATTTTATATATATATATATATATATATATATATATATACACACACACACACACACACACACATTTACTCCTAAGCTTTGAACATTTTCTGCTCCAAAGTAGGATGTTTTATGATGTGCTCGATAATGGATTTAGATGTTTTTGGATTTATATCCTCTGAAAAGTGCAGGTTATTAACTTTCTCCAGGGCTTATGTGTGTGTGAAATTAAATTTTAAATTTATGTTTGTCAGGACAACAGCAGCAGCTGTTAATTATTAACTAAATTAATTACTACTAATAATCTTGATAATTCTATGTTGTATGTGTTATGGAAAAACCTGGGATGGAAAAATCTGTCAATTTCTAGTCTTATTAAAATACTTTAAACTGTTCTAGTGTGAACTTGGCAGGATATTTAACTTTATGCCATTCAAATTACTCTTAAACACCAAATCTATAGAACACTGAGGATAAACTGAAATATAGCCCTAATGGAAAACCCCTATGCCGGTGCTGTCCTTAAAAAAAGAAAAGAAAAAACTGAGATGTAGTTTCCTCCTCCTGCTTCTGCTGTCCACACACCAGCTGCCCTCTCCTTTTGTTTACTCCTCATGCAGCACTAAGGTTACCATGTCATGGTTGGGACACATCCGTCACAAGTAAGAACACTTAATTGTCTAATATATAACTATAATCTTTAACTCCGTATCATCTGTACTGAAATGCAACGAAATTTTCATTTCTTCCTCACAGGAAAGTTTCTGGGAAGTGGCGGCTAATGTTAGCAATGTAGCCATGGGAATTTCTTGTACTTTCTGCGGATATTAAAACTTTCATACATTGCAGGTAAACTATACTGTGATGTAACCGCATGCATATCTATACGGGGTTATCGTTTTATAGCTTATAACGAGTTTTGTTTCAAAATACGTTGTCAGTATCTGGCTATTGATGCCGATAATTCAATACCGTTAGATGTTACTCACTGCCCAGCTGTTCCTCGCGAAAACCAATACCGAGGCAGCTCTCCCTACCGATATTAAATTGATCTGAAACGTAGTAGGTAAATTGTTAATACGTGCACAGTAGTGTTTTATTTTCCTATCGTTTTTCGCTCGTGTTGATTTTGACACCTGTAGCATAACTTTTGTGGTCAGTTGGCGAGTTTCCGTCAAACTGGGCTTGGGTCGTTGCGGAGATGATTGACAGCCATGGAAACCAATGAGCGATGAGCAATATCTAGAGACAGTCCATTGTCATGGTTACACATGTTGACGCGTGGGCATTCCAACAATGGGGAAAAAGAAGGCGGGACCGTTAGCAAGAGTGGATGAGTCTGCTTCTCATCTTTAACATCTAGAAAGTTTGTTGGAAAATACGGAAAATATATCGATTACAAACACTATTGCATTTGTGAGTTTATGTATCCTATCAGTTCTCTATGCTATCAGTTTCATATTTATTATTATAAAATGCTCCACGCCACTTTTCACCAACATTTAAAATAAACATTGAATATATACACTTGCAAATGTCTAGTAAGTCTTGCATTTTTTTATTTAGTTAGCATATTGTAATTTCTATATGGTTATATTTGATATACATTATATGTAACATTACGTTATGTGGGTCAGTGCCAGATGGCCATATGCATTTATTTGTTTATCAGTTACACCACCTGGACATTTCCGATTTATAGCTATACTAAATAAATTAATAAATGATTGAAAACCTGTTGAAAAATGTGAACTCATACACTTTTGGTATACATTTTTAATGTGTATATATATAAAAAATAAGAGTCTTGTCATTGACCCATACATATCAATGCAGATGTATATGAAAAGTTTGTTTTGTGTCATTTTTATTTATGAATTTAGAATAATGTATGATCCCTGTCTGATGCCCATTTACATTTTTACAGTTTCCATATCATTTTCTCTTAAAATGATTATTAATTTGTTAATTAATTAATGACATTTTCCCTCTCTCCTTTGTGAAGGTGTTGTATGAATATTCAGGCATGCACCACGTTAGTGCCTTAGACTGGGGATCTGGAGCTGGAAGGATGATATCACTAAACACGCTATCTCTGCTTTTGTGAGCCCTTGTCAAAAGAGAGTAAAACAGGGCCTGAACGAAGGATGTTCCGACAATCAGAGCAAGGCAGGAGGCGTGTGAATGCCCAGCCATCTGCACGCATAAGAGAGGTGGAGGTTGCGCGGGGAAGAACAGGCTATGGCTTTACACTATCTGGTCAGTCTCCGTGTGTGCTAAATTGCATCCTGAAAGGTAGTCCGGCTGACTATGTGGGACTTTGCTCCGGAGATCAAATACTGAGTGTGAACGATATTAATGTGTCCAAAGCATCTCACGAGGATGTTGTCAAGCTGATTGGCCGCTGCACGGGTGTCTTATATTTGGTCATTGCTGAAGGCAGTAATAACAATGCACATCTAGATTCATGTTCAAGTGATGAAGAATTGGGGTTCCATGACCACAAGAGCCACTGGTTGCGGCCAAAGATGGACTCGAAGACACTAGGCATAAACCGTGCAGAACGTGTTGTAGCGGAAATGCAATCTGGTGGAATCTTTAACATGATCTTTGAAAATTCCAGCCACTCATCCAGCAGCTCGGAGAAAGCAGTAGCTTGTGCCTCTGCTTCTAAAACAAGAGCTCTCTCAGAGCCAGATTTCTCATACGGCAATGCCGGCCCCCGACAGAGTGATCCCAACACGCTCACTGAAGAGGAGATGGCCAAAGTGCTCAATGATGACTCTGTGTTTGTTGATGTGTTTGAACAGCAAGATGAATTTGCCCTGTTGCAAAATGCAGACTCTGCGGGTATACTCAATGTTGGGATGGTTGTGGGATACTTGGGATCTATTGAATTAGCTTCAACAAGTGCCAATTTGGAAAGTGACAGCCTGCAGGCCATTCGTGGCTGTATGCGGCGTCTGCGCGCAGAACAAAAAGTACACTCGTTGGTCCTGCTCAAAGTCATGCATGATTGTGTACAGCTGTGCAACGATCGAGGCGCTGTTCTAGCTACTTACCCTGCAGAAAAGTTAGCATTCAGCGCTGTTTGTCCAGATGACCGCCGCTTCTTTGGCCTTGTCACAATGCAAGCCACAAATGCACATGCCATAAATAGACTTGGTGAAGAGGAGCAAGGCTTGCGTACGTCTTGTCATGTGTTTATTGTAGACCCGGAACTCTGTCATCATAAGATCCACCAAGGTGTAGCCCGACGCTTTGGCTTCGACTGCACACCAGACCCAGACACTGGTGGCTGCTTGGAGTTCCCACCGACTTCCCAGCCGCTTCTACAGTTTGTGTCCGTACTCTACCGTGATATGGGAGAATCAATAGAGGGTATGCGAGCTCGAGCTTTCCTCGATGGTGATCTAGATGCTCAGCAGAACAACAGCACAAGCAGCAACAGTGACAGTGGCATCGGCAACTTCCTGCCAGAGGAGAAGAGCAACCGAGTCCTCTTGGTTGACTTGGGAGCAAACCCTAGTCGACATGTTCCCACAGGACTATGGGAAAACCCACCAGGACCTCGTAGCCAAAGTGTCCTAGGAGGTCTTCCATCGCCGCCGCCAGTCTCGCATCGTAATGGCTACCGTTCTGACCAGTTTGTAGATCACCCTCTGCCCCATCCACATTCCCACGGAGACCCACCTTTGCTTTCTAGCAGGCATCTAAACTCCTCCTCACGGCTGGATGTGTCAGGCCTTCCTTCACGTTCCCACTATTCCGCCCATGGCAAGAAGGTGACAGGAGCATCAGGCCACCGCTGGCTGCCAGTTCACGTCCGGAGAGACTGGCGTCAGGGACACAGCAGTGATCAGGAGTCTTATGCAGAGTCCACAGACGGATGGTCCAGTGCTAACTGTAGCACCCTGCCACCACCCATGAGTAAGATTCCAGCCGACCGCTACCGTGCTGCAGGCGAGATCGCCACACAGCCTCACCGACTCCATGCACGGAAGGATGAGTGGGCAAAGAAGCTGTTCGGGGAGAAGAGTCTACGAGAGCATCAGCAACAATCAAACGATTGCAGAAGAATGAAAGATTCAGAGAAAAAGGTAAGATAATTTTTTTTTACATTAAAAAGGCCCCAATTTATGTTCTGTTTTCACTTTTGTGAACTACTTTTTTGGGATCACAATCAGTAAGGCTACCGCATTCCAGAGGAATTTACCAGAAATTGAAATACATTCAGAATTACAACGTTAACTGATCTTCAGGATTAGGAAGAAATAATAAGTAATGATTTTAAATGTGACACAAGTGCACTGGTTAATGAGCCAGGGAATGCAGACTTTGCAGACATGTGCCTGGAATATATATCACTTTTTCCTTGTTCTTATTATCAGGCACAGCATGATCCTTTACTTTGCGGTTTTCAATTGCATTAGGGATTTCTGGGGGGGGAAAAAACTAAAAGAGGAATCGCAAAATTTCACTCAATCTTAAATTCTCTCTTCTTTTAAGTTTAAAATGTGCTGTCGCTGTTATAATTTTGCATCGCTCAGTAAAACGGCACAAACTCTTCACTGTCAAAAAGAATTCTGTCAGGTAGGTGACGTGCGTAGCCAGGCTGAAACTACCTCATTTGCTGCTTCAGCTGCTGCTCCTGGCTTGGAGGGAACCTGTTAAAACTGACCCTGAGATGAGAAGATACAAAGCTGGGTTCTTATCGTTCTCCCAGTGGAAAACCTTCAGTTCAAATGGCTGTAAGCTCCTGCTCTGATCTGACAGCCTTTGATGGGCCTCCAGCAGCTGACACCAGATCACTCATATTCATTCAAATCTTGAATCTGGGTGGTAGATTAAACCTGGTCAACATACTTAAAAATAAAATGGTTCACAATATGACAATTCTGTCATCAATTCATGTTGCTCCAAACCCATATGATGTTCTTCCCTCTGTGGAGCTCAAAAGGTGAAGTTCTCAAATGAGACAAATGAGTTTAGAATTACAATTAGTCTCTTTCATTTAAGTAAAAGCAATTATGTTTCCGTTGAGAGTGTGTTGAGACTCTGTGTAGTTGGATGGTTGAGCTCCAGAAAAACAAAAATGAGGTGATTTTTGTCAGTTAGAAATTTGAAAAAGAAAACAGCTCTGAACTCTAACACAAAGAACCATTTCAAAAGGGTTTGTGTGGATAAGGTTGTAAATAAATCTGTAACTATGTGTAAACAACCATCTTTTTTATATTGCACATGACGCATACAAATGTATTACAAGTTTTCAGAAGCTATATGACACTTTGTGTTCTACAGTTGAAATTGAAATCATACAGGTTTGGATCGTCATTAGACTTTAAGCAGTTGTTTTTCAATTAATTATCTGCTTCTTTCATTCTAGCACCACTCATATAATGTGGACATTAACATCAATATTTTGTGTTTATATGTATGTATGTATAAGGAAAAGTGGTATTTTTGGATGCTGTATCATTTTTTAAGGTCTTTCTGCAAATTTTCAATTAAATTTAGCCTACACTAATTAATTTAAATAGTGTGGCAGATGAATAATTAAAAACTCAAATATTCAATATAGTCTCTCATTTATTGAGGTAATAAAAAACTGCATATAAAAATGTATTTGCTAAGGTGATTGCAGGATCTGTTAATATGGGAGCATTCTAGTTGAGTTCTGTTGACATAGCGATCACGTTTGTCTCACACAGGTGGTGGCATCCATGACTGATGAAGAGGTGTGAGGTATCATGGCAGCATGAGTTTTAATACTGTACAGTCAACCCGAATAAGGCTGATCAATTATATTTATAAATGATAGGACGTTATTTTGGAGTCAAAAGCATCTGCTGTAATTTTCTTGACTGCATTAGCTCACCCCTAAAGCTAAGGGATCTATTCAAAGTGGTTTATTTCATTATGTTAGTTTAAACGTTCTTGTCTGTTTTGCGAGATCATGAAAGAGACCTAACTTAACATTTGCTTGGCATCCACATGGGGTCATAAGTTGATTTATTACTCACCAAAAGGTGGCACTGTTCCGCTGTCTGTGTTCCAGTTAAAGGTCAAATACTTGTCGCAGTATAATATGATGATTCTTTTCCTTTGTCCATTTTACCTCCCAAACTCATTAGCCATTTCAAATGATTACTGATTTAGTGGGTTAAAGGTGGTGTGTATGAATGGCTTTAGATTATAAAGCAAAATATTGGTAACACTTTAGATTAAGCAACACATAAGTGTTTTCCTCTCAATAAACCCATTAATTCCTGCCTATAGAAGGTAAGTAGGGGTTTATAGTAGTTATGTTTAGGTATAGGGTAGGGTTAAGGCATCTAGAATATGGTCAAGCAGATTAAGTCAATAATATGTGCTTTAAAAGTACTAATATGTGTTTCCTAATCTAAAGTGTTATTTTAAAATATCTTACCAGTTGGCTTCATTTTATTATTTTATATATATATATATATATATATATATATATATATATATATATATATATATATATAAGTAAAAATGAAAATTATTTTATTTTGTAATATTTTTTTTCCTTGACTTATTTACATTTATTGCACATTTTATTTCAAATGATTATAAAATAGATTTACTGTTCAAAGTAAAGACTAAACGTGTTTAGACACTTTCTTGTTGTCATGATATCATCCATATTTAATGTAATAAATGCAGCTTAATACATACATCCACTAAAAGTCACTTTGACACCAGGTAGTTAAAAGTAAATGGAAAAAGCACTGTATGTACCGTATACAAGAAAAACTCCGTATATCATGTTCATATTATGTGTAAACCATTTACCTACAATGACTACTGATCATGCGCTACAGCAAGACATGTTAAGACTTGAGGACAGCAGTACTAAACAGTTGTCACGTTGGTTATAGTCAATACTGAGATTAGTTTTTCGGTATGTTTACAGTTTTGATAATAAGAATCCTTATTTGCAGTGCCTGTGTTGTAATATTACAGTGTGATGGACTATTCTAGAATAGATTTTTGCAGATTTGCTTCATGGGCGTACAGAGAACAAATTAGTTTTTGAGATGGGTCTGAAACAGATAAACAGCATGTGGAAGATGTTTTTATAGTGACATTTGTCATCCCAACATGGATGAAGTAAACAGGAAAGAAAGCTCTTCAGTGCTCCTCCCTGATAAGTCGAAGAGGTCGGTGCAGTGCACAGTGCGTCCCTGCTCCCGTCGGGAATATATGATGTTATCTCAACCCCAACACTGAGCCAACTGTACCCTAAGAGAACGAACGTCGTGGAGTGAATAAATCAATAGTTAAAACTGTGATATGAAGTGAAATAATAATGGATAAGAATGCACTGTGAGACCTTTTAGCTTGTATGTGTATCATCCACTCTTTGGTAACCTAAAAAGAGCTTTAGGCTATGCTGATGTAGTCATATGAGCCTCATGTTTCTATCCCTTTCCCCTTCATCATTAGTCTTTTGAAGTATATAAATAAAACATTATTTTCTCCTATTCAAGTACTGCACACAAAACAGAGCAGCCCCCGCTAACATCTGGAACATTTAGTGTTGACAGCTCTATGATTCTTTTTAGCCACCACCCGCAAGATTCACCCAAGGAATGGGGTTTAGTCCATGATATTTCTTTAGATCAATTCACAAAGCTGTGGTGCTCAATTCCATGGAAACCACTAGGGTGATCAAGAAGTCTTTCACGTCCGGCTAAGCCGTTCCTCCGTTACATGACCAATAGTGTATTTAATGAAACCCAATATGGGTCTAGTATCCAGACACCAGGAGTGGATGCAGAATTTACGCTTATTGACTCCCGTGTTCTTTGAATTTTTGGTTGATTCTTTTTAGTTTTTCCTCTTCAAGTCGCTTTACGCTTCAGTTTGTTTCACATTATAGTTTCTTCTTAAAGGGACCTGTGATCATCTGTTTCCGTAATATTTGTTATCTCCTGATTCTGTGAGGTTTGTTTTTATGTACGTCATATGAGCGTGTGTGTTGTGTGATCATGGTGTCTATGCATGCTTGCATTGAAATTCATATTGTGAGTGTGTGTGTGTGTGTGTGTGTATGACTGAGAGGGATATTATGTAAATGTCCTGTCTTGGTAGCCTTAAAGGAATAGTTCATAGAAAATCCTGTCATTGTGTAGGCCCGCTTACCATTGTTCTAAACCTCTTCTCCTGGGAAACAAAGAACATATATATAATTTTTTTTTTTTTTTTTTTAAGAAATCTTGTAAATTTCCTATAGTGAAAGTCAGTGGTCACTAAAACATTTTGATGAACAATTACTGCGAAACTGTATTATTTTGTGTTTGCAGAAGAAAGAATTTAAAAAGGGGATGATAGAGTGAGTAAATGATGACAGAATGTTCAATTTTGGTTTAACTGTCCCTTTAAATGCAGACACATGTGCATAGCTGAAGTATGTGCATAGACTCTCATGTGTATGTAGTCACTGGTGTTGGCATATTTGTGGTTGTGTGCAAATGTTTTTATCACTCGATGTGTCATAATGATGAGGCTGAACACAGTTCGCTGTGTTTCTAGGCAACACAGCCATTTGATTACACTGCTCTTGTCATCTGCACAATCAATCTCTAAACTTTAGCCTATGGAAATGATCCCTCTAATCAGTCTGTCTCTCTGCTGTCTGACCGCCTGACTACTTGTTCTCTCATCTTTGTACTTTCGTCCTTCTGCTTCTCCGTCTAGTCCCTGTTGGTCTTTCTCTGAACACAAAACATGATATGGTGTCATGGCTTAAAGTATTTACCGAATCGATTAGGGTAAATGCTGATAGATACATAAATACTTAATTTCATACCAGTTGAATATGTAGAGAATGTGTAAATACTGTTGCTTTGAAGCTTTGTTAAGTGCTTACGTTTTAGTAGCAATCAGACAAAGGCTACTACTTGCAATTGGTACACTAGAAAATGGGTGATTGAAAAACTCTTTAAAAGGAATCCATGAATGAAAATTATCTCATTATTTACTTACTGTACCTTCATGTCATCACAGATTTACATGACTTTTTCAAAGTAAGATTTATAGAAAAATAATCCTTCTCTTTGAGTCCATATAATGCAAGGGGATTCCCAGAGTTGATGCTTTACAAAGTGAACATGACGTTTAATCCATATCTATCCGTTTGATGAATCAGTGTCTTCTGGCTTGTTTGTTGGAAGCTGTGGTCTATATTAAAATTGTTTATATTTAAAAATAAACATTAATATTTTTCTTACACAAACATATTTCATTTCAATAGACATTGATTCATTGAGTCATTTTACTTGTATTTTGAAGCATCAACTTAAATATTTCAAAAATATTTGTATTCGTCTAAAGAAAGTAAGTCATACATTTCATCTGGGATGGCATTCACTTAAAGGTGCCATTTAAAGTCTAGTAAAATTTTGTTCACTCACTATCAGAAAAAAAGTACAAAAGCTGTCACTGAGGGAAATACCTCCTCAAAAAGCACACCTTTGTACCTAAAGAGTCCATTTTGGCACCTTAAAGGTACAAATTAGTACCTAAAGTGTACATATTAGTACCTAATAGGTGCAAAAGTATACCTTTTGAAAAGATACCACCCCAGTGACCGCTTTTGTTAGTCTTACAAGTTAGTCTTACAAGTTTTCTGTATTCTGTGTGAGCTGTACTTTATACCTTGCTACTCTATTGACAGTAGACCTGTTTTGCATATTAAAATTTTGCTGGAAGTTTGCTAATGTGACTGCATCTGTACATTTGAAAAAGGACTTAAAGGGTTAGTTCACCCAAAAATGAATATTAGCCCATAAATTACTCATCCTAGGTGTGTATGACTTTCTTCATTCAGACGAATCCAGTCAGAGTTATATTAAAAATAATCTTTCTTACAAGCTGTTTAATGCCACTCAGCGGGTGTTGCATGCATCAGTCCAAAAGAAGTTAAATAAAAAGCACCCATCCATTAAAATAGTGTCTCATACAGCTCCGGATGGTGTACAAAGGCGTTTTGAAAGAAAAATATCCATATTTAAAACATTTACTTCTGCACCAGATTTGACATTTCTTGCTGTGAGATAAAGACATGTACAAATTCCCAGACATTTCTGGGGGACTCGTGGTATGCCAATGTGAGGACACTGGAATGTTTAATGCATCACACAATATATATTCTATCAAAAGGACATTATAAGGACATTATATATGCATTATAAGAATTTGGTCAACCACCAGTATGTCACCGATGTTTTTCTGTCTTTTTCTCACAGGGTGGAAGATTTAAAGGCATTACCATGGGCTTTCCTCAGCGTTCCTCAGGCAGACGATCTTTTGGACGTTCCAAGCGACTCAGTATGGCTCGTTCCCTTGATGACCTTGAGGTAAGGTTCCCCAAATGCTTTTCTTTTTCTCCTCATTTCAGTCTTTGTCTCTCTCACATTCTTACTTCTAAAACTTCCCAGCATTCCGATCCTATCACTCGGAGGGTAGGGAATGATTACATAAGGAATGAGTGATCTACGCAGTAATTCAGAGACATGCATGCACACTGAAACAAACAAACACAAGCAACCCTCTGGAGTGCATGAACTCTAGGGCGCTTATTCACAAAACGACAGCTGTGTGCATGTAGAGCAGGTTTGACACCACAGCGAGGGTATTCTAGTGTATTCATGGCTGTGGTCACACTCACGCATGTGAGTTTAATTTTAGACCGGAGTGCATCCACGTGTCATGTGATGCACACACAAGTGTGGTGACAGCAGATTGCCATGGCAACGGAGGAGACAGTGAAACATGGATGGTGTAATTTTCAGATGAAAGAGCTCGGGGGCAAAAAAAAAAAAAAAAAACTGACATCACATCTCAGTTTAACCTGAGCATGCAAGTGGTTATTGTAGTTTTATTTTTTCTTTGTTTGTGTAATTAGAGGCTTAATGTGTATATATATATATATATATATATATATATATATATATGTGTATATATATATATATATATATATATATATATATATATATATATATATATATATATATATATATGTATATGTGTATGTGTAAGTATATTGTATATTAATGTAAGGCTATATGAATATAGATAGCTAAAACAGCCTACGCTCTTCAGTGTCAGCTGCACCACAAGGATGCGCTGTTTTCTTTCAAATCAAAGCATAAATACAAGTAGAAGCGGTACAGCATATGGTGATATGTAGAGAGACAGAGGAGACGGTTGGCAAAGGAATTGTTGAATAAAGTTGTTATTTTTTATTTGTTCGCGTACAAAAAGTATTCTCGTTGCTTCATATCATTACGATTGAACCACCGATGACAGATGGACTATTCTGACGATGTCTTTTCATACTTTTCTGGACCTTGACAGTGTGTTGTACTTGGCAGTCAATGGTATAGTCTCAAGCCTCCCAGTTTTCATCCAAAATATCTTAAATTGTGTTCTGAAGATGAACAAAGCTTTTTTGGGTTTGGAACAACATGGGGGTAAATGATTAATGACCAAATTTTCATTCTGGGATGGAGTATCCCCAGAATAAGTTACACACACATATACAAGTATACAAGGCACACATCTGAACTAAATGACAACAAATCAGAAACCATGAAAACTAACTCAACAGTGAAAACGGTGCAAACTGAAAACAAAGTCCAAACAGTGTGAAGGTGTGACAATTACATTTAGTAATGTGAGTGGCTCAGAAATTCTTCTTTTAAATGAACATCAGTCAGTGGTTAACCTTCACAAAGTTATTCACTATCAAACTAAAATCCTCGTTATAGCATGATAATTTGAGTACAAGGAATGTGTTTCTATTAGGGTTGTGAAGGATGAGTGTGTGTGGGGATGGGGTGTTTTCCCTCTTATCCTCACTTTTCTCTCCTTTTAAATAGCTTGTAAATGCCTATGCAAATCTAGCTTTATCTTTCAAATTAGCGCCAGTTCAGCGTCAAAGCCGTCAGTTGCTTGAATGGTCAACAAAACAGTACAACTCCAAACTCACTTATATTAAATATAGAACTTTTATTAATAAAACGAATACAAATACACCGTGGTGTAGGCCCTATATGAAATAATAAATAACTGACACAAAGTTTCATTATAAAAAACTGAAAATAGAACGTTTATTAGCAAAACGATAAGAAAATCTGGTGACATGGCACACACCTTGATAAATAAAATAAATTACGCAAAGTTTAAATAAAGTAAAAGTCAGCAAACACTGTAGAACCAAATAAATGGTACTCGAATATATAAAAAAAAAACATCCAAAATCTTAGAAAACTTAGATAAACTGTAAAAGTCTATAGGCTTTTCAAAATCATAAATATTGCCAAATAGGCGCTTTTGCATTTCGTTTAGAAGCTAAATCTTCTGCCATCGTTTTGTGTTGCGACTGTCCTTCAGCATGCTGTGTTTAGCGGATGCGTTCAGTTTTTAATTGTTGTGTCTGTTGTCTAACTGAACTAAATTCGTTTTTTATTTAATTTTTTTTATTGCCGCAGTGGGAAAGTGATGTAAGTGGTGTTGCAACTTAACAGCGGTATTACCATCAACACCGACTATCACAGCAAGCCTACTTTCTATCCATAAAGTAATTTTTGGAACCCTGAATATACCCGTAAGTATTTTAGTTATTTCACTCCACTCCTAAATCATGGAGGTTGATGTGTAGAAATGGCCAACAATAAAACACATTGACTTAAACAATTTAGGAGGGGCCATATCTATGTCATTGCCTAAATCCTGGGTTCAGTTTCCATGAAAAGATACATGCACATTTATGCAATTGCAAGATGCTTTTGTGCAAAACCACTGATATTGCATTCAAAGTATATTTAATTAGTTAATGTATTCCCTGGGAAATAAACCCATGAATCATGTCATTGCCAACTCTTTTTAAATACTAGGTTTAATGTGGCCCCTCCTACTCTTATACCTTTGCCCACTATTATAAATGATCAGTCAATAATAAGTAACTGATCCCAGAAAACTTTTACTCTTTTGGACTTGTTTTGTGTTCACTTCATGATCAAAACTTTGCTCTTTTAAAGAGCAGGAATCCCTCAGCTGAGTTACATACTGCAGCATGAAAATGAGCCTCCGTGCCTCTCTGACAGGACAGTCACACTGTGATCAGGCATGATAAGATAAGAATAAGAATGAAATGTTTCCTCTAGTTAGTGGCTAAAACAAACACTCGTCTACTGCATGAAGTGGGTTGTATTGAGTGAAGAAGAACGAAAACAACTGTCTTAAGCTCTTAGAAGCAGGAAGTTAGTCATCTGCGTTGCACAAATGCTAAGAAAAGCCTTGATAGTTAATACAGAAACTGATAAGTAGATTGAAAAGAAGTTAAATGTGACTATTTTATATGTTTCCCTCCTGCTTCCATAATTTTCTTAGTCTCTCTCTCTTCTGTTTCATCTCTTTGCCTTTTCCTCCGGTAGCTTCATCTCTTTTCTCAGAACTGCACATATGCAGGGTGGCTGCACTTGTGTGTGAACAGAGCTCGCTTTGTGAAGCAGCACAGTAATTAGTGTGTGTGTGTGTGTGTGTGTGTGCTAATGAGTGTTGCAGCATTCTTCTCGTTAGGAGGGATTCTGCTACAAACTCACACACTCTCTGCAGTGAGGCATGAACGTACATACACACTCTTAAATTACAAGCTAATTGAATACTGTCCTTAAATGCTGTGACACACACTCTCAAGCTCTGAGATGAACATGCACAAACAACATCAGGAAAGGCACTAATTACCGGCTTCTCCAGAACACACACATTTCCTCTGGCTGGCCTATCATGTAAGAGAAAGCGAGCTATGCAGTTATCTTGTCAGCGAGTGTTTACCCGGTTAGATGTAATTTCCCTTCATGCCCACAAACACTGTGTGACATCATGCCAGCCTCTGGAGTCTTCAGTTTGCTCACTGAGCCAACAGATTCCACCCCACCATTCAAAACTGACCTTAACTATTGTTGAAAGTCACGAATACAATTTATTTTTAAATGCAAACTCATTTCACATGGATAATTTAAACTGAATGGCACTCCGGAGACTGAAACCTTCATAAACACAGACTGCGGAAGTAAACTTGAAATACACATATTTGGTCCTATGGTGAAAGATTCGAAAACAACTTCCTGTAGTTGAAAAGCTTGATTAGAAAACAAGGTAGAATCCTAATAATTATGCAACCCAGAAGAAACATGTCTTAACTCTCGGTCTTGTGACTGTCTGATTTAGAATAGTTTCTCATAATCACATTTGTTTCTGTCTTTCTATAGGCATGCATTTTTTTTCTCACATATAATGTTTATATTATCTATGTGCCTAGGTGGATGTATAAGCACATCTGTGGACATTTAATAATCAAAAGTAGGAGCAATACAATGCATTTTTAACTCTCTGAGGCTACTGGCTACAGGAGGCACATATGTTCATCTGCACGTAGCTTCATTTCAAACACCAATTCGGACTGATTTATTACAGCGATGATTCGACTTTGCTCCCGGGTTTAAAAAACAGACCCCATGGAATCTTGAACACAGCTTATGGAGAGAACAGAGTTTTGACTTGTTGAAGAATGTGCCCTTCATACCAGGTTTAGACTTAAATAGTGCCTGTCAAACAAGGAAACTCCACACACAAACACTCTGAGAAGGACAATTCGATGTTCCTGCTACTTTTTATTGTACACAGACTGCAATTATACACACACTGAAATAAACACATGCCAGGAAGCTGAACCCCTTAATTGTTCACACACACACACACACACACACACACACACACACACACACACACACACGCAGACACACACACACACACACACATTCATTCTGATTCTTTCACGCTCCCTTTTTTAAGAAGATGCTGGGCTCCAGGCATACTAATAAGATGGCACAACACATTGTGTAAATAAGATGAAGAATCCCACTGTGAAGCACTTATATTTCAGTGCGTGTTTGTGCGGCTGTTTCTCACGCCTCTGTGAAGTATACGAGTGTGAATGCACAAGCATGCACACTCACTCACTCCCACTTGCGAGCGTGTCTCTGCATCTCTGTCTGTGAGCCCTAGGCTCTGTGGGTGGAATAGGAATTACAGCAGAGTGGGTGGAAAGACGGAGAGAGGGAGAGAGAGAGAGAGAGAGAGACAGAGAGAGAGAGAGAGAGAGAATCAAACAACACGAGACGCAGAAATAGTGACAGGGACAGACTGTGAATACGGACTCATACACGCCGTACTGGACGCAGCCAGTGGATGGATGTGTTTACAGAGCGTGGAGTCATTTAACGGCCGACTGTGGAGTCTAACACTGCCATACATGGAGCCAACTTTGAGCGTCAGAACTGATGGAGTGAGTACCTTTACTCGCACATTTATATGGGCTAGTGTGCTTGTTTGATCTGTCGAGTCGTGTTGTGTTTAGATGCAGAGTGTTTTAGTTGAGGTAGGGGGTTGTGGATGGACAGTTTTCTGTCGCAGGAGTCTGGGTCTGCTGTTAATATTTATGAGTGTGGTTGTGATTACAAAGCACTGTTTGGATTTTAACACTGCTTGCACAAGTACTTGTGCGATCTTGCTTTGGAATGCAGGTTCATGTCTGTTGAAACCTCCAATTAGTTTAAAAACTGTTCTGATGGACGGGTTATAAAGTGAATTTGCATCTTGAATGCTCATGTGATTCCATTCATTGATTTATGCTTTAAATATAAATTTTAATCATCTAATTTAATGCTAAAAAAGTAGTAAGAGTAAATATGTTAGTACATGTAATTATATAATTTACCTTTTATGGTTTGATCATGAATCATATTGCATAGCCTAATCATGTGACCTGATTTGTCCAATCAAGTGTAATTTGTAATCTTATGAGCTCCTGATGAAAGATATTCTTTTTCTTCTTATTTTTTTCTTTTCTTATAGCATCATTTTTTGTGTGGCTATTCAAGTGTCAGCTATGAATTTAAAGCAGCTTTGTCTTCAGACTCAAGTGTCTCGTGACTTGTATGAGTGTGTTAGAATTTTTTGTTGTTGAAATTGTGTAGGCTTTATAGACAACAAGCATTTCATTAAAGTAAAGCTGTACTTCCTTTTTAATAAAGAAGAACACAAGTTGACAAGTTAAAGTGAAACATTGCGAAAAAAAATACTTTGTGAGTGAACTAATTCGGTATTGCAATGAATTATTTTATGTTAATGCTAATTAATAGATCATAGAATTAATAGAGTTTGGAGAAAGTTTTTTTTTAAACATTTTGCCTGAAAGTTAGAACATAAATTTATTCATTCTTTTTTTCTCTCTTTACTATTTCCAAGACAAATTAATTTCTAAATAACACTAAGTATCAATCAGATGTATCTTGGAGCCCTTGTGAAGAATATGCAAACATTGTGTAATATGTTGTTTTAAAGCAGTTTTATTTATATATGCATTTGTTTAATTTTTAATTGATAGACATTTAATTCACAAATTCTGTAAGTCAGTGTGTTTGTTCCTGTGTTGGAAGAAACAGCAGAGGGCAGTATTGAAACTATTTGGTCTTTTATTGAAAAAAAAAAAAATCAGCTAGGAGAAATAGAGGAACTGACATCCTATGCTCATTCTTTCTTTCTGTAAACTTTGCATTTTATAAATATATTTTCATAATTTGTTTGTTAAACTGTGTCATTATATATACTATCCACATAAAAACAACCCATGCTAATGATGATCTATTTATCTCTCTTGCCAATTTTAATTTTCATGTTTTGTAGTGTGGATCAGACTTGTCATACAATTTTATATTGTGCTGGCAGATGTTATTGGAGTGGTTTGTAGGACTGTGTTGCAGTCAACAAGGTCAATATGACATTATATATTATTGTAATATATATCTTATCTTAATCCTCTTCTTCCCACATAGGACATAATGCCATGCAATATTTATATAATAGTATTATAGTATTACATTATATCCTTGGTTTCTTATTATTGGTTTTTATTGGCCATTAACATTCTGAGATGAGATGTCTTTCTGTATAGAGTTAGTCTGTTTGCCAGCCCGCTTAGCTCACATAAGCTCCATTGCTCTTGGTTCGAGAGAACCACTTTTAATGCCTTCATGCACACTATGAACAGGCCGAGAGGACAGTCATGAGAACCAACAGGAATGTGGATCTGCATTCGAATGACTTCAGATTTGACTCAGTATTATGTATTGTATTGTACGTGATGCATTTGAATATGAACTTAATTTGCTGTCAAAGGTGATTTGAAGCACTGTCATACTTCAGTTCATTGCTGAACCTCTCAGAACTTTGTATTTCACAAATGTGAAATGAGCTGATTGACAACTTGTTCAAAGCAATCAGCATTCATTTATCTATTTTTTACAATACATTATTATTATTTGTTTGAATTTATTGAAATTTATTGACACAATAATTGCATAATTATTATTTATTTATTTTTTTATTCTTTTATTTATTTTTTTATTTTTTTTGTGATGGCTGATTTAAAAATAAATAAATAAAATAAAACCGCCTCAATACTAAAAATAAAGCTTCCTAACCTCCCTTTAAGATCTTTCACCTCTGGCCAAAAGCTTTCCCCTAAACTCTTTGTTCTCTGTAATATGTCTGGCAAGCATTTTTAAGATGTTTCTTTTTCACTGTTCTACTCAGGAAATAGCCAATTGCTATGCTCATATTACTGAATTGAGTTCATGAGGTTTATATCAAACACTTCTTTTGTAACTCCAGGGGAGTCTGGGATATTTTTATTATTTTCTCTCTGTACTGATATGACCTGATCTAGAACCTGCCTTTCATTAACGTCCACTCTCACGGCATGGTTATTCACCTTACATCATTCTCCAACTTCCCCCGACCCTCACTTTCTTCCAAAAACATGCCTTTCAGCAGGACGATCCAGAGGCCTGTCCACCCTCTTGGATTTTTCCTGCTCTAAGAAACTCAGTGGAGCTTTGCTGCGGAGTTCCCCGGCTGTGATTTTAGACGTTGGGTAATTAAGACGGATGCTTATTTGAAGTGGCAGCGCAGGGCTGTGCCGTTGGAGGCCCAGGGCGACTGCTTTCTTTTGTCTTGAATGGAGGATTTATTAGAGTTGTGGCAGAGCCATGGATGGTGAAACGGATGAGTAAGCATTTCTTGATTTCTCTAAGTGAGAGAGAGAGAGAGAGAGAGAGAGAGAGAGAGAGAGAGAGGCGCTGGTTGGTGCTGAAAAAGATCACCAAAGATCATCATCTGTTTTTTTTAGTTACTACACAGGTCAAGCAAAGCGAGGAACGAGAGTATCCCATCGTGTTCTTCTCCTTCTGAATTTCTCACTCACATCCCAAGCACTTTCTGTGGAAATCGGAGGTTGCTGTAGTAACAGCATAGAATCAGAACGGAACTTCCTGGTCAGTAAGACTGCCTTGCACTCAGAGAGCATGTCAGCTCTTGCTGTGGAGGAATGAAATGAGTGCAGTCTAGGCGTAAGAGCAGTATGGATTCACCAGTCAGAGCGTTGGGTCTCTACACGTTAGGAGCTGCGCTATATGAATGGACACACATCGCAAAAACAGCATGAGTCTGAAAAAGAGACTGTCGTTTAAAAGGGTCTGTTACTTTCATACGGTAAGTTGGATCTGTGAGTAATGATAAGTTGTTCATATTTTTTTTTACAGTTTTTCTTTTCTTTCTATTTTTCATGTTTCTCTTTATCTGTCTACTGTTTCTTATGTGTCTAGACTGTGAGTTGTTTCTCCGTGAGTCGTTGTAAGATGTTAGCGATGTCTATTTTGTAAGTCCCCATTCAATAGCTCTATAAGCATCCTCCTGGTGTCTGAAATCAGACCGAACACACCTGAATTACTAGCACTGAAACTGTGTCTTCTTGACAAACGTGTGTGGAGATTGATGAGACATGGGTATTCTGTCAGATAATAAACCTCGTCTGTCTGTCCTAAAAAGGTTTAGTGTTAGCTTCAGCACTTGTTTTGCCGAATCAAATAGACTTGGAAATGAATTCTTAGCGCTTCACAGTTTGCAGCCGCACAACTTAACTCTTTCTATCCTCGGGAATTTAGCACTCAACGCGAGGGACTATTCATTTCAGATTCAAATCTAAACAGTGGAATCTGTTCGTCCGTTAGCTGTTTCCTGTTTCTTCTCAAACCACAGTGTGTAAAGTTTGGAAAAATCTTGTGTGTTACTTTTCAAAACACCTTACTGGAATGTGTTTATGTGGGAGGGAGGAACGGTCATCAAATCCTTAATCCCTCATTTCCTTTCACTTTTCCTTCTCTCTCTGTGAGCACACACTTATTTTATACTTTTTTTTCTCTCTAATTCTATCACTTTTTTCCAGTTATGTTTCTGCCCTCTCTTTTATTGTATAATTGGGACTTTGCATTTGATATTAAAGCACTTGATATGATTTTATGGTAAAGTATTTTCTTTTGTTATAAACTATTATTGATATTTCTTAATATATATTTTTATATATATTTTAAAATAAAAAAAAATCCTGTAATGGCGAAGCTGAATTTTCAGCATTATTACTCCAGTTCTTCAGAAATCATTCTAATATGCTGATTTGGCACTCAAGAAAACATTTATATTATTGACATCAATGATGAAAATAGTTATGCTGCTACATATTTTTGTGGAAACCATGATACATTTTTTTGGTATTATTGGATATCAGTATCTTGGGATAAAAAGTTCAAAAGAACCACTTTTGTTTCAATATAAATATTAATAAACTCCAAACTTTAAAACAGTAGTGTAAATGTTCCAGGTAATAGAACCATTGCATACGTTTTACAACGTGTGCACCCTTGCTGAATGTCCTGATTCACTCACATACATCACATTATTGAAAATACTGTAAAATCATCTCTGATTGCTGTTTCATATTGACTTCTAATAATTATCCCTTCCTTATTAAATACAGGACTTGATTTGTGAGGTTATATGTATATGAACATCCTGGCTTTGTGAGTGTGTGCTAGCTGTGCTTTCACTCTGTCATGAAGTTGTCCCTGTGTCAGCTAACACATTTTAATGTTTAACCCATTCAAACATAGCACAGAGGTGGTGTGTGTGTAATGTCCATAGCCTTGTGTAAACAAACACACTTGGACGTACAACAAGTGATGTTTTGTATGAATGTATTTAGTTCTGCACCTTGTGTCCTGTGTTTTGAAAGGAATTATTACTTAATGATAATGTTCTCTGCTGAAACTCAGCAGTTACATCAGAAATGTGCCTCATACAGCACGAAACACACACATCCACACATCTGGTTGTATGTGAGATCACAGGCCAGCTGCATGCAACTGAAAGTATATGTAAACCCTGAGGTATGTATGATCTGTTAGAGAATGCACAGCAGAGGGGAAGAGAAGGAAAACACTTGAAGTAACAGCAGGGTCATCCGACAGGGAGAGATGTGGAGATGAAAGCAAGTTGTGACCGAACGTGTGTGTATATGCTTTGATAACTCATCTAAAAAACAAACAAAAAAACCCCCTATATATATATATAACTTATTTTTTTTCTTAAAATATATGATATATAACTAGGTTGTTAGACTGTGGTGTGCATAGCTCAGTTAGTGGTTCTCTATTTATTTATTTATTTATTTTTGCCTCAGGACCCAGATTTGACATTGGACATCAAGTGGTGACCAAACATGAATTATTTATCAGTATTTCCAGCCCTGCAAAATATTGAAGTTGGTATGAAATGAAAATCATTGAACCAAGTCCTTGAATCACATTTTTTCGACAACCCATTGCACAATATATGACACAATAGGAAAGAAAAGATTTGCAGTTACTTGTATTTCATTACGACTTTCACATGACATGGGCAGAATAAGAAAATGAACAATTATGTAAACTGTTCTTTTTGTTCTTTGTGTGAAACGTTTGAATCACTTTTATTCCTTTATTATTTGTTTGGTTTTTATTTTATTTTGTCTTTTGTTCAAACATTTTGGTTGATAAATGTTGCAGGCTTGAGCCTTACAAGGGCCACCTACACCCTGTAAAGTTTCAGGAGTAAGAACTGCATTTATTTCAAGAGTGACAACCGGGAGTGAATCCTCGAAATTATTGTTGAGGTGTACGTATGTAACAGAACTCACTCTCAAAATTGTGATGATTGACACTGTCGAAACCATAGCAATGTTCACACATTAGATATTTGCTACTTTTGAACAAAGCAGTGTTAAAGACTTGTATGTGACTTATTTCCAAGACAAAGCGTTTGGATTTAAGTTCTTATTTGCTTGTTTTTTTTGTCTAGATCTGGCAACACTGATGAGTCAAGATTTGACTCGCGCTTCAACTAGTTGTTCAGTTCGGCTCCACACATGCTGCATAGAATTTTAGTAAATGCATTTGTCACCACCTGAATTTTCTGATACTTAATTTGATTGCAGAATGCGGTTGCCATTCCTTTTTGACTTTCTTAGTGTAGATACTTTCTGTGCATACGTCATCTGAAAGTCATAGAAAAAACTCAGCCCTGTGGTGATAAATATATTTTAATCTTACACAACAGATTTTGTTTCGGATCAACCTCATAAGTAGTATTCATTTCAGATCAACCTCATCAATAGTAAACAAAGAGCGCCATCATCCCTGTTATTAAGCAGCGCGCCACAGTCTTGTTACACTAAGAAGACAGAAAGAGATTTGGTGTAAAAAGAGTCAGGAATGTGAGGGGTGGAGAAGTTAGAATATAGGGGCTTGGAAAAGGCCACTTATATTTCAATATGTGGTTACAAGCAGCTCCACTGCCAAAAAATGCAGGGAACCCACTGGAATGAGAAGAGGAAGGAGGGGAACAGAAGGGGTTTGAGGGGGCAAGACGATGAGAGAACTTAAGAGAGAAGAGTATGTCTAAGCGCTTTTGCTCTTAGAGTGTCATATAATGTTTTCAAGACATTTAATGTGGAGGGGTTTTGAAGAATGATCAATATCTCTGACGTTCAGCATCACTATGACTTGATCTGCAGTCATGGTGTCCCTAGTGCTACACGTATAACCTACTTTTTTCCTTTTTGGAGATAATGGGAACCAGAAGCACCAATGACAGAAACATCACTGATAGATTTTCAATGGAATTCAGTTGAAATAAGGTATAACAAAATCAGAAATACCACCATTAATACAATATAATACTTTTTTTTAATTTTTTTTTATTAGGAAATATTTCTTTATTTATTTAATAATCCTGGTTATTTTAATGATTTTCAAAAAAATTAACCACATATAAATGTTTGGTCATTGGCTTTGGGTTATTCAAATGTAAATGCATTTTTTTAATGGTATTTAAAATATTGTATGGCTTGTGTACAAGAGCTCATGCTCGCGGGCATACCGGTGTTATGCTGACCGTGTTACTGATTTCACATATTGCTTCCAAATGCAATTTTTAACTACCACATTCATATTCCCAATTTTTCTGGTAGCACGTGAAGGCAGCATCAGTGAAAAAAGGCAAAGACAATGGTAGCCATGAAACTCTTTTGGAAACGAAATATGATGCGTGATGCTTCCTTTGTCTGGAGTCTGGACGTTTGCGTTGGAAGCGTTGGTATCGATCTCTCTTCAAAATCAATCTTTGCCAACTCCAGCGCAGAACTGACTCTCGTTTGTGAAGCAGTCAAGCCCAGTGTTAAATGTTAGCACAAAGTATAGGACTTTTCAGTTTTTTTCCCGGGATATTCCCTTTGAAAATGAAATGTAACCACCATGTCCTCAGCGGTCTATGGAAACTCCTATGTTCGTTGTTACATCCCAACACATGACACGTTTAATGGCTCTTTGGTGCTGGCATTATACCTCCAGCAGCTACAGCAAGAGAACAGTAATGGCAGACCACAGCTTCTCACTCAGGGCTGTGTATATGCTTATAGTGCAGAGAGCGTCACAAATGGGCGGGACTTTCACCTACTGTGTCGTCATAGTCTGGAACAGCTCGTGTGGAGAGACTATTTATGATTTTTTTGAATTATAAAACAATGAGTGAGTGGATTTTTACCATTGTAGGCTGGTTGTTGTTACACACTGCAGCCACACAACTGTGTTCGAAC
Source organism: Carassius auratus (assembly GCF_003368295.1). Lineage (NCBI taxonomy): Eukaryota > Metazoa > Chordata > Actinopteri > Cypriniformes > Cyprinidae > Carassius > Carassius auratus. The sequence goes on from NC_039243.1 coordinate 14,087,168, forward strand.
ACCATATAAAAGTGATTGTTGCATTCTATGGCACCTTTAAATACATAACTGATATAAAGGACATTGTTGTGAAAGATGGATCATGGATTGACATTGATGTAAAAGAAGATTAAGTGATAGTAAAGGTATCTAGCCTTCAGCGAGCCTCAGCAGTCAATGATTTACACTTCCCAGTCATTGGTGATTGACTGGTAATGTAGTTGATGTAGGACAGTGTAAAGTGTGTCCCTGATGTCACTGGACTGATAGAATGAAGTCATAGGCTATGCTGATGTCATCTCAAACAAGGACAGAGTCAGCTTTTGAGCCAAATTATCATTATAAAGATTGCTCCACATGCTCTGGGATTTTTTTTATTTTTCAGTTTTCTAAATGCTGTATTGAATAACATCAGGGTCAGTTTGGGATTAAATACAAGGTCATGTTAGGGAAGAAATCATTGTAGTTTTAGCATGTTTATTTATATAGACTTTTCAGTGTAAACTCCATTCGTCTTTTTGTTTATCCGTGCTGGTACCAGCCGCCTGACATGTGGTTATTTTTTATTCCTTCTCTCCATGACTGTTTCTGGATTGTGAATGATCAGACTGCCCCTTTCACTGTCCTTTAATTGCTTGTAATAACCATTTCTAGGCCTGCATCGAATAAGCAATCTTGTTGCAAGAATAAAGCATTTCCTTTGAGAAAGCTTAGGTCAGTTTTGTTTAAACAAACAATGTGTGATTCAGTTCTTTTGAAAATCAGTTTTTTTATACAGTCATTATTCCTATAATTGTGGAAAAATACTCACAGATTAATTTTTTATTATATTTTATAATTTTTTATGAATTCCCTCTAAGAGAGTTTAATAAATGAAATATAAAACATTATATATATCTTCTGCTCATCAAGCCTGCATTTATTTGATCAAAAATACAGAAAAAACAGTAATATTGTGAAATATTATTACAACTTAAAATAATAGTTTTCTATTTGAATATACTTTAAAAGAAATAAATTATTCCTGTGATGCAAAGCTGAATTTTCAGCATTACTCCAGCCTTCAGTGTCACATGTAACATCCAGTCTATCACATGATCATTTAGAAATCAGTCTAATATGCTGATTTATTCTGATTTATTATGAGTGTTGGAAACAGTTCTGCTGTCTAATATATTTGATGAATAAAAGGTTAAAAAGAACTGCATTTATTCAAAATAAAATAAAAAATTCTAATAATATATATTCTAATAATATATTTTCTTTACTATCACTTTTTATCAATTTAACACATCCTTGCTGAATAAAAGTATTGATTTTATTTAGAAAAGAAGAAAGAAAAAAATTTCTGACCAGTAGTGTATATTATTACAAAATGTTTATATTTTAAAAACATAGCTGCTGCTTCTTTTTTTTTTTTCTTTTTTTTTTTTTACTTTTTATTCATCAAAGTATCCTAAAAAAGTATCACATGTTCTGAAAAAATATTAAGCAGCAGAACTGTTTCCAACTTTGATAATGAATCATCATATTAGAATGATTTCTAAAGGATCATGTGATAATGATCCTAAAAATTCAGCTTTGCATCACAGAAATAAATGATAATTTAAAGTATAATAAATTTAAAAAGAATTATTTTAAATTGTAATAATATATCACAATCTTTCATTTTTTTCTGTATTTTTGATCAAATAAATGCAAGCTTGATGAGCAGAAGAAACTTCTTTCAAAAACATTAAAAATAGTAAATGTTTCCAAACTTTTGGTCTGTACTTTGTATACACACACACACAAACACACACACACTAGCATTCAAAAGTTTGAGTTTGTTTTTGAAGAAAGTCTCTAATTTTTTTAGAAATCTTTTAAAACATTCTAAATGTCTTTACTGTCACTAGTGATTAATAATAATTCATCCCTATAATGCAATATTAATTTCCTTCCATGTTTATGACTGTAGTATGTATCATGTGACCCTGCATAAATGGGTCATCACTCTGAATATATTACTGATGAAACTGTAATAAAAATGTAATGCAGTGTACACTATCTCCATTTTCTCCCATTTTGTAGAAATTCTTTGACTCATCATTTGTCATGTGGGATCAAAAGGTTTCAGTCTCTTGCTAAATCGCAAAATGACATGCTCAGGCAAATCAAAAACTGGGCGGTACTAATGTCACAATGGGCGGAGTCTGAAATATCAAGATATTTCTCATTAGGAGGAGGTGAGCTAGGAGGAGTGTGTGGAAGACTGTACCAGTAAAACAGGAAGAGCTGGAGTGTGTGTCATGCCAGCAGAGTACCCTGCTGTGTTGCAGACTTCAGTGTGTGTTTGTGTTGGTGAAGAGAGTGACTCACACATGTCTCTCTGTGTTTTCTTGCAGTCTGCAGCTGTCTCCGATGGTGGTGAGTAATTAATACATTTTTCAATATCAAAACCTGCAACCGCATCTGATCCTCTCATTCAAAGTATGTCTTACTTTTGATCCACCCAGATGTTTTTGTGGTCACACTTTCATCCTTGAGTGTCACTTCTTTTGTACTCCATCTCTATGTGATCTAATTACTTCTACACTTCTCACATATACATTACTTTCACCATTTAGTGTTCTTTTGCTATTCTGCTCTTTTTTTCACTCCAGTTTCATTTCTGATGACTTGTATCGGACTCTGTGTTGTTTTCTATATCCTGTTTTCAATGTTCATGTAGTTTATAGATGTATGCAAATTAGGGTGAATGCTAACACAATTTTGACTGTTTTACTTTATCTGCCTGATCTCTTAATAAGATTATCTTTCTATTCCCAATGCCATCCATCCACCCCCCCAAATCCAGCTCTTATACAGCAGTTTTTGCTCTATAAGTGCTTGTTAGAAGAATATAGACTATCATTTGAAAGTCTCTGGGTCATTTTGTTGGTGTAAACAATGTAATTTAAGTTAATTAGGTTTTTTTGAGGTCAGTTGCAACATTATTTGTGATCCGATTTCCTCTGAAATCACAAATTTACTATTGCATAATGTTAAAATAAGACCAAACTAATTCTGATGTTTTATTACGTTCCACTTTAAACATTCAGCCCAACTTCCTATTTTTATACTAAACTATTCGCAAGGAGTAGCACCAATGATTGTAAAGTAAGTAATATGTTGCCTGATTCATCAGGCCAGAGCAAGTTAAATCTCTGTTTTTCAAGTCTGACTGCACTAGGAGTGAACAAGCCCTAACTACCTCCCCTCTCCCCTTCAATGCCTCAATTAACATGTGTGAATGTGTCAGGGATTCTGGGAATGTTTGCTTAACGTTGCTGGTCAGAGCCATAGATCTCTTAGCCTTATGCATAACAAAAGGCACAGAGGGACAAAAGTATGCATGCAAAACTATGAGGAACTTACGGTTACACTATTTGTCCACTTTAGATGTTCTACTACCTATAAGTAACTACATGTGAAACTAACTATCATTAATTTGCCACTGCATGTCACCTAACTCACAAGATGATTATTAGTAGACTGTTAGGTTATGGTTAGGGTGAGTAGAATAATTTGACGAGCTTGAAAAGTACTTCTAGTCAGTAAAATTTCTGTTGAGGAACCATCAAAATGATGAGTTAGCAGATACTTCCACTAATACTCTGACTAGTAGTTGACATGTAGTTGCAAAGCTACATTTTGTTAGGAGTATTTTTGAGGGCTGTTGATAAAAAGTGTTATCAGCTTACTTCAGTGGGCTGTTTCTTTTACGATCCAGTGGTATAGTTTTTAATGTTTGTGTTGTGAATGGGGACACAATAGTTTGTGGCCTTATCAAGCTGCCCTTCAAACACAAGAATCATGAGAGGATCTGAATAGAGTTTAGCCCGGCTGGATGAGTGTTCAGGTGCCGAGGCCAGTTTTTTATCTCTAGAAACTGCTCCAGGATCAATTAACGGCATGGCAGGATGTCGAATATCTGCCTCTGAAAGCAGAGAGATTGAGTTAAGGACCACTAGTAACGTCAGTAGCACCCATCCATCTTGAGATCCAAGTACAAATCTCAGCTACCTTTCATTTTCTTCATTATTCTGCTGTCTTTAGACTTGAGCTGTGTTCTTGTAGAGTGTGAGTTTTAAAGTGTGGACCTCTCATTGTGTCAGACTATACAGTATAGAGATCAATGATACAATGCTTATTTTTTTCCAGTCGAGATCTCTTAATTTATTTAAAGTGCAATTCATAAATACAATGACTTGAACTATGATGAATGTTTTACATTTTTGTATTGAAATTCATTTTGATAATTTTGGGAAGCAAATAAAAACCATCAACATAATAGACATAAAAAATAATAATAGTAAAAAAAAAAGTATATGTAGTATTATAGTGACAAATTGTGTAATTATCTTAATCATAGAGAGAGAGAAAAAAAGTAAAAACCTTGAACAAATTTGAGAGAAAAATGTCTACAAAATCAAAATCATGTGGTGCAGCCACCTATCATGTTGAAAAAAAAACCCATATAAAACAGGAAGTGATATCATAGGACATATGCAGACCCTCATGACTGTGTGTCAAGGACAGTAAGTCTAATATAATTAGTATAATCATATAATTTGACATTTTTATCACAAGACAACGTTACATCAGGTCGTGAAATGTGATGTGGTGTGACTCCCCCCAATATATATATTAATGAAAATATAATTACTTAATTTATGAATACATAACATAGATTTATTTTTATGAATTAATAATATTTGTACAAGAAATACATTACCTTAAAAAAAATTGAAAAATATTTGTTTGAAAATTATTAGGATGCATATGTTCTTATCGTGGATACTCTTATTTGTAATTGACCCCTATTACAACTGGGCAGGTGGAAATTATGCAACATAGTCAAGATGAAATCTGTATATGTGTGCAGTTTGTCTTGGGTTATGTTGCTGCTGGTCCAGCATTAATATTGCAGGTTCTTGTTACCTCCACCGTCTAAGTTTCCCTCCCATCTCTACTTTCAATAATTTAGCATCTACCCGTTCAGAGCTTTGTGCACAGGCCACTCTATCTGTTTACTTCTGTGCATGCATGTCGTCTCGTCGCTGTGTCCGTTTTGTTTCGTTATTTACTAGATGCTTATGATGTCTGCAGCCAGCATGTACATTAGCTGTATGGACAGTTTGATAGCTGTTCATCCTCTGCACCGTGGTAGTGTGTGTTTGTAATGTGGGTTGATGGATGTCAAAGCCTGGCGTCCAATTGGCATGAAATACCTAGTAAAGTGGCACCACACAGGCTCGTACCAGCTTTACCCAGGTAAGAGCTTGTGCTGACAGTGACCCACGGTCTGCTGAGATTCTTTCAGAGGTGGTTTATCTGAACCTTAACATGTGGATTCTTCTTCTTTTTTTGCAAATGTTTTATATTCAGCTATGCTAAAGCCTTTGCTGTTAGACTGTCTTCTGTTCATTTGAGTGTTTTTGAGGATCACTTTAAGGAATACTTCACCTTAGTCATTATTTCTCACCCTTATGTTGTCCCAGACCACACAGAAAACAAAAGTAAATCTGTTTTATAGTAACATGGAATACAGTCATATGAACCACTTTTATGTTTGATTTTTTTCTTCTTCTTTTTTTATGTTTTGATACGCCGATGTTTGGTAAACTGTGTCTTTCAAGAAGATTTGTTTTGTAACTTTAATGTATAGTATTTAATTACAAGAACTCACCAACCAATCAGAATCACCCAGAAACTGAAAAGAGAGTATCTGACAGCAGAAGCAGCGGTAAAAAGTATCAGGTGGTTTGAAGAAATCAGGTTAAGGGCTGATGAAGGCATTTAGATAAGTGCAGAAACCTCTTGAATGTGTCGTATGTCATGTGTTGTTCTAGCTCTGATGTTTTTGTTGTTTATTTGCAAATGTAGGTCTATTTTAAGGATATGGTATTAGTTTAGAGCACCCTCGCCCTTATTCAGGAATCAGGATTTCATCATTCAGGTCACGTTGGGCATCTGCTGATTTAAAAGAGTTTATATTTTTTGGAGGGTTATTGTGTCTGTCATATGCAATATTTCAAATTGAATGAAGAAAAAACTTCATGATACTTTATATTTCTTCTTTAACAAAAATAATTGTGCCACTGTGTTTGGTGTGAATAATAGTAACATTGTAATCTCTTTGTTTGTGCACAGAGCTGAACAGTGTGGACCTGAAAGGCTGCGGCAGTGATAACAGTCTGAACAGCAATGCCAGCCTACCTAGCGTGCAATGCCATAGACGCCACACTGAACGGCGCGTTGCATCATGGGCCGTCTGCTTCGAGCGGCTGCTACAGGATCCCGTCGGTGTCCGATACTTCTCGGTATGTTGGATCGGTCCAACTCATCCTTTTGCACAGCAGCTGCACTTCTACATAATAGAGAGTACATGTCAAGCTTAATGCATTTTTTTTTTTAATGTGAAGAGATACTTTCTTATTAGAAGTTGTAAAGGCTTTCTCAGTGAGTTTGTATGAGGAACTCGATGAATTCAAACAAAACCACCAGGAAGTGTTTGAAAGGGATTTTTTTTTTTTTGGAAAAGCAAAGAATGCTTAGAGAATTTAGTTCAGCCAGTGAGTAGTAAGTTGAATTTTGTTTAGTTTAAAGGTACAAAAACTAAATGTGCGTAAAGAACTTTATTTTGTATGTTTTGCAGTATAATCAATGATCTTTAATTTACTTCCTTTTCTCTTCATCCTGCAGGAGTTTCTGAAGAAGGAGTTCAGTGAGGAGAATATTTTATTTTGGCAAGCGTGTGAATATTTCAGTCATGTTCCTGAAACAGACAAGAAACAGGTATAAAGCCCATATGTTTACCAGTTTAATTTAATTAATGTTAATTCAGACTAATTCATTAATTTACTTATTTTACTTGGGTACTTAATCACAAAAAATGCTTTTGTGTTTATTAGATCTTTATTTGTCTACAGTAGTTTATTTAGTGTAGTAAATACAGCCTTTGCGTGGACAGGATGAAATAAACAACGTTTTTCATTTGCTGTTTGATTGTGACCACATCATAACTTTTGGCCCCCAGCTGTCCCAGAGGGCCCGAGAGATCTACAACAGCTTCCTGTCGAGTAAGGCCACCACACCCGTCAACATTGATAGTCAGGCTCAGCTGGCTGATGACATCCTCAACGCTCCGAGGCCAGACATGTTCAAAGAGCAGCAGCTACAGGTAAAACAGGAAGTGCTCAAATTTGGATTCTTTACTGTAACCCTGGGGGGTACAGCACTGTATTTCTGAATAAAAAGCTTTAGCACATAATTAACAGAGCCTAAAAATTTCCCAAAGCACGTCAGGCTGCGTCGGTGTCAGGCCCATCCTAGAGATTTTGAAATGTTGGAAAATCCATGCCCTTACCTGCCTTAACCTGTCTTTTTATGTGGTTCAACTTGATGCCTTTCCCAGACCAGTTAATATACAGCAGAACAATCAAATGATTTCAGTTATTGTATTTATCATGAAAACACTTGTTATTTTTTAAATGACTGTGTACCCTCCTCTGCATGTCTGTAAGGCATTACCATCACAACACTGTCCTTGAGGACTGTAGGCAAGATGTGAAATAATAAAGTATTTTGAATTTAGCTCTGTGATATCATAAGATCATGAATGGAGCATCCTGTAGACTCCAACCCCATGATAACCGTGAGGAAACCTGCGGGCAACCTTTGTGCTTGTAGCAGCAGAGGATAGTGTTCTTTATAAAGTGTATTTTAAGGCGGAGGATCACGTAGCAACATTTAGAGGCTCCTGTCTGGCTGTCACCTCCTTATCCAAGATCTCTGTAAATCACAAACTCACATCAACATTATGCTGGCCACGTTTTGCAATGTCAGGTAACTCTAGCTGTTCTGTGGTGTAATGCACAACCCCCGCAACCCAGGCCCTTCCTTTTTTCCACCCCATTTTACATTTTTTCTGGATTTGTCATTTAAAAAAAGGTGAATCTGGTGCCATAAAAACGGTGCCGTTTTTAATTAAGCTTGCATTTTGTTCAGGAAGATATTTTAATGTTTTTGAAACAAGTCTGCATTTATTTGATTAATAATATTAGTAAATTCTGCTTTCTATTTTATTGTTAAATACAGTTTATTCATGTGATTGCAAAGCTGAATTTTCAGCAGCCGTTATTCCAGTCTTCAGTTTCACATGGCCCTTCAGAAATACTTAACTTTTAAATAAATTAAAAGTTTAAAAGAACAGCATTTATTTGAAAAGGAAAACTTTTGTTACACTATATGTTTTCACTGTCATTTTAGATGAATCTAATACATCCTTGCTGAATAGAAGTATTAATTTCTTTTAAAATAGAAAAAAGATCGATCTCTTTTCAGCTTGACCAGAAGTGTGTATTATCGCAGGTGATAAGACCCACACTGGTGGTCGTCAGCATATGTTGTTGATAAGGATGCTGGTGCCCCCACTGGTTTGCTAAAGCAGCTCTACCAGCAAGACTAGAAAAGCTATGCTAGTTGACAAACATAAAAAATATTGATATGCTAGACCAGTATCGAGATTTGTGTCATGTCTTGTAAGAAGCGGGTTTTGCAGTGCAACTCTTCTTTTTTCCCCTCAATAGATCTTTAACCTGATGAAGTTTGACAGTTACACTCGCTTCCTAAAGTCCTACCTGTATCAAGAATGTATGCTTGCAGAGGTGGAGGGCCGTCCTCTTCCAGACCCCTACCAGGTCCCCAGTAGTCCCACGTCCAAACACAGCACAAGCTCTGACCGCTCCAACCTCTCTACACCTAAAAAGGTAGACACACACACTTGCGTTTACTTTATATCTCACGCCCTTCATTTGAATGATGACAGGCAGCTGACACATTGACTTCCTTTGAAACATAATCACAAAATCAAACAATTTGGGAAGCACATTAATTGTCTCCCAGTGGAAGGTTTAGTAACACCTTCAGTAGTTTATGTTCCTGAACTTTGTAACTATTGAAATATGACCTGTGCAGCATTAATTATGTTAATTATGTTTATAGATGTTATTTGTTATATAGAAGTTTTACCATCATTTGGCTAAAATGTCTCACATTTCTATTGTCCTTTAAAGTAATGTGCGACCTATGTATATGGGAATGGCTTTACACCTTAAAGTATTTAAATGCAATTATCCCATTTAAGGTGTGAGACTGAAGCTATTGTCAGCGTTCTATTCTTGTTTACGTAGTCAAGTGTTAATATAGTTATCACAGAAGTCATCTCAGTTAATATCCCACCATGCCTTTCAGTCAGAATTAATTTAACTCCGTAAATTCCTATGCATCTAATTTTTATTCTGCATTTCAGTGGTTCATTGGCCACCAGAGAGTTTTTTTATTGTCTGTTGCATTGGATCCTTGTATAACACCTTTGTGTTTGAGTGTGGAAAATAATAGACCATTTTTTGAACGTGCAGGATGACAAAAAGAGTAAATCGGGAAGGTCACTAAATGAAGACAGCAGAGATGAACATAGCGATAAAAAGAAAAGTGTTTTCTTCTCCTGGTCCAGAAATAGAAGTTTCGGAAAAGGATCTAAGAAGAAGGACCTTGGAGACTACAGTGAGTGGGGGACATCAATGCTGACTCTGTTAAATTATTGTTCTGCAGTTTAGCTTCATTAAGTTTCTTTGTATTAACTGTGCACTTAAAATGCTAAAGATACTTTTCATGTCTGCATTTTTGTCTTTTCATCTTTTCTCTATTTGAATATTTCCTCCAGTGTCTCCAATTCCCTGCATTTTCCAGCATGTTGGTTAAAAAATGATATTTCTCTTGCACCACAGGCTTTACTGGTAATAACGGACGGAGAGAATCACAGGGCTCTTTGTCGTCTGGTGCGAGTTTGGAACTCGCAACCTCTGGGTCTGGAAAAAACGAGGTGAGTCAAATGTGTCTGACTTTATGGTAATCTGTCCAGGATTATTAGGATTTTGTCATAATTATCAAATATAATGTATTGTAAGTCAACCCAGTCAGTTAATAATGATGATTATGATGATGGTCATATTATTATTACTATTTAAATATTTATATGTAGTAGAATTATTTTATAATAGTTATTTGTTTTTTCAGAATATATCCTCCAATTATGATTATTATCTCCAATTTAATATAGCTGATTTTAATATTTTTGTGTTCAGTTAATTTGTTTGTATTTCTTATTCCTTTGTTATCCTTTGTCTGACAGGCTGAGGTGTCGCGTAACTCCATGTCGTTGTCTGAGCGTGCCGTGCGTCACTGTAACATTAACCTTCCGGATGGTTCATGCAGCTCAGTACCCATCAGGCCTGGCGTCTCCATCAGAGAGCTGCTCTTAGGCTTGTGTGAGAAGCTGGGCATTAATCTGGCTGCTGTGGATCTGTTCTTAGTAGGAGGAGAAAAGGTAACATGCCTATCATAGTGAGGAGTGTTAATTGTTTTGTTGATAAAACTATACTATAATAGTAACCATTAATTAAGGTACCTTCAGTTTTGCTTTTAATTTTGGCCTGTCCACCTTGAAAGGTTACAGGATGGTTTCAGTATGTGTGTGTTTGTGCTGAGTGTTGCATTTATGTGCATGTGTGTGCGCATCTGCATCATTTGAAACTGCAATGCTGTAATGGACTATAATAGCATGTATTGTCCTTGTGTAAAGCCTTTAGTGTTGGACCAGGACTGCATGACACTGTGCTCCAGAGATCTGCGGCTGGAGAAACGCACGCTATTCCGGTACACACCTGTTTATGTTTTTATCTCTGTCTATCCATTCATTCATTCAGCTTTTCATCTATCATTTTTGTCTGTCTTTATAATTCAACAGTCCTCTTTTTCCTTTATACTTTTTAAACTTAACTGAAGTCTTTCATTATCATTTTGTGAAGTTTATTTTTCTTAACTTCTCTCTCTTTCTTCATCTCCCCCTCATAGACTGGATCTGGTGCCTATAAACCGTTCTGTTGGGCTGAAAGCAAAACCCACCAAGCCAGTTACAGAAGTGCTGAGGCCGGTGGTGGCTAAATATGGCCTGAACTTAGGAGACCTGGTGGCCAGGATAGTGAGTCAGCATATGCTTTTTTTAATTTATTTATAAATTTTTCTTAGAAAAGAGAGAGGTTTTACGAGTGGATAATATAGTATCTTGCATCTTGGATGTATCTCATTTATTGGATATATTGCCATGCATCTTAGAAAATGTTTTATGCACAATATTGAATTCCAAAATTCTCACCAGAAAACATGATGACTGTGTGTTTGTGGGTTACAAAATGATGTTGGGTAATCAGGTTTCACATCAAGTTTTCACAGGTTTCACAGTATGTTTCCATCATCTTGCTTGTTTAGCTGGTTTGGTTTTGTAGCAGATAGCTATATGGAGATGGAGGAATATGAGCTACTGTACCATAAAATGTGAAATATATGCATTTTGTGATTTTATGAAAAGGCTGCTAATTAGATATGTTGTTTTCTTGTGTGGGTAGAGTGGAGAGAAAGAGCCGCTGGATCTTGGTCTTCCTATATCTAATCTAGATGGACTGAGGGTGGTTCTGGAAGCAGGAGAACACGTTCCAGGAAAAGGCAAGATGCACATACACATAACAGGACAGACATCCTTCACATCATCCAGTCTGATTCTTTGATTTTACCCATTGTGATTGAATACCATGAAGGCCAGAGTATTTTATTTCCTAAATATGGATTTTATAGTTATCTAGATCTGTAATTCCTCTTGATAGCTGTCTAAAAAATTAGGCATCTGTAAGGTCCCTTTTGAAATTGAAATACACTTTAGTTTACTTTTAAAAAGAAATAATACACTTTAAAAGAATATACTTAAGTGCAAACTAAATGGAATGGTTTAGACAATTAATTGTGTGTTCATTTCAATTAAATGAAAATATATTATTGTTGAATTTTATTATTCTATTATTTTGGAAATATGGTTATACGAGTGCTGCAAAATATGCTGATGGGCATTTATGGTAAACTAAAATATACTTTAATGTGATTTGTTTTATTTACATATATTTGTAATGATGAAGGTGCAATTGCGTACATTTAAAATGTATTGACTTTTAATGTAATACGGAATCACACACTACAGTAAAAATTATAGTCAAGTTCATATGAGTTAGTATGTGTCAACACATCAGAGTAAGTGTACTCATGCACTTTGCATTATGAAAGTTAAAATGGGTTATGTATGCCTTGCTTGCTCTTAAGCTCGAACAGAATAAGTTAACTATCTCCCTCTCTAAACAGACAAACAAAAGCTGGTCTCATCTAAAAGTCTTGGTCCACCTCTGTCTACGCGAAGCCAGTCTGCCACAGTAAGACCTCGATCTCCAAGATCATACATTTTCATCTCCTTCTCTTTCTTTCTTTCTTTGTGTTTTTTGGCCTGTGTGTGGGGAGTCTGTGCATGGCTGGCTTCCCTGTTCTTTTCTCTGGTCTGAAGGCTGTGTGTTTCTCTGCATTTCTGGGCCTGTGGACGATCTAACCCCACTTCTCGGATCACAGCAAACCCACCTCTTGGCCACTTCCTTTCCTTCAACACACCACAATGTTGTGAGGGGATAGCAGACTCTGTCCGCCAAGAGATCCTTGGTTCAAGGGATCTTCCCTTGTACAGACTCTTTCATCGTAATAGTTGCTAGTAGCTATGTGATATGTAGAGAGAAATGGTGGAAAAACAAGAAAGTGGAGCGTGGATGTTTATTGATTTTGGGTTTGTGGTGGCATGCTGTGCTGGTGGTGGTTTTTTCTGCAGTGACATGCTGTGCTGAATGGAGATTGACTTTAGTATGCTTGCACAAGTAGAGTGAGTATGTACCCTAGCTTTAGTGATAGTGACTAGAGTCCCACCCAGTACCACTATTAGGCCCCAATAGTTTTAGCCCTGCGCCCCAGAGATTGCCTTGTAGAAAAGGCGGCTCTCGTCCACGCACCCTTAATGTGCCCCATTCTCATTGTCGCTACCCAGGGGGAGGACAAAGCGGCAGGAAATGCTTCGGCTGTGAAAACCAGGGCCCAGGTGGAAAATCGCAAACAGAAAAAGCTTAATATAGATGAAGCTGAAGGTAAAATACTATTCCCCTTTCACTTTCTTGAATAATCTCTCTTTCTTTCCCCTGGTTAGGTGGTGAAGGTGTTCTTGGCTACATCTTATGCTAACCAATCTCTGTAGCAACACTGGCTGATGTAGCTAATGCTAACACAAACACACGGCGCAGCTGCAGTTAATCTGTTCCTGATGTCTTGCAAGAATGCTTTCTATCTCATGCTCTCTCTAAGATGTGCTTTTTAGTTTCCAACATAAAAAAATACAGTTTAAAATTGTGTTTGTTGTTCAACTAGAATTCTTCGAGCTCATATCCAAAGCACAGAGCAACAGAGCTGACGACCAGCGGGGTTTGCTGAACAAATCCAACCTTGTCCTTCCGGAGTTCCTGCGCCTCGACACGGAAGCAGACAGCAACAACCTCAGCTCCACCCCAGTCTCCCACAAGAACCGGCCCCGATCCAAGGAGAACGGCTCCGCACTCAGTGCCAGCCACCAATCGCAGAGCTTAGATTCAACGGTGGATGGCACAGCACCTAGACGCGCTCTGCTTCCTTCCAATAACGCTCTCAGAAACACAGCAGGCCGAAATCCACCACCATTTAGTTCCTCACTATCCCCAGTACCACACTCGCAAAGAGGGGGCTCGTCCGGGATCACAGACTGGAGGAGTGACGGAGGGGTCCAGGCACTGGAGGAAGAGGAGAGCAGCACGGACCTGACATTTGTCGCAGAAGGCGACATCACAAGCCCTAACAGCTCTCTCCTTCACCATTCCCCTATGCCTCTCCTTCCCTCCCCAGACCGACTGCACCTCCTGAGGGAGGACACTTTCCAGGAAGGCTGGGCTCGATCAGGTACCTCTCCTGTGTGAACAAACTACGCTCGCATGTGTTATCCTCACCTCTCTCTGGTCCCTCCTGAAGATGTGTGTGATTTCTGAGTGCTGTGGATTTGCTGTGTTCCTCATCGTAAGCCCTATGCCAAACCCTGGCAAAACCACCTCCTTCCCATGTACATTTGACACCCTTTAAGCACTTTAATGAAGAATCGAAAAAGAGACTTCTACCTACAAATGCATTTGACAGTTTATATCCCCCTGAAAGTATTTTAAAACAACTAGCCACACACAATCTTGACAATCATTGACTTTACCCAGCTTTTATTCCACTGAGAGAAACAATAGAATTACTGTAGCCAGTCGGACTGATTTGAGGTTAGTAGTGAACTGTCTTCCTTGCTTTCTGCATAAATCTGCCCTCTGGCTGATCACATGATGGCCTTAACAGGAGCCACGACTGACTGAACTAAACATGTGATAGTTCATCGATGTTAAATATAAACTACACACCAGACGTGGAGTGTTTGAAGTGACAAACACCCTCGTTTATGCATGAATATATTTATCTGTTCAAAAGAGTTGTTCAAATGATGTGAATACACAAAATGGACTAAAACCTAAACGGCCTCGATCAGTTTTAGTACGAAAAAGGCCTCACCTTACCTCTCAATTGTTACCAGTAGCGTGCCTTCCATGAACCTATCCATGAAACCTAAATATCGACAAAGAGTCTTCAGTAACTTCTCATGACCTCACATTTCTATATTTCAATCTTAAATTGAGACCTCAGAGCTTTTATTTTTTAATTTTTCCATCGTATTCTTACATAAATGCAATTCAACAATGTGTAGTTACGCAGATCGCTTCCTGTTTATCACCATGACATCACTTCCATGTTTTTTTTTAAGCTACGGTATCATATGTTACTTATGTAATTGTGTAATATAATCCTAAAAAAGGATTAATTTATCCAGGATGAAACTTCAGTATATCTTGATAAAATACTAAATGTGTACATAGTTTCTGTTACATATGTGTGATTTATTGCTATGTTGAGTTGCCGACATTGTTGAATTGTTCTCCATTCAGTTCCTTCCTGTAGCAGTCTTTTTTGTAGAGAACCAATATCTCTACTCGGAATGATATTTCTGCAAACCTGTAAATAGAGTTAAATAAATGTTAGGGGTGAGATCTTTCTCCCTTCCTCTTATGTTTGTGTCTTGTTCCGATCTCTTTCCAGTTTTCAATTTCTACTATTTCTTAGGCCTGAAACATACTCTTAAGTACATAAATACACATGCTTCCAACAATGCAAGTTTGAGTTCAAGCATTGTTGTACTCCAAAATGTGTCAGCACAACTCAAAATGCACAAGTTTTTAATGCCAAAAAAATTGAAAGGTAACCATTTCAATTGTATAGTATAGAGGAGTCTGCAATTGGAGTGTAATGGCCATGTATTTTTTGCGTGCTTTTAAGATCATGTTTCTGGCCGTAGGGTCTTTCTGGCATGTTATGGTGTTGTTAAATGAAACTGCATCTCAAGAATTTGGAGGACTGAATTTTATTTATTTATTTATTTTTTTAAACCAGGATTTCCCTAAACAAACCAAGTTCAGTACTTACTCTTGAAAAAGTAATCTTGCCAAAGCTATTTGAAACCATGAGTTGTCAAACATTTGTAATGTTACAAAGTGTTTTTGTTTTTTTTCAAAATTTTGTTCTTTTGAATTATTTATCAAAGAGGCTTTTTAAAAAAAATGTATCACGGCTTCCAATACTTATCAGCACTGTTTGTTTTTTTTACACTGATAATAATAATAATTCTTAAGCAGCAAATCAGCATATTAAAATGATTTTACTGAAGGACAATTTATTCTTTGCCATCACAAGAATTAATTACTTTTTAAATTTAATTTTTACATTTATTTTTATTCATATATATATATATATATATATATATATATATATATATATATATATATATATATATATATATATATATATATATATATATATATATATATATATATATATATATATTAGAACATAAGAACATAAACTTATTTCAAAAGCATAAAAACCCCACACTTTTAACAGTGTGTTTAGTATAATATTAGAGAAAACAGCACCACATCCATGAGCGTTCAATTAAAGACAGAAGCCCAAATAATTCTCAGATAATATAGTTCATTATGTCCTTTTCCCTTTTATGAAATAAATAATTCAAGGTTGACATGAAGCATTAACCGCACAGCTGATCACATGATGAAATGTTCTCCTCTCAGAAGCGTTTTTAATAACTCCTTCACATTCTCATCCACTTCCCCCACCGTCTGCGAGGCTGTTCTCAGTGCATTAGCTATGCACAGAGGCCTAGTTAAAGTGAATGGCTGGTTAGGCAGGCTTTGTGTTGTTTGGAAGCTGGGACTGGGCTCAGACAAAACCAGCCTCTGTTTCTCTTCAGTGCTCCCTCTCTCATCCTCCACCGGAGGAAGTGTCCTAATTCTGCATTGTCTCACTCAGTACATTTTCACGCTTCAAAAGAAGGGAAACCCTCCACAGACAGAAATCAAAATGCTTTCGTAATTTTACCATGAAGCCACATTGTTGCGTGACTACCCCCGACGCTCCCTTCTTCTGTAGATTTCAATAGCCTATCTCTCTGTACATATCACTTAGATTAGTAGCTAAACTACTGTCATATTACTCTAAAATAATATTAGCGTCGCTACTTTTAGTTCTATATTTACAGTACAAACGCCTGCAAATTCCTGTCAAAATTACAAATTCTTGGGAATGTCCGATTCTTTGGAATATTAGGATGATGACTACATTTCTAGATCAAATTCTAATGACTAACATTTCATTTTGGGGACGTTTTAATGGGATTAAAGAGGTTAAATCACCCTACTGAAATTGATTTTTGTAACAAAGGCCATAAAGCTTGAACTCGTTGAATTTACTTCAGTTATTAACGGCAAAGAAACATTTGCTATTTTATTTGTTGGACAAGAATCATCTCGGTTACGTATGTAACCTTGGTTCCCTGAATAGGGAACGAGATGCTGCGGTGACGTCACCACGTATGGGAACACCTTCGGTGTGACGAATGTCTGAAGCCCTATACCATCCCGCCAATCCTATTGGCCAAATGGCGCATAGCACCACCCTACGCATGCGCACGCATGATATACCTGGGTGCAGCGCGCCATTTCGCTCAGATTTCATGACTGAAGATGAAGAAGTTATCAAGGTACGGAACGGCCAGAACCGCAGCATCTCGTTCCCTATTCAGGGAACCAAGGTTACATACGTAACCGAGATGTTCCCTATCATAGGTCACTTCGATGCTGCGGTGACGTCACCACGTATGGGAACGATATACCAAAACGCCTGACGTACCTGATAACTGAGATCCGAGGAAGCATCTGCTCAAGCGGAGAGAACCCGGGAGCCAGGAGCCATCCTCACATCCAGACTGTAGGACTTGATAAAAGTGCTCGGTGAGGACCATCCTGCCGCAGCACAGATATCATCCATAGAAGATCCACTGAGAAAAGCTTGAGAAGAAGCCACAGCTCAAGTGGAATGATCCTTAATTCCTAAGGGCGAAGCGAGTCCGCGCGCCTCATAGGCCAAAGAAATTGCCTCCACCAGCCAATGGGACATGCGCTGTTTTGGAACCGCATGGCCCTTACTTTTATGTCCAAAACAGACAAACAGCTGGTCAGATTCACGCCAAGGGGCTGTACGATCCACAAAAGTCTTTAAAGCTCTCACAGGGCAAAGACTTAGATCTTCTGATCCAGCCTCAGCAGGTGAAAAAGCTTCCAGGAACACTTGCTGAAAGCGAAAGAGGTTAGATGCGACCTTAGGAACATAGTTAGGCCTGGGCCGCAGCAGCACCTTCACAGAGCCCGGTGCAAATTCCATGCATGAGGGTGAAACAGAAAGAGCCTGTAAATCCCCAACTCTCTTGAGGGAGGATAAAGCCATGAGAAGAAGTGTCTTCAGTGTCAAGAATTTATCCGATACGGTCTCCAAGGGCTCAAACGGATGCCCTGATAAACCTAGCAACACAATGGATAAACCCCATGAAGGAACTCGCACAGGGCGGAAAGGCCTCAGCCGTCGCGCACGCTGTACGAAACGAGAAACTAGTGGATGAAGCCTCATAGAGGCACCGCCTATGTATTCGTGGTAAGCTGAAATGGCTGCCACGTAAACCTAAAAGTGGCTGGTGTTACGCCATCCGAAAAACAATCCTGGAGGAACTCCAGCACTGAAGCCACTGGGCAGTAAACTGGATCCACATTACGATTGCCACACCAGGCTGTAATCAGTCTCCACTTGAAAGCATATAAGCGTCTCGTAGAAGCTGCTCTAGAATTCAATATAGTCTCAGTGGTTTCAACAGAAAGACTGGGACATACTAATGCACTCCGCTCAGTGGCCACGCCCACAGTTTCCACAGATCCGGCCTCGGGTGCCAAATCAGCCCCTGTGCTTGTGATAATAAATCCTGTCTGAGGGGAATCTCCAAGGAGAGCCCGCTAGCAGACTGATCAGATCCGCAAACCACGGTTGCGTGTGCCATCGCGGAGCCACCAGCAGCAGCTGATCCACTCTGTCCCACCGTATTCTGCATAATACCGCTGGGATCAAACGAATCGGAGGAAAAGCATACAGACTGGTCCTGGGCCAGCTGTGAGCTAATGCATGCACGCCCAGGGGCGATGGGGGGCATAGGGAGAACCATAGCGGGCAATGTGTAGTCATGTTTGACGCGAATAAATCCACTTCGCTTGCCGAATATCCGCCATAAAAGATTCACCGTCTGGAGGTGTAATCTCCATTCTCCCTGTTCCAGAGCCTGTCTGGATAGCATATCTGCTCCGAAGTTCAAACGTCCGGGGACATAAACAACTCGGATCGACAGAAATTTCTCTGAGACCAGAGAAGAACATGTCTCGCCAGCCTGTACAGGGGGCGAGAGCGTAATCCTTCCTAATGATTCAGGTATGAGACAACGCAGTGTTGTCTGATCTGAGCAGCACAAGACGGCCGATCAGCAGATTCGCGAATCACTGGAGAGCCAGAAAACTGCCAGTAATTCCAACCGGTTTATATACCAACTGCGTTGTGCAGCTGTCCACACTCCATGGGCTGGTAGCCCTAGACAAACAGCTCCCCAACCGGTCAAAGATGCATCCGTCGTGACGGTCTCTGGGAAAGCTCAAATCCCCAGCCGAACCCCGGTAGGAGAAACTCGGTTGGCATCCATAGCTTTAATGACATCACACAACTCCGTGTCACCGAAATCGTCGGATGCGGAAGACAACGGGGTGAAATATTTCGTCTTTCCGCCCACTTTTCCACTGAAAAGGGCGCATGTGAAGTAACCCCAGACAAATTACGGGGAATGCCGCTGCCAATCGTCCAAGTGGTTAACAGATGGACGCCCTGGAGCCGCAACGGGGCCAGAGCTACATCCATGCATTGAGAAGTACGGGGTCTACGACTTCTATAGCCCCTTTGCTCAGCAGAGTTGACATCTCCCGTCACAACACTGCTATTACCATCAGTCTACCACCGTGGAAAGAATTCAGCGGAAAGAGGCGGGCCTCTAAAAAACGAATTGGTGTATCCGTGACAATTGTGCGTAACACCCATTAAGAAATGCCGGGCAAGCGATCCACGCGACCCAAAACGATACTAGCAGTCTCAAATTTCCGCTTTCTGCAACGCTGTCATACACATAATGTCCGTGCACGGAAAAGCCTGCGGCATTCGTGCACAGGGGAAGTGTATGCATAAGAGCTATTGCGTCCCGTTGTGTATATTCCTGAACGTGTCCACGGCAGGAATTAGACCAACGAATTGAACATCAGGCTCTGCCGCTAACTAAAACGGCGGCTGTGCGGGCCGTCATAAACGGGTCGTCTGTGTAAGACCCTTGAATCGCCCCTCAAGATCTGAAAGCTGGATTGCGCAGTGTCTGAGGGATTATTATTTATTATTTACGCCTGGCGTTACAGCCCGATCCAATGCTGCTCGAAGCGCTGTTTGCTGCGAGACAGTCAATGTTAGAGCGTAGGGACTGCAGTGAGAGTGTTGGATGCGCATTAGCGGTCCAACAGCACTCTATAGTGGAGGGCACAGTCCCTGGCGAACATGAAGTAAAGCGCATGCGTAAACTTGCTGCGTTTCGTTGTGTATAATCCTGAAGCGTGTTCACGGCAGGATTTAATCCAACAAGATAACATTAGGCCACGCCGCTAGCGAGAACGCGGCAGCTGTGTGAGCCGTCATAACTGGCCATCTCTGCCAGCCTTTTGTGCCGTCCCTCAAACTCTGAAGGCTGGATTGTGCAGAGTGTCTGAGGGGGCGCTCAAATGATAGCTCAATCCAATGATGCTCGAGGTGCCTTTGCTGCGAGACAGTCAATGTTAGAGCGTGGGGACTGCAGTGAGAGGGTTGGATGTGCATTAGCAGTCCAACAGCACTCTCTAGTGGAGGGCACAGACCCTGGCAAACATGAAGTAAAGCGCATGCGTCAAACTCGCTGCGTTTCGTTGTGTATAATCCTGAAGCATGTTCACGGCAGGATTTAATCCAACAAGAACACATTAGGCCACGCCGCTAGCGAGAACGCGGCAGCTGTGTGAGCCGTCATAAACTGGCCATATTTGCCAGCCTCTTGTGGCGTCCCTCAGACTCTGAAGGCTGAATAGTGCAGAGTGTCTGAGGGGGCGCTCAAATAACAGCTCAGTTCAGTGACGCTCGAAGTGCTTGTGCTGCGAGACAGTCAATGTTAGAGCGTGGGGACTGCAGTGAGAGGGTTGGATGTGCATTAGCAGTCCAACAGTACTCTTCAGTGGAGGGCACAGACCCCGGCAAACATAGAAGGAAATGCATGCGTCAAACTCGCTGTGTTTCGTTGTGTATAATCCTGAAGCGTGTCCACGGCAGGATTTAATCCAACAAGATAAACATAGGGCCACGCCGCTAGCGAGAACGCGGCAGCTGTGTGAGCCGTCATAAACTGGCCAAATTCGCCAGTCTCTTGTGCCGTCCCTCAAACTCTGAGGACTGAATTGTGCAGCGTCTGAGGGGCGCTCAAATAACAGCTCAGTTCAGTGACGCTCGAAGTGCTTGTGCTGCGAGACGGTCAATGTTAGAGTGTGGGGAAAGAACGAGAGGCTTCTCGTAAAGAACCGAAATAAGAGCATAAAATTTGCTGAAATAGACACGACTCGATACGTCTAGACGAGACTAGGTCGCGGCGGAGTTTGGCGCGATCCGTTCGGCTAGAGAGGTAGTCAAACGGCAGCGCTATATAATAGCAGTCCGCCATGTAGCACACTGAGGAAGGGGGAAGCGCGTTTCTCCTGTCCGCTCGGAGGGAGAGAACCGCTTATGCAGGTCAGAGCCTACTCTGAGTAGAAGCTGCGGTTAGACAACATAGTATAAAGCAAAACTGCTCTGATCAACGCGCTCGAGTAGGGGAGAGCGAGCAAGTGGAAACTCCAGTGCATCACTGTACTCATAGTCGAGCCGCACATATCGCCCCTAACCAACACCTCGTGCGGGGCCTCGGCGACCGCAGAAGCGAACGGTGGGGGTTAGACGCGAGGCGACTGAAGAAATAGACTCCAGAGCGCGGATACTTTTCTTATTTTACCATAGCCGTAGGCTATCACAGAGAGAACATGAGAGAGGCTGCAAACGAATCTCTCATGAGTGCCTCCCTGTGATAAACCCATATACGGCTCTTACCTTTCGTTGACTCATCGCGTCCGCGAAAGAGGAGTTAACACTGCTCGAAGAAAATCGCTGGAGAACGCGAGATGATAGGGCACAGATGATTCGCTATTCCTGAAGGAATGAAATCTGAGCGAAATGGCGCGCTGCACCCAGGTATATCATGCGTGCGCATGCGTAGGGTGGTGCTATGCGCCATTTGGCCAATAGGATTGGCGGGATGGTATAGGGCTTCAGACATTCGTCACACCGAAGGTGTTCCCATACGTGGTGACGTCACCGCAGCATCGAAGTGACCTATGATAGGGAACCCATCTGGATGCTCATCTCCATCAAATACTCACAAAGCACTGAAGCATGTGAAGGACCCAATAAATACACGGGGTATGTCCAAGTGTTTGTGGTAAGACTTTTACACCCGGCAAGTTTTAAACATCTGATTGAATTATTATACGAGGAAGAATGTTTTTTTTTCCCCCATGAAAAAGAGTTGTAAAGAAAATCACCTCAAAGTCACTGCTGACACAAAACCCCATGTTTTCCCCCACAGTAATACAAACAGTTACAGCGTGTTTACAATGAGCAAATGCATTACAATGTTTGCTAAGTGAGAAAGTACAGTCTTAGGAGGCTTGTAAACTGCAGAAAATACTGAATTTGTCGGACATTCATCATCAGCACTGACATACTCTGAAAAGAAATGGCGCTCCATCTAGTGGCCATGGCAGATAAGTGATTATTGAATTACTGACTGTAAAAAGCCTGACTGTAATGTGTCAATAGCTTATTTTTTTGTCAATAGAGTTTAGACATGGACTATTTCGTTTCCTATCATTTAATCATGTCAAGAGAGACTAATGGCCGATACACGCTTTAAAAACAAAAATCGCTTCTGTTCAGGTAAGTAGTTTTATATGGAGCCACAAGGGGTCAGTGTGTCTGTAAATAATTATTCTACGACACAAAACGGCTAAATTCAATAGACCTTGATGTGCACACACAGTCAAACTCCGTTCTGCCTTTATAGTCTCACCTTTTCTCTTGCATTTTCCTCTAGCACATATATTTAACACTTAGCAGTGTGTAGATAACCAATAGCCTGTCCAAATTGGTCATTATAATGTTAATAAGTTTGCATGTGCTCTGAATGAGTCTTCTTAGGGACATTAGCAGCTTTAAATCAAACTAACAAGTCACAAGCCACTCATCTCATCATGTGCTGCAACGTCTTCTAGTCCAATTTAATTGCATGTTGCTAAGCAACCTGATGATGAGCTATAAATGTGTTTTGTAACTAACCTGCTGAAGAAAAAAAAATTTAGACACTTTTCAACTGTTTAGGCTGGGAAACTGGGTTTGATAATGTGTGTAGAAGAGCAAAAGCCAACACATCAGTCTTGAACCACTTTTAATTGGTGAAACATACAAGATAAATTCAATTGGCACAATCAACAGAACATGGGGGACATTTAAGGGTTGCTTTTATGTCTCAAGAGAGCTACCATCTGCACTGACCTCCAAAAAAACATAGATCCAAACCAAGCCTGATATTGAGTATATATGTAAAATTGATTTAGATGGACAAAATAAATGTTTTATTACATTAACATTGAAAGAAATTCAAGTTTTATTACAACCTGTGTAGCTCAGTAGCTTTATGTGCCAGTAGAAGACATTTTTCAGTCTTAAATTAATATTGTAAGACAGGGATGTCTTAAACATGACTGCTGCTCTCATTAATCAAGTCTAATGCTGGATGTGCTGTTTCATGTTTCTAAGTCTCTAATATCTATTACACGTACACTACCATTCAGTAATAAATTAATAATTTTAATGTGCAAGAATGCATTCATTTGATCAAAAGTGAAAGTGAAGATGTTTAGAATGTTACAGATTTAAGTTTCATATAAAATCTTTCATTAAAAAATCTTTCATTAAACAATCATGAAAAAAAAAATTGTATCAAGTTTTCCATAAGCATATTAAGATTCATAACTGTTTTGAGCATTGATTATAACAAGTTTCTTGAGTACCAAATCATCATATTAAAATAATTTCTAAATGGATCATGTGATACTGAAGACTGGAGTAATGACTGCTGAAAATGTTTTACTGTATTTTTGTCACATGGCTATGAAATTATTTGCAAAGGACACATCAATAATTCTTGGTATCTGGTCACAAGACATGGAAAGGATCCGGCATTTGACATAATAGATGTCAGATCTGCTCATAGATTCAGGCTAAATAAGTCAAATCTATGTAGAACATGACCTTGCTTTTTCCAATATATTTTCATGTTTGTTATTTATCAACATTCCTGCAAAAACTGTCCACTTTTAATTAAAATCGTAATATTTGCCCCTCTCTCCTTTTGACTATCCTTCCTTAGTGAAAAATGAAAGACGTCAGAGAGAGAGGACCAGTGTTTCCAAATATTCCCACAGGAGGGCGCCCTCCGCCCCACCTCCCCATCCCCCACCCAGGGTCAGAGGGGGCAGCAAGCGGGCTCCTCTCCGTGTGCGAGGTGCTCTTGACGTGGATGGGATCCAATGTGATGACTGGAATGGAGAACTTGGAGGCTTAGAGAGGGTGGTTGGTGATCTGAAAACCAGCAAAGGAAGAATGAGAACAGGAGTTTACCAGACCTCAGGCCAAGCTGAAAGGTTGACCGTGAAAAAGCGTATTGATCCAACCCCCAAAACGGCAATTAAACCTTCAGTTAAACCTTCAAGCAAGAAGAATAACCACAGCAAGAAAAATGCAACTTTTGTCTGATCAGACAGTAATTTACAGTCTACTGCTAACAATACCTCGATTGATTTCCCAATGCAACAGAAAACAGATGATTCAGGACCTTCACCTGCAACAATTGAAATAACTTTCAACATGGAGATTGTAGTGAATTTTCAAGTTTGTTTTTGCTCTCACTTACTGGGCTGCTATATTGTGCTTATACAGCACATTAACCTGTATAAATGTGAACTGTGAGGAGCTGTTTGGGACTGAGCTGGACAGGCACACTGTGGATTGCTATAGGACTTCATCTGTTTTACTTATGGATACATTAATGTCAGGTCCAATGTAACAGCACTCATAATAAAGAATAATAATGTGTCATACTCCTACTTGTCTCTTGCTTAATGTTTCTTTCTTGTTCTACTACTAATAAAGTCTTCTGTGCTGCTGTCTTGTTGGACAAGGTAACGCTTTCTTGCGTCTCTAAACTTCACACAGGTCATTTTAATGGCTATTGTTCAGTGCTGAAGATGGCTGATTGACCTGAGGATGTGAAGGCACTGCTTTTTGCCAAGATGTATTTCAGGGATAATTGCAAAGAGGAAGGAGATGCTGAAAGGAGAAGACTGATGGAAGGAAAAGATCAATACAAAATGCCACAGGTATTGTAAGGACAAGCAGTGTTTTCATTTGCTTAACCACAAGCTAATGCACTGATGATTCCTGCACTCTGACACAGCAACTGTCTTCAAGAAATCGGAATGAATTTTCTATCCCTGGTCTGTTATTTGAATATCTGAATGTTTGTTGATTTCATTAGTATCGGCGTGCATTGAAGAATTTAAATTTCTTTCATAAAAGCAGATCCTGAGTGCTGAGTGGCTATGTCTGATTGGCATTGGTTTTCCTTTGTGGTCATTGTGTCCTTGAGTAAAACCAAATCAAACCCAAGTTCCCCCAGGGATGCCAAACACTGCACTTCTGTCAACCCCCCAGCACTTCAAACAGTTCAATAAACAAACAATCATAACTATTTTACATGTTGGCAAATTGGTGACTAATATGAATGAATTTGTAAAATCTCATTTAAACATTTTTATTCGATCTGTTTGCGCCCCATAGATGGTTAGGTTTAGAGGTAGAACTTCATGTTTACGTTATCTTTCTAAAAACTGAATTACGTTGCACAAATTCATATGAAACCTTGTAAATAGTTATGATTTCTCATCGGATCTGCTTGCCAATTATGTAAATTGTAAGTTACTCAATGACCTTGTTGTTTATTGAACTGTTGTATAAAATCAATATCACAAAGTTACTTATATTATTATGCTGCTTTGTCTATTTGCTCCACAAATGAAACCGTTCCAAACAAAGCCACAATTTAATTACCTTCTGCTTGTCTCCAGGCAACAGATGGTATACTGACATTCCCAAATGTCTTGTGTGCTTGAACAAACCAGTTGAGTGAATAATTCAGTGACTCGTTCAAGCCTCTGTCCAGATATGCTTACTTTCCTTCCATAAAGTAACTGAAAACACTAGGTGATTAAGTAGTGTATCCAACTAGTATTCTTTAAACAGTAGGTTAAAAGTTCCAAGATGATCTACGGACACTTTACATTCCCATGAGGCCACAGGAGAGGAGTTGTGAATGGTAGTGAAGTCAAAGATGAAGATGGTGAATGTCTGGAATTCATTCATAGAGCAGTTTTTAAACAGTTGTGAAGTAATTTATTCAAAAGAAGTACCCACTCAGAGAGTATGCAATTTTGGACATTTCATTTCCTTGATTGAATGTGTTTTTTAACAAATTAGTTTGTGTGAATGATCCAATGACTAAGCCATAAAACCAGTTACTTTTCTTTTGTTCATTGAATCAGTGTATTTTAACAAAGTTGAATAATGATTAAATAACTTTTTTTTTTAATCTACTCATAACCTGCTGCCATATCATACATGCAGGAAAAACTGTTGCAAAAGTCCAACATTTACCTAGATTAATAAATAATATAAATTATTGTTCATTATTACTTGATGATACTGAATGCATTAACTATAAGTTATTGGAACCTTATTGTAAAGTGTTACCCATATACAAATTTAATTTAGGATTGTTGCACAATTGTGTCCTATAGGGATGTAAAATGCTTGACATCCCAGTTTTCAACTGGTCCTACAGCTTCACGCTTCACAAAGGACAATAAGACTCTTTCTCAACCATTAGTCTTCTCAGCTCCTTACACAAACTACCTACACTCCTTCTACTAGCATCTGCTATTTGTCCCCTGGAGTGCTTTCAAAATGTTTCAGCTTGACTTGTCTTTAACCTCTGGAATTCTCTCATGTTACGCCTCTGCTGCCTGCCAATACGATGCCATTTCTGACTTTTACACTGCTGCCAATAGCCTGACACCCACTACCTTCAGTCTTTCATCTAAACTTCACCCCAGCCTAGCCCTGTCAGGCAGCTGTGCTCGCTCGGCTCCCCCATCTCTCCATATGAAAGGTTACTGCTTGTCTAGGAGCAGACATTTCTCCATTTGTTGATCTCTCCATGGTGGAACAAAATACAAAAAGATGTCAAAACAGCTGATTTTTCAATACAAAGCCACAAAAGAACACACACACACACACACACACACACACACACACACACACACACACACACACACACACACACACACACACACACACACACACATATATACCTTTTAGAGTTATATATCCTACATCCACATTCACCTTTCATAAATCAAAACATTTAAATACAGTGGTGTCTGAATCTCAGAGACCCCTGGAAATGCTTCTATTTAGCATTTTTTCTAGTTTAACACATCTCTTTCAGTCAAGTTCACAACCTCAAGATTCATGTTATCCAGCATAACGAGAATCCATCTTGAGAAGAGCATCTTGTGCTTTAATGGAAAGAGGGGAACATCTGACATTTTGTACAAATATGCACTAATATGGTCATTGTCGTTTGCTTGTTTGATTAGGGCCCTAAAATACCACAGCTTTTACCTGTCTTTTTCAGTAATTGCCATTTTCATGATACATGCACTTTGTGATCACTTTAGAAAGAAAGCATCTATTATGGACATGCATATATAGATGAAATTTCATGAATATTGTGTTTTGCTATCAGGTTATTTCAAGTAAATGCATTTTAAATTACACAGGCATAAGGAAAGCCTCTATTCAGTCACATCATTTGCCGGGATATTACACAAAAATGCAGGAGGGAGGGTCACCTTAAGAGTTTCATTTATATGGTTAAACGGTTTTATCATTGCAGAGATTATCCACTATTATTTTAGCAGTTCACACAATGCCATGTTTGTTTACATGTCTATTAAAACACAAACTTGACTGTCTGAGCCTTGCATGAATGCTTGTTTGTATCTCTTGGCCAGGTATTGTAAATTTAATTGGCAGCATTAAACTTGCCACCTTGACCCAATGAACAACTGTAAAAACCTTTTCCTTGTAGTGTACGTAGGTCTGTGTTAAGAGGTTGGTCCGTGTGTGAGTTCTGTGGGTGAAAGAGAGTCTGTGCGTGTTCCAGTGCAGGCAGTTCTCGAGGTTATTTTGAAAGTGACCCCCTCACTCACTCACAGCCGCGCACCGCGCTAACTGTCGGGACTCGGGAAGCATGACACAAGATGACGGATACGGTTATCGTAGAGGGACAGGTCAGACTTCGTGAGGGAAAAAAGGTGGTTCAAAGCAACCCAAACTACTTTTACTGTATGGCTCATTATTATTCAAAAACTCGAATCTTTGTTTGCATATACGAACAGTATTTATGTTTGTTGTTTTGTTTCCCCGCGTTAACAGTGGAAAAACAGATGGGTGATTCTTCGGAAACCTTCTCCTGTAGCAGGTAAATTCTCGGAAAACTTTTACGCAGTTGTTTAACAGTATTCAGATGATAAAAATTAATAAAATGGTTGTTTTGTTCCATTAACGTACTTTCTACTTAGCAAAGACCTGACAAAGCGCTGTCATTGTTGTTTTTCTTCTTCTCGTGACGGTATGTTAGGTAGCCATGTTAGGCATGTTATGAACGAGATTGTAATGACACTCGTTGCACGTGTCAAGATGTCACAATTCACTCTCTCTGGCTCGAGCTGTTTTTGCACTAACAGTAACAATGCAGCCTGCACTTCAAAAGTGTACTACTGTAGTACAATAAAGAGTGAGCTGTCACAAGAGCGTTCCCAGACGTTTTCACAAATGCAGTAGACAAATCTGTAGTTTTGTATGTTGCTTTCAAACTTTTTTTGGTGAATTATCTACAATCCAACAAACCAATACTATTAGATTTTTGCCATAGTGTATGTTGACCAATGCATTTTAAATGCTACACAATATATATAGGCCATTAATGCCATTATTGGACAGTGAAATCAATAACTTCATATCAGCTGCACAATAAAACACCTTACTTATTTTTTTTGTTCTTTCATTCATTATTTTGTGTTTCATAATTGTTTTACTTTTTATACTTGTTTTTCATTTTTTTTATTCAGTGTATTGTACTTTAGTGGAAGTTTCCATTTAGACAGTTTTTGTTGATAGTATAGATCGAAAGTGTTGTTCAATCAACGTTTATCTTGGTTAATAATGTTAAAATGTTTGAAATATTTTTGGTAACCCAGTCAGAACCTGAAGGTATGTGACTACATTTAAAATAAACTAAAAAAAAAATATTTTGGAATTAAAACATAGCCTTGGTCTCTCCTATGATTGTCATACACTTACATAACTTCTCTAGGTGAACTTGGCTAGCGGATAGTTCAGTTTTGGATCTCTGCGGTCTGAAGCTGTCATTGTTTAATAGGTTAGTCTCCAGTTGCTTTCATGGATCTCTGTGTCTTTTGATGTTTGTTATGACAGCTGCTTGACTCCCCGCATACTGTTTTAGAAGTCTGGTGATGTAGGGGTCTGTTCTCTTTCACAGAAGCACAAGAACTAAACATCACATTTGCAAAACAGGCAACAAGTAGGTGTTGTAGAGATGATTGTTTAACGCTGTCACACAATCAACACTAGTTTATGGAAAGAGACCGTTTATACTTCATTGCTCAGTAATTGCGTCCCAGACATCTGTTATTTTGTCAGTTGTGATTCCTGATAATTATGCAAATTATACCAACTGTTGTAAATTTGGTGCAACAGAGTAATTCATGTTTTATTTAACATGAATGGTGGTATATGTATGAACTCCACAGAGCTTTGATGATAATATGACAGTAAACATTCAGAAAACATGGTAATATCATTGTAAATTTTGATAGTAGTTGTTATTGTAAGATGCATTTCTGATGTTTTATGAATTTGTAATCTTGACTCTGTCTCAGACTGCCTGATCTTGCTGGTGTATAAGGAGCGTGGAGAGAAGAGTAAAGGACAGCGGGAGAGGAGTCAGGCCACGTTGAGGGATATCTATGGGCTGGAGGCTCTTCAGGGGTTTGATGGAGTGAATTACGTGCTCAGTCTGCTCTGCCTGAGCCAGTCTGTCATGCTGGGCTTCGACAACAAAGTGTCTCTTCTGGCCTGGGATGCTCGTATCCGCTACAGCCTTGGAGAGGGTGAGAGGAGAGGAAGAGCATGTGTGTGTGTGTGTGCACTGATCAGATGAAAATGGGCATTAGTTAAAATTCTGTCATCATTTACTCACCCTCATGCCATTCCAAGTCGGCATGCTGTTAGTTTTTTGTGGATCACAAAATAAGAGTTTATTTGAAAAATCGTATCATAGCCATCCAATGACTTTTCAAAGTGACTGGGGGCTATCAATCTCCCAAAAGGACAAAACCAACACCGCAACATTATATGTGTATGTGTATACATTTACATTTACATTTATTCATTTAGCAGACGCTTTTATCCAAAGCGGATTACAGATGAAGACAGTGGAAGCAATCAAAAACAACAAAAAGAGCAATGATATATAAGTGCCATAACAAGTCTCAGTTAGGTTAACACAGTACACGTAGCATGGGATTTTAAATAATAAAATAAATAAAAAGAAAACAGATAGACTTGAAAAAAAGAATAGAGCAAGCTAGTTAGAGGTCTTTACACACACACACACACACACACACATTTACAATTGCATAATAAATGAAAAGAAAATAGAATACAAAAAGATTAGAAAGGTAGTTAGATTTTTTTTAAAGAATAGAATTAGAATAGTGAGTGTTAAAGTTAGAGGGTCAAATAAAGATGGAAGAGATGTGTTTTAAGCCGATTCTTGAAGATGGCTAAGGACTCACTGTATACACACACGCACTTATCACAGACAGTTATTTAAATGATTCATCAACATAATTATTGCATATTCTTACACATTCATTACACTTATACGTACAGACATACACCTACACCCAGACGGCTGACTCTTTCGCTCTCACACTTACACATATGCTCTCAAGTCGTGCCCTTTGAGAAAGCAGTGCAGTTATAACTGGACCCTGTGATGTGTGATACTATATAAGATTGCTCAGAACATGCACTTGACAGAGTAACACATACTCAAAAACATAAAATGTAGTTTCCTAAACTTGGTTCAGATGACTTGAGGTTATTTCAAATGAAAGTTTTCGTTTTCATTTCCATTTATGCATCTAAAATGTTGAATGGCAATGACATAGTCTTGTTTATGACTGATGTTTCTCTGTGCTCTGCTCGTTTGGCTGCTGTTATGCTGATGATTATGAATGCATGGGTGGTTTCTGCTCTGATACCTCCTTGATTTGCAGGTCCCATGTTTGTTTGTTTATTCGTTTTGCTTCAAGCCAGTCAGAACGATGATAGATGGTGCTGATGTTTCATTCTGCTCTGTTGCTCTTATCAGTTTCCTTCTAAACTATCTGAACACACTGTTCTGTAGCAAGTGACCTCACATTAATCATGACTGATGCATCAGTGACTTTACACTGCCTAACTTTGGTTGATCGTGGATAGAGATGTGAGAGTGTGTATAGAATTGCTAAATTCTGTAATATAATACATATGAATGTGTGTATTACGTTTGACAAGGTATGCAGTGGAATAGGAGTCATGAAGTAAAAATTACATTAATTCCACTCCTGATGCAAGACATATACACACATACTGTATCATTAATTATGCCTGCTTGCAATGTATTGATTACTTGTCTCTATTGTAATAAATTGTGGTATTTCTTTCTAATGATTTGGACACCATATTCATAAATTATGACCAATAAATTATGTATTGAACTCTAAATAAATGTACTCCAAAGGTGTATCTTAAATGCCATTTCCAATTTGACTGAAATTGTGAACTCTTGGTACAAAGAAAATGTGATGAGAAGAATATTGGACTACGAGACATATAACCAAATTCCATAATATGCTTGTTTAAAAAAAAAAAAACATTATTCTACTACTCTTATTTGAAATGCAGAAATTTACTAAAACTGTAGAAAAACAAATATTTTTGTGTACAGTACGATACATTTTGGGATTTTTTTAACATACTTTCTCCTTATAGCAAGAACAGCTGTCTTGCTTTAACTGCAGTTGACATGCGCACATTTTAAGACCCTGCACTGTGATAACAAGCTCATCTTAAAGTTGTCTTTCTTTCAGTCCACAGGTTCAACGTCAATGTCCAGCCTGGTACCAGACTAGAAAGTGGCCCCGCCTCGCTGCATTTGTGCAACAACTTGCTTGTCATCGCCAGAGACCTCCCTCCAACTGTCATCGGCCAATGGAAAATGTCAGACTTGAGGCGTTATGGTGACGTTCCTAATGGATTTGTCTTTGAGGGAGGGACAAGATGTGGCTACTGTAAGTTCAAGTTATTTTTCTTTATTCAGTGCTGTTCTTTCTTTTTTTTGCTCTTTTCTTTGTTAAATCTCTAATTTAACACTTGATCTTTCTGAAATGCAAAGGGATTCTCAGAAATTATTCACTGAGAAGAAACCCATGTTGATTGAGTTGAATGTGCAGCTTGTTCTTGAACAACGTTATCTCCATTTCTGACTCTTTTTCACTTGGTTTTAGTGCTATTCCCTGCGGTGGAAGTAGCTCAGAGGTGTTTGGCAATAGTAAATGTGAGAATCAGATAACCTCACACTCAACCCGCCTCATTTTCTCGCTCACCCATACTTTTAAAATCAGTACAGATTAATTTTTGTGCACCCACACACAGATTGTGGTAATTTGTGATGTGCTCCAGTATAAGATGTTGCATTAGCACCAGTGAAATCCACCAGCTGCCTCTCTGGCAGATCCATCTGCAGCTGTTCTGTAGCTCCAGCAGCTTTAACACTATGTCTTATATGAAACTTCCTTACAGTGACAGCTGTGTCACAACAGAAAAAGTGTGTTTTATTGCAGTTATAATCAGGGTAATTAATCTGTCACTCCTAATGGTATTCAGGATGTTTGTTGGATGCTGTTTGAATGCATTGTGCAGGTAACTCAGGGCAGTTTTATGTGTTTAGACAGTGAGGCGGCATGTGAAAGGTCTCCTGCCAAGTGGAGAATCTTAAGTGGGCGGGGTGCTTATATCGGACACCAGACTCCAAACGTACCTCTCATTGCTGTAGAAGTACATTAGTACAACATAAGTCACATCTTGTTCTGCACAAAACTGCACCTACAGAATTTCACTAAAAGCCGAAAATCATAAAATTAACTGTTATCATTTAGAAAAGTTACACATTCCATGCATGTTCGTACTAATATTTCAATAATTTAAACAGTAATATTTAGTCATAATTTTATTTAAATATTTTGATATGCATCTTTAAAAACTATTATAGTTATAAATATGATGTTTTTAAATATATTGGCATATTGTATTTAAATATTGCTATATTTTATATATAAAACTAACAATATTTAAATAATAATATTTGAATGTTTTTATAAAATTAAATGTAAAAAATAAACCTACTAAATATTTATTTGAATATTATCATTAATAATGAATTAATTTATATAAATTCATATGTAAACTATGTTCAAAAAATATAATTAAAATCTGCTTTAAAACCATTACTTACACCTTATATGTTTTAAAAATGTACAAAAATCCATTAAAAAAATTAATAAATGGAAATCCACAAAATCAGACAAAGAAATGCATACTAAGACTGCCAACTTCCCATAATTATCTTGTCTGGGGCGTGTATTTGTTAGCCAGTGCGTCACTTCATTATAGTTTGGCAACCATTGACTCTGATTGCTCTCTGCCACACAGAGGTCGTGTCCCTCCCACTGCCATTAGAGTAATTCAGCAGTTGGTTGATCTGGGACAGAGTGAATTAAATAGAAAATATGGCCTTGTTGCTGTTTCTAGCAAGATTCAATGTCACAGGCCACACGCGGTGACAAAACACATTCTGGTATTGCAATTAGTGAGCGTGTCAGCTGTCTCACTTGATTCCAGAGAGTGAACGTGTGTGAGTATGTTCACTGGCTTAGTTTGTCAACAGACTTGGACAGATTGTAGATCACTGTTGTCCCTGCTGTCAGGAAGGGCATTTGTGGAACAATTTGGCTGGCATCAACAATGAAAAAACATGTCATGAGATTTAAAACAAGTTTAAACTGACAATGCAATTCTATATACAAGCTTCTGCAAGTGTTTGATCTTAACCTGATTAGAAATGTTGAACCTGAGCCATACTTTTAGTTGTACAACTTTATATACCGAATAAAAAAAAAAATCCTTAAAAACAGTGAAGTGTATTAGAAAATTCACGTTTTGGACTGGGATACAGGTTTCTTTTATTAAATACTGTTAGTATATGGCTAACTGTTAATATATATATATATATATATATATATATATATATATATATATATATATATATATATATATATATATATATATATATATATATATATATATATATATATATTCAGTCATTAACATATAACAGATACGTC
This sequence comes from Carassius auratus, assembly GCF_003368295.1. Taxonomy (NCBI): domain Eukaryota; kingdom Metazoa; phylum Chordata; class Actinopteri; order Cypriniformes; family Cyprinidae; genus Carassius; species Carassius auratus. Next base: position 14,121,502 of record NC_039243.1, read on the forward strand.
ATTAACAATAAAATGTAAAATATATATAGGAACTATAGCTTTACTATAAAAAGGCCTTTTTATTCTCTTGACATGTTTAATAGCCAAAGTCATGGCCACATGTCTCAAGTATTAATAGCCTGCCAGTGTGTTTATGAATTATGGAACCAAGAGCTAAGGGTGTTATGGTTATTTTTATAATGGACTGTCACTCCTATACTGCTCGCCATCTCCACAGTGAAGCTTAGGGATTTGACAGGACTATATTTACCTCCATGTCTAAGTCTCTTTCCTTATCATGTCTTACAAAGAAAAATAGTCATAAGGGATAGTTCACCCAAAAATGTAGATTGTGATGTTTATCTGCTTACCCACAGGGCATCCAAGATGTAGGTGACTTTGTTTCTTCAGTAGAACACAAATTACAAATTATGATTTTTAGCTTCAATCATTGCAGTCTCTGTCATACAATGCATGGCAAATGGTAACAGAATCTATGAGAGTACAAGTAAACATGCACAGAGAAATCCAAATTAAACCCTGCAGCTCATGACGATACATTGATGTGTAAAGACAGAAAAAGATCGGTCTGTGCAAGAAAATGAAACAGTATTTACATAGTTTTTTTTTTTCACCTCTGATTCATACAATGTCCGAACTGCAGACGTATAGGTGCATTACTGACACCTATCTCTCAAGTGGACCACTGACACTCCTAATTGAGATTGTAGATAGAATTTTGAGAGATAGGTGGCAGTAATGCACTTATAAACCTGCGATCCGCCATAATGCAAAAAGAAGAATGGCTCATGCGCTTGCTGCTGTAAAGCACATTCAAAATAGTGATAAGAAGTTCAATTCTTTTCCGCGAACCGGTTCTTTCGGATGGTTTGATTCAATAAACTGGTTGAAAAAAAAAAACGGTTCACCGGTTCTTTTATGCTCGACGCAATCAAGTCTATCAAACATTCAAATATATAAAGTCAGTAATCATAGCTTCCGTCAGTTAAAAACCTCATAATCATGAAAAGTTTACAATTAAGTTTTGCAGCAACGCACCCAAATATAGTAACAGCAATAATGTGCATACGAGGATTTAAGTCTTGAAGATATAAAGTAAATAAATTAGGTGTCATCAGCGCAGACACCATGATCCATTTACTATACATAATCCATTGACATGTATTTGTTATTAAATGAACTTACGTTTCGCCAGATTGCCTTTCATCCAGACTCGTCCGAAAGAAACGTTTTTTGGTTCAGTGTACTGATGATCCGAAAACCGATGCAACCGGTTCTTGACTCGAGAACGAGAATCGCTCTAACCGGCACGTGCTGCAGTTCAGTATAATCAGCTGCTTTAATCGTGTTCATGTTCTGTTTACTACAAACTAAATTTGTGAATGTGTCATCATTAACTATAAATACAGTACAGATATTTCATAAATCATCCCTTATTCCTATTAAACATAGTCTTTAGAGTCTTAATTATTGTCCAACTTCCCTGAAAACCCCGTTGGCATATACATAATCTACTATATACAGATTAGAAACATTCATCTTAAAAAAAAAAAAGAAAAAAAAATTGTTATTTTATCACACTTTCCGATGTTTAATACTTGAAAAATTACACGCATGCGCAGTATCATCAGTTCATCGGTTCTCAAATTGGACGCGTCCGACAGAAACGATTCTCGGTTCAGTGTACTGGTGATCCGAAAAAACAGATGCAACCGGTTCTTGACTCGAGAACGAGAACTGCTCCAGCAGTGGGCGTGTTCGTTCGTCATCTGGCTCGGCTCGGTGTTCATCTTCAGTTCGGTCTTCACAGCAGTTCAGTCAGTGTACTGTTTGAGTAAATGAATTACTCCAGGATATTGGTTTATTCTGACTCAGAGGGAGTGTCACGTTAAAAAAGTTAACAGCTTAAGTAATTTGTGGATAAATGCTTATTTGAGTCATTTCAAATGATTCAGTTCGATTTGGTGAACTGGTTCAATTGGTTCACTAAGAAGAACCGGTTAAATGGAATAATTCGTTCACGAATCGGAATCCACAATAGTTCTAACATTTCGGACATTGTGTGAATCAGAGGTAAAGTAAAAAAAAAATACTGTTTAGTTTCTTGCACAGACCGATCTTTTTCTGTCTTTACACATCAATGTATCGCCATGAGCCACATTGTTTAATTTGGATTTTTCTGTGCATGTTTTCTTTTACGCTCATAGATTCTCATTAGATTAAAAATCATCATTTGTTTTCTACTGAAGAAACAAAGTCACCTGCATCTTGGATGCCCTGTGGGTAAGCAGATAAACATCAAATTTTCATTTTTGGTTGAAGTATTCCTTTAATGCATCTTCCAGCAAATAAGATCTTTGTTACCCCACTTTTCCCATTGTAGTTGAAGCCTCAAGGCTCTTAAATAGCTTTTGTTTTTCAGTAACTTTCAGCTATGCTTTTGCCAGCACTTAATTTAGTTTGAAAGGTGTTGCAGGATTTGTAGATTCTATAGACGTTTGTATGGAGGAGGTTTGGGCACCAAAGCAGATTTTTATGCTCAATTAAATGTGCAAAAATAAACTTTACGCCCCCCACCCCTTGTTTCAAAGGGTGTACTTCTGTTTAACTTCCATTCATCTGGACAATATAATACAAAAACCTACAGTTCTACAACACACATAAACAAAAATAATCTGTATTGTTCAGAAAAAAACATATCATTCATTCTTTAGTGGTAACCTACCACTGTCTTCTATTACCCTTTACAATAAACTTTAAATGTCTGATGTATTTGTTTGTATGACTTATGAACACATACAGTTTTTCTTGGTTCCACTGTCTTGAATTGGTTTATATAATTTATTTATTTTAGATCGGTGAAATGTGAATGTTCTCATCTGCTCCGAGGAATAGCTCGATGTTCCCCCATTTGTAATAATCTTGTGGTCATTACTGAAACCAATCTTCTATTCAGTGCTATGGACAATTAATATCAATCTGAATTCGGAACGGTGCATAATGTGTTTTGATTAAAACAGGCTCCAGACATTAAGGAGCTATTTCTCTTCTCTCTGTCTCTATAGGGGCTGGTGTTTTCTTCCTAGCATGTGCAGAAGGAAAACAGATCAGTTTTTTGTTTGATTGCATCGTTCGTGGCATATCGCCAAGCAGGGGCCCGTTTGGACTGCATCCAGTCCTGCCTGGTGAGTTTATATTTTTTGGAGGTATGTTATGGAATATCTCAGTTCAGAGATTTCAAAGTTGCCATGTCCTCACTGTTGGCCTCATTAGCTTGATGTGCGTGAGCTGTCAGCTGTGTGTAAGCTCTATGTATGATTGATATGTGGTGTCAAGTTTCCCCCTCTCTTGTTATCTCTTCCAGAACACTCATGTTCTGCTCAGATTGACTGTACTGGTTTTCTGACTTCTGGTTTTATATTTGGAAAATCCCAGAGACTCTAATTTTGTTCATATAAAAATGAGAATATGAGTCGTTAAATTAGTTAATTTTATAGATTCCTCTGATCTAATCAATTTATATTTAATGTTTAAATTGGATTAGCAAAAGTAATGTAACATTTTAACAAGACAAGGCTGTTGAAACGTTTATCTATTTTGTTCTGAAAAGGCCCTTGCAGATTTTTATATCTAGCTGTAGCTGTAGCAGGAAGCTGCAGTCAGACATATTCATTAAGTTATGTGAATTAACAAGTCTTTCTTTGTTATGGAAGTCGCTTTTTGAATCTAGGAACTCAATGTCTCCATCGTGACAGAGGATAGTAATATCTATGACAGTGCATATCTTTTTAATGGAACCCAACATGACTTCCCGAATACTGAATTATTGTCCTGAAAATCAATGTAAGATTCACATTTAGTTTATTGATTGGTCCTAGATAGATTTACCATGTAAGCATAATAGTATATTAAACCTTAATGGGTTTGACATATCATTTTATAGATCAGCCCGCCATGTTGGAACATGGAGAATCGTTTAATTGAGCTGCTGAGACAGTGATATTGAGCTAAAATGATACAGTCTAGCTGGAAGTTTGTGTGCTGTCATGATTCGTGTGAACAGAAACCTGTGTAGAGCTGACATACAGTCGGTAACATGAAAGAAGGATATGGATATGAAGTGGCTTAAAGCTTTTCTGTGGTTCATAGCTAAAATTAGCACAGCTGTGGTTAAAATGACTTTCTACATAGTCAGAGAGCATGCAGGATAGTTCAAACCCTACAAAGGGTTATGCCCAGGCTGCTCCAGGGCTGTTCCTTGTAATAAATGTACTGTGTTGCTTTGAAAAAAATTACTACTCATTTACATACGCATTTACAGAGGTGATCCATTCTGTGTAGACTTCTGTTTTGACAGGAGCCCCCCACCCCCCACCCCATTACATTGACGATGTGTACCACAGCCTTTAAAATATAATTATTCAAAATTCGTAAAGATATTTTTTTTTATTTCTCTGTGGATTAAAAACAAAGACAACACAATCATTCTATGCAGAATTTAGATGATGGTGATAATAGCTTGCCTTGTAATCATGTTGAAAACTTTTCCCCCAGTACTTTCTTCCTCGATTAATTCTCCCCATTTCTGTGATTGCTGTAAGAAAGTCTAAATATATTAATTAAAAGCCTTAAAGTTTGTTTACTTCTGTGTTTATGACAACACATTCTCTGAATTCTCAGATTAATGTAATGCCACATTACAGTAATTCTCGTCTTTCCATCATACTGAGATGTGAGGGCAGTTTTTCTGGATGTCATTAATTTAGTGTATTTGATGTTTTTAAACCTTAGATATTCAGTGAAGTTGGTGCAAGAGTTTGCCAGTAATAACTTGTACAAGTCACTCTTCTGTTTCAGCTTCTCACTTTATTCGGTAATCTGCGTATGAATTTCACAGAGCAGATTGATTGTACAATGACATGCCTCTTTAAATATGCAAAAAGAAACTGCTTTCAGCTTTTTATCTTCACACTCTTAGGACTGTTCTTCTGCTGTACATGTGAAGCTGTTTCAGCTTGCAATTTTTGTTTTGCTTGTGAAATATTGATTTTTTTCAGTCTATTTGCTGCCCATAGCATTACTTGTTCATTGCACTATGTTAGACCAGCTTGAAATTGACTTTTCATGCTAATAAGATTCCAAAAGTATCTACCACTAAAACTGCAAAATCTGTGAGTCTTTATGCCTCCATATTAACTTTTCTATGCTATATTCTGCTGTTCCTTTCCTTTTGTTTTATTCTAGTTGTGTTTTTGAGACTCTTTATTTATTTTTGTTCTCCCCTGACTGATTCATTGTTTCATTCCAGTACTTTGTGTTCAGTGTCCTGATAAATCCTATTGTGAGAGGGAATGATTACCAGCCTTCTGCCTTATTCAGAAGGAGGCCTCAAAGCTTCCCGGGTGTGAGTGTGGATGCACTTGTGCATGAGTGCTTGTGCGAGAGATTATTGCTGTGTGGCAGTGTCTGTGATGTACCAGTGGAAACTGATAAATGTGGTCAGTGGCTCCAGTAATTCTGCCAGCAGAGACAGTGATACAACGGTGATGGATTATATATCTGCTCAGAGACAAATCAGTGCTGTCTGGTACATGTTTCTGTTTCGTTTGTATGTTCATGAGGATATATGATGGTGCATGAGAGTATGAATGATAAATGTTCATTGTATTGGTTTAATTAAAATTGAATGAGATTCTGTTTCCATAGACCCCAGTGCTAACCCATCATCTATAGAAGACAGGATTAGCCAGGAGACCAGTGAGCTAGAGAGACGACTCAGTATGCTGTCCATTTGTAGTCACCACAGCAGTGCAAGTAACACACCAAAATATACAAATAAATATAAACACAGGGGAGATTGTTTTATAAAAAAAAAAAGTGTATATATATATATATATATATATATATATATATATATATATATATATGTGTGTGTGTGTGTGTGTGTATATATATATATATATATATATATATATATATATAATATAATTTTGTTTTTTAAATAATGGTTCATACAAAAATAAAATAATGAAATTCTGTAATGAAATAACATCCTCCTGTTATTCTATTTTTAGTGGATCTCAAAAGAGTAATTTTTGAAGAATCTTTACATATTTCATTCCATACAGCAGCAGTTCTGTCTGTCAAGTGCCAAAAGGACCATAAAAGCACTATAAAATGATCATAAAAGCATTCACATAAAAGCCACTCAAATCCTTTGTGTGGGAAAAAAGACGGAAATTAAGGTTGTTATTTGTTATTATCATTATATGTCAGACGCCAAGGTTTTGTAAGGGATAATGTAGTCAAAGTAAAGCCCGAAACTTCATCCTGAAGGGATTTATTTGATGACTGACTGGCTTTATACTACCATTTTTATCTCTTTACCAGATAATTAAATAAGCATGCAAGAAATACCAATTTGAGTTTGAATTATTTTATCATGTAAAAATAAAGGGAGCACAAAATGGTATAAAAGACATGAAACTTACCATGGTCCAACGTATTGTTTATTCAAAAATACTTGTCCACAGAATGCTGCTATTGGCTAATCAGACAAAAGATTTCCAGAAAAACATGTAGTAATAGATGTAAAAGTCTGAACTCTCACAAGTCATGTGGCTTTAAAGGGGTGGTCTAATGCTACTATATTTCATGCATTCTGACTTCTTTACACTGCTAAAGTGTTGGATCCTCATGCTAAACATGGACAAAGTTTCACAAACTAGCCTAGTTGGACATATGACAGAGTATTTCTGTGCCAAATACAGCCCTTCTGTTACAAACACACCAGGTTTCACCTCCACTCATTCACAACGCACGCCTTCACCTGAGTACTGAGCACATCCACCTGACCCTCATCATTATCCAATCACATCTGCACCATAAATACCACACACACACACTCAGTCAGCGTTCGGTCTCGTTCGTGACAAGGTCTTACCTGTATGCTAACTCTAAGGACTAACTCTTCCTCTACTTACCTCTCTCCAGCGATTCTCCGAAGATCAAGGTCTCCAGTGTGCGTGTGTGTGGTTCACCTCCCTCCTCTGATGTCTTCACCCAGCTATCACAGATCCATTCATCACTCTACCCAACACTACCTGCTCCTCTGCTTGTGTCCTAAATAAACCTATCTTTCTGTTACTCCCGAGTAATCCGCAAGGCACAAGCATGAGCCTCACGGATTCCTTTCAAGATCTGGTCGATGCACTTTGCAGAACACTCACTGCTACACCTGCATCCCCAACACCAGCGAGCACTTCCGTCAACGATGTCAGCACTTCCTCACCTTCCGTTCACTCCTGTCCCATGGCCAGGCCGGCGCCCTACTCTGGTTCGGCGGAGGAGTGCAGTGGTTTCCTCCTTCAATGCTCGCTGGTCCTGGAGATGCAACTGCACTTATATCCAACTGAGAGAGCCAAGGTAGCCTTTGTAATTTCTCAACTGCAAGGTAAAGCACTACTGTGGGCAGATTCTATATGGACTCAAAATAACCCAGTTATCCGGTCTTATTCCAGCTTCATCGACCATTTCCGAGAAGTTTTTGGCAGACCAGCTTGGGACTCATCTATTGGTGAGAAGCTGTATAATCTCAAACCGGGAAAAATGTCTGTCAATGAATATGCCCTTCAGTGCGTCCTCCTTGTCCCATGGTGAGTGCCATTCTCCCTTCAAAATACCAAATGAAACCACTCACCACTGTTGTGACACATACTGCCACTGACATATCTCTTCCAGATTCCACCCTCGATTCTCGGTCAGCCGGCAACTTCATCTCCGGCGCCCTCTGCCGCCAACTCAGACTCGCTACCACGGCAACGCTGTCAGCCTACCAAGTCCACACTATCACCGGCAAGCCGTTGAGTAGAAGATGTGTACGTCGTAGTGTGGGTCCCAGTTCCCTCCAAACCGGACTACTCCATCATGAGGAAATCCATCTGCTGGTTCTGGAGGAATCCACCGCTGACATAATTCTAGGGCGCCCATGGTTAGAGTAGCACAATCCAGTAATCTCCTGGAAAATGGGTGAAGTCCTGAAGTGGGGCGATGCCTGTTTCAGGAGCTGCATCTCAGGTTGTCCAGTCCCACCCACACCTTCCCCTGAACCTTTTCCAGTTTGTTCTACTTCAATAGAGAGCCCAGTGGAAAACCAATCCATTTCCATCCCTACCTGCTACGCCCCCTCCAGTGACGTCTTCTGTCCCAAACGGGCTTCCAAGCTGCCTCCACACCGGCCGTGGGACTGTGCCATCGATCTGCTGCCGGGTGAACCAGTGCCTAAAGGAAGGATATACCCCCTATCCATTCCGGAGGAGAAGGCCATGGAGGAATACATCAAGGAGGCGCTGGCCCAGGGTTACATTCGTCCATCTACCTCCCCTGCTGCTTCGAGTTTCTTCTTTGTGGAGAAGAAGGACGGAGGTTTAAGACCATGTATCAACTATCGGGCTCTCAACAACATCACTGGCAAGTTCAGGTACCCACTTCCCCTCGTCCCAGCTGACTTGGAACATCTCCGTGGTGCCACTGTATTCACCAAGTTGGATCTCCGCAGCGCCTATAACCTCATCCGGATACGAGAGGGGGATGAGTGGAAAACTGCCTTCATAACCCCTGCTGGCCACTATGAATACTGCGTGATGCCGTATGGACCTGTTAACGCCCACTCCGTTTTCTAGGTCTACATTGACGATATCCTCATATACTCCTGGAGCCTGGCAGAACATCAACGCCACGTTGCAGAGGTCCTGCAATGCCTGAGGGCCTTTTAACTCTACCTCAAGGCCGAGAAGTGCTCTTTCCATCAGCCCACAGTGCAGTTCCTTGGAGACAACATCAGCAGCAGTGGCATCCGGATGTACGAGGGGAAGGTAAATGCCATCAGAGATTGGCCCATTCCTACCACCATCAAAGAACTACAATGATTCCTTGGCTTTGCCAACTTCTATAGATGGTTCATTCAAAACTTCAGTACCATCACTAGCTCTCTCACCAGTCCCCTCCGTAACAAACCCAAATCTCTCTCCTGGACCTCTGCCGCCACAGAGGCCTTCCATACCCTCAAAGAGGCCTTTACAACCACCCCACTCCTGGTACATCCCGACCCCGACCCCGACCTACCCTTTGTCGTGGAAGTCAAGACCTCAACTACCGGAGTGGGAGTGGTCCTATCTCAGCAGCAGGAGAATTTCAGTCACCTCCACCCATGCGCCTTCTTCTCCCGGAAGCTCGACCCGGCGGAGGTCAACTATGAAATCGCCAACCGGGAGCTGTTGGCCATTAAGTTGGCCTTGGAAGAATGGCGGCATTGGCTGGAGGGAGCCAAACACCCCTTTCTGGTTCTCACGGATCACAAAAACCTGGAGTATCTTCAAGTGGCCAAAAGGTTAAACCCAAGACAACCCTGCTGGGCGTTATTCTTCACCCGCTTCCACTTTACCATCTCATATCGCCCAGGGGTGAAAAACGTAAAGGCTGACGCCCTGTCCCGGTGTCACCCCCGAAGAGAATCTCGAAGAACCCGAAACCATTCTCCCTGAAAAGGTCATCGTCTACCCTATTACCTGGTCCGCTGAGACACTTCCTCCTACCGATCCTACTACGAACACCCCGCCGGGTTACCCACCGGGACATCAGTATATTCCCAGGACACGGCGCACTCCACTCATTCACTCCACTCACACATCTCTTGGAACTGGTCACCCAGGGGTCAATGAAACCCTCTCGTTGCTTAAAGAATGCTTCTGGTGGCCCAACATGGCCTCGGATGTCAGGAGGTACGTGAAAGGATGCACAAACTGCACCATATCCAAGAGCCCTCACCATCTTCCATCAGGCAAGCTCCATCCTCTGCCGATTCCCGATCGCCTGTGGTCACACCTAGGGGTAGATTTCATTACCAATCTTCCTCCTTCAGATAATAATACCTGCATTCTTGTCATAGTGGATAGATTTTCTAAATCATGTCCTCTTCTCCACCTGAAGGGTCTTCCCACGGCCATGGAAATGGCCGAGTTGTTATTTAACTATATCTTCAGGTATTTTGGCATCCCAGAGGATATCGTCTAGGACCGAGGTCCTCAGTTCATCTCCGTATGGAAGGCTTTCCACTCAATCCTAGGTGTGGCCATCAGCCTGTCCTCCGGATACTATCCCCAGTCGAATGGGCAGATGGAGAGGAAGGTCCAGGAGATTGGACGCTTCCTCCGTACCTTCTGTCACGGCCACCAGAACCTCCTGGAACCAGTTCCTTGGGTGGGCCGAGTACCAACCTCCTCTATTCCCCTGGTCAGGTGAACCCTCGGATGTCACCGGGAGAGCGAGGGGGTCTGGGACGCGGCACACCACCAACTCCAGCGGGCCTTATGCAGATGCAGAACGACAGCCGACCTTTGCCGATCTGAGGCCCCAATGTACCAACCCGGTCAGAAGATCTGGCTGTCCACCCGGGACATCCGCCTGCACCTGCCCTGCCGCAAGCTAAGTCTCAGATTCATTGGCCCATTCACCCATCCTCCAGCAGATCAATGCGGTTACTTATAAACTCCAATTACTCCCTGAGTACCGGATTCACCCCACTTTCCATGTGTCTCTCCTAAAACCTCTGTCTCTCCTTCAACAGAACCTGGAGAAACCGAAGCCCCCCCTCCACTCCTCCTAGAAGACGGGGCGGCCTATGAAGTTAGTGACATCCTGGACTCCCGGCGGCGTGGTGGACAACTTGAATATCTATTTGACTGGGATGGATATGGTCCAGAGGAACGTTCATGGGTCCCACGCAATGACATCTTGGATCCTAACTTACTCGACACCTTCCACTCCAATCATCCTGACCGACCAGCTCCCAGGGGAAGAGGCCGTGGAGAGGGGGGTACTGTTACAAACATGCCAGGTTCCACCTACACTCATTCACAACGCACGCCCTCACCTGAGTACGGAGCACATCCACCTGACCCTCATCATTATCCAATCACATCTGCACCATAAATACCACACACACACTCAGTGTCAGTGTCCGGTTTCATTCACGACAAGGTCTTACCTGTATGCTAACTCTTAAGGACTAACTCTTCCTCTACTTACCTCTCTCCAGCGATTCTCCGAAGATCAAAGTCTCCAGTGTGTGTGGTTCACCTCCCTCCTCTGACGTCTTCTCCCAGCTATCACGGATCCATTCCTCACTCTACCCAACACTACCTGCTCCTCTGCTTGTGTCCTAAATAAACCAATCTTTCTGTTACTCCTCAGCCTCCCGAGTAATCCGTAACACCTTCTGGGTTGCAATAAGTTTTGGAAAGTTTTTTTTTTTTTCACGAGTATGGCCATATAAGACATCTTAAAGGATGGAATTCCTTGTATTGGCACTTCTCCCGGAAGAGTACTTGCACACACATCAACCAGAGCAAGGGCAGCCTAACAACATGCTTTATTCGGATTACGGAAGTTGTCGGCAGCGCTGAACAGGACTTTTTAGACCACAAAATCAACAGTGTCACCAAAGAAAAAAAAAATATAAGTCAAAGTTTTTGTTCCTGTTTTTTGTCGATGTCACAGCTTTGCAGATCATCGCAAAAAAAGGTTTCTTCGTCTTGAAGTGGCACTCTGCAGATCGATCAGTGTTCGACATTAAAGTACCACAAGAGTTATTCGAAGGCATTCCGGAGCGGTCTTTTCTCTATAGCTCTCACAGTACTTTGATGCCATACACGAGCTGTATCTGTCTTTTATAAATCTGATTAAACTAAAGACTCTTCAGAGATATGAAGGTTGCACTTTATTTTACAGTACATGTACTTAGATGTACTTATAGTGTACTTGCAGTGTATTTATCTAAGAAAGTTCTGGTAATACAAGGTAACTACATGGGGTAGGGTTAGGTTTAGGGGTAGGTTCAGGGTTAGTACCTAGTTATTACATAGTTATTGTAATTACAATAATAAGTACATAGTATGTACATGAGGAACAGGACTGTAAAATAAAGTGCTACCGATATGCAATACTACTCTATAGGTACGCAAGACTAACACAAGGTTGGCAGAAATTGTGTTTGTTATGTCCACTTTAAAAGACTTAATGCACAGAAATGTGGTGCAAAGACTTAAAAAATTCTCCTTTGTGTTCCACCAAAAAATAATTTAACATTTTCATATAACTCAAAATGTAACAGTTTTTTTTTTTATCTAACTCCTGTTTTAAATGGATGTATAGCTCTAACATTTGGTAATCCCATCCTCTCTTTTTCACAATTGGTCAGCCTCCACCTTCAGTTATGGTTGCTCCTTGACAGGAGATGATCGGAGCATCTCCAGCTCCTCTGAGACCAGCCTATCTGAGAACAGCTTGGGAAGCCGCCTGGCGATATGGCCTGAGCCGGTCAGACACCCCACCCCTGTCGAACCGTCATTATCATCATCCCTGTTAGGGGTTGCGATATCTGAGAGTACAGCCTGTTCTGTCAGCACGTCCAGTGATGACCGTCTATATGGAGTGATGATGGGAGGGCTTCGTCCACCATCCAAGTATCCTCACCCTAGAGGCCTTCAAGAGGTGGGACGCCAGAGCTCAACAGACAGCGGTATTGCCACTGGAAGCCACTCTTCGTATTCTGGAAACTTCTCCTCCTACACTGGTAGTATGGATATTGGGCATGGAAAGACTGATGAGTTTGGATCCTTAACAAGCCTTCCTCAAAACTCCAATTCAAACTCTAACTCCCTTATCAACACTCCAGTACCAACAATCCCACTAATTCCTGTGCACAAACTGTGTGTGTGTCCACTCAGAGAGGCTGCTCAAATGCAGGCCACCATGTACCAGGTACCAAACCCACCTCTGCAGCATTATGACATCCCTCGCAAGCTCCTACAACGCCAATCATCCAATCAGGAACAGTTTTGGACTGCCACAAGCCATGGACAGAGGCCTGAATGTGGAGCCTTGGGACCAGATGGCATCCCTGCAGATGATAACCCCAAACAAACTGTGAAGGAGCAACTGTGGTGTGGTGAAGGAACAGCACCCACTGAAGGTTCCACCATACCACAGTTGCATCCCACCATATGTCCCGACTGTGGGGGAGGAAAGGTAACAAGATTTGTTTTTCATTGTTTTTTTGTTGTTGTTGTTCCTTGCGTCTGATCTATTTTACATTTTTCACCTGTTTCGGATGAAACACTATATTAAAATTTTTTTTTTTTCTTCTGAGTTTCTTGTATTACTTATTCAGAGCTGCTGAAAGACCCCCACAGAATCAACTGCAGTAAATAGTCCAGTGTAGTTCAGTTTCAGGAAGAAGTGTTTTTTTTTTGTGTGTGTGTGTGTGACTTAGAAAAAACATATAGTGCAAAATATGGAATATTATATAATATTTTCAGCATCATCACTCCAGTCTTCAGTCACATGAGCCTTCAGAAATCATTGTAATATGCTGATTTTGTGCTCAAAACACATTTCTTATTATTATTTTCAATGTCTGAAACAATTGTGCTACTTTATATTTTTGTGGATTATTGTGAAATAGATTTATTTTTTCAAGAATCTTTGATGAATAGAAAGTTCAAAAGAGCAGCGATTATTTGAAATAGAAATTTGACCAGACATTTGATCACAAGCGTTTCCACATTTTTGTTAGTTATGTAGAGTTGTTCAGTATGTAAAGACAATTATAGGATTGCATTAATGTCACCTCTTAAAGGACTGCGTAAACACACCTTTTCCAAAATAAAGTGGCTTTTCTTTTGTCCATTTATTCTTGAACACCTAAACTTCACCAACAAAATGAGACTTTTGCAACAGATCAGGGCCAGGTTTCCTGATAATGATTGATCTTAGCGCTTAAGAGTAATTTTATGACCATTGGTTATTGTTTCACATGCGTTTCCCAACAATGCACGTAAAGCAATCGGACGTAGCTGTGCTTTAAGTGCTACTTAGGAGTCGCTAACCGTTTGTCAAGTGCTGAAATGTCACCTTATAGAATGGCTCATAATGGCTCATGTAGTACACGATTGTTTATTGATGTTATCCTAATGCTGCATTCCAGACAGACAACTTGGATATAATAATTATAATACCATATTATATTTCAGGGTGTCCGCGGGGTTTTAAAAAGTATTAAAAAGTGATAAATCAAAATGGTCAAATTTAAGGCCATTAAAAGTGTTAAATGTGGTCTCAGAGGTATTATTTTTTTCCAAATTAGGTATTATTTTTTCCAGACTATCAGGTGTCTTATTCTGATTGAAATTCTATCTGCGTTCGTGTTAGTTCGTTTATATGGGCTTTAGCATATCTGGGCACATAATCAAAGATCTTCCGTCTCCATCTCACTGTATGTTTGATGCTGACGTCATATTCAGTGGTCGTTCGGCATCATCTCGGAACACTGCGCGCTCAACAGAAGTGGCTGGCTTACGTTTTATTTTAGACTTGCTTCAAGGCATATCTTCAACGACTGGACAACCATCGTCGTCTTCATGGACAAATGCAAGTTTTCTAATAGCTGGGTTAACGACCCAGCGTTTAAGGACTGGCTAAGGTCTGTACAGGGAATAACAGGCAGTAGTGTTGTCAAAAGACCCGGTACTTCGGTACCAAGTCGGTACTAAAAATTTTTAAATGTTTCTTTAAGGACCGGTAGTACCGAGGTCCCGTTCAAACCCGGTTCTTGAGGCATACAGCGCTATGATTTCAGCGAAGCAGAAAACGAGTACGGAATCTCAAAATCCAGTCATGTAAATGAAACTTACATTTTAATATGGACAGTCATGGAATTTGTGAAAGCATAAATTAATCAAATCAAATCTCCATATGGACCAGTATCTGTAAATGTTAAGCCGCAAAAGTTGTTTGAAACATGAATCCGTGTTCTGCGCGTCTCTGTGTGAATTAATGAATGGCAGAGACGTGCGGGTTTGTTTACTACATAGACTGAAGCGCATGACGCTTGCATTAATTTCAGCATCTGTTGTCTTCTCCTGTCAAAATAATGGAGTTCATTTAGAATTATTCATATTCATTTTCGAAAAAGCAGAAGACATACCGGTTTCTCCGGTAGTGGGCGGAGCTAATGCGCAAATAGCAATTTCAAAATGACAAATATGCATTCATTAGGCCTAAAAGAAAATGTTTACATAAGGGCATTGTGCTAGAAATATTACTATTATTTAGTAAAACGTATGTGATACTGCTAGTTCTGTTGCAAAAAAATAAAAAAACTTTATTTAAAAAAAAAAAAAATCTCAATATTTCTTCCATGTTTTAATTTTAATAGCAAATCCCCTTTATTTACCAAACATAAAATGTGTTTAAATTTGATAAATTAAAAGACAAATTAAATTTGGGTGAAACTTGTTTACTGTTTTTCATAATTATATAACTTGTAGAAAAACTTTAAACACAATTCTAAATAAGTATAAAGAATGGCATTGGTTTTATTTTTAGTGCTAAAAAGTTATTTTTTTTTTAATTAGCAAATTTTTGTGTTTTGCTTTGGTACCGAAATTGGTACAGAGAACCGTGGATTTTCACTGGTATCGGTACCGAATACTGAAATATTGGTACCGTGACAACACTAACAGGCAGGCTTATTGTTCGGTCTATCCATTTTGTCCATTGCACATTTTATGGTATTTGTTTTATTTTTATTTACTAAGTGAAATAAATGTGCAATATGCTGTCAACATCAGTCTCAAAATCTATTATTTTTTGTATGTTATATATGTCAAAATCTGTGTAAATAATAGAAAGGTCGCTGATTAACACTTGCAATTCAGTGTCGTGATGGTTTTAAAAAATATTCTGAAGGTAGTGAAAAAGGTATTAAAAAGTAGTAAATTTAACTTAATGATTGCTGTATATACCCTGATTATATATACTTTACATAATAATATATAATATACTTTATATACTTATATAGGTAATATATGTTAGCCTGAATGCACTGTAAGTCGCTTTGAATAAAAGCGTCTGCTAAATGCATACATTTATTTAAATTAATTAATTTATATACAGTATAGAGAGAGACAGTGAGACGTTATTTCCATGTCCAATACATAGCTGGTTTTCATGCACTTCAGCAAGTCATTGACATATTTTACCCCCCAGTCTTTGAAACATTTTCTACATTACTTCTATTATTTTTTTTCAGTCATTTAATTTAAATGTGTATTTACAATTTTCCCTGCCCTTTTTAATAAATTCATTTATAAATTAATAAAAAATAAAATAAATAAAACAAGTTATAAAGTGTACAATAAATCACAATCAAATCCTTATATTATAATCACATTGCACTTGAATCAAGTTAAAGGTGTAATCTGTCGATTGTCCTTCAGGTGATCAGATAAATCTGTCTTATTACGATGGACTTAGGGCTTAATGATTACTCCAGAGCACTCATAGATCTACGATGATTTTCAAGTGCTACTTAAGTTACGATGCTTTTGGGAAACAGACAGTAATATTAAGATCAGTCATACAATCGTTTTTACGAACTTCTTAGGCTTACGAAGCTTTTGGGAAACTCAGCCCAGGGCAGTGTTGAATGAGCAGTTTTCAGTTTATTTTCTTTTTTTCGTTATGCACTCCTCTAATCAGCGAATCCAGCGTTCCAGCACAAATCCAAAGACTGTTCCAGCCGTCTGTGTCTCTGGATCATGCTCAGCCATCACGTTGATGCATCAGTAGGGAGGCACAACCAGTTTGCAGAATGAATTTAAATGTGTTTGTCATCTCACCACATGCTCCGGGTTGAGCTACAAAAACAGCCTGCTTTGACCAAACAGCAAACAAAAAATCCTACCGTTTTCCTATTCAGGGCAATCAATATTTTGCACAGGCTTGTGTTGGGTGTTGGTGTAGTCAGTCAATGCTAGCTGTAAAATGTAATTTAAAGAAGTAAAAACAGCAACAGCTGAAGTGGTGAGAAATATGCTGGAGAAAAATATTTCTTATATATTTCCACAAATTTTTGGTTCAACAGTGACTTTGAAATATTTTTGTCATGTACAGAAGCAGCAGAAATGGCTGGCTTTGCCAATTAAAGAAAATAAATACTGCATTAAACAAGTTTGCTGCTGCTTTGGGATTTCCACATTTCTTTCGTGTTTGTTGTAGGTGGAGCAGAGGAGCAGGTGTGAGACGAGAAGCAGTTCTGAAGAGCAAACTAACGGTGAGCATTATACATTTATCTGGTTTTAAAATAATATTGACGTTAAAGGCCTCCGAGGACACTGTCCTTCAGTCAGTTAACAATACATGGATTTCATTTCATGCCTCTCTCATCCCTGAGTACATAAAGCTTTCAACCAGATCTCTGTGTCTGTATCGACTGATAAAGTGATTCTAGTCTCAGCATTGTCACGTTCTAGCTAAACATAGTAACCATGAGGAGAAATTGTGATGCTTTGTCACTGGATATCTTATGCTTGTGTGTGCAATATACCAAGTCCAATTGTTTTTCTGCTGATTAAGAATTTAATGATTTGGAGCGTATATGAAGCTCTTCATTCATTTTTTTGTTTATCCTGCTCAGCTGAACCAAAAGGCAAATATGTGCAGAGGGCATACATGACTGATTCATCCAGGTGGCCACAGTTCAGAGCTGGAGATTACGGTAATAGATACAGTATTGTTCAAAATAATAGCAGTACAATGTGACTAACCAGAATAATCAAGGTTTTTAGTATATTTTTTATTGCTACGTGGCAAACAAGTTACCAGTAGGTTCAGTAGATTGTCAGAAAACAAACAAGACCCAGCATTCATGATATGCACGCTCTTAAGGCTGTGCAATTGGGCAATTAGTTGAAAGGGGTGTGTTCAAAAAAATAGCAGTGTCTACCTTTGACTGTACAAACTCAAAACTATTTTGTACAAACATTTTTTTTTTCTGGGATTTAGCAATCCTGTGAATCACTAAACTAATATTTAGTTGTATGACCACAGTTTTTTCAAACTGCTTGACATCTGTGTGGCATGGAGTCAACCAACTTGTGGCACCTCTCAGCTGTTATTCCACTCCATGATTCTTTAACAACATTCCACAATTCATTCACATTTCTTGGTTTTGCTTCAGAAACAGCATTTTTGATATCACCCCACAAGTTCTCAATTGGATTAAGGTCTGGAGATTGGGCTGGCCACTCCATAACATTAATTTTGTTGGTTTGGAACCAAGACTTTGCCCGTTTACTAGTGTGTTTTGGGTCATTGTCTTGTTGAAACAACCATTTCAAGGGCATGTCCTCTTCAGCATAGGGCAACATGACCTCTTCAAGTATTTTAACATATGCAAACTGATCCATGATCCCTGGTATGCGATAAATAGGCCCAACACCATAGTAGGAGAAACATGCCCATATCATGATGCTTGCACCTCCATGCTTCACTGTCTTCACTGTGTACTGTGGCTTGAATTCAGAGTTTGGGGGTCGTCTCACAAACTGCCTGTGGCCCTTGGACCAAAAAAGAACAATTTTACTCTCATCAGTCCGCAAAATGTTCCTCCATTTCTCTTTAGGCCAGTTGATGTGTTCTTTGGCAAATTGTAACCTCTTCTGCACATGCCTTTTTTTTAACAGAGGGACTTTGCGGGGGATTCTTGAAAATAGATTAGCTTCACACAGACGTCTTCTAACTGTCACAGTACTTACAGGTAACTCCAGACTGTCTTTGATCATCCTGGAGGTGATCATTGGCTGAGCCTTTGCCATTCTGGTTATTCTTCTATCCATTTTGATGGTTGTCTTCCGTTTTCTTCCACATCTCTCTGGTTTTGCTCTCCATTTTAAGGCATTGGAGATCATTTTAGCTGAACAGCCTATCATTTTTTGCACCTCTTTATAGGTTTTCCCCTCTCTAATCAACTTTTTAATCAAAGTACGCTGTTCTTCTGAACAATGTCTTGAACGACCCATTTACCTCAGCTTTCAAATGCATGTTCAACAAGTGTTGGCTTCATCCTTAAATAGGGGCCACCTGATTCACACCTGTTTCTTCACAAAATTTATGACCTCAGTGATTGAATGCCACACTGCTATTTTTTTGAACACACCCCTTTCAACTAATTCAACTAATTGCCCAATTGCACAGCCTTAAGAGCGTGCATATCATGAATGCTGGGTCTCATTTGTTTTCTGAGAATCTACTGAACCTACTGGTAACTTGTTTGCCACGTAGCAATAAAAAAATATACGAAAAACCTTGATTATTCTGGTTAGTCACATTGTACTGCTATTATTTTGAACTATACTGTATGCCCCTACTTATACAGTATATCACCATCTGATGGCTGCATTTCATTCACTCGGTTTCATTGGTAACTGCGCATAAATTGGGTTTGTGTTATGGTCTTGCAGGAGA
This sequence comes from Carassius auratus, assembly GCF_003368295.1. Taxonomy (NCBI): domain Eukaryota; kingdom Metazoa; phylum Chordata; class Actinopteri; order Cypriniformes; family Cyprinidae; genus Carassius; species Carassius auratus. The sequence continues at coordinate 14,140,867 of NC_039243.1, forward strand.
GACTGGACTGACAGTCATTGACAAACTTCAAGGTGATTCTGTTAACTACATAAATATCCCCATCAGTCCTATGTCTAAAGGCCAGCTGCACTACATGGAACTGGATCTGCAGGACCTTCCAGAGTCAAGTCACACTGGCAGAGGTACACTGTGTTCTTCTCATATTCAGACACCAGATATAATTTTTGATATTTTTTTTTTTACTAGTGGGTGCAGGATTATACCCAAAAATTCTTCATACATGGGACTACCAGTAAAATTGATAAAAAAATTTGGGACCAAAAATTATTCAGACACTTTGACCGGACCATGTTTTATGTGCAAGGACTTGCACTGATTTGTTCATTGACATAAATACAAGGCCATCCTTAAGAGAAGGACCCTGTGGCAAATGAACGGAACTTGCACATTTGAAAAAATAATTTCTTAATATTAATATATGTTTATTATTATTTGTAAACAGCGGTCGGTTCCTGTACTAAATATGCCCACATTGACATCACTGCGAAGGAGACCGCACAGAGGGTGGGAGCCCAGCATGTACAGGGCCGAGAGGAGAGACTACAGAACCCACAACACAAGAGGAGAGGAACACTCACCTGAACATATAACATGGAGACAAAACGTCTGAGACAACATTGAAAAAAAATCTTTTAAACCTAGTTCTTACATTTTATTTATTTATTTTTTTAAGAAAAATGTATATATTTAATATAAAATATTTTGAGATGCTGTCATATTTTTAGGTCACTTTTTTGAATCATGAGCAGAATTTTAAAGAATTTTTCCATAATTTTTTAATTTCCTTGCGTCCACTGAAGTACAAAATGTGGATGATCAGGTTTTACACAAACGTTCATACAAGTTCATGCAATTCCATGTAATTTGTCCTTTTTGAATCAACAAAGAAGATACCAAATATTAAGAAATTATTAAATTCATATGCATTTTTCAGTTCAATGTTTGTTTTTCTCGATTTATGCTGAAAAAAATGCAAAGTAAAATTATATTTGGCAGGTGTCTCAGCGGTTCTCAACCTGGGGTCCAGGGCCCACTAGGGGGCCTCAGCATGAGTCAAATATATTGAAATTAACATTTATAAAACTTTCAATATTAATGTTAAAAATAATATTAATGTAAAAAAAAAAACCTCTAATCTAAACTATAAAATGAGGAATGGGAAAAGCACACATACAACCAAGATATAAACTGAAAAATATAGGAGGGCCTTCAAATATTTGGTTATACATTGGCCTTCAGGTGAGAATTGCTTTCCAGTATATGCTAATTGTATTTCTGCATTGTAATCTATGTACAAATTTGTGGATGACTGTATTATTTTCCATGATTAAAATGAGAACAGGGTAACAGGGTCAAAGATTTAAGAATGAGTGCGTAGTTAATATTAGAGTTGTTTGTGACAAACATCTAAATGTTGGAATTGTTTAAACCGAGGATGCTGATTCAAGTCTACCTCGGGACAACACTGTCAATCATGGTAATGGACTTTATATTCAATGCTGTTTAGAGATTCAGTCAATATAATGGTTGACTCAAGGTCTACCTTGCCAAATCCAGCTAATTAAGTGCTTGAGCTTGGCTTTCTTTTTTCTTTTTTTTTTCTTTCTCCATTACATTTTAGACTTTTCAATCCGTTCCTCTGAAGCACATCTTTTTCCTGAATCTGTCATGTTATCAAAATATTAAATCACGCCTGTTCAGGGTTGGTACCATTGTTCATGACAACTCATCACTACTCAGTACCATTTCAAAATAATTTACCCCATAGCCTATAGCTTCCTAATGACAATGTTCAATTCATGTACAATGTACCTTTATAAGCCTGGGCCATCTGTGTTGGATAACATTTTAGAATACAGCATATGTGACCTCTGAATGATTATAGCTAACAGTTGTCCTGTTATGGTAAAAAAAATAAAAAAAAATAAAAAATGGTATTCAGAGTTCATTGTGTTGCAGTCCATTTTGGGAAATCTTATTCGTCAAGTCCTGCAAGTGTTTCTTCATCTAAAAAAACAACACAAAAAGTGTGACAGCATTATTACAGACTCGCACTCCATAACCCTTACATTGTTCTTAAAGACTATGCTAAAAGAAATTATATGTTTATGATATTCCTGAAAAAGTCCATAAAGTACAACCATCCCAGCTCTACCTTGTATCCCATTTCTCGTGCTTTCTCAGCAAGAGCATTGTATTTCTCTTTGTTTCTCGTTATGTGTTCTTTGTCTCCCAAAGCCTCCACATGCTTCAGTTTCTGATGAGACAGTTCCAGCTGCTCCTGATAGTGCTGGTGCTTCTCAACCTTTGTTTCAAAGTGTCTAAGTTCCTCCTAAATGAGAGAAGAGGGGAAAACACAAGACTGCAGATAAGCAAATAGCATCAAATATTTTGGAAAAAAAGGCAGTGCATATTAAAACTAAACTCAAATGCAATATTTAGCGGTAGCTGTGCAGTAATAATCTGAATGTGCTGACACAAGTAAAGCTTACTTTAAGAGAGTCAAGTTCGACTTCAGTCAGATTAGATCTTTTTGCCATCTCCCAAAGTTCTATGACTCTTGGCTCCTTAAATTCTGCAGCAGACAAAGTTATGAGCGATAGAGAGCATTAGAAAGCCATGAGGCAATTCAATTATTAAACATGGATTCAACCTTAGCAAGGGTCCCCACCACTGTCAGCACTGTAACCCTCATGGGTGATCTTGCGGAGTCGTTCAAAGCCCTGGTTAAGGTCCCTCATTCTCTGCTTCAGATCTGAATGTTTCTGATGGAGAACATGTTCCTTCGTGTCACCCTCCAGAGGACTGATTACGTTCTTATGGATCTCTTATGGAAAGAAGTGCAAGAGACATTTATTGACCAGGTTCTGAAAGACTGAGAATCTGCACAGGAGGTTACAGTTTAAACAGTGCCATTATTAAACTACTGGGGTGCATTTCCAAAAAGCATATTTAGCCGACTATGGTCACAAGTTCCAGTATTACAGTAGGTAATAATACACATTCCAAAACAAAATCACAAACAAGTGTGGTTGAAACAACTGTTCTCAAACTGTGGTTAGAAATATAGTTTATGACATTTTTTTTTTTTTTTTTTTTTGTGTGTTTTTTTTTTGTACTTATTGAAGATTCTTCTTTTTGGAATTAGCAGAATGATTGTGAGTTAATATTGTTGATTGTACTGTCACTGGAATAGGACAACACTAATATGTGGCAACTGTCTTATCGATTATAGTAGATACCTACGGTTTAAATGTAAAAAAAAGGGGGTAGGCGTCAATAAGCTTAAGCTTCTGCCTACTCCTTTTGAGCATCAGATCCACGGTTTTATTTATTTGTTTTAATGTACTTGATCATCTGCGCATGTATCCTTTTTGGTTTCGCCTGTTGTGTTGTGTTGATGATTGTTAGTTGTTACTATGTTGATTTTGTGGAATTCTGATGCCCAAATAAAAACAGATGATGATGATGATGATGACATTGAGATTCATTCTATTAAACAAAACAAAATGAAACACACACACATACATACTGTGTGTATATATATATATATATATATATACATATATATACACACTGTATATATGAACACACACACGTGCATAAATGTGTAAAGGAATCCTGAAAACAACTGAAGTGAGACTGAACAATGACTATGGTTTCGGGAAAAAGTTGTGACTTGCTAGCTCCAATGATACGTCCCACTACAGCATACAATCAACCTGAAGGATTTTGTATATTTCTAGAACTGATTGCTAGATAAAACTTTAGAATAGGGAACACCTATTTACTATTAATTAACAGTTTTCCATTAATAAACTCTTAATTTGCTGCTTATTAATAAAATATTTGTTACGTTTAGGTATGGCGTAAGGGATCTAAAATATGGTCATGCAGAATAAGGCATTAATATGTGCTTTATGAAGTACTAATTAGCAGTCAATATGCTAGCAATATGCATGCTAATAAGCAGCTAGTTAAAAGTGAGTATTGGTCTTTAAAATAAATTGTTACAAATGCTATTAGAGATCCTATGTTATGAAATCTTGGAACTAAAAACACGCCCAAAGTCTAACCTTCGGTCCGGCTGACAGTGTCCATGACAATGTTATACTCATTGAGTTTGTCTTTGTGGTGATGGAATTCTCTCTGCAAGGTCTGGAGCTCCTCGTCAGAGAACTTGCCAGAAGTCTTGGCCTGAGGATCAAAGGTTGAAGAGAACGTTTAAGCAAAGTCAGTAATAAGTGAACAAGTCAGTAAGCCTAAAATGAGTAACACATTCACACTCCAGGAGATGTTCTGCCCCATCAGTTACCTTGTTCCACAGCTTGTCCAGCCTCGGGTCATCAAATGTATCTCCATCTTTAACATCATGATCTTTAAGTCTGTTGCTGTCCAATGCCCGGGTGTCTTTTTTCCCATCCATTCCATACTTTGCTAGAATAACTGTGCAAAGAAATGTATTTATTATATTTAAATTATAGTCATTTTAGTTACCAGTTTGCTATATATCATAAAAACAATAACATTTTCTATTCAGTATATCCCATCCCAACTTCCAGTAGCAATAGGAAATGAATCACCAAAGATATACATTTTTTTGTTAAGTTTTGAGGTCTTAATGCCATAATCCATGAAAAAAATTGTCAAATCCTACTATTAAAATTGCGTCTGAGCTTGGCTTCTCTTTCTCCATCCTCATCCAACCCTTCTGCTTTCAGTTTTTTCCACTGAAGTTCATCTTTCTCCTGGATCTTCAAGTCACTGTGCAGTTCTGAGAGCCGCACCGGTGCAAGCTGCATCTGAAGCAAGAGGTGGTGATGAACAATTACAGTGAGGAACATTCAATTATAATCTGAGCAGTCATTAAATAATATAGAGAAAGATTTAAACACAAAGATAAAAGAAGGACAATCAGAAAAGGCCAAAGTTAAGTATTGTATATTTTTAATCTGTCAAATGACTTACTCTTATCGCCTTTTCCCAAACCTGGTTTAGTTTGGCAATCCTGAATTCCACTTGATTGTTGTTTTTATCAGATGCCTGTTGTTCATTCATTTCTTTTGAGTACTTCCCCGCCATTGCTCCGATAACAAACAAAGAAATCAAAATTATGAGCTGCATTTTCATTCTGACACACAAGAAGCGAATTAGTGAATAAGGTATGGAAGTCTGCAATGTTTTCTAGAGAGCATCTGCAGCGCTATTCAGGAAGAGCTTCGAGAATCACATGATTGAACGTCCAGCTGCGCATTGCGTCATGGGTCTTGTAGTTTTAAATTTCTTGGACATTTGCGCTTTGGAGCGAGTGACTCGACGTATAAAGACTACAAATCCCACACAGTGCTGCTTGCTCGTTACCTAGTAACAACGCGTAAAGAGGCTTTGAGCAAATGAGATCGATCCACGCACTGGGAATGAAGGGATGCCCACTTGCTGCCATCTACTTATGCTTATTAAAACTGCCTACAAGATTAGATTTTAAATCTGATCAAATCACTAACTCAGACATCCCAAAAGTCTAATATTAATTTTTAATCCTTGAGTGTTCATCCGTCTGTTAGATTTTAAATAAAACAAATAAAATCCAATGCCTGGGAAGCTAAACTAAACTAAACTAAAACCCAATATAAATGTCAGTTATCTACTAGAGGTGTGAACACTTGCAATCTGGCTTGCTCAAGCCTGCTACCTATACTGAAACTTGTATTTGACGAATTTCCAAATTAGAAAGCTAGTAGTACTAACTGCTTTCTAATATTGAAGATAATACAATGATTATAGCAAACAAGATGAGACCAGTGGAGATTCCTCATAAAAGCCATAAAATGCATGAATTATCAGGATACTAGGTTTCTATGTTTGTTCCAAATTGTGCCACCAGCGCTATCTCTATTGTATCATTAAACCTAAAAAATGAAACCCAGTATAGGCTAAAGAGTATTTAATCAAGCATCTTTATATCTTACAGTAGCAACAAAAGAACACTAGCCTATTAAATCCTAATTGCTTGGTTAACCCATTTGCTTTGATGATAAATAATTGGATACATTTATGAAACGCTGATTGTTATTGTCACGGTTTTACGCTGCCTGAAGGAATACGGAGTCGAGGATAAACGGAATAAGGCTTTTAATATATCCAACACAGGGGATATCCAACATGGAGCACAGAGGTAGACACACGTAAGTAGCAAGTGAGCACAAGTGAGCACAAGTGAGAAGACCCGACAAAACAGAACTGAAGGGACACGGCTTATGAACCACAGATAATTGGGGAAACACAGGTGGATGGAATCATGAAATTAACAGGGACATGGAACACATGAGGAAGATAATGGACACACCTGGGAACTAATCAAACACGGAAAGACAGAAACTGGGTCACGGGCAAAAACACATTAAATGAGTCCAGGTGTGTGACAGTACTCCCCCCTCCCGGTAGGTGCGTCCTCGCACCGTAGAAACAACAGGGGGAGGCGTAGGTGGGAACTTGGGAGGAGGTTCCGGTGGAGGACGGACTTCCAGGAGGGGGCCAGCAGACAGGGACCACAGAAGGAGGAGCCAGGGAGGAGACGACGGAGGAAGGAGCCAGGGAGGAGACAGGAGCAGGAGGAGCCAGATGGTCCACCAGAGACCAGCCAGGACTGAGATCCAAGGTGGAGTCGACGGCGGGAGGAGCCATGGTGAAGGAAGGGTCGACGACACCAGGGGGCCGACAGGCGGAGACTGCACCGGTGGGTGAGGAGCCCAAGATGGAGCAGCACAGCCGCAGAGCCAGGGTGACGACGAGGATCCAGAGGGCCTAGGTGGAGCTGAAGGCTCAGGCGACCAAGGTGGAGGCGGGGTCCCGGCAGACCGCTGTGGAGCCGGAGTGACCGAGGATGGAGGTGGAACCGGAGGGAAGGAGGAGCCTGACAGAGCCGGAGGGATGGAGTGACGAGGTGGAACCAGAGGAGTGGAGTCCCGAGGCGGCGGATGGTCGACGACTGACCAAGGTGGAGCCGGAGGGACGAGGGAGCCCGGTGGAGCAGGTGGGATGACAGGCCACGGTGGAGACGAGGGAGCTAAGAGCCAAGGCGGAGCCGCTGGTTGAAGGACCGAGGAGGAGTCCAGGGCTCGGAGGCTGGAGGCGGAGACAGGGCCTTAACACGCCAAGGCGGAGCTGGAGACTGGCAGTCCAGCGGCGAACCACCGCGCCCCGATGGCGCGGACTGAGGGTGAGCTGCGGGACTGGCTGGCACCAGCAGGGATGACGAGGAACTGGCTGGTCTAGGAGGAGGAGAGAGGAGAAGGATGGGAGGAAGGACAGGAGGATCAGGACTGGACGGAACCAGCGAAAGAGGAGTAGAGGGACCAGCAGGTTTGGGAGGAGGCGGGAGAGGGAGGCTGGGAGGGAATACAGGAAACACAGAAGATTCAGGGCTGGGCGGAACCAGTGGTGAAACAGAAAAATCATGGCTGGGCGGAACCAGCGGAGACACAGAAAATTCAGAGCTGGGCGGAACCAGCGGAGACACAGAAGATTCAGAGCTGGGCGGAACCAGCGGAGACACAGAAGATTCAGAGCTGGGCGGAACCAGCGGAGACACAGAAGATTCAGAGCTGGGCGGAACCAGCGGAGACACAGAAGATTCAGAGCTGGGCGGAACCAGCGGAGACACAGAAGATTCAGAGCTGGGCGGAACCAGCGGAGACACAGAAGATTCAGAGCTGGGCGGAACCAGCGGAGACACAGAAGATTCAGAGCTGGGCGTAACCAGCGGAGAAACAGAAAACTCAGGGCTGGGCGTAACCAGCGGAGAAACAGAAAACTCAGGGCTGGGCGTAACCAGCGGAGAAACAGAAAACTCAGGGCTGGGCGTAACCAGCGGAGAAACAGAAAACTCAGGGCTGGGCGTAACCAGCGGAGAAACAGAAAACTCAGGGCTGGGCGTAACCAGCGGAGAAACAGAAAACTCAGGGCTGGGCGGAACCAGCGGAGAAACAGAAAACTCAGGGCTGGGCGGAACCAGCGGAAATGGAGCAGAGGAAATGACTGGAGGAGGTAGGAGTGGGAGACTGAGAGGGTATACAGGGGAATCAGGGCTGGACGGAACCAGCGGGGAAACAGGAAAATTAGGGATTACCTCCATAGACCAGTCCATCAGATCCAGAGCTTGCTCCATATGACCTTCAGAGACTGTATACAGCTCACCCTCAGTCGCAGGAGTGTGGGCAGGGCTTTCCTCCACGCCCTCGATCTCCACGAGGACTCCCACGATGCACGGTGTTGCCGGCTCACACACCTGGTCAGTCGCGCTCTCGAGTCCCGGTTCCCTGTCAATGGATGGCTCGGGCTCTGCGGCTGCGGTGGGCTCTGGCTCCGTGCGGCGTGATGGTGGCTGGCTGGTCTCTGGGTCGGGAGTGGGGCTGGCGAGGTCCTCTATGGGGCAGATGGTGAGAGATGACCCATTTCTCGCCAGAGTCCACTCCACAAATGCGGCGAAATCCTCTCGAGGACCATCTTCGGACGACAACGCTCTGCATTTGGAGTTCAGGCTGGTGTTGTAGAAGGTGCAGAGCGCGCCGTCCGGGTAGCTGGTGGCATTAGCTAATAGGGAAAACTGTCTGGTATGGTCCTCGAGAGAACGTCCTTCCTGCTTCAGCAGGAGGATGAGGAATTCGGGACGATAGAGGGGATCCATAGACACTAAGAAAAGAAAAGACTGTGAAAAAACAAAAGCAAAACGGAGGGAAGAACACGCAGTTTTCTATTTTCTCTTTTGAGGTCGGGTCTTCTGTCACGGTTTTACGCTGCCTGAAGGAATACGGAGTCGAGGATAAACGGAATAAGGCTTTTAATATATCCAACACAGGGGATATCCAACATGGAGCACAGAGGTAGACACACGTAAGTAGCAAGTGAGCACAAGTGAGCACAAGTGAGAAGACCCGACAAAACAGAACTGAAGGGACACGGCTTATGAACCACAGATAATTGGGGAAACACAGGTGGATGGAATCATGAAATTAACAGGGACATGGAACACATGAGGAAGATAATGGACACACCTGGGAACTAATCAAACACGGAAAGACAGAAACTGGGTCACGGGCAAAAACACATTAAATGAGTCCAGGTGTGTGACAGTTATATATTTGTGGAACAGTAACTTCAAGTGGAAGAGAGCTTGGGACTTTTTCAGTTTTTCTAAACTCTGTGCTTATGCAACATACTTGCATTAGTCCTAATCTGTCATTCTTGTTATCCGTATTACATTAGAAAACATTACATTATATAACCAAATTGACATAAAATCCTGTAATATCTGTCATCACCTTTGTAACACCAGCTCTCTGAGGAACCTTTTGTACACAAATTCATATTGATTGACTCCTCTCTCTTTTACAGTCTATCCTGTTCTATGTTGACGTTGCAAATGCTCGCTTAGACACACACACACACACACACACATGTTTGTAAATGTGGTTTATGGGGACTCTCCATAGGCGTAATGGGTTTTATTCTATTCAAACTGTATTTTCTATTGCCCTACCCCAACCCTACACCTAAACCTAACCCTCACCTTTGGATTTTCAAAATAACAAATTCTGTATGATTTATAAGCGTTTTGAATTACGGGGACACTAAAAATGTCCTCATAAACCACCTCCTTATTGTAATACCTGTGTCAGACCTATGTCATTATACAAATTTGTGTCCTCGTTAACCACATAAACAAGCTCACACACACACACACACACACACACAATTTGAACATATATACAGAAAACATCAGAGGTAATTAAATTAGATAAATACAGTACGCAAAATTCATTATATTTGGTTTATATAATAATATGTTTTGCTTGTAATATTTGATTTAGACATGATAAGTAATGTCCAAGGATATTAACCACTTAAAAAACACTTACTCATGCAAACAATTACAGAGTGATTAAAAATGTAGCCTACTTCAAGATATGTTAAGGACATTCACTTGTTTATAAAATCGCTGAAAATACATGAAGTGGATTTTGTAATGCTTTGGGTACAGTATGAAAAGGCAGTTAAGTGAACAAGGTTGTACCATCTTTGCTTACTGTCACGAGTTTAGTAATTGACCTTTGATTCTACTCAAAAGACCTTTCCGAGGAGCATACAAAAATGTCCTTATAAAAGGTTCACAAGCTGCGTCAGTAAAAGCACTTCATATGTTAACACAATCAATAAAGCCGCCTGTTGTCTACCCACTTTAAAACGAGACTAAAATAGCTATAGACAGGCTCTAAAAGTTGCTAGGGCTGAGCATGTCTGCAAATTCATTGAAAATAAACAAAACAATCCAATGTTTTATTTTAGCACAGTGGCTAGATTAACAAATAATTAGACATCAGCCAAGCTAAATATTCCCTCACAGTTTAGTATTAATGACTTTATGCATTTATTGCACCCAAAGAAATATTGCAATCCTTCACAACTATAGGACAGGATGTTCGAAATAATCCCATCACTGCATCTAAACCAATAAAATGCGTATTATATCTTGTACACACTAAATTACTGAAGTAGTTGTTACCTGTAGCAGAAGAACCACTTCTCAATATTATTAACTCAATTTTTATCTGTAGGTCATGTCCCAAAACCCTTCAAACTGGCAGTTATTAAGCCTCTTATTAGGAAACCACAAATAGATCCAAGTGAACTGGCAAATTTTATTTCTAAAATCTTAGAAAAAGTTGTGTCTGCTCAATTGTGCTCTTTCATTGAAAAAAAAAAAGAAGAAGATCTCTATGAAGTTTTTCAGTCAGGTTTCAGGCCCCACCATAGCACAGACACTGCACTTGTTGAAAGTATAAATGACTTGCTTCTTGCTTCTTGCTTCTTGCATCAGACCAAGGCTGCATCTCTTTACTAGTTTACTTGATCTTAGTGCTGCATTCGACACCATAGATCATGACATACACATAGATCGATTACAAAACTATACGGGTATTCAAGGGCGGGCTTTAATACCTGTCCCACCATTATCGCTTTTTTATTTAAACAGGGAATAATCACAATTAACGGCAGTAAAATATGGAGTGCGGCAAGGATCTGTCTAATGCCCTCTGCTACTTTAAATATACGTTACCCCTTTGTAATAATATAATAAACATATATTATGTCATGTCATATTTCACATGTTACAAAAACAGCATTCTTCCATCTTAGAAACATTGCCAAGCTACAAAATGTTAACTGTTTCTGATGCAGAAAAGCTAGTTCATGCATTCATGATCTCAAGACTGGACTATTGTAATGCACTGCTAGGTGATTGTCCTGCATCTTCAATAAACAAGCTACAGGTAGTCCAAAATGCAGCGGCAAGGTCAAGGTCAGGTCAAGAAAATATGATCATATTACCCCATTTTACAAATCTCTACAATCGTTACCTTTTAGTTCCATATCAATTACAAAATATTACTACTCTTAATGCCCTAAATCAGTGGTTCCCAACCTTTTCAACTCGTGGCCCACACAAACAAACACATATGTTTGGCGGCCCACTGCAAAATAAATGAACTGACCGCGCTATTGTTGGGTTAATAACTTAGTACTCAGAAGCTAGATTGTTAACTGTCTTTATTGAATTAACTGGCAATGAACAGAAAATATCCCACCACTTGGCACAACTGCTGTTGTTCTGTAGCATATGCAGCAAAAATATAAAAGATAAATTGGTGGCTTATTCTTCCAAACCAATCAGCGACCTTGAATAGTGGAAGTATAGTTACAGTTTAATATTTTTTTTGTTATTTAATTATATGTAATTAATTTAGCTCCTGCATACCCAACTTGTTTTTTTACCACGCTACAATCCATCACACTCCATCAAACTCCTTTGGTTTGAACACATTATTATTTTTTGCTTGGTGTGACCAGCAGCTATGCTAATTTTTCTCTGTTTGCTTCTCTGTTTCTGCCACATGATGAGCATCCCGAGGTAAGGAATTGCACAAGCTTCAGTCTGGATCCAACCCTTATAAAGACCTGAATTGACTGAACACCTTAGAAGAGATGATGCCAACCCCTCAGAAGACCTCAGATGATGACAAAAGAACCAACATCCAAAACTACCAAATTTTGCTATAAGTTTGATCACAACATATTGCTGTTAATAGTGTTCAACATTTGTTTGAATACATGTCATTAACTAACAGCATGATTTTTACCGTACATTTCTGCCATATGCACATCAGCTTGACATAGTCACCATTGATAAGCTACTCCCAAATATAATGTTGAAATTGAAATTTTCTGTTAAGCTTCTTTACAGTGATTTGTATTGTGAAAGGTGCTAGACAAATAAACATGATCAGAATTTAACGGAACTGAATTGTATGAATTAGACCTTTGGATGTTTATGCAGATCATCAAAAACCAAGCTATATCTGATTAAATTGTATTTATTTTAATAGAGACATGTTTTCTAAAAAAGTGTATATACTATATTCACCGAAGACATCCTTGGACATTTTATTACAAAAGCAAATTTCAGCTGTAGCCACCACACAGAAAAATCCTTTAAAGGGGTGCTATTATGCTTTTTCACTTTTTCAACTTTATTAGTCTGCAATGTTGCAGTTTATGCATAAAAAAATCTGCAAAGTTACAAAGCTCAAAGTCCACTTCAGAAGGAGGTATTTTATTAAAAAAGAAATCACTTTTCAAAAACTACAACAAACGACTCATTTGGACTACAACACATATTTTCCGGGATTTGTGATATCACAAATACAGACGAATGGGACGAGACCTAGTTGAGCTGCACTAGAGAAGGCATTGAGTGTTATCACTATGTCTGAGACATGCTAGTGTTTCACGCTAGTGTTTCAAGGCAGACAAATTTAGAGTAGTTATCTAAATCTAGAGTAGTTATATTAAATCCTACGGGTTTATATCGCTTTAAATTAATTTGATTTTTAAGCAATATTTACACTGAAGCTAGCAGGCATCTATGGTAAGGGGCGTGACATTTCCTGACCAGGTGCTGAGTGGAGCCAATCACGACACACACTGGCCCAGCTGACCAATCACAGCACTTTTCGTATTTTAGAAGGCGGGCCTTCATTTGATAAAGGAGCTATTTGAGCAGTTCATGCCAGATGGGGGAGAGAAGTGTTGTAATAATCTAAAAATGTGAAAAAATTGTTAATAATTGTTTTTAGAACAACCTAGTATGAGAGCCTTTTCTAGTACACCCCCAAAACAAAATCAGACTTTTTAAAGAGCATAATAGGATTTCTTTAAAGGTGGCTTTTGTTGAGAAGACCTTGATTTGACAAGGCAATTCATCCAAACCAAAATTATTACTTTTAATGTTTATGTTTTAATATACTGTGGTGTGATGGTAAACACTATCATCATCATCATCATCATCATCAGTGTTCCATGGCTGAAAACATAAGAATAATAAATATAGACATATCAAGTATTTCTTGATTTATTTGTTTACTTATTATCCAGTTATGTAACTATGTTTTTACTCCCAGACAGTCGCAGAGGTGCAGTGGTTTGCATTTTATAATTTAGTTAATTTGTAAAAACAGAGTATTTTGTGCAATATTTGTACTCAGCAACAGTGGGGAGATATAGCTTATTATGTAAGCTCATTTGGCTGAATGAAAAATAAAAGTAAATCAAACTAATCCATGGCACACAATGGTGCAGTTGCTTAGATAGTTTCATTATCTTTCATGTTGTTCTAAATTGAACACTTCTCTGCCCTAATGTAGTATTTTTTCATGTATAGTATTATTAATGAATACAAGCAAAGGGCACTGAGCAAGGAAACTGGATCCTAAAGTGATTCCATTACATAAATTTTGATGCAGTTCTTGGTTTCTTGACCTTTAATGTAGTTCAGATTCCATTAACGTGCAGCAAAGATGGTCAAGGGCCTTTGTGTTTTGCTGCTAGAGACGTCTGTGGGCGCATCAAGCCTAATGAATACATTCAATCACAGACAACGGGAACAAACACCATCATTAAGCGAGCAAACATCACATTTAAGGACGTTCTCCCCCATCCATTCATCTTCATTTAAACAGGTCACGGAGAATTCTTCTGACAAGTCGTCCGTTTCTTTTTTGAACATTATGACATTATACAGCTGTAAGAAGTATAATTGGTGATAACTCATTCACATAGCTATCAGAATTCAGCACACACTAATAACTACTGCTTTTTAACAGCTTCTCAGTTTTATTTTCCATATCTTTTAGGCAGAATATTATTCACACAGGCTTTCTAAGTCATAAATATTCTGATGTGACCCTCAGGATAAACCACAAGGCAGAAAAGAAACAACATCAATGCTTTCTTCTGGAGATGAAATTAACCACTATACTGTGTTTTGGAAGCCGGTGTCCTTCCCAGGCTACCTTAACCAGTTTTATCAGAAAGATTAGACATGCTGTGCAACCAGCTAGATGAACACCAAACTGGAACAAACCAGCTTACATGCATTTACAATACAAGTTCTTTACTGGCATTGATGCTTCCATTAAAGAACCTTTAACATCCACGGAACCATTCCATTTACGGCTGCACAAAAATAATAACATTTCTAATTTTAATTATCTTTCACTGAACAGTTTTTAAGATTTTTATTTTATTTTATTTGTATTTTATTTTAATAATTCAATGAACCTTTTGCAGTGAAAAGATTACACTGATGCTAAAGGTTCCTCAGTGAACCAGTGAACCTTCAGTGTTGCCAATTAAGAACCTTTATTATTAAGAGTGGACAAGAAAAGGTTCTTCAGATTATTAAAGTGTTCTTCACACTAAGAAAAAAAAAGAAGATTCTTTTAAGAACTGTTTTTTTGAAGACTACTTTGGAGAACCTAAAATGTTTTTCTATGGCACTGCTGTGTCTACATGGGTATGGAAAGATGATATGTAGCCCTACCCATTTGTGTCCTTGGTTTAAAGCAAAATGAAGAGCTATTCTTAAAGTCTTTGAACTTGGTCTATTATTCATCACCTGTAGATGGTGCTGAAGTTTTCTTTCAATCATGGGAGAGAGAATGGGTATAAGGAGAAAGTGAAAGACAAAGCACACAAGTCATCTAGAAGACTCAGCACGCTCTTGTCTAGTGTTGATGTTGTTTACAGGTGTCTGGCCTTGACAGCCAGATGTGCACGCACACACACACACCACACTATACTATACTTTATATTGAAGTGCAAACTGCATATTTACACATGGATACAAATCTTTTTATGTGAAGGAGCAAGAGAAATGCTGTCAGTAGCCTAAAGGGTGTTTTAAATGTCTATCCTTTATTCAATATCATTCAACAGTCTCCTTCTCCGGTGACCTTTATGCTGAACTCTTGTCCTCACCATGCAGTTTGATTCAATGATAGCAGGTCATTTTCACCAAACAATGTTTTGCTCAAATGTCTTGCTCAACCTTTATTGCTCTTTTCTGGCCCAAGGACAGTGTATCTACATTTGTAACAATATACCTACTAATTGTTGAC
Source organism: Carassius auratus (assembly GCF_003368295.1). Classification (NCBI taxonomy): domain Eukaryota; kingdom Metazoa; phylum Chordata; class Actinopteri; order Cypriniformes; family Cyprinidae; genus Carassius; species Carassius auratus. The sequence continues at coordinate 14,156,403 of NC_039243.1, forward strand.
CCACAACTGTCTTCAGTTGTTGTTTTTTTAAATAGGAAATCACTTGAATATTCTTAAAACAAATCAAACATTTCCTTTATTTTTCTATTTATTTGATCTATTTATTCCATTCCATATTTTAAGTTCCAATTATGACATTACATTATCACTCACAGATGTGCTAAACTTTAGAAATATATATATATACATATACAGTATATACTTTGATCCCAAATACTGTTCATTTCATAAGGTTGCACAAATCTTGCTACTTTTTGTTAACGCTGCCAGATACTTTTGTAATATACAATATGTATATGTAATTATTTGAATACAAAATTCAAAAGATACAAGTGAAACCTTTATCCAGTTGTCTCAAAGTATTGAAGAGACTGCTCATTGTTCTGTGAAGTGAACAAAAAAGGGAAACTGATGCAAAAGAGTAAAAAAAAAAAAACACAGAGAATGAGAACGAGAAAGAAAAAGGGTAAAAGCACAGCTGGGAGTTAGACAACTAAATAAATATTCACAGACAATGAATTTAATTTCTCCAAGCAGATGGACTAACCTAGACAGAGAAGTATGACAGTAACTGAAAGGCACACTCACAATACAATGTGATGTACCCCTATTAACCTTCAAACCAATCCACACACTGCCTTCACGAGAGCTTGTTGCATGCTCTAATAAAATATTATGTATTATGTTTTATGTTACATTTTATTTTCACCAGTAGAACATGCACCTGTAAGACTATTTTTCACCATTAGAAACATTTCAAGGTGATATTTAAGAAGATTTCCACTGACATAAACATTTAACACAGACCAATGGTCGTGCATTTAAGGCCCTGCATTGAATAGATAAGTGTACCTGATCTCACGGTCTAAGTTTTCCTTGTTTATTGAGATAAAGGAGGCAAGCAGAAGCACATTGCTGCTGCTTGCCCTGTGTATTGATAGTATTGATTGGTTCATGGTGGTGGCCCGTCACAGCCAATTGGGCAGGGGAATGATGAAAACAGGATGTCTGTGGAGTTGCACTCTGCAGAAATAAAGCATGGTGTAAGCAACTCCATGAGCAAATAAAAACTCAATTGTTCAAGTTAACTTGGATCCGAAATTCAGACTTATTGCTGGTGTTTTAAAATGTTTCAGAGAATAAAGTACAGGACCATGGTCCTGAGTCCTACTTTCTATTCAGCCTTCATTCAAAAGTGCTACTTGACAATGAACAGCATTTGTTACTGCAAAGAGTCTATTAGTGGGCAGTGAGTGGCTTTATTTTTTATTCTTTATTTTAAAGGGGCAGTGCACATTTATTAGCTTGAGCACTCATGTGCATAATGTAAATGTGCCAGATTTAGCTTTAAAGGGAGGGTGAAATGCTATTTCATGCATATTGAGTTGTTTACACTGTTAAAGAGCTGGATTCCCATGCTAAACATGGACAAAGTTTCAAAAATTAAGTTGTACGTTTGAAGGAGTATTTTTGTTCCAAAAAAACCTCTTCCGGTTTGTCACAAGTTTCGTAAAGTTTTTTTCGAGTATGGCTCTGTGTGACGTTAGATGGAGCAGAATTTCCTTATATGGGTCCTAAGGGCACTTCTCCCGGAAGAGCGCATGCTCCCGTATAGCAGAGCACTGAGAGCACAGACATTCACTGATCAGAGCGAGAGCATCGCGAAAAGTCACAAAAGAAATGTGTTTTTGGTTGCCAGGGCAAGACAACCCTGCACAGATTACCAAAAAAAAAAAAAAAACAGCATTAAGGGACCAGTGGATGGAGTTTATTTTTACAGAGCATCAACGGAGTTGTGCAAGTGTTTTTGTTTGTTCCCTGCATTTCGAAGATGCTTGTTTTACAAACAAGGCCCAGTTTGACTCCGGGTTTGCACATCGTTTATTTCTTAAGGATGATGCAATCCCAACGAAAAAGGGTCACGATCGTGTGTTGGAACCGCAGGCGGTGAGTAAAACTGCTTCAAATATCTCTGTGTTGTTAACTTAGCTATCGGCGTGTAAGCACATCAAGTAAACAACATGCAATGTTGTCATCAAACTGCACTTTCCACATGTACACCTTAAAAAAAAAAAAAAACATAAAGTGGAACTTAGTCATTTTCCAAAACCGCTAAGCAAATATATACAGTTTCAATATATACCACATAGAGACGCCGTTGCTGATGCTGCTCTTGTTAAATTTCAGCCTCTGGATCTGATTCTGGATCATAAATAAACGGCTGAATCTGACTGTTAGCCATGGTTTGTTTGGGATGATGTTTTTTTCCTCACGGTAATGTCACAACTTCCAAACGCTCTCTCAACGCAAAAGCCTACTCGCACTCGTGATTCTTTAGCTCCGCCCACACGTCACGCCCCCAGCCGCTCGTGTTTTTCTGGGAAAAAATGGTACAGACTATCTTTCTCTTATAAATATAATAAAACTAAAGACTTTTAGGAGTTATGTAGGATGCAGTACTACTCTATAGGTACTCAAGATTAACAGGATATTGAGTGAAAACGAGCATTTCACCCCCCCTTTAAGTTAATTTTTACCTGCAGTCCCTGTAATGTTGGTGGTAAAAAAAAAACAAAGTCCATAAGAACATAACACATAAGAAGAAACAAAAACATTCCAGCAAATATAGTCACAAAAACAAAACATTTTAAATATAAAAACCAGAAACAAGCAAGAAACCACTCCTTCAAATTATAAAGACATGTTTGATCATCCAACAACCACCATTTAATCAATACAGAAACAGAGGCAAAATATGTAATATTTCTGAGTATAAAAGTTATTAAATGTATTATTTTGTTTTCCCTGAAGAGGAATTGGTCATTTGGTCCACACAAACCAAAATACTTTGTGACGCATACAGACTCTCTGCCAATTCACTATATTCACAATAAACTACTTCACACTGTTTACATAAACTGGTAATGATCATGACCAGTGCTGGCAGAATTAATGAACAATTAATGAGTGAATACATTTCTAATGACAGAAATGTCTCAAACTGTAACTCCAAAGGCAAAAGGCATGGCATTCCACGATTAGAAAGAGTATGAAATGCTCTGAATACATGCATATAAATCTATTGGCACCTGCAGACTTGATTATTTCTATGAAGCATATTTCATGTACAATACGAAAACATACTTTCTTTCTTCATTTCTTTCTTTACCGAAGTTCCCATATTTTTTTCTCCTCTAGTTATTATTATTAATATTATTTTAATTTAGGTATCTCATTAATTGATTGGTTAATCTATTCATTTATTATTATTATTATTATACAACCATTCATTTTAATATTTTGAAATTGGACTGTGCCAGCATCAAAACGTAGTAAAAGACACATTTCAGATTATTTCTACAGTTGTGATTCTTGTTTAAAGGCATTTATGCTGCATCCCCCTGAACATAACTACCTTTGGAAATTTCTTTACTTTATGTAAACTATTCAAGGGAAAAATATGGTGCTTATGATATTTGCACCAATTAGGCTATTACAGTAAAAGTCACAGAGATCACTTCAACTGTATGGATGGATTGGTGGTCTGATGGCTGTAATTATGCAAACAATCCTCTCTGGAACAGACAGAGAACAGACAATAACACCTTAAGCAAAGAGACAGAGAAGGAGAGAAACAGTTCATCTTTTATTCATTGCATCATGCCGGCTACAGAATGTCTCAGTCACACACAGACGATGAGCTTAAATAAAAAAGATAACACACTATGCTTAAAACAGAAATAACAGCAGCAGTGCTCTTTAGCACACAGACAGTGATCCCGTAGTTCATTCGGCACCATTTCATAATTTAAACCTATTTACTTGGAAAAGGAAGAAGATAATACCTGAAAACACAGATAATGTGTTAAAACAGACCCAGCATTATATAAAAATTTTGATAATTTCTTTAAAAACAACAACCACAAAAACCTCCATGCATGCCTGTAGAGCACAGCTGGAGCACACCTGAGCACTGATACAGAGTTCAGTGCTTTAGCAGAAAGCTGGTATCTGTTCTCTATCATCTTCCTCTTCTTTTCTCCAATCCATTGCTTATGTGGAACCTGAAGCCAGTTCACCAAAGCTGAATCTCCAGGGAGCTTTCTCAAAGTCCCGATGCAGTGATCTTTTAAAGGGCTACGCAAATGAAAGGACTCTCAACTACGGCTCGCTGAACACTAAAATTCACCAGTGCCAATATTTTAATAAGACAACCCTCATCCCAGAAGGTCTCTTGGTGATGAGCATTACAACAGTGACAGAAGAATTCTCAAGGTGTTGCAATAATCTCCATCATCATGTCCTCTTCCTAAATCACTACCTCCGGGCTTGATATTTCCTGCTTGACTAGGTGCTGATTGCAAGGGCACAGTAAAACAGGGAAGATGTAATTCTCAATTTTAGCCCAACAGGAAGGATGTTGAAGGTATTAATAAGTGACAGGCTAAGGGCTTTGGCCATGGAGATAGCTTAAGTACTTCAGAAGTGAAAAAAAGAGGAAGGAAAGTACATGAGAGCCGTTTAAGAACAGAACAGAGAATTCTTAGAGAAAAGTAGTAACTCTCCACAGTGCAGTTTTTCAGTCTTCCAATCAAATGTTGACATCCTTATAAATATATGTTGTGTGAATACACATAAATCTGGCTTGCTTCTGCCCAGAGTTCATCATTCTTCCTGATGTATATGTATATAAGACAGCAACTCCCCATGGTGCAGTTTTTAGATCTTTCAATAATCAATATTGGCATCTATTTCACATATTTTTTAGGATACAAGATATTATTCTGCCCAGAGCACTTCATTCATCTTTACACATACAAAGATATTAGATACTGCCTGTCTGTCAATAGCCAGTAGAGAAGATTCATGAGCATGAGCATCACACTTTCTTAAAGACATGTAAGAGATTTTATTATTAACCAAGGACTATTTAAATGGCTATACATATGCAAAGACTATATTAAAATAATGTTATAAATTTTGCATGTATCAGTAAAGAAGAAAAAGACTATGTTTAAATGTATGCATGAATAAAACTGATAAAAATGAAGACATGCATGCACGCAAAGAGTGCACTTATCAGCATGCAATATGAGTTGAGTCAAAAGAGGCAGAGGCTCTGTTTAAATGTCTGACTCTAGCAGCTTTGAGACTGGATATTATGTGTGATCTCTTTATTCAGCACACACACACACACACACACACACACACAACCACCAGCCTCATCTGTAGTCCTCTGTCACCAAGGTGTAGGAGAGTGTGAAGTGGAGAATTGAGAAAAAGAGAGAGCAAGACAGACCAAGAGAAGGTGAAATATTGTTTGATCATGAGTAGTTCAGTCGCTCAAAAGCAATATTCAAAAACTCAAGCCAGATGATCTGTTGTTTATTACCCAAGCTCACTAAGAATCAACAAACTAACTACAGTAACCAACCAAACAGAAATATAAAAGAGAACATCTTTACCTATTTACAGGAATCACTCAGCCTAAATTATTATTATTATATTATTATTATTATTTTAAATTTTTACATCTAATATTGCTGTAAAACACAAATTCTGGAGTAATGTGCTACTTGTTTCCACAAGACAACAACAATAAATAATAAAAGTAATATTTCACTCAAAATTAGAGCGTTTTGTGTAAAAAAAAAATTTTTTTTGAAATGCAAGATGCACAATATACTGCTGACTTTATTTCTGATGTTGAAATGCAACTCACTTTTCATCTTTCTATTAAATGTAAAATGCAAAATGTTAAAGTGCATGGAACCTTATTTATTTATTTAAAATTATTTATTGCATTTTGTGTCATGTAATTTTTTCAGACCACAAAATGTTACACTTGGTGCCCCATAGTCCCCTTATAGAGAATCCCACTGAGAGATTATTATAGAAAATATGTTATTTTATCAACTTAAAAACTAGACGATTTCCACATCCTCCTCACATAAATAAGCAACAAAACCAACCCTCCCAAAATGTTCAGTAAATATGGAATAGTGTGCCATGTTGTGCCATGAAGTGATTTGGCTGAACACAGCTGATTGGTTTATCAGCTGTGAAAGACAGTTTTCAATGACTTTTGCAGTTGGCAGAAAAGATAAGCCTTATCACATTCTGCAAAATGCTAATCCTTCTCCATACTGATGATCTGTCCTTTTTCTCTGTCCTCACAGACAACCTCACTGAAAATATCACTTCAGGTCGCTCTCAGATATATTGTGAAATAATATTTGTCTTGATTGCCTGACATTTACTAACAAGATAGGAGACTAAATGACGAAATGACCTGAATCCCTACCATTGTCTGAACTTTTGCACGAATGGCCTCAAAATTGCAATCAGATCTCATCCTTGAAAACTTATTGAAGAAAAGATAGAGAATGATGAGAATACTTTGTATTTAGTGACTTAAGGAACACATTTTTTAAACAACCAACCTTTGTAGATGATATTCATGCATGGAATAGTTTTGGGGACCATTTATCAATCATTACCTTTTCCAGAATTGTTTTAACATTTTATTTTCTGCAAAAGCACAAATTGCATGATAACATATCCAACAATTTCAGTGCATACTGTTTATAGTCAACACACAAGTACCAACAGAATATCAATCAACTGGCTTGAGCAGGCGATTACAGCAGATGGTAAGTGCCAAATGCCAAAATAACAGGAATGAAGTTACTGACTAAGAGTGGGAGTCTTTACGATGGGAATCCTCATACAAGTCACACTGCAGGTAAATGAAAAATAGAAATTCACAGCAACATGTCCGATGCCGGTAATCGTTTGGTGACATGGCCCATTCCAAAACACTTTATTTATGATGAAAACATGTCCACTCCTTTTTATAAATCAATGGGTTTCTCTGTGTTATGAGAACTGTAATAATCAAAGAGAGACAGATTATTGCTTTAGAAAAATGTGTTTTGTTCAAAGCAGTATGCAAATGAAAACACGATTTCCCCAACTACACAAACAATCTTAGACATTCTGGAACCCTTGAATGACAGTTTAGATTTGTTTTTATCCTCCTTGAAGGCAGTAATATTTAACACTAAGGAAAAATGTAGAACTAGTTACTTTTTTTTTTGCTCCTGACTAAAGAACTGAGCATCATTTGGACAGAATGACTTCCTGTGTTTCGGTTCTGTTGGCCTGAGGCGCAGTGGTGTCAGCTATATAGAGAGAAAAAGTCTGTGTGGATTTGGCAGTTTGTCAAGAAACTCACTCTGCTGGCTCTCAGGTAAGTCAGTGTCACACAGAGTGAGTGGGTCAGCATAACACCATGAAAAATGCTGCGTGAGCTCGCCCTGAGAAACTATGTGTCACCATGACAACTGGATTTCTTCAAAGTAATAAAAAAAGAAAATATTCCAATGTGGCAGCTGCAATGTCATTAATTGCTAAAATAAATGTCAATTTAAAGCTTTAAAGGTATGCCGTGGTTAGGTTTGGTGAACTCAGTGGCGAGGCAGTAAAACAAGATCTGCAGTCTGGCACTGAACTTATAAAACCTGTCATTTCTTCATAGCTCACATTGTCACCTCATTTGGTGATTTTGCTGCTACCTGCTGTGATGCACTGACATGACTACGGCACAAACAGACGGCACAGATGGAAACTTGGTGTGTGTGTGTCTAAGAATGTGTGCTTTTTTGTGACTGTGCACATGTGAGTGTGATAGAGAATCCTATGTGTGCTTGTGTGTGTTTTTTAAAGAGTGTTGACTGCTATAGTTTTGCTAGTAAGGACAGATTCTGGAAAAAAGAAGTTGGTTTGCCCTTGAACGACATATGAAATGTGTGGTATGTATTTGACTGCACACACAAGCTATTGATGTAGTCACACAACCAGAGCCGATCCTCCCTACATGCAAAAAATGCAAGCTGTGTAGGGCCCCTGAAACACCAGGTGGCCCCCTTGCTCTCAAAGACGAATTAATTTTAGCTTTGTTTTTTAATTTGGCCAGCGGTTATGAAAACATCTTTTAATGCGGTGCGCTGTTATCTTTTCTACGTAAAAATCAGTTAAATCATGTAATGTGAATGTCATTCAGTCTTGCTCGAGACAAAAAAAATGTGTTGAACGCATTCCAAGCCGCTCTCTGTTAGCGCAATTCGAGACAGAGTGAAACACGTACAAATGTATTTCATTAATCTGTTCATTAATTAGTTCGTAAACACTCATACCCCACTTCAAGTTGCGTTCGTGCCATGGCGGATTTGCTATTTAGATGGCAGAATTTGCAAGTGCAAAGACCACGTCTCCAGAGATGATACGAGCTGCTTGTGCGCGAGTAAAGAGATAGCTGAATTCTGATACATGCAATGACTATCCATTATGATACAATAGTAATCTTTTACATTGCAATCCTTTGATTTTTATATTTTGCATGTTTGTGTGCTGCTGTGTGTCCCTGTGTGTGTAATAAGCAGAGTGTACGCACGCTGTTGACTTGCCTACTACACGCTCTTTAAAATGTAAAGGGAAGTCGTGGCCTAATGGTTAGAGGGTTGGACTCCCAATCGAAGGGTTGTGGGTTCTAGTCTCGGGCCGGACGGAATTGTGGGTGGGGGGGGGTGCATGTACAGTTCTCTCTCCACCTTCAATACCACGACTTAGGTGCCCTTGAGCAAGGCATCGAACCCCCAACTGCTCCCCGGGCGCCGCAGCATAAATGGCTGCCCACTGCTCTGGGTGTGTGCTCACAGTGTGTGTGTGTGTGTGTTCACTGCTCTGTGTGTGTGCATTTCGGATGGGTTAAATGCAGAGCACAAATTCTGAGTATGGGTCACCATACTTGGCTGAATGTCACTTCACTTAAATAAAAAAAAAAAAAAAAAAAAAAAACACTGCGCCATTGTCTTTAGACAAAGTTTTTGTTGGTCGATGGCGCAGTCTATTTCAGTTGCCTCAAAATTGCAACTCTCCAGCGATGTGCCTAAACACACCTCATTTTCAGATCAGCATGCCCATGGCAGCATAAATGGGTGCAAATGCATTGCTATTTAAACATGGCACAGGACGTGAAAATGACAACTGCATCGGGCTGAAACAAGCGAAAATTACGCCGGGTGTATGATAGGGCCCACTGTTTCCCAAGCGCTTTCTGTGAGCGCCAGTTGTGAAGCTAAAAGTTATATACATGAGGAGGCCAGGGGGTGGCCAAAGCTAATTCAGGGGGTCCATTAACCATGACAGAAAATCAGTATATAACTCCAATCTGGCTTTAAAAAAAAGCATTAATAAATCTTACGATTGCTGATTACTTCACATTACCGAACATTAGCTATACATTTATACTGTAACTTGTAATGTAATGTTAGTTTACTGAATCTTATTATATTTTCTCATTAACCAGTGGTTGGAGCAAAATATTTATAATTAACATGTAAGCTACAGTGTATTTTATAAATGTTGTTCAGGGAGCCTAAAACTTAAAATTACTTCAAACAGGGCTGCCAGCTTTTGAGTTCAGCCTGGAGTGAGAATTATTCAGGAATAATTAACAAGCCTGCGATTAAGTACACTATCAGTCAAAAGTTTTGAAAAGTATTTTTCATGTTTTTTTTAAAGAATACTTTCTGCTCAACAAGCCTGCAATTTATCTGATCCAAATACTATTTAAAATAACTGCCTTCTATTTATTTATTTATTTTTTTAATGTAATTTATTCCTGTTTTTTAAAAGCTGAATTTTTGGCATCATTTCTCTAGTTACACGATTATCAATAAACATTTTATTATTATTGTTATTATTATTTAAAACATTTTATTTCAGGATTCTTTTAATGAATAGAAAGATCCAAAGATCAGCATTTATCTGAAACAAAAAGCTTTTTTAACATTATACACCATAGCATTTAAAAGCTTGGAGTCACTATTTCTATTTAAAATATTTTTGGGGTGGAGTGATTAAATAAATGAATACTTTTATTTAACAAGGGTGTTTTAATTTAAATTGTTCAAAAATGATGATAAAGAAGACATTTATTATGTTACAAGATTTCTATTTCAGATAAGTGTTGTTCTTCTAAACTTTCTATTCATCAAAGAAACCGAAACAATTCTAGCTGTTATCAACATAATAAAAATAATAACTGTATAATATCAGAATCTAATCAGAATATTAGAATGATATCTGAAAGATCTGTGACTGGAGTAAAGATGCTTTAAAAAATCATGTTATTAAATCACAGGAATAAATGACATTTTAAAATCGATTCAAAATGAAATCAGTTATTTTAAACATTAAAAATATTTCACAATATTACTGCTTTTGATGTCTTTTGGATCAAATAAATGCATTTTTATTAATTATAATCTTTGTCCTCTCTGCTCTGCAATGTTTTTCACTCCACAGAAAATTTACATGTGTCACGAGAGGCTGGTTATAGAAGTGATGAAGCACAATGTGGAACACCAGTGTCACATCCAGTGGCGGCTCCAGACAATTTTGATTGTGGGGGCAATGGGGGGTCCTGGTCATTTCAAGGGAGGTCTCATGAAAAGCAACAAAAAATACAGTGCACACGGCTAATAACTGCATATTACTGCTACTAAACAACAAAAACAACACAGCATATCAACTACTTTGTTTTTAATTAATTAATCTTATTGCAGTTTGCAAACAATATGCTCAAACTTTAAAGGGTTGGACCTAATCAATAAGTCCACCTTAAATATTGATGCAAAACATAAAAACTGATACACTGGAATATAGTGATTCATATTACTATTACTGTTGTAGTTGTTGTTGCCTAAAATCGAACACCTTTGCAATGTAAACAAATGACAGGCTACATTTTTTATTCATATCCTTCACACTGCACTTTGATGTCAGGTATATTATGCATTTTTTTATTGACATTGATATTTTTACATTTATTTCCAGAGAGATATTATTGAGTTTACAGGCTAAAGTGGTCTTGCTGTTGTAAACATTGTTGCTATTGTAGAAAAAAAAAAAATATATTTGCGTCTCATTTAAAATATAACTATATTTTAATTCATTTCTGAATAGTTTTTATTTTCAGAGAATGAGAAAATCTGAATAAGCCTTACCAGTGTTGTGATAATTATTTTTAAGGCACTCTATGTGTTAAAAAATAAATAAGTACTGTAATATAATAATAGTGTAGTCAAATAACATAAAAAAGACCAGACCCCTCGATGCATGTGAAACTTTTCTCCCTAAAACAGCACTCTAACGTTACTTCTACACTACAGGCTACACACAGCAACATATCTGCATGTTCTCACATCACATCGTTCTTGTAAAATAATAATAAGTAAATAAACATCAAAATCACTTCGCTGAGAATAAAACACCACTTACCAGCTGCCACGGTGTTGAAAATATCCTTTAAAAAAAGCGCGTCGGATGAGGTCGTCGTAAGGTGAAAGGTCATCATGTTGGTCATTTTATTTACGGCTAAATTATTATTAATAAATTGTACTAATATTATGATTGGGCGTGGGCAGGCATTCACAAAAGGGAATGTTATTACAAAAAAAAAAAAAATCGAGGAAATTTTGCTTTGACAAAAGGGCACTTAAGGGGCAAAGGAGCAGGTGCTCAAGTGAACCGGTTCTTTCGGACAGTTCGATCAAATAAAACTAGTTGGGGAAAAAAAACGGTTCACCGGTTCTTTTGTGCTCGATGTAATGTCATTCGCGACGACTGCCCTTCTTTCAAGCCTTCGATTTACCAAGGGGCAAGGAACTCGACCGGAAGTTGAAGTCGGGTGGGGGCTGCCATCTTTTAGCAGAACTTCACTTGCGTTAGCATTCCCATTGACTCCCATTCATTTTGGCGTCACTTTGACAGCGAATAACTTTACATCGGAGGCGTTTAAAGACTCTGTTTGTCCATTATTTATTTTTAAAGATACACAACAATGTATAACGGGCTCCATTACCTTCTATGTTACATTATGGCCCCGTATAAACAGTTTTTGTAAAAAATAGGCTAACGATTGCGTCATAACCACTGGGCTCTCTGTCGCATTACCGTACAGACAAGTGGAGAAGCTCGCAGGCAATTAACTTAATATGGCGTACTGGCATTACATTTTAAAATACTATACAAAATAATGAATCAGAATACTTACTCCTGCTCACTCACGACAAAGAACTCCCCGCTCAAGCTCGCCGTCTCTGCAAGATTAACGATGGCAGTTTGCACGCACAGACACTTAGAAGATTTACATCTGTCAGACAGGTTGCTGACGTCGTCAAGCTTCGTTTGAGTCTGCGCGTCAGAAACGAAAGTGCTAAAAAACGCTAAAACTGGGCTTCATTTGTCTCAATTGAGTTCCAATGGGGTCGCTGTGTCCATTTCTTTTACTGTCTATGCGATTTACCCGCGCTCATAACACTAGCACAGAATCAGTTCAGAATCAATCATCAAAAGAATCAGTTCGGTTCAGACGAGCTGTGAGTCAGTCTGCTTCACACTGAATCACACATGCACAGTATCATCTGCTCCTCGGTTCTCGAATCGGACGCGTCTGACAAAAAACGATTCTCGTTCAGTGTACGAATGTCGAAATAATAATTATTTATTATTATTCTGCGTAGCTTGAAGTTTTTTTTTTATATTTATCCCGGATACATATATATATATATATATATGTATATAATCAGGAAGAGAGTGGGGGGTCAAATGGGGGGTCAAGGCATTTTTTGGCAGGGTCTTGAGACCCCCCAGGACCCCCCCTGGCGCCGCCGGTGGTCACATCCTTGAGTTTGCGGCTAAAATAAATGGTTCTTTCAGTACGATTAAACAAAGAAAGTGAAATAGTAGCATAGCTATTTTTGGGGTGGCACCCAGGGTGGCCTATCAGATGTCAGGGGTGTCTAGTGCCACCCTGGACACCCCTGGCGAGTACGATTCGAGGTGGAGTGAAACACGGACCCTCACCCCCGCCCCCCACTCTCAGCGCGTGCTTTGAATGAGTGCTTGCAAGCTCTGAACACGCAGTAATTTTTTTAAATGCTTGAATCGGCAAGATTTAGAAACAAGTGCAAACGATCAACTACGATCTGATCACCCCTTCAAGCGAGTGAACAACGCGAATCAAGTTAGGAATTTTACATCACTAAAGATAGCCCGTCGGGCAGGGCGGTGATATTTTTTGGAGCCCGACTGGAAAACACAAGAGCCCCGGGACGTCAGGCTAGCGATTTTATGACCCCTGAACCTCAGATCTATCCAGTTTGTGAACCATTGGTTTCCACACTGGTTTCGTTCAACAAAATGAATGATTCATTTAAAAGACTGACTCATCAAGAATCATCTGTTCACGAATTAGATCATAAACTTATATTACCCAGGCAAAGATGATCTATTATTGACAGAGGTGTCAAGTAACGAAGTACAAATACTTCGTTACTGTACTTAAGTAAAAATTTGGGGTATCTATACTTTACTTGAGTGATTATTTTTCAGCCGACTTTTTACTTCTACTCCTTACATTTTCAGGCAAGTATCTGTACTTTCTACTCCTTACATTTTAAAAATAGCTTCGTTACTGCTATTTCATTTCGGCTTGTTTTCATTCCGGCTTGTCATCATTCAAAAAAAAAAAAAAAAAAAAAAAAAAAAAACCTATCCAGATAAATCGCGCCATCCGGATGGAGTGAATTTGATTGTGGTTGGATGAGAAGTATAAACATATACCATTCCGACACCCTATTGGTCTGTACGCGATCCATCGCACCTGCACGTGACACAAATCACATCACAGTCCAGCCAGGACATAGACAGTTTTGGGTTCGTTTGTCAAAAAATATATTTCTTAAAAGTAGGGTTGGGTATGGAACCGGTATCCGATCGCCTCAGAGTCAGTCCGCTTAAATTTCACATGAAACCAGCGTCAGACCAGTCTCCTCCCGTCTTTCGGCGCGCTCTTCAATCCGCAGAGCAAAGACCACGAACGGAGCAGCGCATGCGCACTTAAACAAACAGAGGACACAAGGTATGTGTTTATCGGTAGATTGTTAGAATATCCATATCTGTGCAGTTCTTTTTCATAAATACAGTTTACAAAAGGTCACGAGGTAGCAGTCGGTTTCTCATCTGTAAAGTTTTCGCTCATCACACCACAGCCGTTTCCTCCAGCGAAAATCTAGCCCTTAACACATATGAACGAACACATACTTTAATTACACTTATTTAAATATACTTAATTTAATCATACGTACTTTATACATACACTACTGTGCAAAAGTCTTAGACACGTTAGTATTTTCACTTAAAAGAATGGTGTTCGGACAGTTATTTATATATTTTGCTATAGTGTGTCAGTATAAAATAGTTTACATTTCCAAACATTCATTTTGCCGTTGTCAAACTGCTTGTGCATTCAAAATCGCACTAGATTATTATTAAAATTAATGACCAACTGATATTTCCTACTGACACACTACAGCAAAAGATATAAATAACTGGCTTAAAACCCTTTTTGGGGAGAAAATACTAATTTTTCCATAAGACTTTTGCACAGTACTGTATTTTAAAAACGACATTGTTGCTACTTCATAAAGAATGACCATACAGTAATTCACAGAACGGATTTAAGACAGTGACAGACAGCACTCATCTTAACTAAATATCAGAGTGAGTGACAGAGATACAGTAGAAACATTATGTGTGGTTTTGTATTAAATAATGACCCATATTGTGAAATACATTTATTAGCCTTAGATTAAGGGAAGCACAACTTGCACAACAAGCTATGGATTTATTTTAAATATTTGTAATGTTCTTTAAAGTTATCCATAGTTTTTTTTGGTTCTTTTTTTTAAAGTATCGGTTCAGGCACCGTTTAGGAGCCGGTACCGTTTTAAAAGTATTGAAAAGGCACTGGACCCTACTTAAAAGTTATTATTTCTCACTGGCTCATTTACCAAATGAGTGCTTTTTCTTCGTCCTCCACAAATTTAAGCTACTGTAGGTAGTGAGACGTTTTAATAAATTAGCGTTTTCGATTGACGATGTGATTGACAATGTTGTGATAAGTAGGCTATACCAACTTTGTAACTCGTTACCCCCCGAACAATGGACATAGCAGACGTATGTACCAAATACAAGAAGCTATCAATCAAGAAAGTATCAGGATTATGATTTCTTTTTCAGTTTTAGTTTTTGATTAATCACAAGTTATTGATGACAAGCCTCTGAAGTTTGACTTTTTGCACCATAACAATACTTATTGGCAACTAGTCATCATATCTCTAGTCCTTTAATGTATTTGGATTGTACTAAAGTGCGTTCATTTTAAATGGGCATATATGCGGCTGAGGAAGACCTGAAGGTCGAAACGTTGCTTGATTAAATTCCTCTGGAGCAGTAGTTTTCAGTGTTCAGACTTCACTTCTTTATTTGTCTATATCATTTAGTTGTCTTGCACCTGCGTCCTAATTGGATGTTTGGGATGTGCACACCATTTTTGTATTTTCATATAAGCGGCTGAAACAGGAAGCCTAGTGCATCCCAAATTTTTCAACATGAACATTTTAATATAACATTATAGTCATTATGGCCTATGGCCTTTAGAAAAATGTTTTTTGAGGAGGTGGGGTAGTGTACAATAGGCCCCTGTGGTGCGGCCTAAGCTTTTGTTCTTAATGGCATTTTTTTCCCCATTACATTACTTTTACTTTGATACTTTAAGTAGTTTTTTAAACCAGTACTTTTACACTTTTACTTGAGTAAAAAGCTTGAGTTGATACTTCAACTTCTACAAAAGTCTTTTTAAACCCTAGTATCTATACTTCTACTTGAGTAATGAATGCCAGTACTTTTGACACCACTGATTATTGAAGATGAAGATAAAGACTTCAAGTTCATCTGTAAAGAACATAAAGCTATCGTTTGAGTTTATAAACTTCTATTTCATACATGATTCGTGTGGATCTGTTAACTGAATGCAAAATGTGAGTTCTAGGAGAATGTTTGTGTCGTGATGAGCATGTATCGCTCACTAGGAGTCCTTAAAGATTCTGAGGCACATGAGAATAAAATTATTATTATTATTATTATTTTTCTGACATGTTGTTATTATATCTTTCACTTGGATGCTATACAGTAAGTTGTACTGAGTAAATACAGCTTGATAAAACAATAACTGTGTCTATCTTCATTTCATGCTGCAAAGCAACAAAATGTGGTTATTTTAAAGGGGAGTGATTATTTTCTATACCCAATGTACAGGTGCTGGTCATATAATTAGAATATCTCAAAAAGTTTATTTATTTCACTAATTCCATTCAAAAAGTGAAATATGTATATTATGTTCCTTCATTACACACAGACTGATATATTTCAAATGTTTATTTCTTTTAAGTTTGATGATTATAACTGACAACAAAGGAAAATCCCAATTTCAGTATCTCGGAAAATTAGAATATTGTGAAAAGTTTCAATATTGAAGAGACCTGGTGCCACACTCTAATCAGCTAATTAACTCAAGACACCTGAAAAGGCCTTTAAATGGTCTCTCAGTCTAGTTCTGTAGACTACACAATCATAGGGAAGACTGCTGACTTGACAGTTGTCCAAAAGATGACCATTAACACCTTGCACAAGGAGGGCAAGACACAAAAGGTCATTGCAAATGAGGCTGGCTGTTCACAGAGCTCTGTGTCCAAGCACATAAATAGAAAGGCGAAGGGAAGGAAAAGATGTAAGGAAAAAAGTGTACAAGCAAAAGGGGTAACCGCACCCTGGAGATGATTTTGAAACAAAACCCTTTCAAAAATGTGGGGGAGATTCACAAAGAGTGGACTGCAGCTGGAGTCAGTGCTTCAAGAACCACCACACACAGACGTATGCAAGACATAGGTTTCAGCTGTCGCATTCCTTGTGTCAAGCCACTCCTGAACAACAGATAGCGTCAGAAGCGGCTAAAGACAAAAAGGACTGTACTGCTGCTGAGTAGTCCAAAGTTGTGTTCTCTGATGAAAGTCAATTTTGCATTTCCTTTGGAAATCTGGGTCCCAGAGTCTGGATGAAAAGAGGATAGGCACACAATCCAAGTTGCATGAGGTTCAGTGTAAAGTTTCCACAGTCAGTGATAGTTTGGGGTGCCATGTCATCTGCTGGAGTTGGTCCACTGTGTTTTCTGAGGTCCAAGGTCAACCCAGCTGTATACCAGGAAGTTTTAGAGCACTTCATTCTTCCTGCTGCTGACCAACTTTATGGAGATGCAGGTTTCATTTTCCAACAGGACTTGACACCTTCACACAGTGCCCAAGCTACCAGTACCTGGTTTAAGGATCATAGTATCCCTGTTCTTAATTGGTCAGCAAACTCGCCTGACCTTAACCCCATAGAAAATCTATGGGGTATTGTAAAGAGGAAGAAGCGATATGCCAGACCCAACAATGCAGAAGAGCTGAAGGCCACTATCAGAGCAACCTGGGCTCTCATAACACCTGAGCAGTGCCACAGATTGATCGACTCCATGCCACGCCGCATTGCTGCAGTAATTCAGGCAAAAGGACCCCAATTAAGTATTAGGTGCTGTACATGCTCATCCTTTTCATGTTCAGAATTTTCAGTTGGCCAAAATTTCTTTAAAAAAAAACTTTCTTTGTATTGGTCTTAAGCAATATTCAAATTTTCTGAGACACTTAATTTGGGATTTTCCTAAGTTGTCAATTATAATCATCAATTAAATGAAAATAAATAAATATATCAGCCTGTGTGTAATGAATGAATATAATATACAAGTTTCACTTTTTGAATGGAATTAGTGAAATAAATCAACTTTTTTTTATTATATTCTAATTATATGACCAGCACCTGTATATATACATTGCAACCAATCTTTACTGCCAGTGATTAGTAAGCATTTTTGTGTAAGAACAGCTTTGATATCATATTTCAACTATCCATCCATTCATTCTCCAAACTGCTTGTCCTCTGTAGGGTCACGAGTGATATCATATACCATAAGAAGAAAAAAAAAAACTTTTTAAAGTGACATGAGGATGGCTACATTAAAGTGAGTGAACTCGACTAGACTGTGTGATTTCTACTCCAGCCTTTTGGACAGTTTGATGGGATAATGCTAACTGCGTTTTATATATATATATATATATATATATATATATATATATATATATATATATATATATATATATATATATATATATATATATATATATATATATATATATATATATATATTTATATATATGCTAACTGATCACTAGCTTTCAAGATCAGTTGCCATTTTTATATATAAAATATTAGCTTTTTTTGACGTATTTAAAATCTACTTCAAAAATCTAATGGGCACAGTTTCACACATTCATTTAAATTCATCTGAGAGAACAGCAGGAAGTCCAGTGCTTTCCAAATACTTCCATCTCTGTATTCCACATGCATCACTGCTCCATGAGTCTACGGCCCTAGGGAAACTGAGCAGACTAAAGCTATGGTAAATGGGACTTAAGCTGGTGCTTTAGTCTTGAAGTGATTTTTTTTTTCATTGGGAAAGATTTACATGACAGCTCACTGAACTATACGATGAGTTTTAGAAGAGTTTTTAATTAGTTTAGTTGTCCAGCGTGTAATTTAAAGAGCCATGCTCTGATGCCCTAATCTTGGAACAGTGCTTTAAAACACATTTAATCCCACTTCTTAATTGATTAAAGATTGATTTCTTCTTTTCCACCCTATCCAACCGATCATCAATTTACTGTCTAGCAATGGAACATATAGGACAAAATCCATTCAAAGTATTTATCTCTTTTTTAAAAGCTCATGTAACAGCTCAAACAAATGTGAGGATCACGTGATCATAAATGGCAAAACTGCTATCTCAAAGTACCTTTATATGTTTTTGCTACCAGCCTTATTGAAGGGCAATTTGTGAACAGACTTAGTTGCTTGCTTTCATTGGGATAAGGTGTCTTAGAGACAAGGCCTCCAAATTGCATTGTGCCCTGTTTTGTCTGCGATTTATGAAAGACTGCTGACAGAAATGACTGACATCATATTAGAAACATTCATTCTTTTTTATTGTTAAAACTTATTTTGTTCATTTTTATGAATTATTAGAGAGAGAAAAATGCTTAAAGATGTTTGAAAGTATTACTGTCAGCCTCTGATCTCGCTGATCAGAGAGAATACAAGAGAAAAGAAGAGGCTGTGATGAATTCATGAGAGAGAGTTTCTAAGCTGATAAAGAGACTGAGTAACATTTAGATACCTTTGAGATTTTAGTTCCCTCTAAAAAAATTATTTGGAAAGATCAAATGCACATATAACCTCAACAGACACATTTCCATTAGCTGGACTCTTTCTTCAAAATACAGAAAAATAATCTTCTTTACTGTTGCCATTGAATATGTCAGAGTATGAGTCGCTTCAGTGTCATTAAGTCTCTTGGATGGAGCATTGCACATTTACTAATGGGGCGTCTGCCTTGTCTACAGTCCCTGCAGTCATGAACTCAGCCACAGAAAGTGCTCTGAAGATCCAAATGAACTTTGGAAAGTTAGCAGACAGTGAACAGGCTCAGAACATTTTCAATATAAACTGCCTTTAAAGAGACATGTTGTTAAATACTCATTTGAACCTCTTTTAAACCTTGAAATCCCATCTTTTATTTATTTTTCTGCATTTTATTTGCTTATGATAGCAATTGTGTTCTCAGACCATGGGTGATTCATTGAACTTATATTCATTGGTCATTGCTGGGAAGATCTTGAAATGTAATTATGACATTAACACTAATGGTATAAAATATTTTATATAATTTCTGAGACATCTGTGCAATAAAATACAGTAGTAAATATCCTAGAGGTACTTGGTGTGATTGGAATTTATGCTGTCATAAATTAAATTCACTATGCCATATAAAGAGGATGGTCATATAGAATCATGGCTAATTGTTGAGGGTAATGACCCATAACCACTGTGGAACCCTCAATGGATAAAATTACATTTACAGATTTGTCCACTGTAGTGGACACCAATCATCAGAGGTCCCATTAGACCTTACAAATTGGCGATAATCCAATGTAACAACCAGACACGTTCATACACTTGTTTTGTCTATTTTCCCCTGATGTGAACTTTTGAACTTTCCTCTAGGCTTAATACAGATACGTTCTTCTTTTTCAGGCCAGATGCTGTCCAACTTCAATTATTATTCCATCTCATTCATTTCAACAACAAATTGCCTTTGTTTGTTTTTCTGTTTCTTTCTCTCTCTCTCCTATGATTGACCTCAGGCCCTGAGTAGTCATCAGTCAAAAAGAAACAATAAATGGCTTTTGTAGCCTACAGGAACCAGTGCTTGAGTTGCAAAATCTCAAAAACAAAAACATAAGCATAACATCAAAAATCCAAAGACGTGCAGCTGCCCCATGCCAAATTTTTAATTAGCAGTTGCTGAAATAAAAGCATTTTAGAAAATAGTACTGTAGTCTATAGTATAACTCTTTACTTGGCAGATTTTTAAAATCTAAAATGAGGCAACAGATTAAATATCGATGGCCTCACATAATCTTCAAAATATCTTACTATCTCTGGGACTTTTTAACTATGCTGCAAAATTATGGTCTATAGAATCAACAAAACACTCTTTTTAAAATATAGTTTCTTAAACATGGTTCAGTCTGATTTCAAAATAGAAGAGAATATCCGCTAGATGCAAGCAGCGAACGCTCTTCTGTGTCAGCCGCGCCACAATGATGCTCTGTTTTCGTTCAAATCAAAGTGTGCTTTTCATACTTTTCTGGACCTTGACAGTGTTATTTATTTGGCAGTCAATGGTACAGTCACAATCCTCACGGTTTCATTCAAATTTTCTTAAATTGTGTTCCGAAGATGAACAAAGTTTTTATGGGTTTGAAACGACATGGGGGTAAGTGATTAATGACAAAGTGTTCATTTTGGGTGGAGTTTCTCTTTAACACCATCTGTGAGATCAGGTCTCATTAAGAATGTCTTATTTACAGTATTTTTACTAGAATTTAATATTTTATGCCTCCACATATCTACTTTGACTTTGCATCAGTTTGCTCTGTATCAGTTATCTCAACCCATTTTAGCTTATTTAACTTATTAGAAATGAATTGAGTATATTAATTGAGCTTGCAAGAAATGAAGAGAGAAGGAGTCCAACACCAGATTTATATCTCTCTTACAGACATTGGTTAGACAAGATGTCTTCCGAAAGATTTAAGGAGCACCAGATCAACATGATGTATTTTTCTGGACCGTTCAGTACTAAATCTCAGGTGGGTCTACACATAAAGGAAGGAGAATTTCTAGCACACATGCTATTGATGGATTGTGATGGCACATTTTAGAATTGATTTTCATCACATAGTAATTTCTGCTTGTTGGATCTTTGGGATTTACAGTATGGCCTGGTCATAGCTGGTGAATTCTGTACACAAATTTGGTAAATCTGAATATTTATTCCTTTATTCTTAGCTACACCTGAATAATTCCTATGTTATGCAATAGATTTGAAGAACTCTGTAGTCTTGTAAAATAGCAGTGCCAAAGTTTATTAATTATTCTTTAAGGGTAACCCTCAACAGAACTTCATTTGTCACCATACTGATTTTGGGGCTAAATTTATGTGTTCAGTTTATGGGTTTTGGAATGGAGTGTGAAATGGTGGATTACATCAGTTGGTTGCTAGCAAATCTTTATCAGGATAAAACAGTCACCTAAACATGAACTGGCAAGTCAGTTGGTCACATAATCCATTACAATTCAGAAACTTCATTGCCAAATAATGAGCGAGGCTGTTTTATCAAAGCATTGGGGCAAATTTATATAGCAATACAAAGTAAACATGGAAATGTTGAAAGCTATCATGAAGATAATTATGCAGAACAATTGTCTAAGAACTTGAATTCTGCATAAACGGCAAAGTGAAAATATATTAAAAGTGGAATCAAAAAGAATAGCTTAACATATGAGTAATGCAAAAATGTGCCTATTTACACCCACTGAGGTACTTGCAATACTAAAAATAAAAAAAACACAAAACAAAACAAACCTCATTAATTGATATCCACCAAACCTTCCAGGAATTTTTGAAGCTCACATGGGTTATAACAGTCCTCTCATGATCCTGATATAGATATTATGTATGTAATTTCCCTCATACAGATCTCTGAAAATATTATATTCTGAATTATTTTCTAAAATATAGACGTAAAAATATATATTACACATTTGCATATAAACTTACAGATTTAAACATGTTGTTTTAATAAAGTTGCATATATAAATACATATAATTGACATATATGACTGCTACATATAATACCACATTATAAATCACCATATGTCACTCTGGACCACAAATATTATACTATTTGAAAATCTGGAATCTGAGGTTGCAAAAAAAACTAAATGCTGAGAAAATTGCCTTTAAAGTTGTCCAAATGAATTCTTAACAATGCATATTACAAAAAAATAAATAAAAAATTGCAAAATATCTTCATGGAAAATGATCTTTACTTCATATCCTAATGATTTTTGGCATAAAAGAAAACTCTATAATTTTGACACATACAATTAATGTTTTTTTGGCTATCGCTAAAAATATACCGCAGCGACTTGTTTTGTGGTCCAGGGTCATATATAGATATAATAAACATATGTAAAATTTTTACTATGGAGAATTTATATATTTATAAAGATTATATCTTCATCTATCCAGAGAATGTATGTATGTATATATATATATATATATATATATATATATATATATATATATATATATATATATATATATATGAAAATTCTATATATTGTCTCATAGGTAACATATGACAATATCACTCTTGATGTATGGCAGTATATGGCATAAATATTTCTGTATGGGCATGAATTCAAAACCTTCCCAGCAAAGTGTCAAAAGAAAGTGTATCTGCTGTTAATTTGAATATCAGAATTATGATGAAACTCTTGTGTTTATGAATCTTCAGACATCAGGACAAACCTGCACATGTGGGACACCACATTTTGCTCCGCATATAAACCTTATTACTCTGTAACAATTCACTGTTACTGTGTTAATATGTGGAATGTATGCCAACAACTGTTTTATTTTTTAATCTGCATTTCAAAAGCTGAACACTTTCCTCTATGTGACACTTTTGTATGAATCTATCTGAGCAGCAGGCTGTTGGCACTGTCTGATTACCACATTTGTGTGTTTTATGCGTCAGCTGGCTCTGGCAAGAGGCTCTCAGCAAACTCCTGTATCATTTCAGCAGGTTGCTGTTGTGTGTTTATGCCATGTGATAGTGCGAAATGAACGATGTTTTTACATAAATTGTTGTTTAGTAGATTTGTTTCACAGTGAGGTGATAGAAGGGCAAGCCAATCTCTGTCAACAACAACTGCATATCTAAACTAATTATGTTGAAAATATTTCAAGAATCATTAAAGCAATGCAAAATTCCTGGGTCTGTGTGTCCAGGAGAATAATGATACACCAAACAGAAAATGCACTATGTTCTGAAAGCCCTTATTAGAAAAAGACGCTTTGTAAGCTGTTTATTATGTAGTTATTACTATACACAGTTATTACATTACTAATAACTAATGCTTATGGATGTTTCATGCTTATACATGGCTCAGAAATTCATTTTACATCAGGTTAATTTCTTTCTTTTTTTATCAGAGCAAAACTGTTAACTAGGCTGGCAAATTAAGATGTTGGTTATGCTGGTAAAACATTAGCTATGTCTTTTAGAGGGTGTTGCATTCATCGTCTGCATCCATATATGGAAAAAAAAACAAGTCTCATATATGCTTATGTTTTTAATAGTTTGAATTTGCCATATAAATATACAAAATTATAACCTTGCAAATAATCACAGTGTGTCCTGCGAGTCTGTGTTAGAAGATTAGCAGAGATTCTGCTGGTCTCATATGTCAGCTAGTAGCTTCATTAATTGACATGTTATGATGACCTGGCTGAATTGAAACCTTCACAGAGATAGACAGTCATCTTTAATAAATCAAATGCAACACTCAGGACTGAAGCAGTATTTAACATTGAACTCAGATAAAAAATTATCTTGCGCTGTGACAGTCCCTTTAAAATCCCTTTCTAGACTGAAAATAGCTGGCCTGAATTTTTACATATGGAAACCCTACCAAATACTGTTGAATAAAAGTCTATCCTAATACTATTATGCATAAGCCCATGGAAAGCATATAGGCCCCTTGAGAAATGTTTGAGAAGGGACAGGAGACACTGACCCCAGAGAAAACCGTGTTAATTCCTCTTGCATGA
This sequence comes from Carassius auratus, assembly GCF_003368295.1. Classification (NCBI taxonomy): domain Eukaryota; kingdom Metazoa; phylum Chordata; class Actinopteri; order Cypriniformes; family Cyprinidae; genus Carassius; species Carassius auratus. The sequence goes on from NC_039243.1 coordinate 14,180,707, forward strand.
TTCAAGGCTACAATCCACCACCAAGAGGCATGACACAGGTCTCCACATGACAGATGAGAGCTTAAATCATTTATCATTTGCCTTGTGCAGAAGAAAAAGTGAGCCAGAGTGGGATAAGTCTTTGTACATATCTGAAGCAAAATAATTAGTAGCAGTTGGAGGCTTTGATCTCCCACAAGTGCTTAGCTACTAAATCTAACTGACTCAGAAAAGGTGGGAAACTGACAAAAACACACACACACAAAAAAAAAAAGACAAGAAAAAAAAAGGCATATGTAAAATTAATGAAGTTCCTGTATGAAGCCAAGTAGAAGACTGGCATTATAATAAATAAGAACAAAGCTTGTCACAGTAATATAAAGGGGTAGATATTCATTTTAAATCAGTTCATCTGTAAATGAAAATGTAAGCATTTGTGTGTGTGTTAGATGCATGCTGTGGGTTGGTCATATCTAGTAGCTTAATTCCTCCAGGAGTGAAACACCCACATCAGATCATTGCTTTGCCCTTAAAATTGCTGTTTCTAGTCATATGCATGCTTATGTGTGTGTGCGCTTCTTCACACTAACTGAGTGATGACCAGCACCGACTTTATTTTATCAATGCATAGATTAGATTCAGGTAAATTGGGCCACTTTTGTCATAAAAGCAGCTCAATTTACTTGTTTCTTTGCATTTAATATAAAACACGTCCCATCGCGTTCTGGTGTCTGTGGATAGAGTGGGTTACCTGGGCATCATTGTGGGTGACATTTTCATGTCACAATCATTTCAGAACTTGTCAGCATGTGAAAGTGTAAAGGGATGTACTTTTGTATAAATGTAGGAATATGTATTCATAAATGTCATGAAGTGAAAAATGAAAATTAAATGAGGTGGCAAAGTCTCCTCTCTAGATTTGGGTCTTTTAAATTCATGTTCCAGTTCTATTTGATTTTTATGTGGTTTCCAGGTCAAAACGTAAAGTCATATGGAAGAAATGTTCTATGCAGAAAAAGCAAGGTAAGTAGCATAACTAGAAGTAATTTTGCAACTGTCAACTAGCTCATTAATTTGCTACTAGTCAACTAACTCTATTAGTATTATTATATTATATTATTATATGAGTATTATTAGACTGTTAGAGTTAGGGTTAGAAGAATAAGTTGACATACTTGCAGACTCACATGCATGCTAGTGTCTTTTCTTTGTTCTATGATAATCAAGTAATAATTAGTGAACTTCTTGTCAGTGAATCCAAACTGTTTTCACACACTGTGATTCACAATGTGAAGAGAAAATGCCATGAATATAACATCACAGTCAAGACATGGAGTCAGTCACGATTCTTGTGTGAAATATTCATCGAAACAATGTATGACAAACGTGTCAGTTGTCATTTATAAGTGTTCAATCTCACGTTGATCTACATAACATGTTGAATTATTTAAGCCCATCAAACACATAACATTTACCATTCAAACAAATTACTGTAGGTAACCAGTTAAAAACATTACATTTTCAGAAGTCATGTGACATCTTTCATTATATATTAAATAAGTACAAAGATGTAAATAAGTAAAACAAATTAGGAGAAAAGCATGTTGCTAAGCTAACGCCGCTATACTTTAATGAGCATGGAAGTATACAAGCTATATAAATGAGAGAACCAGTATTTTAATCAGTACACATGAGCATGAATCTTACTTTGCAAGTTATGGGAGGTATGTAAATGTAATTGCAGGCTTTTGGCCTTTAATGCTGTTCACAGGCAGAGAAAAGTAAATATGAGTCTCTTTTTTTAGACTAAGTAGAAAGACAAGTCTCTAGGAGTAATGAAGAGACATATACTTGAGTGATTAATATATGTTAAATGTCACAAAAATGTTTAATCTGAGGATATAAAACAGATTAGAAGGACAAAATACAGAGTAAGAACATAAGAGAAAAAAAGAGCTATAAGCTTTATGTAATAACATCTGGGTCCTGTGTATAATTTACAGTGTGCTGATTACTGCACTGTGCTCTTATTGGGGTCAAGAAGAGAGGCCTTTACACTTCGATAAACACTTTTAATCTTGATTAAGAGGCCATAATGTTTTCTTTCCCCCGGTCTTGCCCATACTCAAAGAAATGAATCAAACATATTTCAAATCCAGTCAAAAACATGCATCTTTTGTAATTAAAGTTGGTCTTTACTGTTAATTTATGTAAAGACAGTGCTGGCAAAATAAAAGGCAGATATTTTGTTTGCAGAAGATTTTAAAAGGCAAAATTGCAGCTAATCCAAACAAATGCCAAAAATTAAATTAAATTAAATTTAAAACAGACAATGTTTCAGAACGGTAGCTTACAATATAAAAAAAGTTAAATGAAAGGCAGAAGATGTGTAGACATAATAAGATGGACATTTTACAAAGTCACAAGGGTAAATGTTCCGAAATTGAGATTTATACATAATCTGAAAGTAAATAAGCTTTCCATTGATGTATGGTTTGTTATGATAGGACAATATTAGGCCGAGATACAACTATTTAAAAATCTGTAATCAGAGTTTACAAATAAAATCTAAATATTGAGAAAATCGGCTTTAAAGTTGAAAAATGAAGATCTAGGTTCTAAGCATATTACTAATCAAAAATTTAGTTTAAATATATTTGGAATAGGAAATTTACAAAATATCTTAATAGAACATGATTTTTTATTTATATCCTTATGATTTCTGGCATAAAAGAAAAATCTATTTTGACCCATAAAATTTATTTTTGGCCATTTCTACAAATATACTCCAGTGACTTAAGACTGGTTTTGTGGTCAATTGGTAACATATAATGAGATGTATGATGTGTTGTTTATATAAGATGAAATATAAAGCGTAGATAAGATTAAATGTATTGGGTTACTGATGACACGTCTAATGTAGGTATTATGTGATGTATACATTTACTGTATGCATGCTGAGATGCACTGGTAGATATGAGATTTAAAATGTAGACATGATGTTATGAATAGTGTATTTAAGATGAGATGAATAGAGTAGATATCAGGTAGATATGTATAGTAGTATATGTATGGGATATGGGAAGTCGTGGCCTAATGGTTAGAGATTCAGTCTCGTAATCCAAAGGTTGCGAATTCGAGTCTCGGGCCAGCAGAATTTTAGGTAGGGAAGTGAATGTATATGATGTGATCTATAGTTTATGTAATTCGACATACAGAGGTTTGTATTCAGAGGCTGAGAGAGGCTGTATCTCTGCATAAAGAATGAAGTGCAAAATAAAAAAATATTTATTTATTATTCATTTTATGATTATGAAATTATGAAACTATAATTAGTTTTAATAAAAGATGTCCGTGATTCTCTCTGTGAAGTCAATCAGAGTGGTATCAGCATGGTCAATGCAAAATTTACCACCATACTAGTACTTCTCACTTTCTCTGCTTCTAAAAAATAAATCAGAAAGCATATATACTGTATGCGCTCTTTACTGTGATGATGAAAATAAATGCATTTCTTATAAATAAATAAAATCTGTTCTGTGATTTCCCTCCAGAGTTAGTCAAAGAAACTTTTCTCTGTCTCTATTGCAGGCCAGTGTGTGTGTGTGTATTTCAGCATGCATATGTATTTCACAATGATGTTTTGTGTGTGTGTGTGTGTGTGTGTGTTTTAGATGCTTGGTGGGATCCTATTATGTTGTGATATGGCAGTGAGCAGTGCTAAAATGATGTGAATTTCCTGCAGTGCATCTGTCAGTCTACCCAAACTTTCACTAGCTCGTCCTCTCATACTCAGCATCCTGCACTTTTTTTTTTCTTCAGAATTTTTCAGGTAACAATAAATGACATGCAGTGCATCTGCTGATCTCTGTGAGTGGAATTAAATTATTAATGATTGTCAAGTGAAAGCCATGTAGAACCCATGCATAAAGAATGATGTAAGTAGACAACATGTTACCAGCAATATATGAGATGCAAATGTAAGTAGACACAATCCCATTATGTTGGGGGAATGACAATTATCTGTCTTCCATGATAAATGTTGGAATGACCACCCAAATGCAATACAATTCTGCTCATAAGTTTACATAGAACTATTCTGTTCTTACAGAATGTATAGTAAGAAAATGAATAACTAAAGAAGCTGTGTAACAGATAAAATATCTTTGTGTAAAAAAAAAATGTTTTCGAACAGAATGATTTGTCTTATTAAGTATGTCAATATCAGTTGTGGCAATCTGCTTCATCAGGGCAGTACTAGTAACTCACTTAACATTTTATTTAATCCCCATATATTGTATATGGGGCATATTTATACTGCACACAGACAAAGACACATTTAAATAATTTATATTTAGTTCAATTTATTGCTCAACTTTAGATTTTGAAATTAAATCTTTTAAATTTTGTCATCTAAATATTATCAGTTTTTCTGCCTTAATGATCTTCTTCCTCTTATTTTCCTTTCTTTTGTCCTCTTCCTTTTCTTTTTTCATATTCCTCTCACAGTTTTCATTATTTTACCGTCTTTTTTTCTCTCTCTATAACTTTCATCTCTAATAGGGTGCATTCAGTAATTTTTATGTTATGCTGGCTGATATGACGTGTATTAGGCCCCTGGTATGACTCTTCATTTCAGGTGAGTGTATACAATTAAACTGACATTTTAAAATAACTACTTATTTCTTTGGGGATTTAATATTTTGAACAAAAAGTGCACCTTTAAATCTCCGTCTTTCACTGAAAGGACATGCAATTTTCTTTTCACAGCATCATATCGCTCCATCAACACTGTCATCTTTTCAAAAAACTGTATGAGAGAAGAATTAAAGCCCATTAAATCAGTGGGAGATGGAGAAAAGTACCATCTTCACCGTTACTGTCAGAAACAGAAAAATGCCCCTTTTGCGTCCGTCCTTCTCTGTTCCTTTATTCTCTTTCGCCTACAATGTATCTGACTATATTATGCTTTGTATTACACATAATTAATCATAATTAACTGCTCATTTTTTCTGACCGTCACATGGCAAAGAGCTATAATCGACGACTTCATTTAACTTCACTATGCACTGAAAACTATAGAGAGAGACAGGAAGTGGGAGAGGAAACAATTAAAAAAGAAAGGTGGAGTGGTATAGGGACAAAGAATGACGAGGAAAGGAGAAATGTAGGAGGAAAGTAAGTGGAGGAGGAAGAAAAATAGAGCGAGAGATGAATACCAAATGAATACAAATATTAGAATATGTATGACAGAGAGAGAGAGAGAGAGAGAGAGAGAGAGAGAGAGAGAGATGAGATACTGTGTTATTTAACTTATTGAGTTATCGGAGTTTGCAGATTGTTTGGTTTATTTTATGTGCTATTGTTCTGTACAAGATTGCTGATAGCTTATGCGCTCTCTGAGGACAAGCGATCATCCATCCATTAAACTTCCGCTGTGCAGCTTAATCACACAAGAATTAATTAACAACAGCACTGATATGATGTCCTCTCTGTTTTGGTGTAGAAAAAAAAAAAACATTAGTGTAAAAACTAAAGGCCTGTTCGCAATGGAATGAAGAGTGGGGCGAAAAAACTACAGCGAATCTCAAAACACCAAACTATTCAAATTGCTGCCCACCATAAAACTACAGAGATGAATCAGAAAGTCAAACACACTTTCAACAAAAGCAAAAGAAGTTTAAGTCAGAACAACAACAGTAGCTCCAATTCCAAGCTGATTCTAGTGTCTTTACGTTTTTTTGTCAATAGGTGGATGCAGTCATTTAAAACACCCTCCCCCTTTTTATACTGAGAAAAAAAAACTTATTTTGGAAAATATGTTTAGCATGATGCACATTCACATAATATAATAATATATATATATTACATGTTATTTTACTTAATCTATTTATCTATCTTAATCTATTATTGTATTTTTACAGCTTGATGAAAGTCAATCACAGCATGATGTTTTCTTTTGTAATTCATGCCCATACATTGTTTCTGAAGTAGACTCAGACTTGTATTAATAAATTAAATAATAAAATATTGAATCATTTAGGTTTTTCAGCTAATCAGTTGAGTGAATTATTCAATGACTCATTCTCTACACATAAAGACACTCACTTTTAAATGACATTCTGGCATAACAATGTAACCTGTGAAAAGGGCCAAAAACACTCAATGCGTCTTTTGATGAAGCTGCTCAGAGATTTCAAATAACTAAGGTGTATTAAAACCCACATCACTGATTGGTAACTGAAAGATTTTATATGACTTTTTATACATGCCACTTGGTGTCTGCATAAATCTAAGATGACTGCCCCATTGCTGCAACATAACTCATTCCTGAATTTGCCTTTAATGTTAATGGCAAAATAGCTTTGGCTTCAGTGTGTTAGTGTCAACCCTTCTGCTGGAGTATAGAGATAACATGACTCAAAAGATTACCACAGTGATTCAAATGGGATAAAACTGCCTACGAAGGGCACTCCGGAGTTATTATTTTTTTCGGGGAACTTATTTTCAGATGCCACATTGAACAGTCATTCCTAAGCAATGTGCTCTAAACTGGCCACTTCAAAGGACTCTTTGGAGGATTCTGAAGGGTACAACTGATCTTTGTAAGATGGCTCCTTAATTGGTTCTTCAAGATGAACAGTTTTTTGTCCAACCTTTGGTCCAAGTTTTTGTCAATAAATGAAGAAAAAAAAAATCAACCTACACATTGTTCTGTGGTCTGATATTTAATTTCTTATTTGAAAAGGTCCATTAATGCATTTATAATTAAAGACTTAATTGTGATGAACAATCATATTGAATATTTACTCCTTGCATAAACAAAGTTTAACAAGGTGTCTACACTGCAAGGACAAAACTTGAGCATCCTCATTTCAATCAACAACTACTGACAAGTAGTCAAAAGCTTATTTATTTGAACAAAAATGTCTCAGTTTAGACATGCAGGAGAAACCTAGTGAAATTGGGGTTGCTTTATTGATGTTTAGAATTAATGTTTCTCATAGAGTATACTGTATGTAACACAGTATGCTAGGCATTTACAGTGCCAGTAAAAGCATGGCGGAGTGAAAAGCCCCTTTGGATCTTTTTCCTTTCATTCCTATTTGCTCAGCTCTTCTGAGATTTGATTTGGGGACCTTTTCATAGTGTTCAATAGCAATGACATTATCCAAAGGTCAATACGATTAACACAAGCCTGGCTGGCAATTTGATTGCAAAAACAAGCATGAATTCGATCAAGGTTTATTGGGGAACTTGCAGGGTAGGGGCCAGGTCTCGATCTCTCTACAAGTTTATGAAGGAGATGTTTATCTGTTATTACCCAAGCAGCTCCCAGTGAGCAAGGGATATACAGCAGATATTTTCTAACCTGATATAACACCTATCAGAGAGCCTGCAGCTTATATATACCCAATTGATTAGTTTTGGTGTTTTAAAGCAGTGAGAATGTACTAGGTATGGAATAGTTGAAGGTGATATCTCATTGAAAAAGTACTGCAGCAGAATATTGGGTCACTTGACAATGAAATTAAAGCTGTTCTGGAAATAAACTTTCAGCCATTATTTTCTCCAAAAAAGTGCAAATGCTTTTAACGATATGAAAAAAAGAGGTTGAGAGTTGCTGTGTCATGAATGGTTAACTGTTCACTCAGTCTGCTGCAAATTTATTTGGACAGCAGCTTCAATGTGCTGGCATATTCCTAATAAAAGCCCATGATTGTGCCCCTCGACATTTAGGGGTTCATTTTAATTGTGACATTTTTAAACAGAAATCCGTCTGTAAGAGCCAAAAAATAACTCAAAATAAAGAAACAAATAATAAAAGAGCAATTTAATAAAAGAAACCAAACCAAGCTTACAAATAGCCTGTAGTCACTGAATGGACAGGGAATCCTTCATGCATCAGGAAACAAATATGATTAAAAAACAACAGCTGCTCTTAGCAAACGGAAGTTTAGTTATTATTTCCACAGCGACAAATGGCCACAGACAGACTAGAGAACTCAAAGGTTCTCCGCTGTCAAACCAGCATGTTCTTAAAACACACACATACACACAGGATTGTGAAAGTCTTTCTTTTGAGGACAAGAATATGAAAAAGCAAAGAAAATAGCCTGTCTTATTTTTCGCACAAACATCTACATAGATAAGTGTGTGTAGACATGTGCAGACATCCCAAAAATGCATCCGTTTAAACGGGCAATGTCAAATCACTACATTCGAGGACAAATAAAGGTAGAGGACATACACAAAAGGAAAAGGTGCCTGCCTCCCCCGGGACCAATTACTACCAAGTTCAGACACCACTTTAGATTCTCCACACATACACTGTTTTCTAGCGCTAAACACACACACCCTCAACAATAATAAACTATATAAATTATCCTTGGAAGAAAGGGATGTGGAAAACTGTACTTTACTATGTACAGTATTATGCTTTACAGGCTAGATAGATAGATAGATAGATAGATAGATAGATAGATAGATAGATAGATAGATAGATAGATAGATAGATAGATAGATAGATAGATAGATAGATAGATAGATAGATAGATAGATAGATAGATAGATAGATAGATAGATAGACAGATAGATCACGATAAACAAATTAGCACAGGGAGGGCACATTTTGTGCGGGGGCGAGTGTGAAATTATGTGTTCATGTGTGGCAGTTTGAAAGGTGGTGTTGACAGGTTACCTTGGAGAGCGTGTGCATGAGAGCACATCAGAGGTGCACAGAATGAGGTCTTGGTGTGTGTGTGTGTGTGTGTGTATGTGTGTGTGGCTGGGTGCAGGAGCTGGAGGACATGTTCTGAGCAGCTGCCAGCATGAACAGAGACACAGCATCAGAAAAAAAGAAATACGAAAGAGAGAGAAGATTTACAGGCCGTGCAATTCCAACAGTCAACCTCTATTCTTCTCATCATTGTCTCTCCTTATGGCCCACTCTCTCTATCTTTGTAAGTCTCTGTCTCTCTTTCACACACACAACATTCACGAGAGTCCTGGCACCATGGCAAGATCACTCAGCAGGTGCTATAAGCATGCATGTGAATAAGAGTACTTGAATACTTATAATTTACATTTATGTTTTAAATTATTCTTTATAATTTAAGTCCAATAGACCATAGCATTTACTCACAATCATGGCTAATGGCTATTCAAAAGCTAGTGCGTTGGATAAAACAATAAAATAAATACTCTTATGGTGGTTTTGGAAAAAAAAATAAAAAAAAATATTTGATATTTGTAAATAAAATAATTAGGTATGATATGTAAACTCAGTTTAAAACTCCCTCCCCAGCCCAAAATTTGTGACCTAGTAGCAAAAACATGAATCAGAAGTTCACATTTACTCATATATAACACTCATACAGTAACACAGTGACTGTGAAATAAAGATAGAGTCTGAATTTTGAAGATAAGATCATTATAATTTTATTTGGTCTACCAAACATGCTTTTCATGGTTGTGAAACTGCGTAAATTCAGAATAAAGTGTCTGAAGATTAATATAAAAAAAATTTACTTGGTCTTTTTATTCTGTTTGAATAGAACACTTCTATTCAGTGAATCTGTCACAGTATAATTTAAGTATATGTGAAGAACCTATTACTGAAGGTTTGGGAAATGTGGAGATAACTGTAAAATAATTCTAAAATTCCTCGAAAGGGTAAAATACTTATATATGTCAGTTGTAAAACTAAATGTTTTTCAACCTTGACAAACATTGTAAATAAATCTAGAAAAAAAAAAAAAAAAACTTTTCCCTCGCAGGATTTAATTTATGTTAACATACATTAAAGTTATTTTAAATTATAATTACATATTCACGCTGTATTTTAATCACTGAAATTTATGGTGAGCACAAGAGACTTTCAAAAACATGAAAAAATAAAATAAAATCTGATCAACCCAAACTTTTGAATGGTGTATTTTTTTCTTTTATTATTATTATTATTATTATTATTATTATTATTATTTACTCTAACTGAAATAGACTTCCATAGAACCCTAAACCCTGACTTATGATGAGAAAAGAAGGCATCTTAAAGGCTTGCTTTGACTTTGAGTTAAGAGTGTAAAAAGATGGGTTATAAAAGGAAGTAGGAGATAAGATAAGAACTTAACTGAAACATAATGTGCTATAATTTGAGTAAAGCATTTGGTTAATTAACTAAAGAAAATATTTAATACCCATTAGTACAGAAGCAGTGTTACATGAGCCACATGCAGTTACTGTATAACAATTGGCTGATTCACACAAATCATTTTTTGACTTGTTTTGAAATTACTCTAATTAGCAGGCTTGAACGGCAAAGTTTAGGCAATTATCACCCACTTGTCTCTTCAGAAGTGACTGACATGAACTTAACAAAATGACATTTGGCTCATTAGCTCATCATTTTCAGTGCCTCCCCAGAAGACTGTAGCTCTGAGAATGCAATACATATGCTTTCTTTGGTTTCAAAGAAGAAAAACAGAGGAGAGGTGTTTATTATGCATCAATAAGTGATGGCCAAACTGTCCCGAGAGGCTATGAATAACTCCATTTGGAAAAATCGTGAAGAGTGTTCACACTCGTGGGTGGCCCAAAGAGAGCTGATGAAGCAAGGTCAAAGACACCGTAGGTTTTATCAGTTATTCAAATGCAGCCTGCACAAATCAGCCTTGGAGGAAAAAAACACACAAAATGACTGCAAGAATTCAGCGGACTAATATACAGCTGCATTAACTGTTTGTTTTCAGATTTTAGACATTTAAAGCCATTTTAGAAACACAAATCTAGCTCCATCCCCTTTTCCTTTCACTTGCATCATCGTCTTCTCCCTCAATCCCTTTTAATCCATCCCATTTACCTTTTTTTCACCTAAAGCTTTCTATCCTATTTCTAAACACACTTCTTCTTTCTTCAGTTTTATCCATTGCTCTCTCTCCAGTGCTCTCCCTCTCATCATCCATCACTGTGAAAACTGAATGAAACTGCAGGCTTTTCCCAATTCCCAAGACATTCAGGTGTGCTGTACTCTGCCTGTCAATCAAAGAAGGTTTGGAGTATTTTGTTGGTCATTCTGTGCCAATTTAATTTCAGCAAATGCAGCTGTGGGCCACTGGAGCAGGTATTGCTGCCAGATTTATGGTGTGTGAGAACCGGAGTGTGTGCATGGGTGAGCTAAAAACTCCCTGTGTGATATGTGATTTTAGGGTCACATCTGCTTAAGAATGTATAGACTGAGCAATTGCAGGATTTGAAAAACTTAAATTCCACAAGTGACACAAACTAGTAAGCAGAGTTCATATTGTCAACAATTTATACTCCAAATCATAATTACAGGGGACAGATTGTCATTTAATAAAAATTCATTTCAGCGAGCTGAAATTGCTTCTGCAAATGTGTTTGCAGATCTCATGTTTGCTTATTAAAATTGTCCGTTAAGTTTAGGGTAGGGTTTAGTGTATAGGTTGTACAGTATGTTATTTTCCAACTCATGCTCATTGGTAAAACAAGCCTGTGGCAACATTTCTGCAAAATGATTTTGCATTGTGTTGTTGACATATGGCAACACTTTCAAAGTGAAATGTCCAATGAATGGCCCTAAAAGTAAATTAAGTTTTATTCAAAATAGATGAATGTGAATTTGCCACAATTTTATTAGGTCGGTTGTTGCCTGTATCACTGCAGTTCAGAAATGAAATGTCCGATGACTGGTGCTAAAAGGTTAATTAACCTATTGTGTTTGAAAATTGCACGCCACTTACATTAAACCCTACTCAAAAAAACCTGATATTGTTAACAAAAAAGGTGTGAGGTTAAAAAAAAAACATATATGCCGAAGCAATAATTGCATTTGAGCTCTTCTATCATGACTCGTGTTTCAAGGCACTCGTAGCCAAGTGCTCCACTTCCCAAGTGCAGTGCTGTACCAGGTGAGCTACCGAGCAAGTTTGCTACATCAGAAAAGCCATTCTTATGAAGATGGTTATGTGAGGTAATTTTTGGTAAAATTGTTTTATGTCATAAACATAGTATAGTGCAAGGAACCACATGAAACTAAGTCTATTAATCTGTTCTAATAATCATAAATTGTGTGAACAGGAATAAAAGTTGTTGTTTGACTGCCATTTGTGAACTGCTGCAAATTGCATACAACAGCCAGTGTAATAAAACATTGCCAGGTTCGCATTTATCTGTTTCTGATAAAACCAAGCTTTGCTTTTAACACCACTAACTGGACATTTCACTTGGAAAATGTTGTGAAATGTGCAAGATACTACATAATGTCATTTTGCCAAAATGCTGCTACAGGCTTGTTTTTACAATGAGCCTATCTTGAAAAAAATAGTCCACTGCATTATACAAAACAAATGGCTTACCAAACAAATGAACACAGCAAAATTATTACAGTTATATTAAAACTGAAGTCCACTAAGGTCATTTTCTCTACAGTCGATAATTGAAATACAAATTAATCTATAAAATGTTTGAATCTTTTGTTTCATATCATATGAATTTTGCTCTTAAATTAGATACCATTTTAGAAGAAATCAACACTGGTAGTATGACTGTTATCAAGAATCTCTGGCAGAACTGATAAGAAAAGTATGCCTCGTATTTCTCCAAACCTCTGCACACAGTTTTGGAAAGACCACATAAGAAAAGAGAAGGAGAGCATGCAGCACAGAGAAAGGTAAGTAAAAGAGAATTATGGGTAAACTGAGAAACCCTGAGAGTGCTAGTGTGTCTGAGAGTGTAAAGAGATGGTGATGTGAGAACAGGACCTGGAGGTAATGACAGAGAGAGTGAGTAAAGGAAAAAAAGAAGGTAAAAACATATCACATCATGTGGCCCAGATGTCTGTATTTTATTTCATTTCCAGCAGGGGAATCACATCCCTGCAAAAAGCAAATGAGAGGACAAATTATTAAACAGAGGGGGAATACAAGGACTGCCATTTTATGATGCAGAGAAAGAAAAAGAGAGAAAAATATGTATTAATAGCAAATGATCATTTTAGACATCTAAATAATATAATGACAGCAATTATATTATCCTACACAGAATCTATGAAATGAATCGACATATTTTCTTTAGATTTCAGCTACTATCATCACTGTTGTACCATGTTTAAATACACAGTTTACCATGTTTACATCCATTCACAGAATTCCACAGTCTGTAGATTCTGATTATGTAGAATTTATGATTTTCCTGTCCATCAATGTTATAAAAACAAACAAACAACCAAACAAACAAAACAACTGTGAACTTTTATAAGCTTCTCTACAAATATCTGTTGAGAACGTATTTTATTTGTTTTGATGCTTACGGTCACTGCTCAGAATAGAGATGAAGCTTGCTGAATAAAGTCAATTACAATATTCATAAGGACTCATTTGTAATTTTGTAAAGTTGTTCGAGTGCACAGACGTCTGGAGGTTCTCCTTGATAGAAATCGTGCATTGACGATTAAAGGGCCAGGGGCTCGCAGTTTGAGTAATCATGGAAATTAAATAAAATAATGATTATTAATAGCTTACTATGATCATGTTAAATACAAATGGTATCTAGGTAAAAAGTGTTAATGTACAGTATGTTTTGCAGAACCGTATTACGTAAAATGCATACAAATTCTCATGAGATCACGTTGCAAACTCTTGTTGTTTCACTAACTTGGCTTGAATATTTCTCTAAAACATTAGCACATTCCGATATGCAGTTTTAAAGATATCTGCCTTTTTAGTCCCAGCTGCTGCTGTCATTTTCCACTTCATTTCCAGAGTTCTCTGTAGAAACAAACAACTGAATGGCCCTTATGTGCCACTTCAGACTTGCTGAGCAAGTGATGCAATCCAGTTTTGTATGTAGCTTATTACACAGAGACTGCAACTTTTAGACTGAGTTCCCGGAAGGATATCTACCTTTTATTAGGCTGCCATCTGCCTGCCCTGGTCATTCTATAGCCGCACGGTTCAGGAAAGAGCACCATCACACTGACAGAGTTGTGCAAATGTCATTTTTCTTTCAGATCAAAACTGAATCAAAACAGCTGCTTACTTTAGAACTCAGAGAAAAGTGATGTCAGCAGAAATGGAATGTAATTCCAGTGGAGGGGAAGTCATTAAATTATGATTATGAAGACAGGCTACTGCATCTTTGGAATAACGTGCACCAATGACAAGAATGTGTATTAACAAAGTAAATGTGGTGTAAAACTTAGACAGATATTCAAAGATAGAAGTGGTGAAACGGTTCAAAAAGTCATGTTAATAAATATTTTCTGGATGCTAGCAGTGGAGATCTACACTCAGTAGATGTAAAGAGCGACTATGGGGTTTCCTTTCTATCTGTTCTGTTCTGTAATTCTGTAACTGTCACGATGGACTGGCACGAGGTGCCTGAGGTGGGTCTCGAACCCGGGTCTCCCAGTCAGGGTAAGTTAGTTCTCTACCTCTGGTCTACTGGGAAAAACAGTTTCTTAGAAGACCCATGTGCAGAAGGAAGGGCAAACTCAGAGGCTCAGGTAACCCAAAGGCAGGCAGTCTTTACTTGATCTCAGTAGTAAAATATAAACAGAATATCAGTTACAGCTTTACAGCACCAAACAGAAGGTAATCCAATAAGCAACTGGAAAATGAAACTAAACAGGTCTACAACACAGGTAGTACATACTGGGTGGGCTCAAGACTGAACACAGCACAATGAAACTGCCAAACTTAAATAGGTCAAAGAACAGGTGGAAAACATTAACTTAATGAGCAGTCTTAATTAAAGAGTTCACGGCCGTTAGTGCCACCTAGTGGCCTGGAAAGTTCTCATTAAGGTGCAGGGGGGTGCCCACCAATGGTTGGGAGAGTAATTACATGTGGTAGCAGACAGCGCTCCCTAGTGGCTTGGAGAGTAATTACAAGAGGAGTCTTACAGGAGCCCCTCTCTCAGGAACGGCTCCTGACGTTCCGTTGGCTCTGGTTGGAGTCATGGCGGTGGAACTCGCTGATCAGGTTTGGATCTAGGATGTCTTTAGCTGGCACCCAGGACCGCTCTTCTGGGCCATAACCCTCCCAGTCCACTAGGTATTGCACACTCCCACGGACTCGACGTGAATCTAGCAGTCGACGGACCGTATACACTGGCTGCCCACCCACGACTTGGGGTAATGGAGGGGGCTTCTTGGCTGTGGACAGAGGAGAACAGACAACCGGTTTCAAACGTGAAATGTGAAAAGTGGGGTGGATGCGCATAGACCTTGGTAAGAGTAGCTGGTAGGACACAGGGTTGATCTTCCTAAGGATTTTAAAAGGACCAATGAATCGGGGTGCCAGTTTCCGAGACTCTAGATGAAGTGGAAGATCTTTAGTTGACAACCACACCCTCTGACCTTGACGTAGTGATGGCCCAATTCTACGGTGCTTGTTGGCCTGTTTCTGCTGCTGTTGTGATGCTCTCAGTAAGGCTGTACGTGCTCTCCGCCAGGCCTGACGACACCGCTTGACTAGTTGAGTTGCAGCAGGTACCTGGACCTCCAGTTCCTGCTCAGAAAACAAAACTGGGGGAAACCCAAATTGACATTCGAATGGAGTCATGCCCAAGGATGAATGGTGTAGGGTGTTATGAGCAAATTCAGCCCAGATCAGACGGGAGCTCCAGGTGCTTTGATTATTGGACACCAGGCATCTGAGGGTCTTCTCAATCTCTTGGTTGACCCGTTCTGTCTGCCCATTAGACTGAGGGTGGAAACCAGAAGACAGACTGATGGATGCTCCAATTAGACGGCCAAAAGCTTTCCAAAATCGAGAAGTAAATTGTGACCCCCGATCAGAGACCATGTCTTGAGGAAACCCGTGGATCCTGAAGACGTGCTGCATCATGAGGTCTGCGGTCTGACAAGCTGTGGGGATCTTAGGCAGAGGTATCAGGTGACATGCTTTTGAGAATCTGTCTACTACCACCAAGATGACTGTGTTACCTTGTGATTTAGGAAGTCCAGTAACAAAGTCCAGGGAGATATGGGACCATGGACGTCTTGGGATGGGTAAAGGATGGAGTAGCCCTTGAGGGTGGGTCTTAGACTCTTTATTCTGGGCGCATACAGAACAGCCAGACACAAATCTTCGGACATCCACCTGCATACTGGGCCACCAAAACCGTGTCTGGATGCGCTTCAAAGTTCTTGCAACTCCAGGGTGACCCGAAAGAAGAGATGCATGTCCCCACTGCAACACATCAGAGCGTACAACATTAGGAACAAAAAGGCGGCCTGGGGGGCCATTACCTGGGTCAGGCTGTTGTCGTTGAGCCTTCTTTACTGCCACTTCTATTCCCCACTGAACCCCTGCCACCACCTTGGAGCTGGGAATGATGGGCTCAGGTCTGTCCTCCACATCTGGCATGTCGAACTGTCGCGAAAGGGCATCAGGTTTTGAGTTCTTTGAGCCAGGTCGATAAGAGAGAATGAACTCAAAGCGGTTAAAAAAAGAGAGCCCATCGGGCCTGGCGTGGATTCAGCCTCTTAGCCTCCCGGATGTATGTGAGGTTCCGGTGATCTGTCCAAATGACAAATGGGTGTTTGGCCCCCTCTAGCCAGTGTCTCCATTCCTGTAGTGCCAGCTTCACTGCCAGTAACTCTCGGTTACCTATATCATAGTTCTTTTCTGCTTGGGTGAGTCGACGTGAAAAAAAGGCACAAGGATGAAGCTTATTGTCCCTCTTGGCCCGTTGAGACAAAACAGCTCCCACGCCGACATCTGATGCATCCACTTCTACTACAAAAGGCAAATCTGGATCAGGGAGGGTCAGGATGGGTGCAGAGGTGAAGCGGTGCTTGAGCAGCTCAAATGCCTGATTAGCCCCTTCAGTCCACTGAAATGGCTTTGAGGTCTTCTTGGTAAGGGCTGTAAGGGGTTCTGCAATAGAGCTGAAATTTCTTATAAACCTCCTATAAAAATTTGCAAACCCAAGGAAGCGCTGTACCTGTTTGACAGAGCAAGGCTGAGGCCAGTTCAGAACTGCTTGGGTTTTGCTAGGATCCATCTGAATGCTGCCGTTGGAGACAATGAACCCAAGGAAGGAGACAGTTGATACATGGAACTCACTTTTCTCAATCTTCACAAAGAGCTTGTTTCTTAACAGTTGAGACAAAACCTGCCGGACATGCTGGACATGATCTTGGTAACAGCGGGAGAAGATTAAGATGTCATCCAGATAAACAAATACAAATTTGTTTAGCATCTCTCGTAGAACATCATTAATGAATGCCTGGAAGATGGCTGGGGCATTGACTAGACCAAAGGGCATTACCTGATACTCATAATGGCCAGTTGGGGTGTTGAACGCCGTCTTCCACTCATCCCCGGCACGGATCCTGACCAGGTGGTAGGCGTTCCTAAGATCCAGTTTGGTGAATATTGTGGCACCTTGTAGAAGTTCAAAGGCGGAGGTCATCAATGGCAGTGGGTAACGATTCTTTACAGTGATACGATTTAAACCCCGGTAGTCAATACATGGACGGAGACTGCCATCCTTCTTTCCCACAAAGAAAAACCCAGCACCTGCTGGTGAGGTTGAAGGGCGGATGAATCCACTGTCAACAGCCTTGTTGATATATTCCTCCATAGCAGCTCTTTCTGGGGCAGACAGAGAGAATAGCCTCCCTCGAGGTGGACAGGTGCCAGGATGCAGTTCAATGGCACAATCATAAGGTCTATGGGGAGGAAGAGAGGCAGCACGTTCCTTGCTGAACATTTCACAGAGGTCTGCATACTCTTGGGGGACACGGGATAACTCGGGAGAGGTAGAGAGATCTGTGGAAGCCACTTGTCTCATTCCAGATATAGCCAGGCTCTCCTTGGATGGGAAGGTTGCCTGTGGCTCAAGAGAATGACAGAGAGACAAACCAGACACACAGCAATTAGGCCCCCACCCACTTATCTGGTTGGAAGACCAGTCAATTCTTGGATTATGCAGAGCTAGCCAAGGATACCCAAGGATCAAAGGGAACTCGGGAGAATTAATTTAAAAAAACTGTATCTCTTCTCTATGAGAACCTACTTGAAAATGGAGCAATGTGGTGCACTGGCTTACCTGGCCAGAACCTAGGGGCCTTCCATCCAATGCGGTAACAGTTAAGGGATCATGGAGAATGATGGGCTGGATCTTTAACTGTGTTGCCAATGCGGAATCCATGAAGTTTCCGGCAGCACCAGAGTCTATGAAAGCCATGAGCTCGTGACGTTCATTGCCCCAGGAAATTGAAACATCAATCAAAAGGCCCAAAGCTGCTGGTCGGGGGTAAGTAATTACTCTCGTCCCAGGCCCCCTCGTCTTGGGCGAGAGCTGCCTTTTCCCGCCAGTTCAGGACAATTGGACCGAAAGTGACCGGACTCACCACAGTACAGGCAACACTTATCTCTCATTCGTCTCTCCCTCTCAGCCTGTGATAACCGGGTTCTTCCCAGTTGCATTGGCTCCTCAGGACACCCAATCAGTGAGGAAGGTTCCACAAAACCAGTGGGGGTGTGGATCGCGGGTAGTGGAGTCTCATGACAATGTTCACTTTGACGATCTCGAATGCGGTTGTCCAGTCTGATGGCAACATCAATTAGAGACTCCAAATCAGGGGCTGGGTCTCTGTAGGCCAGCTCATCCTTTAACTCACGTGATAGAGCACGATGGAATGCAGCTTTCAGGGCTCGTTGATCCCACTCACTTTCGGTAGCCAGGGTGCGGAACTCGATAGCAAACTCTGCAACACTGCGGGTTCCTTGTGCAAGTTGAAGAAGTCGATGATCAACCTCTGCTCCACTAACAGGGTGGTGGAAGACCTTCCTCATCTCAGCTATGAAGAGATCACTGTTGGACGTGAGAGGAGACCTCCTCTCCCAGAGAGCTGTAGCCCAATCCAGTGCTTTTCCCACAAGAAGGGTTGTCATATAAGCCACTCTGCTGCTCTCTGTAGGGAAACTGTTAGGCTGCAGTTGGAAAGCAAGGGTACACTGGGTAATGAATCCTCGACACCTCTCTGGGTTCCCATCATACCTCTCAGGGGCTGGAAGTCTAGGCTCAAGCAGGGGACCAGGTGGTGGAGCAGTACCTTGGGACAGGACTGGCAGAACTGGAGTAAGTTGAGGTATGGACTGGGTTTGTTGGTCTGTAGAGGCTTGAGATACAGATTGAAGTCTCAGACGCTGCAGAATCTCAGTCAGGATTTGTTCATGTTTATGAATGGCCGCAGCTTGACTAGAGAGCTCAGATAGTATCCGTTCCACATTGGAGGGAGGAGTCTGTTCCTCTGCTGGGTCTACTTCCATGGTTCAGTCTTGCTGTCACGATGGACTGGCACGAGGTGCCTGAGGTGGGTCTCGAACCCGGGTCTCCCAGTCAGGGTAAGTTAGTTCTCTACCTCTGGTCTACTGGGAAAAACAGTTTCTTAGAAGACCCATGTGCAGAAGGAAGGGCAAACTCAGAGGCTCAGGTAACCCAAAGGCAGGCAGTCTTTACTTGATCTCAGTAGTAAAATATAAACAGAATATCAGTTACAGCTTTACAGCACCAAACAGAAGGTAATCCAATAAGCAACTGGAAAATGAAACTTAACAGGTCTACAACACAGGTAGTACATACTGGGTAGGCTCAAGACTGAACACAGCACAATGAAACTGCCAAACTTAAATAGGTCAAAGAACAGGTGGAAAACATTAACTTAATGAGCAGTCTTAATTAAAGAGTTCACGGCCGTTAGTGCCACCTAGTGGCCTGGAAAGTTCTCATTAAGGTGCAGGGGGGTGCCCACCAATGGTTGGGAGAGTAATTACATGTGGTAGCAGACAGCGCTCCCTAGTGGCTTGGAGAGTAATTACAAGAGGAGTCTTACAGTAACTGACAAAATTCTCAGGAACTCTGTTCCATCAGAATGAGATTGCAACATTAAATAAAGTCTGATTCTCTGGAATGAAGTCAGTGTTAAATTGTTGAAGTGTTTTGAACCATGTTGTTGTAAAATGAAGGAAAGGGCAGGCTTTTCAGATGAAAGTTTAGGCTGACTTTGTGTTCTTATTGAAGACAAGCTTCCATAAAATCACAAACCTTTTTCAAGTGTTGGACAACTTCAGTACCTTTATCAAAAATTGCCAAAAATCGTGCAAACCTCACAAACTTTAAAAAGTTTGAACAAACAAAATACTCTCCATCAGACTACAAAGAGGAGCTCACAAACAGAGAGACACTGAATTTATACAACATAATTATAACATGGATTTGTAATTAGATAAAGTACAAGAGTTTTGTCTAATTAACAGCAAACATGATGAGCTTATGCAAATTTTTCCCTATCTGTCTGTTAATCGTCTTTCCATTCTGGCTGCCAAAACATTAATTCATCAATTCCATCCAGCAAGAAAATTCAGTGATTTGCATATGCAAATATAAAATTTGCAGAAACTCAATGATAAAACCCTCCTAATTACCCAAACTTGGCACAACCAATACATATATATATACATATTTTGAGATACATAGTCTATGTTGCCAAAACAACAAAGAAGAGAGAATGTGTGCAGACACACTAACTCAAACATGACGCTGTTTGACCTGATGAGAAATTCATATCAAAGCTTGAGCGCATGTGGTGAAATTTCACATTGCAATTACATGTGAGATATTGATTCCTTTTTAAAGTATCTGTTTTCAAACTCAGTTCTCTGCCAGGCCTGAACCCAAGAACAAAAATAAACCACAAAAGCTATATGTGTGATAAAACTGGCAAATAATAATTACTATTTACATAGAGGCAGTGTTCAATAGCAGCTCCTGCTGGGGTAAACCAATGTGTGTTTTCAGATCAGTCTTAATGATGGAAGAAGTGAACCAGACAGGAACAGAAAACAAACAGAGACTCCAGGGTAGCTTGATTTGTTGACAATTGTTGAAAGGTCATGAAATTGATAATTGTATTTTTGCTGTGAGTGTGAATTAACATTTTTATTTCTATTGTTTTTGGGTATAACCTGGGTAGTTGTTTTCTTCCACCAAAAAAAATAAAAAAATAAAAATACCATTGCATTACTATGCTTTTGGAAACGGTTCCATGGTATTATCATGATTTTATGTACCATGATATTATTTTAAGTACTCAGGTAAATATCAGGTATGTATATCTTTTATCCTGTGTAAGTACATTTTACATGACAAGACTTTTCACATTTCCTGTGATGTTCTGGATACACCATATGAAAATAATGGAATTATTTTGCTGTAAAAGAGCATGTACTGTAGGTATATATAATATTACTTTTGCTCTCTAATTAACCTCTGGCTGCCACTTACCACTGGAAAAATGGATCTTATACACTTTATATGTTATGCTGCTTGTCAAAGATCATAAGTGTGAGCTCAATAAACTGCACATGTCCTCACTTGAGCCCTCATGCTGCCTCTAACACAACATTTATTATTATTTTTTTTTACAGTTTACTCCTTTTATATATTCTTTCATATTTCATGAAGAAGTTCCAGAGCAATGAATCTGCAGTGGTATACTGGAGGTGTACTTTGTGCTTAAAGCTGAACTGCCTGTAATACTGTGAACAAGGAGCGATGAGAGAGAATTTAGCCGAATTCAGCCATCACTTATGGTTCTATCATTTAAAGCCATATCAGTGACTTGGAAAAGTTTTATAAATTTATAACAAACTAAGAAACCATTATTAATGTAATTACGTAATACTTCTACTTAATTTTATTACTTTTAACACCTCATTCAGCATTCTTGCAAAACATATCAAAGTGAAATTATGTACTAATAATTTTTGGACTGCTGGATCAACGCTCCTATAGAACAAATTACTCCTCAGTGCTGGGAAGCAGGATCCAATAACCCTGAGTAAACACAACATTTAACCCTTTATATGCTGGAATATGTCTTGCCATTTAAAAAAAATATATATTTACATTATAGTCATTTAGTCTAAATCCTTTCTAATAAAACTAAAGGCATTAGACGAGACAAACATTTAATGCTATTTAATAGAAGGACATCCGTCCTACCCCTCCTGACACTTATAATCTGTAAAGCAGAGTGGTCTGAATTTAGATTACTGATTAAATCCCATCTGATGTACCATAGCTTTGCATAAATGTCTATAAGCCATTTCCTTATCAGCAATCAGCTTTTCCATAAGCGTATTTGAATGCCTTCAATGTACCCTGAGTAATGAATAGATAATTTAATGCATACAAAGGCATGCACAAGGAAATTGATTCATTTTAGGGTGATATATTTTGTAATAAACTCATTAACCATGTTAAAAGAGTTTTCAAACACTTGCTGTAAATGTAAAGAAATTACAATAGTTAATCTTCGAATTGCATGCTACAACTATTAAAACCTCAGAATGCATTCTGGAAAATACATTAATTTAAGTGAAATTGCTCCCAGCAGTTAAAAATGCAGTAACAGCATAATAGAATTTTTCACATTGAGCTTAAACTGCCACACAAATTAATGTCAGCACCAAGGACAGCGGCATTCAGCTTTTTACCCTCATTCAAGTGTACCAAAAAAATAAGCAGTCATATAAAAGCCTGTGAGAGATTATAAAGACGTGGGGCTCAACCAAATACATCAATGTTGACCTGCTGTATATGGGATTAATATAAATTCATGGAGGTAACCTTGGCAAATTGATGTCAGTTAATTATAACAAAGAAAAAATCCAAAGGGAAAATTTACACATAGATAAAAATGTACCTTGAGTCGCAGACAGGCCATGTTAGACAAAGAAAATGTGTGTCACGTGGTAACATTTAAAGTAATTGATTTGACACATGACAGAAATAATATTTACCATCATTGAATCATCCTAAATTTAAGGATTAGATCAGGAATGGTGCATTTTAAAGTGTATGCACAAAATACATATGCATGCATAGCACACACACTCAGAGGACAGCATATGCTTAGATTGGGTGGCTACTTCTGACAACAGTGACAGCAAGGGAAAGAGTAAGTGGCATATCCTTGACCCTCTTTTCCATATTTTATATTCTCCACTCCCACCAGCTGGGATGTAAATCTGAAAGAGTATACATGTATGTTTGAGTCACACCACCCGTCTGTTATGTGGAATTACAGTTCACTCAAAACTGAAACATTGAACATCTGCTGAACATTTACTTACCCTTAGGCCATTTAAGATGTAGATGATTTTGTTTCTTTATCAGAACAAGTGATGTAATGAAAAACTCATCTACAACAAAAAACAACAGGCTCCAAGAAGCGGTTTGTCATGCAGCAATAACAAACACTTAACTCAGATCAAGCAGATTCAAGTAGGTGCTTAAGCATTGGAGTTAAAGCACTGCGATTTCAGCAGCAAAGCACATGCAATATAAACAGCAGTCCTGTTTGTGTGATTTAAGAAGTTAAAAGGGTTAGTGTTAGCTGAGAGTGATGAAGAACTGTGGGTACTGATCTGAACAACGAGGAGAGGAACTGTGAGTGACATGATGAACTTCTCTACAGAACAGCTCATGAATATAACATGTAGGCTCTGCCTGTGTTCATAAAATCAGTCAAACAGCACAAGAGAACCTAATTTCCAAACACACTGTTACGCCCCGTCGAAGGGTAAAGGCACAACATGAAAAGAGAAGGAGGAAGCGGGGATTCTTTTGAGGGTTTTAATTAAGTAAATAGGGAATTTTCGTTGAGTTGACCAGGCCAAAATAATAAACAGAACTTTTTTAGTTTCTCTTTCCTAAACCCTAGACAAAATAAAATAAAATAAAAGTAAATGTAAAAGTAAAATAAAACAATAATTTAACCTAACTCCCTAACCGAAAAACAGAGATCAAAAGGTTACAATAAACAAAATGTCGTCAAATTTCTTACTTCCTCCCAACCCTCTATATTTACAATGATATACTGTACAACTATTTACAAGATCAGGCAAACAGCGTTACAAGGAGAATCCAAATCCACGTCATAACAAACAAAAGGGTCAAAATACCAAATAGTTCCTACTTACTAAAATAGTATCAAAATTTAACAAAGAGACCAAAAAACCAAACAGCCAAAAACCAACATCTCTCTCTCTCCTCTCCTCTCAAACACTTAAAAAACATAAAGGGAGACAGAAATGACAAAATGCAAAACAAAGGGTTGTTACAAGACCAATTTTGGATAGTCTGGATTTGGTTTTGACTGAACATACTGTAGGTGTGGATGCAGAATTTGATCCATTACTCATGACCTTATAATATCCAGTTGGCAGTGCAACAATATTTATGACAGAATAAAACATTTATTTCAATATTTATTCAATTTTCAAAATGCATTTCATATATTGAGTTATTGTGCCTGAGAAAAAAAAAATCAGTTATCATTCACTTCAAATTATTATATCACAGTGAGTCTGGTGCTTTCCAGTCAACTCCATGTTGTTAACATGGTGAGGACTTAAAATAACCAGACAGGGTACTACTGATTGCCATCTGTGACCACCTATAATTATTTTCTTAATTGTATCAGTGAATAACTGCTCTTTTTTTATATGCAGTTAAACAAAAGACAAAGGCATGAATAGCAAATGTATGTCTCGGGAATTTGAAATATTGACATATATCAATTCCATAGACTTATAATGTGGCACAAAGGTGCAATAAAACAAAAGTTCAATACTGAAGGTTTTGAAGGAATTTCTCAGAACCAAGTTACCACTCCCAATGGATTTTATGGAAATGGAGGTACCACATATCACCACAGCAGCACATGCTGAATTGTTCCCTTTGACATTATTTCTCTCTTCCTCTCTTCCATCTTCTCTCTCATCCTCTGCTGTCACCACCTATTAACTTGCAAGAAAAGTAAACATATGATATTACATATGAGTCTGATTCCTCAATTGCTCTCTCCACTATTAAAAGACCTTTCTTTTTAACAAATTGTCCTTGTCATATCTCCAGAGCTTTGTAATGAATTTGTTATTCATATCTACCCTGCTGCTTTTATCTTGGCTCAATCCCACTGTTCCTTAGGATTGTGCATCAGGCCAAAAATATGCATGCATCTCACTCACATGACATTTGTGATTTTGGAAAAGTAACATGTCCCTCAAAACAACAGCAGTGAAGTCTTAGTGAGTATCCAGGTGGGAGTTTCTGTGCAATACATAACAATGAGGGACAGCAGTGTCAGTGGGGAAATATCCATTTACTTCAAGGCAAGCTGGGTATCCTGGAGAATTTCAACTGTGACTGCAAATGTAAAATGGACTGGAGAGGTGAAGGGAACCAGGATCCATAATTCAAGCATTTGAAAACTCAAACATCTCCTGTTGTGAAATGAGATCGTTTGCCAAGGTTGGGAAAATTGTGCGCATCAAGCAGCAGTAGGTTATTTTCAAAATGTAGTGGTAAAAGAGACTGGAATTGGTCAGTTAGAGACATGATCAGTTGTGTTCAATTCAAAATGTTCATATGCTTTCACATGCTTTAGAAATGTTTTTATTTAATTTAGCTAATGTTAACAAATGGAAGCTTATTGTAAAATTGTACCTTTTAATTCCAGTAATTCAAATTCATTGAATAAATAAAATAATAAATATATTTTCATAAACAATTTTAAATAAGATTTATTTTTGCATCACTGTAATATAATAAAAACCATGTCACAATGAAAATAATATATATTTAATGAAAAAACGTTCTTATTTTTCTCTTGCTGTTTTATGATGAACACGTTGACAGGTTTTGTGAGATTCACCCAAGAACTGTGGTGCATAAGCCATTTCAGCTACTGAAAAGAAGAGGACATTCTGACCTATAATCCTCCAAGACATAAAGAGCACTCCCTCTCTCTCCTTCTCTCTAATTCACATCAGCCATCTGTCTTCAGCTGATCTAGCTTCCTAACAGCCGGTCTCACCTGTATCAAAATCTGTCCAACATTGAACCGCTGCAACAAAGGACAATTAATGTTATTAGATCTGCCTTCTAGCATTTTTACACACACAAAAGAGATTTTCTGAAACAGTACAGTCACATTGTTCCATCGCAAATTTCTTAAAGAGCAGCTCTGAATCACTGTAAGTTACTTTGGATGAAATGTAAGCTAAATAATATTCTTAATTCATTGACTATATTACCCAATAAAACACTGTATAAAACAGTCAAATAACTGTGATTGCTGCAGTGAAATTCATTTGTAACAAATCCTGCTGTTCAGGCCAATTACAATTCACACTGTGCACCCGCTGACTAGGGAATTAAAATCAAACCTGCCACAGTGTCTCGTGACGTCTGACTGTGTGGCTGTAAATGAAACACACACACACACACACAATTGCATTTGTGGTTTACTGGGACTCTCCATAGGTGTGAATGTTTTTATACTGTACAAACTGTATTTTCTATCACCTTACACAAACCCCACACCTAAACCTACCCCTTACAGAAAACTACTGGCAGTTTTTGAATTTCATAAAACACTGTCTTTTAAGCCTTTTGTTTACGGGGACACAGGACGTTTTTTCATAAACCATGTTTACATTGTAGAAACCCATATCATTATAAACATTTGCCTCATCATAAACCATATATACCAGTACACACATACACACACACCCTTGCCTCTATAGCTGCCATCAGTTACCATGGGAGTGTTCCTAGAATGAATGTCTACGCTTTTTCAATCAGCCCTCATATGTGACACCCTTTGCTCCAAACCCAGCTAATGTTTCTATTTACCTTTCTCACTGTCCTTTTTTTTTGTGTGCACTTAATAATATACTATTGCTTCATAAATAATTTCTCTTTTTTTCTCCAGGAAAACAACAACAAAATATTTGTAGTCCATTTATTGTAATTGATTTTCAGTTTTTACAATGCACATGTATTTCCAAACTTCCAAAGCAGATACACAATGAAAAATTTCTTATAACCCTCACTGAGCAACATTAACTTTATACTTTACAGAAAAAAAAATCCTTGATACATAAGCTGGAACAATTAAGATTTTACAGTAAAAATGTTTTCATGCTCACATGCTCACTAAGGCTCTATTTATTTCTTAAAAAATAAAGTGAAACTTTTTCAATTTAATATATTTTAAAATGTATTTATTTAATTGCAATTTATTACTGTGATAGCAAAACTGAAATTTTCAGCAGCCATCACTCCATTTTAAGTTTTACATGATTTGGTGCACAATAAACATTTCCTATTATTATTACTATAATATTGAAAACGGCTTTTGCTGCTGAATATCAAGTGTGGAAACTGTGATAGACCACCATTCAAAAGTTTGGGGATAATAATAAAGTATATGAAAACATTTATTTGGCAAAAGACATATTAAATATCTAAAAAAAAATACATTCATAATATTAAATAATAATAATAATATTGTTTCTATTTTAATTCAAAAGTAATTTTGAACATTCTATTCATCAACAAATCCTGAAAAAGTATCATTGTTTCCATAAACATATTAATTACTAAAAGCTGTCAACATTGATAATAATAAGAACTAATGCTAGGACGGATCAACTCAAGGTAATGATGTGGATCACTCACACACACATGCTTCAATTAAACAGACACAAGTGTGGCTCAAGGGGAACCTTTAATGATCACAAGCCAGGAAGACTCAATACAAATCAGCTTTGAGAAGAGCAGAGCCTGAGGGTCAACTTCTGCTGCTCTTAACAGCATTGAATTTAGGCCCACCCGCCATCCCACCTACGCACACAAACAACTCACAATAGAAATAGAGCAAAAGGAAGCCAACACAGTCAGATAGGTGTGTATCACAAAATCGAGTGTTAACACAAAAACCTATACACATAAATGCCCTCACACAAAGGCACTAGATATTGAGCAACTTCAATGGATCTGAACACGGACAAGGGCCCATGAACAAAAATGTATAGAATTACACTGCTTGGCTAAAGAGAATACATTCTGAGAACTGAAAACAATAAATATTTTCTGCCATCTACCAAAAAATCAGTTTAATTCTTTAATTTCTATTTAATTTAATTTGAGGTAGTAAAACGGTTGCTGAATATACTATAACTGCAATAAATGTAAATTTTAACTCAAAAGGAGAGTTTGCATTATGAATTGACAAAGCTTTATTTAAAAGTTTAAGGAAGTCTTGAAGTCTGGACTATTTATAGGCATTACGTAGGCCCTGTCCCAAATCACACACTAAACCCTCGAGGTCATTGCGCCACTTTGGGCACTAATTTAACCACCAACCAACACCAGGACCAACAAGAGGACAACCGCACTGTCCTCTTTTTGGAAAACTAAAATATGGTCACCTTACATTATAAAAATCATACATCTGTTTGAAAGATCCTATAAGAAGGAACAAAATAAATTAAAATAAATAAATAATGTTGCTAAATGAACCTCAACACAACACACATGCACAGTGTGCACAGCATTCATCTAGTTGTCCTGGTCTCCGCTGTCTTTCAGGGCTGTAAAGGTCCTTTTTAGGTACTGATCCACCATCTGGGCTGGATACGTACTGGATCCGGGTGACTGCAGTGACCCTCTGATCTGGATACAGACTGGATCTGCTGGCTACGTTGACCTTGGAATAAGAGAGAAACAGACAAATATTAGCATAGATGCCATTCTTCTAATGATGTAGCAAGTACATCATGTGTTTTGGGAACTGTTCCCAGTTACGGTTTACCTAATTAATGCAGCCTAAAAATCCTTTAACAAATTTGGATATTAAAAGCATATGTTATGTGTAAGCCAGGTTAAAGACATGGTTCTTTAATCTAGATTTAAACTGCAAGAGTGTGTCTGCCTCCCGAACAATGTTAGGTAGGTTATTCCAGAGTTTGGGCACTAAATAGGAAAAGGAACTGCCGCCCGCAGTTGATTTGGATATTCTAGGTATTACCAACTGGCCAGAGTTTTGAGAACGTAGCGGTTCTGAAGGACTATAATGTAACAAGGGCTTGTTCAAATACTGAGGTGGACTAGCATTTTGGACTAGCTGGAGTTTGTTTATTAAGCATGCAGAACAACCACCCGATAAAGCATTACAATAATCTAACCTTGAGGTCATAAACGCATGGATTAACATTTCTGCATTTGACATTGAGAGCATATGTCATAATTTAGATATATTTTTGAGATGGAAAAATGCAGTTTTACAAATGCTAGAAACGTGACTTTCTTAGGAAAGATTGCTATCAAACAGCACCCCCAGGTTCCTAACTGATGACGAATAATTAACAGAGCAGCCAACAAGTCTTAGACAGCATTCTGGGTTATTGCATGCAGAGTTTTTTAGATCCTATAATTAACACCTCAGTTTTTTTTCCCAAAATTTAGCAGTAAGAAATTACTCGACATGCAGTTTTTTATATCGACTACGCATTATGTTAGTTTTTCAAATTGGTATGTTTCACTGCCGTGACGAAATATAGAGCTGAGTATCATCAGCCTAACAGTGAAAGCTAACACCGTGTTTCCTGATGATATCTCCTTAGGGTAACATGTAAAGCGTGAAGAGTAGCGGCCCTAGTACTGAGCCTTGAGGTACTCCATACTGCACTAGTGATCGATATGATACCTCTTTATTCACTGCTACGAATTGATGGCGGTCATATAAGTATGATTTAAACCACGCCTATGCAATTCCATAAAAAAAAGAAAAAAAGTTTTCTAGTCTATGCAAAAGAATGTTGTGGTCAATGATGTTGAATGCAGCGCTAAGATCCAATAGCACTAATAGAGAGATACAACCACGATCAGATGATAAGAGCAGTGTAAATTGTCTAAAAAGGTTCTACCTATACGGAGAAAAAAAAAATACTGGAGAGTGATTCTTTGCAGCTATCTAGTGCCATTAATTGAAATTTCATGTTAATTTTAAAAAATGTATGTTTTCCAGTGGATGGTAGCAGTTTTCCACTTAACCATGGTACATTTTTCGGGAGATCAACATGAATAAGATTTGTTTTACATACTATATGTCCAAACCTGCTTCTACAGTAATATTATGCAATATGTGTTTTTTTTAATCCACTCAGCCACTGAAATTAAATATCACCTGTCACTCAGTTCGCATGAAAATTGTTATTTAATGTCATCAGAGTTTACATAACAATTAACTGCTGCCTTTTGCAGTCTCTCTCTCTTTCTCTCGCTCATATCTAATATAAGTCTGTTATTTGTTGCCAGTAACTTATCCAAATTAACATTGCAGACTTGTGACAACCACTTCTCAATCAGATTGAGTAGTGGTTGTCATATGTCTGCAATATCAGTCAGATTACTTTCTGAAGTATCAGTATTATACTATGAATGAGTCCAACTAATTTTTTGTTCCTTTGTAATTTCTCTTCAAGCTGAGTAAATACATCACACACTAACGGCATTAGCATATTTTGTAGAATTAAAGAAAGAAATTTCCCTTTCTTTAACTGTCTATCTGCTAGTGGTTACTTTTAAGTTTTAAAAATTAAATGTCAAGAAAACCATTTCACTGGGGATTAAACCGAACATTGGCATAGTGTACAATGATTATTGTTGGCTCTTACGACAAATTGCTTTCAATGTGTCTTATTTATAATCCTCTTTGTTTAAAAACATCTGCTGAATTAATGAATGTAAATGATAGCATTAATGTCATGTTATCTTGTCAGTTTAAACTTTTGTACCAAGAGTATGTAATTAATTAATTTATTATTATTATTATTATTCTCTGACCTTCACTGGGGGTCAGAGAAAAGCATCAATCATCTCGACCACTGACTCACCATGACCCCCCCCCCCCCCCTTAATTACATTAAATGCTTAGAATATTATTATTATTATTATTATTAATAATAATAATAATAATAATAATAATAATAATAATAATAAATTAATTAATTACATACTCTTGGTACAAAAGTTCAAACTGACAAGATAACATGACATTAATGCTATCATTTACATTCATTAATTCAGCAGATGTTTTTAAACAAAGAGGATTATAAATAAGACACATTGAAAGTAATTTGTCGTAAGAGCCAACAATAATCATTGTACACTATGCCAATGTTCGGTTTAATCAGCAAAACGCAATAGAATTTTCTTTTTCCAGCTGGTAACTTTAAAAATCAGTTAATTTAAACCATGTAAGACATGGTTTTTGAAATTTGATTTGCTGGATGTAAAGTTTTACAGTATACAGTCATTATTAGAAAACACACATTACCTGACCAAATTGGCATAAAATCCATAAATCTAATGTGTTAACACGATCAAAGGAGATATAACACTGGTGTGAGGTTTTGTGCCAGTTCAAACAATATAACCTAATTACTGCATGAACTTGCGCTAATGTATACAGTAATGCCATTTACCTTAGCCAACACTGTTGAAAAAATGCTCTTACACTCTGAAAGAACTGATATTGTAGGTAATCTTTTCAGATCGGGGTGAGTTACAGTAACTTAGTCTCTGCCATATGCATGGCAGCTTTAAAAAAAATGGCCTGGACTTTTAGAACTTCATTGGACATCAGTGATAAGTTTCCTGCCTTCTGTCTTCCTTGCCGTGATGCCCACCTCTTTAACAGGACCCATGACTACCTCTTCGACCTCTCTGATGGGTCTCTCAAAAAATCATTGATTAGTTCCTCTCCAATCCAATCTATCATGCTCTGCAGTATGTTGACAAATTTCAAGTGCTCTCTCTCTCACGGGCGCACACACACACACACACACACACACACACACACACACACACACACACTGAACGTACTATATAGTACAGTAAACCATAGCCAACTTGCCATTTGATAAAAAATGGCAATGTAATTAAAATTTTATATCACGAACATGTAAATTACAAAGTAAATAAATAAATAAAATAAACCACTTGCAAATATATACCAAATCATTTGTACAATATTAAAATAAAAACAGATGCAAATTAAACATTTTATCTTAATTACGAAAGGCAATTAATTTAAATAAAAGGTATTCCTAGATTAAATATTGGGTGAAAAACATGCGTTAATGGGTTTTTACATTATTTAAAATCACAATGGTATTGTTACAGCAGTGGCACCAAGCGAGCAAAGATGCCGAAAGACACAGTTTCTACAGTTCACGGTCCTTTCCCACCACTGAACAACGTTATTCCTGACAACGCCTAGTACTATGAAATAAAATAAATGTATTTTCCCCTCGGAGTACCATTTGCCCATCGCATGTTTTCCCAGGTTAAAGCCTCCTGTTGTCTGTTCAGAGTCGCGTACAAATGAAATGCTTGAAATGCACAAAATCTCGCTACGATCTGATTTAAAATGTTCGTTGTAACAAAGAATACGACGCTAAAAGGTGGATGGGTACTTCAGCAGTCAGTTCTTCTCTCCGTCCGATTCTCTCCAAGGGCGGGGCGGCGCTCCATCAGTTTAATGTTGTCAGCACGTGGATAGTTGTGTCCCGGGCGGGCAGGGCGCGCGGTGTCTCGCTCGGGTGGAGAGTGCGCGAGGATGCTGAGAGAGACGCCCGTGAGAGGACGAACAGGTCGCACGGATGTAAGAGACGGTGATGGTTACTTCAAACTCACTACGGGATGGGTCTCTTCTTAAAAGCCGCAAACAAATGAGCCATAAGAGGAATTGCGCGGAAAAGAAAAAGACGCGAACGGGATTAAAATAATAATAACACAATGTAAGAAGAAACAGAGACGGACCTCCAAATAACTTATAGTGATACGCGCGTGGACGATTTATTGGACAGCAGACCTTTTTCTAAATCAGTATGCATAACTTAAGCTTTGCAAGTGAATCGGACTCTTACAAGGACATTGATTTTACATCCTCTGGGAATTCTACAAGTCGCTATTCCCCGGCCACCATTATAGGGCTCGCGGGGCTGGTGAGCTTCCTCATCTTGTTTACAATAGTGGGGAATGTGCTGGTCGTTATCGCCGTTTTAACGAGCAGAGCGCTCAAGCCACCACAAAACCTTTTTCTCGTGTCTCTGGCCAGTGCGGACATTCTGGTGGCCACCCTGATCATCCCTTTCTCTCTGGCCAATGAATTAATGGGCTACTGGTTTTTTGGGAAAGTTTGGTGTGATATATATCTAGCACTAGATGTTCTTTTCTGCACATCTTCTATTGTCCATCTCTGTGCCATAAGTCTGGACAGGTATTGGTCTGTAACAAAGGCGGTCGAGTATAACTTAAAGCGGACACCTCGCAGGGTAAAGGGCATGATTGTGGTGGTATGGTTGATCGCGGCTGTGATCTCCTTCCCACCGCTCATCTCCATGAACCGGAATAATGAGGGTGACAGGAGCGAACCACAATGCCAGCTTAATGATCACACGTGGTACATCCTGTACTCCAGCATCGGGTCATTCTTTGCCCCATGTGTCATCATGATCCTTGTTTACATCCGAATCTACCAGGTGGCTAAGACAAGAACCCGGAATATGTCGGAAAAGCGGCGTGATCCGGATGGAGGATCGGGAACGCCACGTCTGGAGAACGGTTTGAGTCGTGAGGACTCCAGGCAGGAAAACGGGCACTGTGCCTCGCCACCACCAGGGGAACGCAAACCAGGCGAGGATGACCCAGATGCCGAACTGGAGGACAGCAGCTCGTCTGATGAGAAGGCCAAACGGACACAAAACGATACGGTCCCCTCGAGAAAAGATCGCCGATCCAGCCGCAAGAACAGCTCCAGTTCCAAGCATTCCAGCCGGAAGTCCCGAGCCAGCAGCAAGTCCCTAGACTTATTTTCCTCCCATAGAAAAAGGAGGAACACCATTTCGAGAAAAAAAATTTCCCAGGCACGTGAGAAGCGGTTCACTTTTGTGCTGGCGGTGGTCATGGGGGTGTTTGTGGTCTGCTGGTTTCCGTTCTTCTTCAGCTACAGCCTGCATGGGATCTGCCGGGAGCCCTGCACCATCCATGAAACCCTTTTCAAGTTTTTCTTCTGGATCGGTTACTGCAACAGCTCCCTCAACCCCGTCATCTACACTATATTCAATCAGGACTTCCGGCGAGCTTTTCAGAAGATCCTGTGCAAGTCCTGGAAGAGGTCTTTTTAGAGAACACTGGCAGTATCCAGGGCCATTTACAGGTGATTGATAAAGAGGCATTTTCAAAAACACCACTGCCTCTCTCTCTTTGCATTGACAATCTGTACACAACAACACTGATATATTTTTCTTACTTTGTTGTGTAATGCTCTTCATGAGTCTGTGAGGACAACAAATGCTGGTCACATAGGTGGTTCCAAAAGCTAAAATGCTTAAAAACAAAAATACACCAGAACTGGGAAGCTCTGTACTGCATTAGAAGAAACAGACTCATCTTTATTATGGCTGCAGGCCCTCTGAAGTTATCAAGATATATTTTTATGATGAGTTTGCACATATGGCTTGTTTCATTGTGACTGAAGAGCTATGTGACATGAAAAGCTGTCTACTTATGGTGACAAAAAAAAAAAAAGATGAATTAGCAAAAAATGTGCTGTTTATTTCCAGCTGAGAGATATGAAACGGACATTGTTGGTTAGAGAGCATGAGAAGGTTGACACCATATGACAGATGGAAGAAGAGTGTTGCCCTGATGTGCTTGGGTATTGTCCTGACTGAGCTCTATTACAAACTGTTATAAATGTCCTTCAGTGAAATTAATCACTATACTGCTGCTCTCTATAACATGCCATAAAAAAAGTATACAGAAGAGGTACTTACTGAACTAGACAAGAAACACTGTAAGTGGTTTTCAGTGATGATGATAAATGATACATTTATTTATAAACAGGCTTAATTTATCAGATTATAAACTATTTAAGTTTTGTGGCTATGCTTGTACAGTGTATCCCATTTGTTCAAAATATCATAGTGATATAATGCAAAGTATGATATATAAGGCTGCTGTAAATTTTAAAGAGCATTTTTTTTTTCTTTTGTTGTTTTTGTATATTGCGAAACATCTGTCTTTATGGATGTTGGGCTTCTCTCCTTTTCTATTCCATATACTTGTGATATCTCCAAAATGACTGACAGGTCAATACAAGCACAGCTGATGATCAAACAAAAATGAACAAATAAATGTATTGTACTTCTCTTGGATTTGCATTTTACTGTGAGTCTGGGCTTAATTTTTTCTCTTCATGTCTCTGAATTGGTCTTATCATAATTAGAAAATGACTGTGATTAAATATTGTTTTGAGGCTTTGTCATTTTGCAGATACAATGCTCAGTTCAGCATATTGATGCTTCAGCATGACTCAGATGACTATGCAGTGCTACACAGTACTGTTAGTTAAGCAGATGGTTCTTAGAAGTAAAACACTGTTACTCTAAGAATACAGAAGACTTTGCAACAGTTAGTTGCAAAAAAAAAAAATCTAGATAAAATTTAAATTACTGGATAAGAAATGTAAATGTGAGAAATTGTAATATTTGATACTGTTACATATTCATAATAGTTTACAACCACTTACATTCTGTGGTCCTAAGTATTGAATTACCCCATGAGATTGCATGTCTGTAATAGATTAATTGAGAAACCATGATGGAGAAAAATTACATTTTAGATGTTGTATGCAGATGGTTTAGAGAAAATACATGAGGAAAAATATTAATTAATTTTTGTTTTATAAATATAAAGAGAGAGTGAGTGAGAGAGAGAGAGAGAGAGAGAGAGAGAGAGAGAGAGAGAGAGAGAGAGAGTATGGGGCTACTGTTTTCAGTTCATAGTGTCTCTGCTTGTAAAATTCAAATAGATTAGGAACAGCTGGTGACTTTCAGAGTAAAAGGGTTTGGGTTGTAAGTATTGTTTTAAACTAGGTTACGTGAACCCTTAGGGAAGATAACTTTAGTAGCATTGAGTGTACTTTTGAATTGTCATACTCAACTATTTTCTAACCCCATAAAGTGCCTCATCCCTATGTTTATGTTCAAAAGTTTTCAAATATTATGTTTACATTTTCAGTATAATAACGATGTTCTGAGAACATAATTCAATTCTAA
Organism: Carassius auratus; assembly: GCF_003368295.1. Lineage (NCBI taxonomy): Eukaryota > Metazoa > Chordata > Actinopteri > Cypriniformes > Cyprinidae > Carassius > Carassius auratus. Next base: position 14,216,706 of record NC_039243.1, read on the forward strand.
AGTGAGAATCTGAGGCTGACTGAAACTGAAAAGGAAAAAAACTAAATTTACTTTCAGAGAGCTGGTTCGGAACTGAAGAGTATAAATTGACTTTCTATTCAAATCATTCAAAGATTCTTGTAAAAAAAAATGAACAAGGAATCTATCTTCACCCACAGCAAAGCTCCATGAGATATTTAACACCATTGTTCACCTCGGAGTGAGTGCAAGGGAGATAAAGTGTGAGAAACTTCACTGTCAGTCAGAGCATAAGTACTGCAGAAGCAGTCTCCTCATACAGTACATTTTCTGATCCTGCTGGAGGAAGGATGCCACTTGGACCAGAGCTTTGTGGAAAATAAATTGAGTTTGACATACTTACGAATTCAAAATGTCATACGTTCACTGATTATTCATACCACTGGAAGGACGTTTGGTGATAGAAGTGTCAAGTTGTATAGTTTGTAATTGCAGAGCTGTGAGTCTGTGAATGTTTTATTTTTTGAAAGTGGACAAGATACAGTAATTCCAAAAGTAATGTTGGGTGATTTGTTTCGCCATCATATTGATTAAATTATCTTGACGCCTTTAAAAACAGACATGAAATTACTTTTTAAATTGATTCAAACTCTTTATGTCAGAAGCAAAACGTGTTCATGTTCGACCAAAAAACTAACTAAACTAAAACAATCAAAAGCTTTGGATAACATTATATGAATGAGATTAGTTTAGATATACAACAACACCAAATAGGCCATTTATGCGAGGCACAACTTCATACTTTTCTAATTCATTATGTAGAATATACTACAGAATATCTATTGATTTGTATTGAGCTCTGATTTTCTTTTGTCAAAAGGAAAGGAAAGGTTAATAAATAATTGCTGTGCCTTTGGTGCTGTGTTACTGTTAGTGCAGTCCAAGCTCTAGGAGGATCAGAGGGGAAAAGCTTTGACCGATATGACTGATTTGATTCTCCTTTTACCGGTAGCTGTGCTGGGAATGAGTACATTAAGCCCAAAGCATTTCTGCCTTCTTGCCTCCAAATTAGAACGGCCATATGTCAAAGGATCCAAAATGATTAACTCTATAAAGATTTATTCACTCTTGGGTGACTTCAATCATCCTTTTTCATTATTCAATAAAACTACTCTGATGGTGTATTGCATTTCTTCATCTGAGACTGAATAATCTAGCTTGTGTTGGTTTTGTCTAGCTGATGCCTTTGTCTGAGCAATTCATCTGCCTATTTCCACTCAGTGCAAAAAAGGTGCTTGTATACAATGTTCATACATACAGTGGCTGTAGAAAAGAACCACCCCCTTTAAAATAATCACATTTTGTTGCTTTGCAACCTGAAATGAAGATGGACATGTTTTTTTCTGTTTTGACACAAGCTTTTATTTACTCAGTGCAACTTACTGTATAACATACAAGTGAAAGATATAACACCAAAATGTAATAAAATACCCCCTTGTGTGTATTTTATTGAACCACCCTTTGCTTTAAATACAGCCTGTAGTCTGTCGGGATATGTCTCTACTAAATTTGCGCATTTAGACTTTGCAATATTTGCCAACCCTTCTTCGCAGAACTGCTCTAGTTCAGTTAAATTTGATGTTGACCATTATGGACTACTGTCTTCAGGTCATTCCACAGATTTTCAATGTGATTTAAGTCTGGGCTCTGACTAGGCCATGCAAGGATATTTGCCCTTTTCTCCTTAAACCACTGTGTGGGAAGGTAAGCCTTCTTCCCATTGTCAACTTTCTGGCAGAGGGCAGCAGATTTTCCTCATCCATTTTTCCTTCTGTCCTGGCAAGTGCTCCAGTCCCTGCTGTAGAGAAACACCCCAAAAACAGAACTTTACCAGCTCCAGGGTTTGCTGTATGAAGCTGTATTGAGCTGTATTGGAATTGCGCCAGACATATCGTTTGGTGTTGAGGCCAATAATTCAATTTTATCTCCATCTGCATTAAAATCTTCAAGGTGTTTTGGCAAAGCTCAGTTGTGCAAGTGGCCTTTCTTGAGGAGTGGCTTTTTTCATTTGTGGAGAATTTGTGATATTGTTGTCACATGCACAAAATGAACACTCTTTGTCATAAATCTCCTGACTTCTGCCTATACAACTTTATTCCAGTGATCTTTTGACTGAGCCTTGCCACCTATAGTTGATTGTTTGCTTTGCACCTGATTGAGTTTACAAGTAATTGTAAGTAAGTGATAATAGAAATATTCATGCTTTTTTAACACTTTGAATTTAGCACTCAATCAATACAACAACAAATATACATACTGTCATAGAGCAAGTCATTTAGCATAAACATTGAGCCTTTCAAGCGGTAGAGCTTTGTAACTCTACTGTGTAACACCAAGGTCATGGGTTTGATTCCCAGGTAATGCATGCATTAGAAAAAATTATAGCTTGAATACATACAATATAAGTGGCTATGGATGAACGTGTCCACCAAATGCATAAATGTAAATGTAGCATTAACATTTTGAAATCAAATCAGTAATGAAATTATGTCAGATGTAGAACATTACTCAGGAATCAGACCAAGCCAAGTGAACCTAGTCTGATTGTTGCTATAGAGACTACTGTGATGAATTGTATTGTCACCAAGCTTGACTGACTGAGCCTAAATACCCCGTGACTCATGGCATAAGATTTTCAAAGACTAGTCTCTCTAAAATGAGCCGTCATTACAGACTGTTAAGAACCCATACACAAACACTCATAAATGATGCTCTGAATTTCAACTAACCACAAAAATGTTGATTTAGGAAGCAGTTTACACTGAACATTGAGCAGAACAGATTGTTAAATTGATTTTGACCTTTTCTGAAGAAAAATGTGTGTGGTGTTTGCCTGAGGTGTTCTGTGTGGCTCTTAGTGTATTGTTATGCAGTTTCTAAGCGTTACTTGCTTGTCTATGATATTCTGGTTCAAGGTTCAGATCCATTTTCAGTCCATGTATACAGCCGTTTAAAAGTTTGGGTTCAGCAGGATTTAAAAAAGATAAGAAGTCGCTTAGGCTCCCCAAGGCTGCATTTTTATTTTGATGACACATACAGTAAAAACAGTAATAATATTGGGAAATAAAATGAGGCCTTACTCCAGTATTGAGTGTCACATGATCCTTCAGAAATCATTCTGTCGAATCATTTTTTTTTTCTTATCTTACTGACCCCAAACCTTTAAATGGTCATGAATGTTTTATCTTGGGATTTTTAACCCTCTGTGTTAAGTTGTTTAATAATTTTCAGGTTGTACCCACATCTACTCAAGGTTGGTTGTGGTGTGGCCTATATGAGAGAGGGTTTATTTTGGTTTCTTAATGCCTAAGAGCCTATCAATAAAGCATGTGTGCATGCGTGTCTCTGAGCAGGGGCTTCAGGAGTATGAGTCATAAAAAGCCATTTATAGTCCAAATATTACCATGAACACCTCAGAGCGTGATAGATTACAGGAGGGAAAGCACTGAAACAGTTACTCATCATATCACATACTTGATGACCACTTAAAACCTTTATTTTATTTTTTTGCACCACGTGCACAAATGTATGATCTAAATCTACTAAAGCAAAATGCTGAAAATCATGCAGAAACACGTGCAGAAAGGTCCAAGTCATGACAGTATATAGAGCACAATATTTATTTATGAGATTTATACACAGGGTATCATATGCGTGAATTGAAGCCCCCTGTGTTCACAAGTATATCTGATAGTGTATATGCAATGTAATGAATATAAAACATAACTGATCCTAAAAACCTGTCATTGTGAGATCATTTTCAACTCTAAATTAAACTCCGCAGGAAGGAAGAAAAGAAGAAGGGATTCTGTAAAGAAACCAACTGTCTTTAAAACAATAACTAAAGATCTGTGACAGCGAACCACTGAAGTTTTGACATGTAATCGTTTTCTTTTTTCCACTGTTTTCTCATGAAATATCATTGATACCTTTTAAATATTGTGTATTCATACACATTCCCCTGCAGCCGTCACATATGCTCTGCAAGCATGTGGAATCTTAATTATCTGAAAAACCTGAAAAAAAAAAGACAATACTAATTCTATATTACTGTAAAAGTAAAACAATCTACTTATAAGAATCTCACCAAACTCATGCTCTAGCACTTGACATCTTCTGAGAGCTCAGGCAGGCTTTGTAACTGTGAAAAGCTTAATGACAGAGTCCAATCTGAAATCGTTCCTCTCCTTCTGCTAATTTCTCCGCCTCATTAGCTGTGGGATTCTCTGATCTGTGTCACATGTTGACGTGTAGCTCTGAACCTCTCACAAAACTGCCTCACCAACACTACAGGAGAGAAAATCACTGTTGCTGATTGTGTAAGAAGTAAGAGTGGGTGTTAACTTCTAGTGCTTCGTAGCACGCTGCTTGAGTTTTAAATTGCTAGAACTCTCTCTGCATGCTCAGTGGCACAGAGAACAGCAGATGAAATTAAGAAACATGCTGTTCTGGTCGACGGACTGATCATTAAATATTTGAAATTAAGGGTAACCAGCTTGACAATGTTGGATTTTGTGGGGAAATGACTTGCCTTTGTTTCTATGCTAGTCACGATTCATATGCATGCATGGTAGAGAGTGTGACATTGCACGGTGGCTACAAATAAAGGGAATGTTTTACAACCTCAGTTTTATTCCTGCCTTGCCTCAGGGATCAGATCAGCGCAGACATCCATGGAGGTGCACACGTACACATCCTGCAAAGAAGACATCATTCATCTGGCCTGATTCTGAGCCACGTTCCCACTGTTTTCACTTAAGTTTTATCACAGGATACAAACCCATAGGGGAAAAAGCAAAAGAAAATGTCATTTGAAGAATGTAAAAGTCATTTTATGGCTTTCTATATACAGAGATATCAGTTCAGACTCTTTTTAATGCTTATAACTGCTTTCTTTTCCCACACCATTGTATTTCCAATATCAGTTATAATTTCAGATGCACTTGTCTGAATGTATGTTTATATACTATAATAGAGAACTGTGTTAAGGGTGACTACTTGTTTGTATTTTTGCAAAAATATTTGTATATTGGACTGTATATTCACATATCCTTTCTTTTTTTATTTTGAAATATATTTTCTGGTCTCTCAGCACTTTCCTTCTGTAGCCATAATCATTGCAGTAGATGACCAGATAAAACGATAGCTAACCATAGTCCCTTAGTTCAAACAACAAGGTCGGGATACAGCAGTAATGTGCACAATTGATTTACTCAAGCACTTTTCTTTGGGTTTCTGTGTTAAATCAGCCCGAGCCGCTTTCAGTGTGCAGACAGGGTCATAAATAAACTGACTTTTTTACCATTGTGCCATAAGTAAAGTCTGAGTCAGAGGAAAGATAGTCTGATCTTCAATTACTTTAGTCACAGGCACTTGTTATCACAGATACCAATAATGTAGATTGTACAACTGTTCATATTTAATTTCCTATTTGACATAACGCCCCCAAAACATGATATCCTTCCCCTTTAATTTCATGTATTTAGATAAAGTGGGCTAATGACTTCCTCTAAGCCCAGAAGAGCTGGAAATACAATGGTCAGGGCAGCAGTCCAACCAAAAGGGCACTGCATTGAGGTTCTTTTGTCCCATGAGCAGACCGTTTAGTGGAAAGGAAATCTGAGGAGACAGCATTAGATTCAGTCTAATCACATCTGAGAGCTTGTTACGCAAGAACCCAAAGTCATCTGAGACAATCTGAGGAAGATATAATCAGATTTTTCAGAGAATTATTTATGGCTGGATGACGTTCAGTGTTTTGTTAAGAGATCCGACAATGTGTTGGGCAACACCTTCGTGTAACAGAATATCAGGTGTGTGAGAGAGTGAGAAGTTGTAAGGAAGAGAAGCGTAAGTGAGTAACGTAGGGTGTTAAAAATTGTGAATATACACTTATGTGTATGCATACTTCAATTAGTTCTTGGGAGCATCTTAAATAAAAACCTCTGGAGTCTGTTGGCACCCCAGTATTGCTCAAATAAGCAGCATGATGAGGCAAAGCAAACGACAAGTTCAGTCTATATTAATACCTTCTATAATCACAGGAACTACAAACTGCATATTTGTAATCACAGTGCCTACGGCAAACACATATTCACATAGGGCTCCATTTACACAGACGGACATATGAGAACATGTATGTGCCAAGTCTGACCGGAAGGGTTATTTAAAGACATCATTCCATGACTGAAGAGGACAAAGTGTCAGATCAGGAGAAGCTTGAAACAAGATGTTGGCCAAGGTGAAGAGGGACGTGTGTGAGTGAGTGAGTGAGTGAGTGTATTGACGAGGCAAAAGCCTAGAAAAGGAGGTGGTAAATTATTAAAATTTAATTAAAAACAAAGCCAGAGAGAATATTCAGTAAACACTTTCAGCTGTACAAAAAGATTTGCCTACGGGTGGTTGAATAAAGCAGCATGAGATTGCAGATGTTATGGCTCCAAATTTATCAGCATGCTCCAAACAATGTGTTTTTTTACCACCTTATTCCAATCCCATGACACTTGCACAAATTATGGGCGTAACTCTCAGCAAACTATTGTGAATAAACTTTAGCAAGGTTTATTTTTTTATTTTTTTAGCAAACGTGTATTTACACCCACAAAATCTAGTGTGACAAAACAATCTGACGTTATTTTCCGTCAACTATGAAAGGATATGTCTCGCTGCACCAATATAAGGTCAGTCATGCAGTAGGTCTACACTGTACAATGTTACTGTTAATGTCTTGACTTTTTCAGAGAAACCACATTTGCTTTTCACCTCTCTTCAATGTGTGAAAAATGTCAGGAAAGCCTTTTGGACAAGTAGCGAGAGCACAGAACAGTTTAAATAAATGTACATGTTATTCATTTTGGCACACACTTTTCAAGCTGACATAGAAACGATGAGAAATTTAAACACAAGCAATAAATCATATAGAGTCAGCAATATTAGCAGTGCCAAAGACTCTAAAATTGCAATACAATGCAATGACAAAACAGTTGAAAAGCGAGAGGACTGTATATTAAATGATTAGTTTAGTGTTCACTGGGGAGTTGTGGGTTTAGACATTTAGAGGCAGAAAAATCCTTTGAAAAAATAAAAAAATATATTGAAAGGAGCAGTTAAAAAAAATCACTTGAGGCTTCTCACAGTCTTCTTTACAGTCTGGACTGATTTAAAATATAAAAAGAATTAAACATATAATTTAGAGAAACTGTGCTGACATCTTCTTCAATAATTAACTAATACATTTTTTTCAGCAGAGATGTGATGATAGCCAGTCTGACTCCTGCTGCGTGCTCCAGATATGCGGCAAAGAAAATTTTAGCACCTTGGAATGACTCACAGTATTTATTTAATTATTGTATTTTTATTATTATTATTTTGACTTTTTCAGTAGTCTGCTTTAAATGAGCTACTGCCACTCAACAATCCAGTGCAGAAGGAGGCAGCAAACAATCCTTTGATTTACAAGAGAGAAAAAACAACAAAGAATGCAGAGATATTTTACAATACTACATGTACCTTATATTCAAGTAGCAGAATTAAAATAATGCTGCATTCTTCTCTGAAGGACGAGAGATACATACATTTTGCCAAGGTCTAGTCATCACCTTTTTACATTCACAATGGATCTCTATCTAATTTAAACCTGTGAATTTCATTGAAACCATGATAATATGTCATTTCTTAATGTTCATATTTAAAGAATAAACCATTAATTCCCCTAAACAAGTGTGTTTGTATTCAAGAATAATAATAATAATAATAATAATAATAATAATAATAATAATAATAATAATAATGGGCTGCTTTTAAAAGACAGCTCTTCTGATTGAAAACAGACTTCTGTGTCTATTTTTCTCTTATAAATGTGTGTTTGAAAAACTTAATTAGCATGATATATATAAATATTATTAGTTTTATTTTTTAGTTAAATTGACTGAATTAAGTGCTTTTTGTGCTGTGCACAAAGAACCACTAAAAACAAACGTTGTATTACTATAACTGTAATGTATATCTATGTGCCATCATTACAGAGTTTATTGAGTCTTATGTGTGGGTGTCATATTGCCATTCCAGGCAGTGTAAGTATATATAGATTATTCTAATTCTTTCCATTGAAAGTGAACTTTTATATCAGGTGTTTGTTTGGTGATCATCCACACACACACACACACACACACACCACCTCTCCTGGACTGACAACACCGCAGTACAGCAGCATCTCTACTTCCTCCGTCTCACCAACAAAGCTCTCTGCTTTGGGTGATCCCACTCACCCGTCACACAGCTTCTTCAGTCTGCTGCCTTCAGGGATAAGACCAGCATGATAAGGACCAGCAGACTAAAGGACAGCTTCATCAGGCTGTCAGGAAGCTGAACTCCCTCCCGACCTGCCCCCCCCCCTCCCTCTTTTGCCCCAGGCACCACTGAACTATAACCCCACCCAGCTCCCAGGTCCTTCCTCTCCCTGCCTCGCACTAACAAACTCTGACCTGCACCAGTCACTTTGTGCAGTATTGGTCTGCTCACTACCTCATTCAACTACCTCTTCAGTCAGTTTAAATAAAGAACTGCTCTCTGAGCTTTTTTTCAGATTGAGTAATCTCTTTTGCACTACAATCATTTTATCTGCACTGTTTGTTTACTTCACTGGTTGGCACTCTATCTGCCATGTGCCTTGTGCTGCTTTATTTAACTGTATTTTTTTTACATGCCCTTATTTGTATAGTTGTATTTTATATTTAATCTGCATCTATCTGGATTTTTATGTTAGTTTAATCTGTAAGCACCAAGGGTTTGAGAGGAACACAATTTAAATTCTCTGTATGTATGTGCTGTACATGTGGAAGAATTGACAATAAAGCTGACCTGACTTGACTTAATTTGCTGGTTCAGGTGTGTTTAATTGGGGTTGGAGCTAAACTCTACAGGACACTGGCCCTCCAGGACTGAGTTTGGAAGCCCCTGTTATAAACTTAACCATCAATACACAATCAAATAAAGCAGGCTCTACATCTGGACCTATTTGTGGAAAGCTCTGCAAATCCCTCAGGATGAAGTTTTGTGTGTGAGTTAGTGGGTTCTCTTTCACACTTGCTGCTGTGCTCATGTACTTTGTGAGATGTTCCTGGTAGTAGCTTTGAAGAAGGACTCCGTTTCAGTGTATTTTTCCCCCATTTTTTTTTCTTTCGCCCACTAGCTTAATGCCTCTCAGGTACCACCGACAGGAAATAAGGGAATCACGATGCCGCGGCAGGGGCCCCCTGCCATCAGCCGAGCGGAGAGCTGATTCAATTTCACCCACTTCAACACTGACTGTGACATGCTAAAATGTCCCTCTGGACTTGGGTAGCTCATCCTGGTTGCGAATCACGACCGAATTTATGATTTCATGCTTTTCTCAAAAATCTGGATAGTCCAACAAAAACAGCTTGAATGTGGGATTATGCAGGAACATTGTTTATTTATTTACTTATGTGTTCTGCTACTCAACATGCTGTTATTTTAACTGTTTATACTGCCAAATTTCGAAAACAAATGTAATTAAATCCAAAAATGTAAATAATAAATAAATGAAACTTTTTAAGAATTATGTGCACTAACAACATGGTTACAAAATGTTATTGACAATGTTATTGTTATTGACATACAATATAATATAATATCCCCATTGTACACCTTATAATGTAGCAAATGTCAAGCTGAGGCCAAATATTGAAATATCTAAATAAATAAATCTGAGACCACTTTCCTCTAGTTAATCCTCTGTAATAGAAGTAACACTTCTGTACCATTAGAAATATTTTAAATAATCATTAAAACATTAAAGTTATTCTACAAAAATGTTAAATAATAAAATAAACTGAAATAAACCATCATGGAGCTTAATGGCAATATTTAATCATTTTGAGTAGTTCTCACAAAGTTTCCAGCTGTGGGTTATTCCTGATTTCCTTTCTGAAGATTTGCTTTAACCAAAAGGAGTGCAAATTTCACGTTGAGCTAATTCCTGTAGGTGTAATTAAAACAGAAGTTGAGATCCTCTGTGATCTGACAGATTTGGGTCATGCAGGAGTCTATGCTGTGTATGACTGTGCATGTGTGTGTTTACAACTTGTTTTATGCCCCCATCCCGTCCATCGTATCAGGGGATACATTATGTTTCAGGTTAAAAGAATTCAAAGACTTGATTAGTTGCTGCCGTTTGATTATAATATACTGTAAATAGACTATGTTTAATAGACAGTGTTTATTCTGTGAGTACGATGCGTCAAAGCCTCCAGACTTCTGAGTGCTTAGTTTACACAAGGTCATTAACAACACTTTAAAAGCTTTTTATCTAACTTGATTTAGCTTTATAAGGTCATTTTAGCTGTCATTTAGTGCTTATTCTATAATCGATGAGAGGTTCAAGAGTAAATAAAGAAAGATATTTAATTAAAAATGCATATTCTGTTGTTGCACAAGCTGTAATGTGCCTTTTGAAGGAATACAATACAGACAGAATGGTGTAGCATTTAATTTTCTTACTCTTATTAGCTGGGAGTCATTTAAATATTATGACTTCTGAATAAATGACTTAATAGCTGCTCACAAAGAGCAAGTGAAAGTAGTATATTATGGCACGGTAAAAATGCTAATAATAATTGGACTACAATCTTACTTATTCTTGCACTTTATAATTTGGTATAATTATGTGTCAGCGTCGCATTATGAATCTGATGGATGTTATTATTAGAGCCTGGCTTTTGGACATAATGTACAATATTATTATCAAAGCCACTGATTGCTAAAAGCATCTCAGTAAGGTCACCATGGAAAGGAGGGTGTGAGGGAGAGCAGCTAGTGTGAATCAACCAGTACAATTCCATTATTTCTTCCACACCTATAGCCTACATGCAGAGGACAGAAAACCATTGATCCTGCAAACAATTCTCACACACACAGACACACACTGGCAGCAGAGGCGTAGCAATAGGGCAGGCAAGGCAGGCAATTGCATTTTGAGGGAGCCCCCCGACAGCTGACCATTTGAACAATCGGAAATGTCTTTAATATAATATGTTGCAATAAATCTGCACCCCTCTCGCGTTATGCAGGATGTCCTTGCTTTATTCCTTGTGATTGGTCCACCGCCATTTTCAAACTGGCACAGCGCTTACTCGTGCATTGTCTAATTTAACCATAAAAGGATTCATCCCTCTGGCAGCCAGAAGTGAGGGAAAAAAAGCAAGAGGAGGAAAAGAGGAAACATGATGTAATATGGAGTCAGAGATGTTCGGATCCATATGCAGTGGTTTATTATCAGAATGGCCAAACAGGCAATGATCAAAGGACAGCATCAGGTATGTCAAGGGATATCCAAAATCGAAAACAGACACAAGCAGAGATCAGGGCAGGGAGCAGAGGATCACAGTCGGTATAAACAACCCAAAGTCAAACATGGAAGGAACAAACCCTAGGAATCCGCTCGGAAATGCCAGACAGAACTAAACAAGACTTTGCCCTATTAGAGAGTCCAAACACAGTTTATATAAGGGAGTTGTAATTGGGAACACCTGGTGGTTATTAGCCCTAAGCACGGGATTATGGGAAATGGAGTTGGGAATGGAAATACAAGAATGCCAGAGTCCTGAGTGGAGTGCCCCCTCTATTGGAGTTCATGGGCACTTCGGCTGATGATCGTGACACATGACAGCGGTAATATATATATATATATATATATATATATATATATATATATATATATATATATTAAAGATCAAATAAACTATAAGTTAATTAAGAGACTTACATTTTAGAAACCATATTGCCTGTTTTGCACTATTTATAAGGCCACAGTGTTTTGCCTCTCTGAGCAACATGATGTTGTTTTGTTCCTTAATGAATAAAAAATTAGTTATTCAGTTATTTACTTATTAACAGTAACTTCCTGCCACCTACTGCCGGTTTAAATTTCACATTTAAAGTACCTTTATTTTATTTAAATAATTTAAACAATCAGTTTTCAACGTTTTATGTTTAATAAATCAAAACATTATTTAGGCATTTGTAAAAATGGGGCCCTCACTTCATCTCGGTTTGGATATTGTCTATTTTAAAAAAATATTTTTACACAAGTTAAAAATCCAAGAGATGTGTGAGTTGAGTTACAGTGCAAAAATTCTACTCTTTAGTAACCTACTTCATCAGTAGTTTAATTATAAGAGCATAGCTTAAGCAAGATACGCCTAAATAAGAAATGCCAAAATCCTACCCAGAATCCACCTTCAGTGAATTGACAACAGTTGGGCTAGTACCCTTAGTGGACATTTTACTTATGTGTTCATTTTTTCTTAAATTAAGAGAGCTCCTCTGAGGACTGTGCACCTATTTAACAAACAAAGAGTAAACAGGGTCACTCTCATAGGATGAAAAATAAAATCAGTTCAGTACTTCCAGCATCTATTAACATGAGCACAGCCACAGTCAGCTGCCAGAACAGCAGTACAGGGCAGTTTCAGTGAGTGCAAGCAGCTGGTCTTAGGGCATTTTCCATTAGTCTTCCTTTGAGAGCGACCCTGTTTACTCAGTCTTTGTTTGTAAAAGAGGTCCACCACAGTCATCAGTGGAACTCTCTTAATTTAAGAAAAAATGAACATATCAATAAAATGGCCTCTAAAGGTACTAGCCCAACTGTTGTCAATTCACTGAAGGTGGATTCTGAGTAGGATTATGGCACTGCACCAAATGCTATTGAAGTCCTTCCAATATTGTGAATTAAAGCCCTAGACCAACAACACTGATGTACAGGTGGCTCTAGTCTGTCTAGCTACAGGCATTGATTCAGGAATGTGCATGAAGGCTTTATCAGCAATGCTGTATGTACATATTGCAATGATCTATCTACAGAGAAGGCTGCTTATCAAAGTATTCAGTCACCATAGCAACTGTGTGTGTTTTTTTTTTTTTTTGCTCCAGATGGCCAGTGAAAAAATAAGTATTTTCCTGATTTTCCTCTCCTTATGGCAAATATATCTCAGTTCATATGCAATTTATGGAATATAATTACCCCAATAATATCTCTCACACACAATGTAATTTTTCACAAATGGGCCAAAGAAATATACTCTTACCTTTTTTCCCCTCTCTCCATTTTTCATAACTAAGAAGAAGACAATACGTTTATGTCAAAAAAAAAAATCATGACATGAAAACAACAACAAGTTACTGTTTATGCAGCTGTTTCTTTGTCAGACAAAAGAATCCACGTCACATTAATTTAAGAGTTGTACTTCTGTTGTTCTCTGGTTTGATCACAAGACACTTTGAAGATAGGAGTTAAATGTGAACTGTTTGACAGGCTCTAGTAAAAGCTAATAAAATGGATGCAATGAAGCAACAGGAAACATCACTCAGCTGCTCTTTCTCCTCCACAGCAACATGCATTATAGGGTCACACCATCCCACTGCAGAAGAAAACACACACACACAATTGCATTTGTGGTTTACAGGGACGCTCCATAGGCGTAATGGTTTTTATACTGTACAAACTGTATCGCCCTACACCAACTCTACACCTAAACCTACCCCTTACAGAAAATACTGCCAATTTTTGCATTTTATAAAATACTGTTTTGTGTGTGTTTTTTAAGCCTTTTGTTTTACGGTGACACAGGAAGTGTCCTCATAAACCATGTTAACATTGTAGTATCCATGTCATTATACACATTTGTGTCCTCATAATCCATATATACCAGTACACACACACACATCTTAAAACTCTCTGAAGGTCAAGAGGTTATAAGATTGGACTTTGGGGAAAATGGTGAACACGTTTTTAAAGCTCACTGTGGCTGACTACAGGACTGGCGAAAACTTAAAACAAACCAATGGATTATACCCACTGGTTAGAATTGTTGTGACGAATTGCAAGAGATCAGTGAGGGTGATTTATATTCTAACCGTGTTGTCCTACAAGACTGAAAAAAGGAAACTTTTAAAGTCTTTAGTAACTGCTTCGATGTAACTCTCTAGAGAAGCAGGATTTGTATGGAGGTGCTTGTTCACAGATCACATTTTATCTTTCACAATCGGTAGATACACCAGAGTTTTAGAATCAGTAACATCTTACACATTTAAGATTTGCACTCCTATAGCCTTTAAAACTTTAACATTTTAATAAGAACACCTTTTTTTTTTCTTACGTGAAAATAAAATTCACTGGAGGAAAAAGTTTGCGCGTCCGTTGTCAGATTTGGAAGTAGCTCAAAAGGCTCTTTTCGCGGTTGTGGCTTCAGTCGAATACAATGAGGCGCGGTGGTTTATGGGATGAGTAGTTCCTTCGCTTGAAATGAAAATATGTTCACAGTCTTGTACCTTTGACTTTTTTTGGATTTTCTCTTAATTTTTTCACTCGAAATGATATGTTATATGCGTATGAGTTCAGCAGTAGCTGTTTATCCTCAGACATGCTCTAAAACTATTTAGATACAGATTTTTCCGAAAGTCAATGGGAGAAATGATTGCTTTTATTTGGTTTTTCCGGTTTTATTCAAAATATTCACAAACATACTCACTATATTATGATATATCTGATATTCCGATTCTGAAATATGTGCAAGTACATCTTTTTGGTGGTTTAATTTTATTATTTTTACAATTCTCTTTCCAGCTCAGAAAGCTTAGGTTTAGTTTATGGGGCTGTCACATGATGTAGGAACAACTCAAACCCGAAGACTTGTCAGACAAGAGGTGAGGTGAGCTAATCATGGGCTACAGACCCAGGTAAATAGTGAATTAATATTTTCTGTTTCTCATAGCATTGTAGTGTTTTATTGTTTGTAGTGTGATCAACATTTGCATAAGTACTAGATGTGTTCGGGAAGTAAAATGTAACATTTGAATTCCATTTTGATAAAATGAACAAAATAACTTGAAAAAAGATATGTTCATTTTTGCTGAATGAGACTCAAAGGACGGAGTCAGTAAAATGATCAGAACTTCCCATCACTACTTCTTATTAAATCATAAATAGCTTATTTCTCATATTGATCTTTTACAATTTTATTGCTTTTCATAAACACCTTGTGAAACTTTTATTTTGGTTGATTTAATCCTTTAATATTTAATATCTTGTGATCGACCATGCTCTTCAACATTCAGCACACCAATCACAACAATGGTAACAATTCAATTTTATTTATTGTAACAATAACGAGACAACAAAAAAAAAAAAAACAGTAAAACAAAGCAATTGCATAATTTATTAATGCCGCAATGCACTCTGGGAGTTAGTAACTCTGAGTAGCTGTACTAAGTCAAGAGTAAACCTAAAGCAAATTCTAAAGTACTCCCTACTGTTCTTTTTTAGGTTTATTTATTTTTATTTATTTTTTATTTTTTTGTTATTCCCAATCTCAAGTATAATAAATGTCATTCCATTGTCAAATTACATTCCATTCAAATGGAGCCAAACATGATTGTTTTAATTACCTTCCATGATGGGTTTCTCAAACCAAGAGATCTTTATAGAAACACCTATAAACAAGCAACATTTCTATTCATGTGAAAGCTCTCTCACTACAGTGGTTGTGTAAATATGTCTGGGGAAAAATGCTCTTTGTTCCACACCTTCATTAGTCTCCTGTCCCCTGTCAAATGTCAGACTACAGCGGTTCATATTTACTGGACCTCTTTAAAATATAGGCTTTTTCCCTTCATTTTCTGCTCTACACTGTTGATTGTATATATTGTAAGTATAGCAATTTTCTTTTGGTAATTAATTATATTGTTAGTTTAAAACTGTTTATCGAAATATGAGTAAATTATTTAGTCCTGCACTCTACATGCTAGTATCCCAGTGCAATAAAATTTTTATAAGGTTTCTTTGGTAAAAGGCTTACCCAGTTCTGCTGTCCTGCCATGTGCACTTACTATGAGTGGTACTCTTTCTAACCACGACTGAAACCCTGATTGAATAAATGACTGAAGATGTAAATGCAGTGAGATCTCCACATTTGTGCATCTACTGTAAGACTCCTTAATCATTTATACCTAAGGGTTATTCAAGTATTTCCTTCTTCTGTGTCTGTTCTGATGAGTGTAGATCACCACACAGGCATTCATGACTACAAATGACTCTCAGTAAAAAAAGATGGACAAAGCAGATCAAACATGGAAATACATAGGGTTGGTTGCAGTAACATAATTCAGAAAAGGTTTCATGTTCTTAGTCACAAATTTACAACTATTTTTTACTGCTGTACAACATAAACACATGCATGTTTCACATGGCTATACGCTTGATTTAATGGGAATAAATGTCTTTTGTCCTCATAATTTATTCAGAGTGAATGTTGATTGATTAAACACTTACTATGCAAGTCATAGCAGACTCACAAGATGTCTTGATCAGTGATGGCAATATCCTTTTTAATGTCTCAGAATCCCTTCTATTCTCTCCAGGTTTTATGAATTATATTTGATTGATAAGTGATGTAAGACGAGGCAACCACACACACACACACACATACACGCGTGCGTTTACTTAGCTATCTAAACGGGGACATTCCATAGGCGTAATGGCTTTTATACTGTACAAACTATATACTCTAGCACCCTACACCTAAACCTACCCCTTACAGAAAATTTTCAGCATTTTTACAATTTAAAAAAATTTTTTTAATTTTTATACCAGTTTTACAAATGATGTCGTCCCCAAAGGAGGTTTTCTGAGGTTTTGTCAGATTTAGCTTATTTTTGGGTACAATTTTGTCATCAAAAAATGGTTAAGTAGGTACACACATACATACACGCACACACACACACACACACACACACACACACACACACACACACAGTATTTCCATGGCCCACATGACAAAGAGAATCGATATGCAAAATTTCAATAATGTGTTACAAAGCACTAAACCAACCACAAAAATATAAATAAATAAATAAATAAATAAATACACTTTTTCACAGACCCTGCTTCATCTTTCAGCTAAACTTAAAGTCACATCTAACAATTGTCAAGCTGTGATTAATTTGGTCTGTCTTCAAGTTAGACAACAGCGCCACCCTCTCAGGTTGCATTGGACATGCAGGGATTTCAGGATAGAAAGAAACAGGCTGAACCTGTGCCTTGATGGGTGTTTTCTCAAAACGCACTTTCCAAACTTGACAAGTTGACTAGTCAACATACTTCATAGCTACCATTTTTACATGCTAACTACAAATATTTAAATATTGTTTCACATGTAATTGTAATTTCACAATGTTGCAGACATTATCTTAATAACTGACCCCATTGTTTCCTCCGCCACCAAACAAAGAAATTACATTAATAAAGAATTAACTTTTTACCAACTGATTCTTTAGACTTGAGTGTTTATATAGGACCCTATATATAGGCCTATTGCAGATATCTCACCCGACCTCTCAAGCAATTAAATGTGATATTTACTAAAGTAGGCTACAGAGAGGGGGCTCAGCCAAATTTTGGCTTTTTCTTGACTGAATAAAGCTGCGTAATTCAATCAATCAATCAATCTTTCAGTCTGTCTCTCCATTCATCCAGCCATCTATTTGCAATTCTAAAACTTGTCCAGATTTCTTCAAAGGCTATAAAACTTCTCTCTCAAAACCTCTATCCTGCGCAAAAGCACGATATTTTGAGAAGACGTTTTCCTCTCTGTTGAGCTCTAAAGCGACAAAGATACCAGCAGGCAGAAAGGGAATGTGTCAAAGGAACGAATCAATTCATTGTACATTTCAGTTTGCTAATTAGGTTCTGCATTAATGAATGATTGCAATGATTTAATGAAACGAATTGTATGCTCACGGCACAACGCTGTGTTCGACAATTATTATTTTTCCGTCAATTCAAAAGCAAATTCAGAAACAGAAGTAATTCAGTCGTTATTAATATAAGCTTATTTTCCGTCTACAGCTGTTTAGAGAAAGATAAGAAAGAGAACTCGCCCAAATGAGACTGCGTGAATGCGTGACGTTTACTTGGAAGAACTTTGCTGCCCCCTCGTGGTTGATTTAACATAATGCCACTTCAGTCTACATTCAGATCAGTGTTGTAACTGGCTTAGCGTGCAGGTTGGAAGTCCTCTCAATGTTAACCCTCTCAGGCTCAAATTAAGTTTTAGTAACAAGTTTTTAGTACTCCAGATACATAAAATATGTATCTGGAGTAATAAGGTAGTTAGTTTTTAACTGTTGCAAATCTGCAACGCCTTATAGCAAAAAGGCTATTTAATACAAAATGTGAAACTATAAACACTACAAAGTATCTTGATCTCAAACTATATAAAGACAAAAATAATTATACATTGTGATTAAGAGTGATATGTTACATACTGTATTTTTAGTATTTTTTTTTATCATGCTAATTAAAAAAAAAAATCACAGAGAGCATTTCCAGTGTATTTTTCATATTATTTGTAATTTACATAAGTCATCATCCAAGTATTTTTTTTACATGTATATTGTTATGCTTGTATTGTTTTAAAATCCTAAAATCTTGTGAGTCCTTCAGATGCATCAACAGTGAATAACAAAAATATGAATACCACAGAAAGGTTAATTTATAACATGTTTTAAATATAAAATGTATTAAATATCTAAGTATATCATATACATTTCTATGTTTCTAATGGTATACAAAGACATCCATCAGTTAATAAAAACGACATATCCAAAGAACATCAAATAGAAAGCAAGTAACAGAACACTACAAGGTCAAGCAAATCCATGCTTACTATGGTTCTGTAAATATTGTTTTCCTACTCAATATGCATAAGAACTGCATAAACACAATTATATTTAAAGCTAGTAACACTTTAACAAGCAATCGTTTTATATAATATATAATTGTAAATTCTTACGGTTACACTATTACACTATGTGCATTATTAGAAAATAAATATATAACAAACTAAAAGTTGAGATTATTACAATTATCGATTTGTTGAATATTTTTAAATTATGGAAGCTTTTTTCTAAGTTGAAATTGATTTATAAGTTTTCTGTCTCACTGCATTTGTAATCTTTCAGATAAACTTTTAAAATGGTTACAACAAAACATTGTTTTTCATCATCATTTGCTAAATATTTTCCAAAGCGATTAAAAAAAGAAAAAAAAAGAAACTGTAACAAAAAAGTAATAACTACAAAACAAACATGAAATGTTACAGACGTACCATTATTTGTTCCAGATCTCTAAGCTCTTACTATTCTTCTGTAAATACCTTTTTCTACACAATATGCATAAAAACCCCATAAACACAAAATCATATTTAAAGTAGTAACACTTTAACAAGCAAACGTTTTATAGAAATACCTTTCTGACACAAAACATCTATAATTGTAAATGCTTACTGTTACATTTTTAGATTATGCACATTATGAGAAAATAAATCAATAACAACTACTAAAAGTTGAGGTCATAGCCATCTAGATTTGTTAAATATTTTGTAATTATTAAACCTTTTTCATGAATATTATTGATCTATATTTTTTCTGTCTCAATGCATTTATAATCACAAATGTTTTCCAATAGACTCATTTACACGCTTTCAACATGCCCAACAAAACTTTGTTTTTCATCATCATTTGCTTAATATTTTCCAAACTGATAATTTAAAAACATCTGTAAATAAATAATAACTACAAAACAAACATTAAATGTTACTGACCTACCATTAATTGTTCCAGATCTCTGAGCTCTTTATCTAAAGTTCCAAACTTTACAGTACACACTTGTGAAGGGATAAAAAAGAAAGAAAAAGGATTCCTGATTTCTTTTTTGGGTTAAAAGGTACAGAAAAAAGTATAATGAATTCACCTCGAGTGAGACACTGCAGTGGTCATCTTCAGGATGAATGATTTGTATTACCCGTTTATCCTGATATCTTCTGTTATTCGAGACAGAGCCTCTGCATGTGAGCAGGGGAAATAAATGTGTTCAGTGACCCCACACAAGCAGCAAAGGTCATACTGAGGAAATAGAAGCTGACAACATCCATACCTCATGGAGACCTCTGTACACCAGCCTCCAAATCAGAGAGAACAGAGACACCGGAGTGTTTAACTAATGACAGCACTTACCACACTTTGATATACAGCTAAGATTCTCCTGAAAACTGAAATTGGAAATCACTGCACAAGGATCTACACCTCATTAAATGACGGCTTACCAGGGATGAGGGATCACCAGGATGAGGCTAAAAGATTTTTTTTTTTTTCTTCTAAGGAACCTGCACCTGCAATCTCTGTTGTAAGTAAACATTAATGGAAAGGAAAGTGCATTTTTTTTCTTCTTCTTCTTCTTTTTTTTTTTGCTTATTCCATTTATATATATATATATATATATATATATATATATATATATATATATATATAAATCTAATGAAAAAAAAAGTCTAATGTATCTGGAATGGATTAAAGATTACAGCAATCAATGACAAGTACTAACCTGCTACTCCGTTATTGCCACTAATACGAAAATTCTGACATTTTTTACCATAAATTCAGATCTGGCAACATAAATTAATTTACATTTTCAGTTAAATGAAATGTTATTTCAAGAGTACCAAACAGATCCCTAAAATATATTAGATTAACGTACAATGTCTTGTATGAATAATATTGAATTTATTTTCATATACTGGCTTTATGAACTGCAATGAATCAATAAAAATATCTGAGAAAAAAAGAAAAAAAAGTATGCACATATTTTGAGAGGGAAAAAGTGTCCAGTATTCATATTACGCATGTAATCAAAAGATAATTAGAAATAATCTAACTTTGTTTTGCTATAACCTACACAGGAAATCTTAAATCTTATGAAGCATTAATTACACTGAAAAAATTGTTCCATTGATCCAATTAAAACAATTTACGGTGATGATTCACAGCTATATTTTGTTTACTTGAGCCAATAAAAAATGAATAACTTGTAGTTAGGGAAAAACATACAGTATGAAAAAAAAAAGGGAAAGAAACTATAACCTTTAATGAGAAAATTAATTGTTTAATTATTATAATACTATTGAGAAGTAGACAGAGCACAGAACAGAGATGCACAAAACCAAAAGAAACAGGGCGAGAGGAATAGAGCAAAGCAGCAGAGACTGAGGAGATACAGAAAGAAAAAGAGTGAGGGGGAGTGGCCTATCAGCGGCCGAACTGGGCGGGGCAGGAAACTTGCGTCACAAACAGAGTGAAAAACAAGCATCTCCTCTCCTCTGGGCAATGCATTAATACCACTGCCTTTCATCTTTCCTGTCGCTTTCTGTTAACCCAGTCCTGCGTCCACTACCCACATCCATCTTTAATCACCACTCCCCAAACATCACCAATTACCACAGTTAGGCTGGCCAGGCATGAGCAATCCATACTCACGAAGCAGAGATGGAGTGATGACTAGGTTACTCTTTAATATTATACTGATTCACCATCGGGCCCCCTAATACAGTGAGGTAATGCCGGTTCTTCTGTCTTTTTGAATAAAGATGCCCATTAGTTTTAGACTTGGCGACTGAAATAGGACCCCTCCTGACATCTAAGAGCTCCCCCTTTTCTTCTCAAAAAAGATGTTAGATATTAGTCAATACAGATGGCCTTGGTCTTGGAAACTTCAAAGCCAGTGATGTGACCTATCCAACTCATAGCCTCCATTGGCATGTTTAGAAGAACTTCAAAATCATAGCACAATAACCTGTCCTGGAAAAAACTATTGTCTGTTCACACGGTGTCATGTGCTTACGAGAATGACAAAGTGAGAAGTAAACAAACATGTATAAGCTAATCAACTATAAGAGCTGCAGGTAGGACCTTGTGTCTTCTCATTACATTGCACATTCTTTGTGTCCTTTCTCCTTTTTCTTTCTCACGCGATCTCTTCATCCAGCAGCAGTTCAGTAAAGCGTGCACTGCATCTCCACATGCAACAACCAGTTAATTGTCAGTTCAAATAAACTCAGTCAAGGAGATGAACTCAGAAATCAGAACCTGTGCTTGGGATGATAAATCAGACATGAAAAATGACAACGTATGAGCAAAGTTAATCTTAAAGCACTCTGGTAACAATCCATTTGTAGTCTCCATATTAATATTTAACATCAAAAGGCATTGATTGTACATTGATTGATTGGTTTAGATTAAACACTCTGTTGTTCTAAAAAAAACGTTTTTTGGTTTTTGAAAATTTGTGACGTGTGAATCTGCATCATATGTTGAAAGAAAGACTGTTTGGCTAATAAACACACACACACACACACGCATGCACACACACAAATTTGTTTTTGTGAAGGGTGGGGACATCCCATAGGCGTAATGGTTTTTAAACTGTACAAACTGTATATTCACTGCCCTTCACCAACCCTAACCCTCACAGGAAACTTTGCGCACTTTTACTTTCTCAAAAAGTAAAAAGAGAAAGAGAAACCATTATGTATGGTTTATAAGCATTTTTAAAAAATAGGGGTTATGTCCTCAAAAGTCACCCTCTCCTTGTAATACCTGTGTCATACCCATGTCATTATACAGAGTTGAGTCCTGATATGTCACAAAAAAAAGAGCACACACACACATACACAAATAAACAGCAATGTTTGGAAGTTTTTATAAATTCTTTATGAAATGCATTTTCATGACAAGTATTAAAAATTAGAAGTACACCATTCTTTCCCTATTTTTGTATCAATTCTTTCTTAGTGCAAAGTGTGATGCGAAATGGCATTAACAAAATATTTATAAAGATCTAATTGTAAATAAGCACATTATTTCTGTTGTAATATTGCAAAATTGCTTGTACACAAATTGTATTTATTTATTTATTTTAAAGGGCGTTTCCCCCTTTTGCATTCACTTAGAATTCTTATTGTCACCATTTGTCAACATATTAGTTTTTTTTTAATAAAATGGAATCCTAACTGAAGGCACATTGCTTATATATATTCTGAGTGCTAGCTTTATCAAATTATTCATACTTTACACAATAAATTAACCACTGCTAGGCTACACAGTTCAAATTTAATATTTTATACAGTATATATTTCTTTTTTTTTTTTTTTGCATTTTCCATTTTGGTTTTTTATACTCACCTTTCTGTGGTTGAAACTTTATGCAGTGGAATTTTTAGTTTGATCTCAACTACATTAAATAAACTCACATTTTCAACTCTCTGTGGAAGCATGACAAGCTGGGGTTGACAGGGGGCAACGTAGCATGAAGAGGTTAAACAAACAGACATTCTTCATTAAAAACCTCCAGCTGATAAAGAAGATAAACTGGCGTTTTAGGCCAAACTGAATGAATTATGAAGATCATGCACTGACTATGTTATTATGTTATTACTACTATGATACTCTTCTATAAAATATTTATCTAGCAGAAAGTTTAGTAAATTGGTACAAACGGTTTGCTCAATTGAACAAAATGTACAAAATCTAAAGGAACAATCACAATAAAAATGATTTTAGAGGATGTATTAAAATTTGTGTTTTGTGTTCTCCATTTTTTTTCATTCAAATGAGTTTACACACACAAATGTTTTAAAATTATTCAGCTTACTAAATCCATCTGAGATTAATGGACATAATCGTACTATTTTAATAACCTAGAAAAATGACATCATGAGTAACATGCCTTGTACACATAAATCTAAATACATGACCTCAATACATGAACATGGAGAAACATGCTGTATGGATGATTATAGTAGTACTATCATTTGGTACCATTACATTAAATCTCATTACATCCATCCATTCGTCTGCTAAAAAACAACAACATTAAGATAGACTTTTACATGAATTAACAAAGGTCTGTATCTATGTGTGGTCAAATGTCATATAAGCAAATTGTGTTATACGTGTCGTTAAATACAAACACTGAAATACAATTGAGCTTTTTTGATCAGGTTCTTCATTAGGCTTCTGTCTGAGAAAATTGTAAACTGATGCTTTATTAGCCACAGAGGCAAGTCAACATAGACTGCAGCAAAACTTCAGCTGTGCCTCCACCCATATATCAAGTCCAATTTCACGGTGACGACTCAGTCTAGGTTCAGACCGCAGAGACCATGAGGGCGTTCGGCCTGACCGCACCACTAAAGAGCCACAGCAGATGCACGGACCTTAAATGTGTCTGATGTCAGTGCTGAGTTTAATGGGTCAAATGAAGGGTCCCCGAAACAGAAGCATAGCAGGGTGAGCCTGAACCTAGCTGTCTTTTATAGGAAACAGTAAACAGTCCTTAACGATCATACAAAAGTCATGACTGACTGAACTCTAGCCTGTACACAAACATCACGCATGCCATCCATCGGTTCAGCCGAGCATACACACC
Organism: Carassius auratus; assembly: GCF_003368295.1. Lineage (NCBI taxonomy): Eukaryota > Metazoa > Chordata > Actinopteri > Cypriniformes > Cyprinidae > Carassius > Carassius auratus. The sequence continues at coordinate 14,241,060 of NC_039243.1, forward strand.
AATATAACTGCAACAACAGAGAAGCAATCCTGAACTTGTTTCATACTTCTGATTAAAACAAATCTTGTAAAACCAATGCAGTTGATCAGCAAGTCTATCAAAGAGAGTGCCTTGCTGTGTAAAATCTCTTGTGTGTCGTGGTTTCAGTTTTTCTTAGGGTTATATTCTACAAAAGCGAAATTGACGATAGCCATTGATGCACGTTTTGTAAATGTATTTGGGAACTTATTCATGCATTTTTGTTTGCTTGTTTATTACCAGGGTCAGTGACATTCTATTTATTTATTGATTTTTGTTCTTTATAACATATATTAGGTTAATTTCATACACACAATTATTTGAATAAACATCCTCTATGATAAACATGTTTCTAATTTCAAAATTTAATTTGACATGTTTTTAAATTGTAAATCTTTTGAGGGGACATAATCAACACAGCGATACACAGATTTCCTAATGAAGACAAACAAGCACTTCAGGCATCTGGCTTAATCTTTTATTATTACTTCTTAGAAAAAATTGCAGAGATATACAGAATAACATTATGTATAAACATTTCTTATAAATTATTATATCATTAAATTATACTTTATAAAATTATATATTATAAAATATTTTATCATAGACAGAATCCCTTCAGGACTGCATGTGTCTGTTTAAGGACAGTGTGTGTTTTTAAATGACAAATAATAGGATGACAATGTTAATTCACAGTGTAAAATGTTCTTCAAAATTCAATAATTACAACTTAAACATAATAAACTTAACAATAATAGACTGGCATAGAATTGGTATACAAGTGTTCCAAAATAAGAAACCAAAACGAACAGAAAAAGTAAATTTCTAAGAACTTGGCATATGATTTAATGATCTTATGATCTTTAGTCTTATTTGTCGCTGATTGATAAATGATAAAAAGACTTAATCTGAGTCTTAAATACTGAACAAACTCTATAGATGCTACAGTAGCCAACATTGCTTTGAGCTGGATTTGGTGTCATTCTTCTCTGATGATTGGTAATACCACTCTAGGTTTGTATAAAATAAAGACAGAAAGTTAAGTTCAGTTGAAGACTGTCTTATTCTCTTGCCCTGACTTCTCAATGTCTGTGCTGAAACACTAAATACAGTTCATTCTACCAACAGGAGCCAGTACAAATTTTTCACAGAGGTTTAATTGTGTATGCCAGTGAACCCACACACACACACACACACACCTCATGTAGCCTACTCAGGAGCCTCCAACAGCCTAGGGTGCATTACGCACTAGTAAGCAGAGTATCATAGACATCTGGATGGTTCTGGATTCTTTTAGCATACTTGTCCGCTCTTTGATTTTCTGCTCATGAGGAATGTCTGAAATGTAAACTTTGTATTATAGAAAATATTAATATATGAAGATATGTGTGAATGTGCTCTTCAGCTAATGTGCCCATGTCAATGTCCAGGAAAATGAGTGAGATAAACCACAAGTACACATCTTTTACCTGCATAACTGTAACCCCACCAATAAATGGGGCTTCGTAGTCACCATATGCTACCCCTTCAAAGCTCAAACAGATGTAAAGCATACTAGAGTTTTCAGCTGCCAAAATTTGATCTGTGGAAATCCAATACTGATACAAGATTGATACTTGCATTAGTGGACAAAGCAGAGGCCAGGTCATTCCTACAGTTGATGGATTCTGGATTGAGCAGGCTTATGGAGAAAAAAAAAAGTTAAAGATTTGATAATTTTTTTTTGTGTTATTAGAGGGAGAAAATGTAAATTAAATTTACATTCTAGAAAATGTATCCACATTACATTTTACAATGCAATGTGCAAGGGGGGATGTGTTAAGCCAATTACTAGCTTAGAAACAATAGCAAAAGATTAACATTCAGGAAGAATTTGAATAGATATGTAAAATCTATATAAAATATGGTTGGCATGTTATGTTTTACGCTATTAGATAATCTTTTAAAAATGAGAAAAAGAAATAAAAATTTCTGACAAATACTTAGTTGCTTTCCTTCCAAAGAAATGATGTCACACCTCTTGCAAAGTCACATGATTTAGATTGCTAACAGCAAACTGGAGTTTCAGAGACATAAACTTATTTAATGGTTTTTCAAATAAATAAATATATATTTTAAAATAAATGGCATATACTTATTTAAAAAAATGAGAAATAGAAACGTAACATTTACTTCATTTGAATTCGAAACATGATTGGGGACATGGAAATTTGTCAAGTGCTTGTTTTTTAATCTTTTTTTTCCTTATCTTTTTATTTTGTATAGTAATCATGAGTTAATTGGGCTACACTTGTAAACATATATATGGGAACAATGTGTCATTAAAGTTGCAATTTATGTAACATTTTCTGCAAAACATGCAGTATAGTTTCACGGGAAACATAAAATCTTGTAGAAATCACCCGGCCGTGGAAGCATTATAGTCCTAGTAATCTAGACTGGAGTACTAGAAGATTATATAGTGATAAAGCACCTTTAGTTTCTGTTAAGATGCAGCTGGGTGACAGGTTGGATGGAGAATCCTGATAAAACGTGTCATATGCAAATCTGTTTTTTTGACTTTTAAACTATTGATTCATAAAGTACTGTGTGGCCCTGAGAGAGCTTGGACTGAACCATCAAAACATGAGAGGAAGATACACAAGAAACTTAACAAGGGGATGAGATGACGGCACATTGGAAAACCATACCTTTTCTTTAATTACAATTTCTTTGGCCTGAAATCCTTTTGTGTCCCATTCTAGGCAGGAAACATAGCTACACAATGCAATAAAACAAATCTTTTCATGCTTATTAGGAGAATACCTCATGCGAACATGAGGACAAATGGGGGAGGGATGAGTTCATGTGATGGGAAAGAAATGTGACATATAGTGAATGACAACGAGGGCAAAGGGTTAAATAAATGGAAGAAAGATAATGTGTATTGAGAGAAAAAAAAGGAAAAGAGAGAGGAAAAAAGAGAGTGAGAGGAGAGCATTAAAGGTCTCAGTACTGGTCACCAGTGTGAAAAGGCAATGCCAGTCTGGATAAGGATCAGTGGGGTTATGCCCATGAGGCCAGTGCTGTCTGTCCTCACATACAGGGGGTCGGACTTGGTGCCATATCAGAGAGTGCCGAAGTACACACAGTAATATGAGCTAAATAATCTCTGCCTCTCACTCACAAGCTAAAGAAATAGGAAAAGGAAGGGAAAAAAGAGACGGGTAAAAGTGAACCATGGTCAAAATCAAAACCTCAGTGAGTGGGTAGTGTTTGTGTAGTTAGTGTAGTGTCTGTCTATGGTTTAAAAGGCAAACAGGCATCACCGTCTGCAAAGAACACACTAGACTTTTACCATTAATTTCACAATGTGGATTTTCAAACCCATTTATTTACAGTAAGTGCCTTTGATGTTGCATTTGCTCAGTTACTTGGCAGTGTGTGTGTGTGTGTGTGTTTGTGTTTAAATAAAAAATAAAAAGACTATCATTTACTCGACTAGTTTTTTTTTTTTTCAAAAATTATTAATTCACAACGAATACAAACAGTTAACGAATACAACAACTTTTGATCTATTTTCTAATCGCGTGTGAAAGAGAATCAGAAATACCCGTCACTCCGTTCACAACAATGTTTATAACTAGCACCTCTATTATATATAGTATTTAGTTAGTTTAAAGTTAGTTTCTTCTAAATTTGGTCCTTTTTGGGATAATAAAAACCAGCGCTTCAAAAGGCAAATTCGATCATCTGTTATAACCTATAAACCAATAATGAATAGCAGTGTATAAAAATTTATTAAGGTAGGCCTAGTGAAAATTCTTAATGTCACACTTCTTACGTATCCTTGTAAACGAAAATCTTAAAATATGTGTACATAATTTTCATAATTTTCATATAAATCATACTTTATCTTCCATCATATTAAATCAAATTGAAGTATCAAGTATAATTATATAAACAACATAACAGGCAATGAGCTGCCATCTTTTGCAATATTTTGTGCTTGTAGTGTCTTTTAAATAATAAAATATTATTTCTCTTCTTAGTAGTAGAAGCACCTTTCAGCTTCATGTATAATGTCTATATAAAAAAAATAATTATTAAATAAAATTAATTTAATAGTTCGCAAAATAAGACAGCAGACAAAATGTCATAAACATCAAGTAAAAGTCCATATAATCTCACTTTCCAAAAACTGGAATCGAATTTCATTTGAATTTAGCATTATTTTTATTTATTTATTTTGTTTTTAATGTAGACTTAGTTTATTTGTATGTGTTTTATGATTCTCCCCCGGTGTTAGCTTAACATTTAACATTACAGAAATAACAAAGTTCTCAAATTCTCCCTATTTATTAATTAAAACATAGGATTGGGGTTTGTACTCTCTAAATCATTACTGAAATAAGTTAGAAACGGTAACGATCACAGACGTCAAATCACAGATATATAAGATAAAATGGAACCAATAAAAACTAAATTAAAATAAAATTTATAGATTATAAAGTTCATAATTATATTTTATTTTTATGTTGTAGGTTATACTTTTGGTTTTAATATTCACAAACTATGTTGCAAAATGTTTAGTCAAATAAAAAATGTTTATTTTTACAATTATGTTTAAGATAAATAGCCTTTACCTAATATAACTGAAGCCAGACAAATTTCACATTACACCAAAGAAAGTAGGCTCTTTTTTATAAACAGGTAACATATCCATTTACAATTTTAAAGGAAAATAATTAGCCTTATGTTTTCATGTTTTATAGGCCTAACAGGCCAAAATAACAGCTTGGTGTCCTAACATACATTTGAAATAATAATAATAATAACAAAAATAACAATCTAAATTATTTCAAACTGTTGATAAGCTCTGTTTTTTCTATGACGACGAGTGCTTGACGAGTGCCCTGGATATTTATTCTCTCAAATAAATATCCAGGGAACCACATGTCTCCGATTTAAACAGAAAACAAAATGCAACAGTGTAGGCTATTTGTCAAATTAAGTGTGTTGTGAGGGTCAGTAACAAGATTATTGCAATTTACTTTTAACGCTCACAAATAAAATAATAATAATAATTAAATATTAAAAAACAAATTTTAGCTGTGGTTTAAGCATATTATTTGACATATATTTTAAATGCACAACATATCCTGGGATGTCCCGAAGAAGGCCGTCTCATTGTGGCGTTTGCTGTAACGTCGTTGTGATGTAGCGACCGATCTGACCAATAGACGGAGCAGCATCCGAGTCTAGGAGATCCCCAGCTGACGTGATGCGACGCTCCACTATCTGTATTTTGATTTGCTCCCTAATTGACCCGAATAAAGCCCTCTGTGACAGGGGTACCGTCGACCCTGAGGCGCGATCAAAAGCGAAGTCGAACTGGAGCCGGTAATACCCTTTTACTATAGTAATCCTATTTGCTATTGTAGTCGTCCAATAGCAGAATGCCCTCCGCTTGTTAAGCATTTTACTTGACTTGGATTGTTCTTGACTACAGCCCCGCTTCTCTCTGGACTGGCGCCGTGGACTCACTAAGGATTTAATCCTGCTGAAGCAATGGTCGAGCGGGGATATTATTCGGCGAGGAAGGATTCGATGCTTTTTGTTTAGAATTCGCGCATCACCCGGTTATTGCTGTAACTGTAGAAGAGATGCGTGACAAAAGCCAACAACAGCGTCCTTCCACCACATCCAGGGGCTCATCGTTTTTTATCGAGAATTTACTTGGCTCTTGTAAGACAGAACAGTCCGGTCGTCCTTTAAAGTATAACGATGGCATGGAGCAAGAGATGGGTCTCAAGGGCAGCGCTAAAGCGCATCTTAAAGAAATGTGCAGTCAAGCACCAAGCACAGGCTTCAAGACAGAGAGGAGCACACTATCACCCCTGGATTGGTGTGGACTGGAAACCTCAGAGAGTAAGTTGCGGGATAGCCTACATAAACTTGCTTATTGTTCAAAACTCCTCATAATTTCGTTAAAAATCGTAAATCAAAAGAATATAGAGATTTCTTAATCTGACCTGTGGTACTCAATGGACTGTGCTTTTTATTTATGGAACAGGCTGAAATGTTCCTTATTAGTCCCCAACTGAATAATTATGTCCCGTGTTAGTGAACAGCACCAATTATGCTACTGGTAGGTCCACATTAGTTTTAAGCCTCATTAGGTAAAACCAACAAAAGCAACAGGAAAGCGCGGAGCAGCCGAGTCACAATGAAAGACTTCCCAAACTCGTTAAAAGCTTAACAGTGCAATTGGTTTGTCTGATTCGTTAGCTCTGTAAATATATGAAAGCCTCAGGGAGAGAGTTGGCTGAATTCACAAAATATTGCTCTTAAGGGAACTATATTATGAGCTACAGAGCAGATTTTTATGTCACTTTGGAAACATCCATCTGATCAATTATAACATGAATTTCTTATCCGTTCCTTTAATGTTTACTTTTAGCGGGTCCAAAAGAAGAAACTAACCATTCCAGTGAGCGTTGCCGCAGCGACAGGGACACCCCGGTGACCTCTGAGCTTCTTGATGGAGCAGTGGACCGAAAAACGAGCGAGTGCGTGGGTGACGAGGGTGAAGACGCTCGACAGCTTTTCGACGAGCGTTCCGGTCCCGACACTTGCGAGCCATGCTCGGCCCGGAAGAAAAAGACCCGAACTGTGTTCAGTAGAAGCCAAGTGTTCCGGCTAGAATCCACTTTCGACATGAAGAGATACCTCAGCAGCTCTGAGCGCGCCGGCCTCGCGGCCTCCCTGCACCTGACCGAGACGCAGGTCAAAATCTGGTTCCAGAACCGCAGAAACAAATGGAAAAGACAACTGGCCGCGGATTTTGAGGCTGTTCATTTTAACCACAGCTCCCAGCGGATTGTACGGGTGCCCATCTTGTACCACGATAAAACGACACCCATGTCGACTCTCAGTTTTAACGTGTCCCAAGTCTCGCCACCTCTCATGGGCTTCTCAAATACAGTGAACTATCCATTTTCGCCCTTTGCTCATTCGATGAATTTAATGACATCGCAAATGACAGGCCTTGTCTGATCTATTGTCTAATATACTGACAGTAGTGGCCCAATGACAATTATCAATGTTTCTGAATGGTGCAATAACTGATTTATACATATCCTGCTGGAAATACAGTAGGGTACTGATGTCTATCCTCCATCCAAAGAAAAGAAAACACCTATCACAAGAAAAAGTACAAGTTTGTGTTAATTGTCACTGTCTATAATCTAGTCTTCTGTGCATGGGGGCCCTCAATGTAAATATAAGGGCAACACTTGCTTTTTGCAAATATATTTTTTATTCCGAAACACGATTTGTAAGTTTTGTCACTTTTTCACATTATAAATTTAAATAAACGGATCACGTTAAAGCAAGTATGATTTTCCTGTGAATGAGTTCTTCTGTCAGCTTAGAAGACGTCAAAACTTTATGGACAGCGGAAAAAACAACATTCATGTAGCCTAGCCTATACATACCATGCAAAATATATTTCCACAGGTGTCCAGATTATCTCGGCCTACATGGGTAATTTCTGAATATTTTTTAGGCTTAATCAAACACTCGATGACAATTTTTCAGAGCAATAAATCAGTACAGCATAATTATTCACAGAGAAAAAGGTGTGGTTAAGGCCCTATTATCAGCAGTCCGTTATTGCCACAATACAACAGAAAACGCGATACTAAATTCAAACACTGTTGAATTGGTTATGTACAATTTACTCGAAATAATATAGGCCTAATTTGAACTAATAAAGCTTAAATATCAACTGTGTAGTACATATAGACAAAATAGGTTATGCCATAGGCCCGCAACAGAACAGTAGGTACAATATTCACTTACCAATTTGACAACAGAATAATGATATGATTTAGCAATTTTAGGACAACATTATTTTGTTAGGCTACATTAAGTCATACAAAATCATATCATTATATTTTAGAATCATATCAGATGTATTTCAGGGTCTATATGCATGTCCTGGATGCTTAATGAAATCTTAATTGTGGCGACGGATTAATGGTTCAGTCAGGGGCGATTCTAAGATTTTGATTTTAGGGGGGCTCAGCCCCCAATAAGGGTATGATTAAAAAATATTATTTTACTATTAGGGTAGGGTTGTATACTACTAAACTTATTGCAATCCACTATTCGATTGTATTCCCTGTTTTTCATATATGGGAGTAGGAGTACTGACTGAGCCATATATAACACTGTAAAAAAAACTAATACAGTTTTTTACATGTGACCAGTCACTGGAAAATTTTGAATTGGGAATGTAGATATTTTTAATTTTTTTTTTTTTTTTTTTTTTTACAATAAAGACTTCCTGATTCAGTATTAGGACATTCATGTTTATCCTTTGATGATACCACTGCTTTTTCTTATGAAATGTAAGTGGAAATTGGCAGAAAATTAAAACAACATAAGGGTTCAATGACTGCAGTGAATCTTGGGAACACAGTGGTATTGTGTGTGTGTGTGTGAGGCTGTCTGTTCTATTCTCACCTGACTGTTGCTCATTTGCAGACCTACTCCCGCACGACAAAAAAAATTGTTGTATATCCATCTACAATGAAATATAAATTATTATATTTTATTTTTATTATTATTATTATTAATTTTTAGCTTTTTAGCCTTTATAATCAACAATACGGTTGGTTATACATCAAGTCAGCCCCTGAACATTTATTTCATTTCAAATCATTTAACTAACCAGCTAATATTCATTAAGAATATAGACAAAACATGTATTAATGTAATTGTCTATTGGCAATATGTTTAATCTGTTCTATATTTATTTATATTTATCAAAAATAACATCATTATCAATTTGACACTTCTATAAATCAATTACTTAAAAAAAAAAAAAAAAAAATCACAGATCCCTTTACTCTTACTCTAATATATGTATCATGATACACTAATGATTAATTATTACTTAATACAAAATTATGTTTAATAATAGAAAACAAAATAACTCCACATGATGTTTCTCTCTCTGTGCCATTTAGTACTTTCAGACAATGATGTGTGTCGTTAATAATTTCTTTTGCATGGCTGCATAATGTAATGCCGAAATACACAATAATATGTTTTCAATTTCAAAAAGTAAATTAAAATAAATCATGATCGTTTTCTAAAGTATGTTTTCATGGGTGTTAATCGCTTCATTTTTGTTGGAAGAAAAAACATCTGTCACACTGTGATAAAGGCTGAAAGTGAACGCAGCGAAGACGTACTGGTATTGGATGCGAGAACACACACACCACACGCACACACGCACACACACACGCGCACACGCACACACACACACACACACACACACACCTTGTACTCTCTGATGTTCGCTCTGCTCGGGGCCCCTGTGGATTGAAAAACGCGCTGAATCCATGCAGACTCAGATAAGGGGAGGAGCCGGAACTTGATGCAGCTTGCCACCGTTTCAAATGAGTTTTTAAAGGGGACTGAAGCGATCACTAATTAATTAATCAAATAATTTTTAGGGGGGCTGGGCATAAGTTTAGGGGGGCTGAAGCCCCCCTAAAAAGGGCCTAGCGACGCCCCTGGGTTCAGTAAAATAATATTTGAATGCTTTAATGTTTAACAGTTAGCTAAATTATTAAATGCCCCAGAAATAATTAAAATAACAAGAAAATCACTTAGTCTAAGTCAGTGTCTATCATTTTGTAATAGACTAGTCATTGTACAGCTAAGATATTTCAAAATAATCATACAGTTGTTTCTGCCACAAACACTGCATTGCCACAAAATAAAAATATTCTTGAAGTATAATATATTTTTGCAGTAGGCTACTAAATGCAAAAGACATCGAAACACTGGTAAATAACCAGAGTAGGCCTACACATTTTTTAACACTCGGAATTATCTCACGAGATGTGCAAGAAGCAAAATCATTATTTTAACGGTAAAGTTGCTATAATTAACTTAACTGATTAACTGATTGAAGTTCATCTGAAAAAAATCAAAGCCTAAACTACATTGACCTCCTTTTGTTCTGGAATTGACACCCCACAAGCGTCATCAATCGAGCTGGAGAAGAGGCAAAATAGGCCTCTTAAGCTTTCTTTTTATTAAGAGCTCTCATTAAAAAAAAAAAAAAGAAAAAAAAAAAATAGTAAGCAGTCCAGCTCACATATTGAAATATGCAGATGTCTGGATAGGCCTGTGCTCTATAGACCCCCCCCCCCTCCTCCTCCTCTGCCATTGGCCGCCGCGCTGTATGATTCTCATGACCAATAAACGATGGGGAATCGTGCTCTTCCGGTCAGTGGACTAACACTCTAGGCAAACGCAGCAGCACTGCACGTCGTGGAGCAATGGTGCTGAAGGAATCGAGACGTTAGTTTATGAAACGACAGAAAGGAGACGCGGACAGCAAGGATCCCGCATCTAACGGAGAATATGAGCAAGGAGGAGGCGTCATGTCGACCCGCTTCTTTGAAGTTTACCATTGACAACATCCTCAACTCCAAGTCGAGTAGGAGAAACTCTGAGAGCCGTCATTCAAAGACATCTCTTGTAGTGTGTCGGGATGGCTGTCTGCATCATCCCGGAGGCAGCGAGGATCAATGCAAAGAAGAGTCAGATGCAAGATTGCGCACCATTGGTAAGAACATTGTTTTTCATTCACAAAACAGCTCTAATGCGTTATTAGTAGTAGGCCTACTGTAATTTTTGAAAGAATATTAATAGCCTAGCCTATGCCTGGATTTCAGATAAAGTCAACAGAGAGGGAGATGGAATCGTGGACGCGCTCAAAACCGTCGACACGCGCAGCGAGAGCACGGACAGCTGCGATGACAGGCAGCAGAAGAACAACAACAGCAAGAAGAATAAACTGATGACAAAAAAGAAAACGCGCACTATATTTTCCAAAAGACAGATCTTCCAACTGGAATCTACGTTTGACATGAAGCGCTATCTGAGCAGCGCGGAGCGCGCGTGCCTGGCGAACTCTTTGCAGCTCACCGAGACTCAAGTCAAAATCTGGTTTCAGAATCGACGGAATAAATTAAAAAGACAACTGACTACTGAACTGGAGGGACCGCCTAGCGATTTCAGTGATATTGGAAAGACGGTACCGCTCCCAGCTTTATATAAAGAGAATAATCTGCTCGGAAGGTGCATGCTTCCAATGCCTCTACCAGTCGTGTATCCTGGAGGTAGCGCGCCTTACTTTTATTTCTCAAATGCCAGCAAGTATTTCAACCTGTTTGATGGAGATATATGACTTAGAAAATACCCTTGCACAGGGGACACAGTATAATTCTCATAAAAAAAAAAAATAAAAAAAACCGACAACACGGCCCAACTTAAATTTTGATAACAAACATTTTTGGCCTTTTTGTGTGTTTTGCTGAGATCATTGTTCAGCTATCGGCCAGTAAAGAAGCCGGCTTGTATTTCTATGCAAAAGCCTATTTTATTTATTGTATGCTGTACAACATGTTATTAAAATAATAACACCTAGCATATTTCAGTGCATCACATATACTGATAGAAATGCCGGTGCCAATCACCCTGTCTTCACATGGCAGGAAGTTATTAACACAAATGTTTTACTGTTTACATCATCATCATTATTATTATTATTATTATTATTATTAGCCTATTATTACAACTCTGCCAGAGATAGATTCTTGGTGCATGCCTTTGTATTTTAAATGGCCCTCCAATTCCAAAATGAGCAACTGAAACGTATTTAAGTGAATGTATTGGTTATTTTAACGCATGTTTGTATGTTTATTCCTTAAAGTTTTTTTTTTTTTTTTTTTTTTTTTTAATAAATCGTTTTCAGTATATCCTGGCCAGTTAAGTTGGCTATACTACCAGTATTTACATCTTTTATCGAGTGTCATTAAATCTTCTGTGTCCTGGCTTTTTTATAGGAACTTTTTATCTATTTAAAAACATCATATTTAGTTGTTGTAGTTTTGATAGGCTATTGAATCATTATAGCCTAAATATCATTGCAAACTAGGTCAGACTCACGGGACACGTGAGCCTCGTCATTAACAACGATAGAGTCGCATGTTCTTGAGAAATTATCTATGGCAAGCCAACAAAATCTCACCGGGAAACTCACCAAACTCGGAATAAGTCTCACGGGTACAGACCCAACGGGCTGCTTATTTCACCTGATGATATATCCTCTAACTCTGTAAAAAAAAAGTACAAACGCGGACATTGCTAGGTCAATAAAAGTTCGAGCAAATATTACAAAGCTCTAATGTGCATTTTTACACGCAGTCGCCTAGTGCTTTATGCAGCCTATAGACTATTTCAAGTGTTTCACGTCATAATATACGAGTAGTATTTTCTCAGTGTTCATCAATACATATTAAAACGAATAGCTGAGATTGATTTACGTGATTGTGAGAGCTCAACAGCAATATTTTATTATTATTATTATTATTATTATTATTATTATTATAAGTATTATTAATATTATTATTGTTATAATTATTATTAATGTTTTTATTATTATTATTATTATTATAAAAAATGTAAATGCCTAATCAATCTAAATAATTTGCGTGTGCTAGTGAGTTTAAACGTTGTTTAACATCTAGACGTTAGCCTTTACTCTGAAAAGAACATGTCTTTGACAATAGTTCAAGTTACATTTTTTTTAGTGTCATTCTTTTATATCATTAATTCTTGTTTTTCATGAGGCCATGTTAGGCCAAGGCACAGTTTCCACCGAAAGTATGAAACTTAAGGATGTGTCTGTTGTCATTTGGGTCCTGCTCTTCATCTCTGTTATCCACAGACTCTTGACCTAATTCAGTTCTTTCAGCTGCTGAAGACGTGGCACACGAGATCTTGTTATTCTTAACACTCTCGCACTGGTAAACAACTAAGTAAGATATGTTGTTGTTAAAAGTTTTATAAAGCTTGATAATTATTTTTCCGAAACGGAATAGTCTTGACTGACGTTATTTTCCTGGATAGCGAAGAAGGATTACCTGAGGTTAAGTGTTTCATTTGAAAAAAAAATAAAATAAAAAGTTGTTTGTAAACAAGCTAAATAGGATCATCTCTTTCTCTCGACTGCAGCGATGAGCTAACAATTCAATAATAAAGCTATAGTGAACCAGAGATGTCACTAATTGTTAAACGACAATCAACACATTCAAATCGACATTCAGGGCCTTGCAGAGACTTTTGCACGCGCTCAAAGTATAAAAGGGGCATATGGAAGACTATTAATAGGGCTGTGCTCCTTGCTGATATGTGTATCGAAATAAATGCTTCTCCATTGATAAAGCAGCAAATGCTATGACGCAGTTTTGAAAAAGAATCACAGAACAGAAAATACCATTTTAAGTTTAAAAGTTAAAAAATATTTTCTTTGCACCTTTTTATTACTCAAGAATTATAAACTGAGTTATATATTATATATTATTATTATTATCATTATTATTATTATTATTATTATTATTATTATTATTATTATTAGTTATTAGAGTTTACAGGGTGGTTTTGCTGTTATAAACACTACTGTTGTTGTTGTAGAAAAATATATTGATGTCTTATTCAAAAAAGAGTTTTATTCTAGTCGGGTTTTGAATTTAATAATTTTTTGAATGATAATGATAAGAAAACAGGACTGATAAGAATAACTCGGATGATGAGAAAATCAGTAGGCTATAAGCCTGTTTACTAGTGTTAGGGTTAGGGATAATTATTTTAATGCACTCTATGTCTTTTAAATAAATACTAATATAATAATAGTTCAAAGTATAAATAGTTTTTAGTCAGATAATAAGATCCCTCGACGCCCTTTAAATTTTTCCAATCAAATAGCAAGAATGAAAGAGAACAGGCAACTTTGTTTATATTGCTGTGTGTAAAAATAGGTAAGCTGCATTTTTAATATTTAATTAATATTAATTTGCATTTAAATTGTATTTTACATTTAATTTAAAATGTTAATTTGTCCCCCGCACTTTATTAGGGGAGATGTGTTCAAGTAGAGGTTACTAGATTAAAATCTAGATTTAATTTCAAAGAGACAGTATGGTAGTCTATGCATGACCTCAATGAGGAGATGTGAACATCAGGAGCGCTGGAAACTCTCATGCAGTGCATGTTTCATTCATACTCGAAGCCAGAGGGCGCTCTCACGCAGAAAGTCCAAAACAGACTCATAGAAGTAATAATTTATGACATGCAGGAAATCCCTAATATAGACAAATGCATCTGGCTATGGCTCTAGCTGAGTTGAATAAAAAACAAAAATGTTTTTACTGGTGAAACTGGGAGACAAACACCCCCATTGCGAAAATATATGGTTTATGCATGTTTTTCATGCAAACTCCAGGTAATAGCTAAATAAATATGAATAATGCAGTACTGATTGATACATCATTTAGAAACTGTAAACTATATCTCTTGCATTATTATGTGATAAAAAAAAAAAAAAAAAAAATTCTTGCTGAGAACTCCACTCGCCGCCATGGACATTACTGCAGGTAGATCATCCTGAATGAGATGTCAGGTGAAAGATCATTGTGTAAATTATTTATTTATGGCTAAATTATTATTCATTAATTTTAATAATAGTTATATTGGGCAGGCCTTCACAAAAGGATGTTTAATAAAAAATAATAATAAAAAAATTGCCTCGCCAAAATGGCACTTTGGGTATAAAGGGGAAAAAGAGCAGGTGGTCAAGCACCCACCGCACCCCCCTCTGCATATTTTACTTTTATTGATGTATTAGACAGAGAACTTTTAAATCTAGAAACGTCAATTTTCACAATTTTAATATATTTATAAACTTTTTACCTTGGCCAATATTAACTTTTACAACAACTACTATCAGTCTCATTAACATATTAGTATTTCTCCACATATGGTTCTGAAGTAAACAAACACTTTGGGCCTTTAGGGTAACAGTGATGCTGTCCACTTCACTAAACCTTTTTTTTTCAACTAAGGAGGGACTTTGATTGGTTCTGAGGTGGCAAGCTAATCACTGTTATTTCAGCATTGGATACCTAACTCCATCCATCTATTGCTACAATACTACCCATTAACGCATGGGATCTGTTAATGGTCTAGAGATGCATATATCTGTAAGTGGGAGGGGGGAGAGCAGACTTTCTGTCTCTGTGAGAGAGTGATGTCTCAATACAAGGAGAACACCTTCTGTCGCCATGCACTTTGCTCCAAAACCACAAGGTTCAAATGACCTTCCACCCCTCCACTTTATATCCCTGCCTTCTCTGGTCCCATGGCCAGAAGGAGGAGAAAAATCCATTAAAACCAATGCCTGATCAAAGAGGCCTCAACCCAAACATGCCATATGTACAGGTTTAGGGGTATTAATGACTACAGCGGGTTATTGATGTCTCTGTATCATAGTATTGACTGATGGCACCTTTAACTGTAGAATAAACTATGGTTTTGAGTTTCACGTGTCAGATGACTTTTTCACGTGAAATGGATATATTACAAACACTTGAAAGAAACGGTGGCTAACATATTATATTCAAGTTCTGGTCTTATGTTCGAGTATGCAATTAATGCCCAGACCCTTAAACCTCAAGCTGAATCATCCAGGTACACCCAAGAGCATTTATGTGTGTGTGTGTGCATAGGTGCAAATGTGTCAGTGTCTGTACAAAGGTGTGTGTCTGCACACTAGTGAGTGTGTCGGGTGTTTGGGTCCTTGAGATAGCATCTCCTAAAGTGGCCTCCTGTCGGCCGCCAGAGACTCTCATATTTCCGAGTGCACTTGACAACAGCAGTCCACAAGGCACCTGAGCTCTGGAAGCAGACATGCTGTCTGTATGATTGACAGCTGATACAGGAAGAGGTGTGGCTGACCATTTAGAAGTGATTATGTAGTCACTAGCCAAATCAAACCGAGATGAACTTTCACCAAGGAAATTGTATTATATTTGTATTATATATATATATATATATATATATATATATATATTAAAGATTATATATATATATAGAGAGAGAGAGAGAGAGAGAGAGAGAGAGAGAGGTTATAGAAAAGAATCACCCCCCTTTAAAATAATCACATTTTGGTTCAACAGAATTCTGACACAAGGTGGTGATCCTTTTTCCAACTGTTTTTTATTTATTTATTTATTATTATTATTATTTTGGACATGTTCGTATTATATATTTTACCTGGATGTTATCAGTTGCACTGAGTAAATACAGCTGGATAAAACACAAACTGTGTCTGTCTTCATTTCAGGCAGCAAAGCAAGAAAATGTGATTATTTTAAAGGGGTGTGATTCTTTTTTTATACCCACTGTGTGTGTGTGTGTGTGTGTGTGTGTGCATATATACAGTATATGCACACACACACACACACACACTGCTTTTTATTTTAGAAATTCTAATGAAATGTAATGTGTTGAATGGTTCTAGGCTGAACATGTTATTCACCTGCTGATGTTCAGTGCGCATTAACTCATTCTGCATACTTCATATATTCACACACATATTTGTAAGCATGCATACAAAAAAATAAAAATAAATTATATATACATATATATATATATATATATATATATATATATATATATATATATATATATATATATATACAGTATTGTTCAAAATAATAGCAGTACAATGTGACTAACCAGAATAATCAAGGTTTTTAGTATATTTTTTATTGCTACGTGGCAAACAAGTTACCAGTAGGTTCAGTAGATTCTCAGAAAACAAACAAGACCCAGCATTCATGATATGCACGCTCTTAAGGCTGTGCAATTGGGCAATTAGTTGAAAGGGGTGTGTTCAAAAAAATAGCAGTGTCTACCTTTGACTGTACAAACTCAAAACTATTTTGTACAAACATTTTTTTTTTCTGGGATTTAGCAATCCTGTGAATCACTAAACTAATATTTAGTTGTATGACCACAGTTTTTTAAAACTGCTTGACATCTGTGTGGCATGGAGTCAACCAACTTGTTGCACCTCTCAGCTGTTATTCCACTCCATGATTCTTTAACAACATTCCACAATTCATTCACATTTCTTGGTTTTGCTTCAGAAACAGCATTTTTGATATCACCCCACAAGTTCTCAATTGGATTAAGTTCTGGAGACTGGGCTGGCCACTCCATAACATTAATTTTGTGGGTTTGGAACCAAGACTTTGCCCGTTTACTAGTGTGTTTTGGGTCATTGTCTTGTTGAAACAACCATTTCAAGGGCATGTCCTCTTCAGCATAGGGCAACATGACCTCTTCAAGTATTTTAACATATGCAAACTGATCCATGATCCCTGGTATGCGATAAATAGGCCCAACACCATAGTAGGAGAAACATGCCCATATCATGATGCTTGCACCTCCATGCTTCACTGTCTTCACTGTGTACTGTGGCTTGAATTCAGAGTTTGGGGGTCGTCTCACAAACTGCCTGTGGCCCTTGGACCCAAAAAGAACAATTTTACTCTCATCAGTCCACAAAATGTTCCTCCATTTCTCTTTAGGCCAGTTGATGTGTTCTTTGGCAAATTGTAACCTCTTCTGCACATGCCTTTTTTTTAACAGAGGGACTTTGCGGGGGATTCTTGAAAATAGATTAGCTTCACACAGACGTCTTCTAACTGTCACAGTACTTACAGGTAACTCCAGACTGTCTTTGATCATCCTGGAGGTGATCATTGGCTGAGCCTTTTCCATTCTGGTTATTCTTCTATCCATTTTGATGGTTGTCTTCCGTTTTCTTCCACGTCTCTCTGGTTTTGCTCTCCATTTTAAGGCATTGGAGATCATTTTAGCTGAACAGCCTATCATTTTTTGCACCTCTTTATAGGTTTTCCCCTCTCTAATCAACTTTTTAATCAAAGTACGCTGTTCTTCTGAACAATGTCTTGAACGACCCATTTTCCTCAGCTTTCAAATGCATGTTCAACAAGTGTTGGCTTCATCCTTAAACAGGGGCCACCTGATTCACACCTGTTTCTTCACAAAATTGATGACCTCAGTGATTGAATGCCACACTGCTATTTTTTTGAACACACCCCTTTCAACTAATTCAACTAATTGCCCAATTGCACAGCCTTAAGAGCGTGCATATCATGAATGCTGGGTCTCATTTGTTTTCTGAGAATCTACTGAACCTACTGGTAACTTGTTTGCCACGTAGCAATAAAAAAATATACGAAAAACCTTGATTATTCTGGTTAGTCACATTGTACTGCTATTATTTTGAACAATACTGTATACACACACATACATACAAACACACACACACACAACAAGAAAAAAACAACAACTTAAAAGTGGACAGAAGTGGTGGACAGCAATTCTGTTATGAGGTTCCACTGTCCACATTGTTCTGCACAGCTCTGGGTCAAGTAGCTTCAGCGGGGGTTAGTGGTTGCGTCTATGTACATCTGTCTTCATTGATTCACCTTTTGTGTGCGTGTGTGTATATGTACCATTCTGCTTGACTAGGAAGTGGTCTATGTTTCTGGGGGTCCTTCTATAACCTTGATCTCAAGACCTTTCTCAGTTTTCTAACAGAGGGCGTTGTCACTGGCAACGAGAAGGTAAAAGTAAAAGATTTGAAGGAAAGCACCCTAAATGATATAGGCATGCACTGTCCTTTAGCCATTTATTTTGCAGTTGATTAACACTTCACTACATACTTGATCTCATGATAGATTAACTTTGCTTTATCATTGACACAAACGTAACTTTCATACTAATTCTACAATATCAATTCTATAATATATCTACGCATATAAAACAATTACAATATACGTTATTTTTATTAGCTAGTAAACAAACTTCACATTCTGAAAAATTATAGTTTTAATCTGTGTATTAGTAGTTAGCTAGTATGCTACATTCTAATAAAAATCTGTAAAATAAGGCACAATCTACTATATTAATATGAAATAATTTTCCATAATAATTTTTCATAAGTTTTTCACCTGTATTTTTATTTACACATTGTATTCTGTGTTTTGAGGTAACAGAATAACAAATATTGTGATTGCATCATATAATAATTGCTGTTAATAATGTAGAAGCATAATTATAGAAGCGTAATTTTCTGTAAAGCTGCTTTGTAATGATTTGTAATGTAAAAAGTGCTATACAAATAAACTGAACGAATTGAATAATAAATAAACCAATATGAATTTGAATTTGAGAGTGAGTGAGTCCCTGAAGTGGCCGGTGGTCCAGGGGGACACTTGTAACAAGAACTCCATGACACAGCACATTACAACATAAACAACATCCTATTCGTTAGGACGAGCAACTGGAGAAGAGAACAGGGCTTTTCAAAACCCCCTAAAGAGTTTCAGATAGCTTATTGATCTACTAATTTAGTAGACTTCTGTGGCCTGGACGATGCTTGGCGCTTAAGGAAATTGAATGGGGGTTAGTGGACAAAGAGCCTTTTGGAAAAGAAGATCGGTGAAATAGAAGAGTGAAACAGAGAAAGATAGAAAGTTATCTGGTACATGCACGTGTGTGTGTGTGTGTGTTTGTGTGTTGAAAGTGGAGAGGGTGAAAAGCTAAATGTGTTTAGAGTATCTGGGGAGCTTGGGTGTCTGATTTATGCATTAGGTTTCACCAAATATGTCAGGAAATGACATGACATCATCCAAACATTCAGTGCACTTAGATTTAGGTTTAGAATATTCAAAATTAGTTTGATAGAGCAAACACACTGATGTATAAAACAGGTCAAGTGAGCATGAAACACAAGGCTTTGTCAATAGACAAACTTTATGAATAGAGAGCTTCTGCTTGGAATCCCTGACTTCCCACCAAGGCAAACAAAAATTATATACTATTTCAAAAACATATTATGTAAAATATGCTTACAACTGAAGGTTATGTCATCAGTGTAAATAATTATTCTGTAAGTCATGGTAGCACTTTTTATTTTTATTTTACTTTTTTAAGTTATAGGAGATTCAACTCATTTAATATATGTGAAGTTTAAATTAAAAACTTAAATTGTTAATTATATTATTACTTAATTATACTTAAAACAAAATGACCACTTTGTGGAAGCAAACAGTGATCTGAATAAAGAAATTCTCACCTACGCATATATGTGATGATGTCCAGCAATGGATACCAATATAGCACATTTTTCATATACAGAATATCTTATTGTTCTTAAAAAGAAACATCAGTTATCACCTGAAACCGTAAACTTCTGCTCTGATATGTGTTTCAGATATGTTCATACTTAGAAGCTGAATGCAGACGCAGCAGACCCATTGCAGTACCAGTGTCTGTTGCTCACTTAGTGAGACAGAAAAGCCAAAATCAATGTTCCACACACAGCGATGCTGAAACTTGAGACTAATGGGGGAATGAATTGAGTGACTAGTGCGCTTGTGAGTAAGACTGTGTGTGAACAGCAGAGAGACAGGGGTGAAATTTATATGGGTGCAGGAGGGACTCCTTGGCCTTGTGAGAGCAAAGAGGAGCATGAGGTAAAAGAGGAGAGGAGTAAAGGGGTGTCTATGTACTAATGCAGGTGTATTGACTCGGCTGTTCTTTCTGAGTGAATAGCATTAGTCTGCCCCATGTGGCATCGGACAGTGTCTGGACTTAACGATCTGCATGGCTATTCTCACTCACATGATACTTAGTACAGGTCCTTCATTCCTCCACTCATCCATTCCTGGTCGATGATCTGGTGGTGGCTTCTTTTAATTTTTTAGAGATTAACCATCTAATCAGTCTCTTCTCACCACTTCTGTCCTCTTCCGCTCTCACTCACTGATCAATAATCTGCTTTTAGTAGCTCATTCCAAGTCACAATATCAGAGTGTGTGTGAGTCTGAGTGGTTGTGTGCTTCTTGGGTTTGTGGAGAGTGTGTTTAATTTATAAGCGATAGATGGATTGTTGAGTGATTTGTATGACAATTTTATCAATGTTTATTAGCACTAGGTTGTTAACATAATCACTTTACACTGACAAACTGTGGCATACTGTATTCAATTAGCATTTAATAATCAGCTGAACATTAGTTACCTAGAAAACCCTTGTGGAATATTTCAACATCCAGAGATAATTTAACTGTTTGAGAGTATTTTACTGCTACGACAACATATTTCACCATATTATCATGTACTCTTCTTCTTTTTGTTCTGAACCCGCAACTTTATTTCTTCTCAAAAGAAGGTTTTTGTCCATACAATGAAGGTCAGTGGGGTCCAAAATAGGGTTGCAAAAAGGTGGAACAATTCCAGAAAAGTTTTTGGAATAATCCAGGGATTTTTGGAAAGTTTCTAATTTATAAATATATATTTTAAAGACCAAAAAAAATCATGCTGGTTTGGAACGACATGGGAGTGAGTAAATGATGACAGATTTTTTTTTTTTTGGCAAACTATTACTTAAAAGGAATCAGATTGTATGGAAATAATAATAATAATGCTCATATGGAAGTCAATGGTTACTGTCAACTTTTCTGTTATCAGCATTCTTCAATACATCTATTTTTTTTTTTTTTTTTTTTTTTTTTTTTTTTTTGCTTAATGGACAAAAAAATTGAATCTACATGAGGATGAGTAAATAATGCAAGAATTTCCATTTTTGGGTGAACCATCCCTAAGCTTTCTTTAAGCAAATGCATCTGAAATATATGTAAAAATATAAACCTATGATGAAAATGTATACATATATGTTTACCCTTGTGGCGAGTGGGGCGGGGCCGAGAGGCGTGGGAACGAGGAGTGAGGCCAGGTGTAGTGATTGGAGATGAGCTACACCTGCGCCCCACCGCCGGTATCGAGTCCCACGTAGGAGATGGAAGGATAAAAAACTGGAGCGACTATAGTGAAGGACGAGAGAGGACCAGGCCTGGGCCATAATTTTATGTTTTGCTTTTTATTTATGCGCACCAGTCGTCCGTGAGGGGCTGGTGCGCTGTTTTGTGTTTATTTTGAATATTAAAATGTTATTTGATCGTGCGCCGGTTCCCGCCTCCTTCTTCCGGATGAATAGGAAGTTTTTATCATTACAACCCTGATTACCTAGATTAAGTTTTCTAGGCCAAATATGTTTTAATGCTTATTTTTGCATATAATGATGCATATCATTTTCCAATTTAGTGGAACCATGTATGAAATAATTTAAAGTGAATAATATGCTGAATGCATGTGTAAATACCATGACATGCAGGAAACAAATGCACATACTCAATTTGCACACATGCAAACATGCACAGAGCAATAAACCAGTGGGAGTTGCCAACTAAACTCAGCTTGCTGTGGCTTGTACTAGGGTGGGCAGTGGAGCAGAAGTGATGGCCAAAGCAAATGTGCATGTAGTAAAGGTGACCTAAATGCAAGAGCTGTGACAGGCTCCAGAAAGAGGCCCCAGAGACAGCTTACACTGCAGTGTCTCTGTCTGCTGCACTGATCAGAGATTAGCTCAACTGTAAGAGACTATCTGCACCCAGATCTGAGACACCTCCATATAAAAATACACAGAATATAGGGTGTGATATTTAGCATACATATAATGTTTCTGAATTGTGCCGTTTAGCTTGATAATGTACCAACATGTTTAACACTATGGAGAAATCTCAGTTTCATTTTGCAATTTCAGGCAACTGTGGGAAAATGAATATATATATATATATTTTTTTTTTTTTTTTTTTTTTTTTACTAGGGGTATTCATTAAAAAAATTATTTGTTTAGAAAAGCCCATACATGAAAATAATAAAAAAATTTTTTAAATACATAAGATTAAAAATAAATAAAAAACATCTCTCCTCAGTGATTTAAGCTATCATTCATGCCCATATACTTCATTGTTACAGTCCTTAAAGGAGTGTTCACACCACTTTTCGTTCAGTTGACTTCCATTTATATGCATGCAAATGCAGGAAACAGGATATGAAAGATCATGCAAATTTTGTTGCGTTCCATAGTTCAAGTTTGATTAATTCTGAATTGAGAATTTGTATATGTGACCAATAAAAGATCAGTACATCACGGTGTGGCCTCTTAGCTGAATTAAAAGAATGCAAACTAAAGTGGAGAAGATGGTAAAGATGTCTAAAAATCAGTTTGTGTTGGAAAAGAAAGGAAAGGTTTTTAATTAGATTTTTATATTCATTATGTTATTGTGAGATTCACCAAGTTGTAATTTCAAATAGAAGAGCAGTGGCTGAGGGCATGTCACTAACAAAGCAAATATCACTGATTGGCCAGTTTTCTTGGTCTGAACATGAATTGTTATTATTATTATTATTGTGAAACAATGGATAAACCATTTATAATAAACACTGCAATATTCCATAATTATTTTTTTTATATAAGTCTCATATATATGTAATTATAAGTCATTTTAGGCTCCGAAAATCTGAATCATGTCTCAATCGTATCTAAACCTGATCATTAAGACACAGAGCCACACACATCAGGTGAACATGCAGATACATTTAAAGAGTTCAGTTGAAGTGCACCAGCTACTCACTTCTGCCTGTCATTTCACATCAGACCCACCTGCCCCTTTCCAGGAGTCTCTTCAATTCACATCGCTGCTGTGCCTTTAGCAACGGTTGGGATGCTTTAAGTGCCCTTTAATAGTCAGCAATAATTGCAGCATGTCAACTTGCTTCAGGGAACAAACTAAATAAATAAGATGAAGAAATAAAAGCTTGTGTACTTGCTGCAGAACAGGCGGTCAGAGGCAGTGTGTTTTTTAATGAATATAGACTGAATGCTGAAATATTAATTTAGTGTGAGGTGGAGTGGTCTCTGCTAAATGGTCGTGTTCGAACTTTGGAGGCTTAACCTCTCTCTCAAGCTTCTCAGTTCTTGAGGCACTGCAGCCACACAGTCAGGTCATCAAACTTGAGGACAACGACGTGTCATAAGAAACAGACAGTGAACTCTCACTTTGTGGCTGTTTGGAATAGTGTATCACAATACTATTTCTGTAGTATATGCTGTGGTATATTGTGTATTTTCTAGTGTTTCTGTTTGATTTTTAATAATATTTTAATCATATTAATTGATTTAACCACCCATCAATTCAGTCTCCAAACTGTCTGTCCAGTGTAGGGTCACAGGTTCTATACTGGAGTCTATCCCAGTGTTTCGGGCCATAAGCAGTGTCAGTGAAACACCCTGGAGTGTTTCCCGTACAACTGTGTAACTCGCTGATTAACCACCATAGTACGATGCACTGTTATGGAAATGAATTAGCCACTACTGTTTCCCACATGGTCGCATCTCCGTCGCTTGAACCACAATGGTTCAACAATATAGGGCTGTTAATGACATCACATTGGTTTCTTTGGACATGTATGCACATTCACACTCTTCAATACCACGACTTAGGTGCCCTTGAGCAAGGCATCGAACCCCCAACTGCTCCCCGGGCGCCGCAGCATAAATGGCTGCCCACTGCTCCGGGTGTGTGTTCACAGTGTGTGTGTGTGTTCACTACTCTGCGTGCGTGCACTTCGGATGGGTTAAATGCAGAGCACAAATTCTGAGTATGGGTCACCATACTTGGCTGAATGTCACGTCACTTTCTTCAAAAACGGCGCTTATTGAGAACAAGCTCAAATACATATTTAAATGTGTACTGTAAATATATATATGGAATATGTAGATTTTATTGCGTGTTAGCTTGCTTATTGTGCCTAAGAGCATAATTTAAGTTCACATGTCTTACTAACAAGTAACTATGCTTTTAACTACAGGTGGAGAGCTGTAGTTGGAAGTTTGCAACATTTGCGAATGTTTGTTTGAACTATGGTTCTTGAACACAGAAACACAGAATTGTTGAAGTGTCATTTCTGTAATCATGATTATAAAAAAAAAAAAAAAAAAAAAAAAAAAGAATAAATAAATAATGAAAAGTTAACTAATTAAATTTGTTATTAATTTAAATAGTATTATTTAAAATGCAGTGTCATTTGTATGGCTAAAAGAAGCCGAGTAACATTTGGATGTTTTTTGCATAACATTTACACATGGCTGGGAGTATGTGCAAATATTTTTCATACTAGCTAACATTTGGAAAATACAAACACTGAAAATTACATCGGAACAGATTTATGAAAAATTTGCACAAAATTCGTTCAGGGGTGCGTTTCCCAAAACCATAGTTTGTTAGCTAAGTTAGCAACTTTGTTGGTTGCAATGCAATTTCCCATTGCCAACCAACTAAGTTGCTAACAGGTTAGCAACTATGGTTTTGGGAAACGCACCCCGGCTTAGCTTATGTTTCACATTTCAAACATAAAGTTACTAAATGTAGCATACTATAGTTAAAATGCATAACACGGTTTTACATACAATTACAAAATAGTAAGCAGTATCCAGTGTGTTGGCTCACATAAGGAAGGTCATTGGTTTGAGTCCTGGCTGAGCTACGTGGTCTTTCTGTAACTCTCAGAAAAACAGATACAAAAGATATCTAGGAGCCTTGTTGGTGTGAGGAGCTTCTATGTGCAGCATGGAA
Source organism: Carassius auratus (assembly GCF_003368295.1). NCBI lineage: Eukaryota > Metazoa > Chordata > Actinopteri > Cypriniformes > Cyprinidae > Carassius > Carassius auratus. The sequence continues at coordinate 14,266,562 of NC_039243.1, forward strand.
GGTGTAGCTAATAGAGTAGGCTGATGTTTGGTATGTATAAGGTTCTGGGTTGTTTGTGTTTGAATGTTTGGGATCTCGGGATTTCAAAAAAGTGGTTGTTGCAAGTGTACCTTTAACAACAACAACAGAAGAATAAAAGAGAGATTTACCGTTGAAGCTTGAGGCTTTTAGCAATGCATAATTCATCACAATCAGTTGACCAAAATCTACAATAGAGATTATAGATATCCCACTGTGTTTCAGTGCTAACTATAAAGCCATAACCACTCCCTCTCTCTCCCTCTCTGTGGGTCTAAATCATTAATGTTCTCCATTACGGGCTGCACACAGTGGACACGTCCTCAAACACCTTCAGACACACAAACAGACACCACCGGATACTGATGGGTGGAAACCACAACTTCCAGCCAAATGAAAGTGTGGGGAGAAGTGGATATATGTGGTTCATTGTGTGTTTGTGTGTTTGTGTGTGTGTGTGTGTGTGCACGAGAGACAGAGAGAGAGAGAGAGAGAGGAATACAGAGGCAAATGAATGTGACAAATAAGGAACAAAGTCTTTGCTCAGTTATATATACTGTATTGTATACATATCCTTTGCAGAGAAGGCAAACTCAGAGGACAATATGATGGGCTCAGTGAAGACTCAAATGTATCAATAAATGTATTTGTTGTAATTAAAAATAATTCATTTTACCCATTTTTTTATGTGTGCACATTTTGGGCCATTAACATGCTAACATGGTAATAAAACGCTATTGAAATCAAATGAAAGTGGTATGCAGAGTTGCTGCTCATGCAGAGTGTTTCAAATCATTCACTTATGAGACCTCGTGATAGTTAGGATGCCCATGTAGGCAGTGAGGTAGCTTGCTAAGTTTTGGTACTCAAGAATGTAAATGTACATACGTAAGCTTCACAGATGAATATAAAATGGCTTTTAAACTCAGTCCAGATACAGACTGGCACAACTCAAGTAGAAAGGCACATTCTGTTCATGTGTCCTTGAATGAATTTCTCCAGCCTCAATAAACATTTCTGCAGCTGCCCAACTGTTGAATACTGAATCTTTGAGTTATGTGTAGCAGTCTATATATATTTTACCTTGTGTTAAGCTAAGGATTTTACATACATGACAAGAAAGATTATTTTGGGTGAGGGCAGGTATTTATTCGGTATGAATCAATATGAACTTTACATGCATATATGTGTGTGAGTGCTTTTTCTCAAGTCAAGTCACCATTATTTCTATAGCATTTAAAACGTATTGTCTAAAAGCAGCTCTACAGTAAAGTAGCTCTAAAAACACAATAATTATTCAGCTCAAATCAGTTCAGTGTTGGTTCATTTCAGTTCAGCACCAGTGTAAAACTCATCGAAATCATCATCTTGTTCATGTGTGTTTAGATCTGCAAAAAATAGAGAATATTTGTGTGTGTTTGAGACTCACTGATTGCATGAGTGTATTAGTGTCTGTGCCATCAGTGGGCTTTCATGGAGGAGCGTTTGTGTTGCATTTTGCATGACTTGAGGGCTTCCTGCTTTGGCCTGTCTGTTCAGCTCTCGTCAGCACTGCACTCAGTGGAACAGTCCTGGACTGCCGCATTCTCTTCCACACAAATGTGTGTGCGAGTGCAAAAGACTCTTCCTCGCCACAGACCGATCGAATGACGTTCAGGAGGTCTTAACACAAATGTGTTCATTTGTGCACAGGTTCATCCCGGACAAACTACTTACCACTTACTAATTATAACTGGAACCAGGCTGTCAAAATGTATATGTGCAACTTCTCATGAAATCACTTCTATTAGTATCTATGAGAGAGTGCATTAAATACTAAATAACTCCATATTCACTTGTGTGTGTGTGTGTGTGAGAGCACTTAATGCACTTTTAATGAGGCTGCCTTCAGTCCCCGAGGCGAAATGGTGGCTTTCCCCATCTCTGCATCTGACAGGGTGCAGAGTGAGCTATGAATTATTGCTTATTAAAGAACTAATTACTCTCCTCGCCTCTCTGCAACATTTATTGGACAGAGGTGCAATTTAGGTTTCACCGATGAAGATATAAATACATACAGGAATAAAAGTAGAAGAGAGAATGGAGAGGACTTAAAACGATTTACTTGGCTTCACAGGCAACATAGAGAAAAACAAAAACAGAAGTCAGGTAGTATGACAAAAACCTAGCGCCAATAATACCAGAAATGCAAAGAGAAGATAGTGTTACTAAAATGATTGATTCAATTAGTGGAGCATCTATGTACAATAACAACAAAGTTAAAACAGCAAACAAAATTCCCTTTAAAAAAAAAAAAAAAGGAGTTAAAAAAATTCTCAGGAATGCCTCAACCAGTACATACCTTGTAAATCGTTGTGTCTAGTAAATTGAGCTGCGAGTTTGGCAGTGTACTGGATAAATATTGGATGGGCCGCTCTAATTGAGCATTTCGTGTAGAGTTGCCGCTGTGGCTCTTGGGGCCTCTGGGATGGGGAAGGCTCGTTTTTGAAGCGTTGTGCAGCATTTCACCTTAAGGAGCCCACAAGGCCGTTTTTAGCTCCCTACACTGTAAAAGCTTTCAAACCTCCGAGCCGCCTCTGCTACATGATCAATATTGCAGATGCCAAACCCATGAATGTCTGTGAATGCGTTTATTGGGGGCAATCTTGAGGAGTGTTTGAGTGTGTGCAACGTCTCCAGTGGGCTGCCCCCTAAATGTGCGTCTTTCGCCTCACAAATATGAGTGAATGTTTTCGCACAAACCTAGCTGTGGTAGCTTTATTTGCTTTTTCAAACAGTCGCTCCATAGTGCCCGATTAGGTGTTTGCATTGGCTGGAATGAAAGTTGTCAAACATATTATATTTTTGGACGTTAATATAGTAGCTTCACTGAAATAGTTGCTGTCCATAATTTGCTTTATTCTGAATTGGTCTTTTCCTCAGACTAAAAACTCATTTAATATACAGAAGAACACCCCTTCACTAGGTTCTTCAATTAATCATGCACATTTCAAGTGTGTTCACCATGGCTGTCTCTTTATATCAGCCATATTTAATGCTTTTAATAGAGGAGGTGAGCATTCTGTCAGGGATTTTTCTTGCTGTGACTGATACGGTGTATCTAGAAAAGAACAGCGGTAGTTACTCATCCCATATGTGAGACTAAGTGATGGTCTCCTCATCTAGAAACTGCTTTAGTGAGGGAATTCTATTTTTGAGGGTGCAAACAAGTATGAAAAATCATAACCCTAAAAAAATATATATATTTTTTTTTTCACTGTAGCTGATATCCCATGTACTCCTGAAATTTGCTTACAGCGCATCAGGTACGTTCTGTAAATAGTTCAAATATTATAACCTAAAAAAAGAGCGGTGGATTTCATGTAATGACTGACGAGTGTCCGTGTGTTATGTGTGTGTTTTGGCATGGTGGTGAGATGTGTGTGTGCCTCTAAAGGCTGTGATATGACAGGGGTTAGATGCTGATAAGGTCAGTACAATCCCCCTTCTTTAGTTCTCTTTCAGCACCTGGAGTACCGGCTCTCTGTGAAAAAACACTGATCACAGAAATACCTGACATAGAGACTCCAGTAAAGAGGTTTGTGAGTGATTTCTGATTAAGTTCTGTTAACAACATGGCCAACCTGACTTGGAACTATCAACTTGAACTATATCTGTTGTCATCTGTAATCTTTTATGTTATACCCTTTTTTATTATTTAACTATGAATACCTAAATTAAGGGTCAAATAATAATTTTGTTTTCTATTTATTTGGGAAAACTCTGTATGCATACCATTATATTCTATTCGAGTGAATGCTTCAGCAAACAACAGAAACACTGACATAGAAAGCAGCATATTTGAAAATAGAAATGAGCTCTCCACAAGTTCTGACAACTTCTTAGTTATGTGTCAGCACTTAGGAATAACTAAATCCATTAAATTATATCTAAATGGGGATAAGAAGGAAGGACTAATCTAGTCAAAATCACTGTGGACCACGCCAGCGATTACCCAGGAATTTCTCCATTGGAAGTGTTGAGGGACGACAGCAATATTCATGTTATCGGCCTTTTGTGTACACCGGACACTGCGAGAGAGCATGAGAAGACGCTCAAGCTGGGCTGTGTTTTCCCAGAGCAGAAATTACACCAATCTATACAGACACGGTTGACAGATAAAACCATCTTTTCTTTGAAAAAACGATGCATTTCATTATAACATTACAAAGGAAAACTGAATGACAGATTTAGAAATACCTTCATGAATTGCATTAACTCAAAAACACCCTGAAGTTTTAAATTCATTCAAAATGGAAAGCAGAAAAAATCAAAGCAAAGAAAAATTGCTATGTACCCCCACGAATCTGTGTTGAATGCCTTTTTGCAGGGCGCTGATTGAAACTAAATACCATCATATTCCCAAAGCAAATGGATCATAGATTATGGATCGCATGGTGATGGACATTCTCCGACTCCTCCGCTTTATAACAGCAATAGATTTCAGATGAGGATCAACACTTTGAAACCCAATCGACGGCCCGGGGGCTGAGCTCTGCTATAGAGGGAAGTGAGTGAAACCGAGTGGGAGACGTTGGGAAAGAAAAAAGGATTGAGGTCATCTGTAACATTTACAAATTTAATGTGTGATCAAAGTGTTAAGCATGAATGGAAAACATGAGTGGGGGTCTAGACAGACAAGGTGTGGACCCCAAATGTTATTCATTAGGATTTCCTTTTCCTCCCATTTCTCTCGTTCTCTTTTTTTGTGTGTGCTTTCTGCTCTTCTTCGTGCCAATCTGTGACTGATTTGAGCGTCTGGTGCTGGAGCAGTCAGTCGCCAGGGGGAAACGGGATCCTGACGGGGCTGAGCGGGACTGAAAAAGCCTGGAGCAGAGAGAAAGCGACCGGCCCTTTCACATTAGTTTAAACTGACACCTCTGCTCACCTCAACGGAGGCGGCACTGAAACTCATACCGCTGCCAACCGGATTCACAAACCTGGTTGTGTGTGACTCTGGTCTGGAAGAGCGCTGCAGTGGTTTCCTACAGGCAATTTAACATCAGGTTTAAAAAAAATAAAATAAACAATCACATCAGTGTATTTCTGGGTTTAATATTGAAGCAGGTTGAAGAGCTAAAATTTCATTTAGTATGAAATAGGTTTACCATGAGCTTGGACTCAAAGGCCAAATATGTCAAAAACTAGCGTGGGAGGATTAACGAGAAGGGCTTTCAAACTGTAAAACTGATGTATTTTATTGAATAAAGCTGTGACTGAAGCTTCAACAATGCCAAATATAAAAGCTAGAGTTGATTTGGAAGTAACAACATGAGTGGATATTTTATCTAAAAACTATTGTTGTCCATATAAAAAAAAATGGGTCCAATCAACCGTTTTTGGATGAACAATCAAACGCTTTGAGAAATTCCAGCGTAATATACATCGAAATGTCTTACAAAGTGAAATATCTCCTTTCACCTTCAGTCGGGTCAGAGGTTGCAGCCGTGATATCTCCACCTTCACACCCCTTAAATGAATATGAAACACCAAATTGACCATAGCTAACCCCTGAAAGCGCTCCTTGGACCTACAATTCCGATCTTCAAAGCTGACAAACTTCCTGGGCCTGGCCCCCTGGTTGTGACCACCACAAGGTGAAGGGAGGGGGGCAGCGAATTGCTCAATAGTGAAGCAGTGTAGGAAGGGGAACATTTTGGCCTGCAGTAACTATTAGCCCTAATTGCTGGATGGGTGAAGGCCTTTGAAGGCACAGTATTTGTCCCAGGGCCTTTAATGCTGATGAATGCAAAGGTTTCTTTGAGTTGTCATTGGCAATTGAGTTGGAATCAATATTTACAAAACAGATACACTACTCCGGATGTAGAGCTGGACATTAAAGTGTTTAAATATGTGGAGGCAGAACATATGAGTAATTGCCATGAAGTTGACACTACTTTTTTTTTACATGCTTTCATGTATGTGTGATGAAGTCAGTTTAAATACATTAGTGTTTGAGGCATTTGAGAAGTTTATGAGAATCCGAATCTGCAACTTGGCTGTGAAAGTAAGCAATGCAATTTCTGATCACTCTCAACAACCTCATACACTGGACAGACACGCAGTCATTAGACTTATGGTTACCTTTAAAAGGCACTGGGTTAATTCGTCCCAAATTAAACAAATTAGGCATAGGAAAAAACAGCCTGCCGCAAACTGTTCTGCTTTTAATCTTAACGGTCTGAAATTGATTCAAGCTGATCAATTTGTGATTGGTTATGATTGATTAGGTCGCAGCCAAGAAAAGAAAGGGCTGGCGTCAAATTCACATTTCATGGAAAACCAGGCACCCTGCATCCATCCATTATCATCCCTCCATTCTCCAGGGAGGGAGGAGGGACAAGAAGAGAAATGAAAGTTAACAGCAGTGTTTAACATCCATCGAAACAGATGCCTCTTTATTAGAGCTTGGTTCAAAGCCGAAATGGCCACCAGTTGCTGGAGGCAGTGCATTATGGGATGAGGACAGAGGGCAGGTACTGTGTGGGGTGATTAAGGCACTGAATAAGCAGCATAATAACTCGGAGAGGTTCCCAGTACTTGCACAGTCAAAACAGAAACATGTGGGCTAATGTAAGGTTTCAAACCCCTGGCCATATCGCTGACACTACAGAGCTCAAGGTAGGCATGGTGCTAAATCATTAACATGTTGCCGGGAATTCCCTTGGGATGTCACGGAAACTCTGGATAGTCTTAATCACTGTGTTTAAAGCCATAACAACAAGACAGAATCTGACTCCAGAGGAATCTGTTTGAAGCATATGCTGGTACATTTACACTTAATGAAACAATGATAGAGTCCAGTAATACCAGTAATTATGACTATGTTTTCACACGCCCTCATAATGTGATTATAATGAGATTTAGGCCATATTCTGATTAAACTGTACATGTAAACACAAAACTTCAATCAAACTGATGTGTTTAAGCTCATAATAATAGTAACCATAATCATATTAAAATATGTAGCATATGCCACATTTTAATCATAATAACAGGCATGTAATAAACGCTTTAATCACTGACCAAAGTACACATGCTCAGACATACATGGATGAGGTGTGTTTTTCGTACAACTTGAACTCTGTGACATACGGAAGTTTTCCCTCCTCTCCAAATCACTGAACTTTATCAACACAACTCAATGGCATCAGTCTCTGCTAGTTTGTATTTAATGTAAGACGATTAAAACAGTTTTCAGTAACACTCCTACTGTACATTATGTCAGATCATCATTTGTGCATTGCATTGGAGTATGAATATAATTGAGTAAAAAAGAGCCAAACTTCTAAGTGAAAAATGCCCAAAATTGAAATCGCAAGTTAACAGGAGTGAATAGTTTTGCTTGTGTCACTGTCATTGTCAATTTTCTCACAACCACAGCTGCTAGTTTTTACTGTACATTTAACAGGATAGTTTTACAATGTATCTTAAAACCAAAAAGCCATATATAAAAAACAGCAGTTACCCGTCTCTCCACCTCAGTGTCTGCCTACAGCTCCCTCGGATGCACAGAGACACATGCAGCATTTCTAGCAGACACTTGGTGTGAGTTACGCCATGAATAAACTCACTGAATAAAAAATCATCCCAATCTGATCCACTTTCACTCACTAAACCTTTTCATCCAATCTGGGTTGCCATGGGGATGACCAATTGCATATTGTATGCATGCCTGAGCTCGGGCAAGCTCAGAGCGCAACACAGAAATATGTTCTACTCAAAGAGCTAATTTTACATATTTAATGCCAGACGCAGCCATTTCCACATGAGAGGGAGATGGAGAACAAGAGAAAGAGAGAATAAAAGACCGATCGTGTTTGAGTGTCAAAGTACTCATCTTATTATTCTATTGCAGCCCTTTGTGTCTTTTTTTATCACTTATGGCACTCCATTTTTAGCCTCTTCCATTCCTAGAAAATTATAATTATTTTGACTTGTGCCATTTAAGAAGCATAACCACTGAGACTTGAGGAGCAAGAAAGCAATTCAGCTGAAATGGATCCAATCACATCCACTACAAAACCTCAAATGGTAACTTGAAATAAACACAGAAATGAACTTCAACATATTTTGATGAACTATACTGCTTCGGCTTTCATGGTTGATTAGGGTGATTAGTGGATTTAACAATGTTATTTTAGGGGATGTAAAGTGAGATTAGGGTTAAATGAGATGAGTGTAATGAAGTAGAGGACGGAGGGGCCAGTCCCAGTTCTCACTGCATGGAGTTTGGGAGGTAAAGAGCCAGTTAATGTGTGTTACTATCTCTATTCCAGCTGGGGCTTGACTCTCTCTTTCCCTCTTTCTGCATCTGTACCTTATTCATACACACACACACACACACATTTGTTTTCACAGTGATGGTGGAGAATTTCCATTGACTTCTATGTTTTTTTAACGTTTTATAGCCAGTAATATTTTCTATCCTCATCCCTAAATTTAACCCTCACAGTAACACTTACTGCATTTTCATTAAAAGGGAACAGTTAACCCCACAAAAATGTAATTGTCATAATTCAATAATTGAAAATGTTCTATCCTTCCTTGAATCTGACCCACACATGAATAGACAAACACACTAAGCCGGCATTTACACAACCCCGTTTTCAACTATTAACGTGAAACTTTTTATGCTTTTATTGGAAGTTAATTTAGATGACAACAGCGTTTTTTGAAATCGTACTTGAAAATGCAAACTACTGAAAACATGTTTTAAAGTTCAAGATTAAAAAAAAAAATTTCACAAATATCATCTCTGTGTAAACTACAAAACACAAATTTGTAAAAAATAAAAATAAAAAAAAATAACTGACATTATGTGCAAAGTAGTGTTTCTTTACAAATGACATCTCTAACTACTGTCCTGGTAAGCATAATACAGTGACTTAAGTCATTTTTGCAGATCTGTGTGAATGGGAAGCATCTGTACATGAAAAAAGCGAAGGAAATCTTTTCTGTTTTTATCTCATCATTGACATGTAAACATACCCTGAGTGCTTATGTCTTCAGAAAATGTGTTAGTTTCAGAAGAGTTAATGCATTCGTAGTAAAAGCCAAAAACATAATTATGTGTGTTCACCCCAACGTAAAAAAACAGCCTGTGTTTCTACACTCTTGCTCTGACAGTATGGCTGTGTCCAGATGCACAGATGGTGCACTGCCTTACCCCTGTGTGTTCATGCGGCCATGCAGCCATCTACTTGTTCCTAAAAGTATGCCAACTTCAGGCCCACAGCCATACGGTTACACTAAAGTGTGGTTTCCATTACAGAAACCCTCTGAGTTGTAGTAATTATATGCTTGAATATGCACAATGGAGTCTGACTGGCTGATTATTGAGCTCTTTGTTTTCTATATCAAAAGAACTGGAGCTAAAAAGCTTTGGTATAAAACTAAATGAACATCTCTTTCCTGGAAGTACATATGTGCAACCAGATTAATTCAAAGGGGCTAATGGGGACAAAAGTAACAGGACATTAAAAGTACCAAGCCTGAGTGAAGCATTCACAGAACGTTCCCAGTGTTAACTCTCATAAGAGCATTGCATTTATACTCTTTCTCAACCAAAACCCACCTAAATAGCGTTATTTTAATGGTTTAAAATAACTTGCTCTCTCCTCACCTTTGGAAAGGTTTGCACTTGTTTAAATCTTCCTCTTTTCTCCATTTCAAAGCTGAGCATGGTGACTTTACACCACATGAATTTCAACTTCAATGTAATTAGCTCACTATGTACTAGCAGAAGATCATCTGGAGATTTTCTGCTAGCTTACGGGTCACATGCAGGGGATTGGAGGAGTTAAAGTCTTAAAGGCGCTGGAATATGCTTTACATGCTCTAAGTTCTGCCTGTGATTTGATATTTTTATTCAATGTCTGCAGTGTATAATAGCTGTGTAACAATGTGTATCTGTAGTAATTTTACCAAGTTATCATAAACATTGTTTACAAAGTAATGCTGATTTCACAACACTTGCATTGCATTGCATTTGTGTATTGCTGAACGCATCTAGGTATAAGTGATATAATTATTTTCACAAATAATACAAGTTTTGCCAATATCTTTATTAAATAAAAAGTTGTTGTGATTTCTAAAGATTCTAGAGAAGTTTGCCATTTAACATGTACAACAAAATTAACATTAAATCGATAAATGACTTATCAAATTATTGGTTATATTATGATAATCTACTGGCTAACATTAAATGTCACATTTAGCTTGGTCATTAATTACTGGAGTGAAAAAACTCCAGATGATGCTTTTTTTTCAGGACCTCTGGGAAGCACTTCTGAGTGTTTTGAGTGACTGATTATTTGTGTAGGCCAATATTTCGAACATTTCTGCTTGTGCTTGAAGTATAAAGAGAAATAATTCACCATAGAGCCAAGTGTAACATTATCAGAAAGAAGGGGCAGGTCTTGGTTGTTGATTGTATATTGAAATCAAAATAAACGCAAGCTTGTAGTCGACTGGAGGGATGGTTTTAGCACACTACATTTTTGGAGAAGTCTGACATATGTCAGCAGAGGGTAATTTTCATATTCACCTGAAGATCACTTATGTCATTTTGATTAAACATTACAAGGTCACATTAGAATAAAAAAAGAAACATAAATGGATGAACTGTTCGCAATAAGATCTATGACATGCATTTACAAAACAGAGGCTGACTTTAACATCCAAAAGAGCAGCTTGAGGAAACACTTTACACTTTTCACACAGAGCAGAGCAATCAGGCAGACAGATGTTTGACAGCTGAGTGTCTTGGAGCTCAGAGAGGCGCTTGCTACATGGATAGCAGGACTGTTTCTGGAACTCAAAGTGATGCACACAGACAGAAAACGACAACAGAGGGAACAAAGCTTGTGTACTGCAGCTTGATTTATCAGTCAAGTCAACTATATAAAAGTCAGAGCAAGAAACAGAGAGAATGAGAAGCTTGCAAAGTGAAGAGGTGACACAGACACAGTCATAGTGCCATGTGACTTTTCTTAGGCCATCATTCTGATTTCCATTTGGGTAAGTTGTTTACCAACAGACAACCAATCATAAACTGTCCCTGCCTTCGCCTACAGAAACTTTCACTCTCACCAACTTTCCGCATCAACCACCTTTCAACTTCTATACATTGTAAATCTATATAAAGAAAAAAAAAAGTAATATCTGAGTGGTATGTAGATACTGAGTAATATGTGGCAACAAAATGGCCTGTTTTCAATATTATCACAATTCTTGCAGGCCAGAGAAAGAACAAACATGCAGATGGGATATAAATCTTAGTGGAGTGAAAGATTGTCATGGGTTGGTTCAGTTAAAGTCAACACATTCGTTAAGGCTCAGCCCCATTACTAACATGAAGTATTATATATATTTAAGGTAACAGAATCCTGCTGAAGACCTAGCTGAGAATCTTCTCTAGTCTGACCTGAATGGATACCATTGTGCACACCTAAAAGAATCAATCAGATAACTGATTCGCTCTATTGTTCACTGATGCGTAGACAATGGCCTCATGAAGAAACGGCAGTCTGTCGCTTGACTTTAATATCCTAAAACCATCTTTTTTTGTTGAAAAATAAATCATAATTCAACTTAATGACTAAATAGCCGGTAAGCCTCTCAATCAATAGTTCTTTTGATGGGCTGGTTTGAACATTAGACAGACGATGACAACTAAATTCAGAATCATAATCCTTGCTGACAGGAAAATAAAAATCCTCCAACAGAAAAATACTTTCAGGCAGCTATTTTACAAACCTGCTGCCTTCAACCGTCTTTATTTCTTATTCTCTGGGCCGAAGCACTTAAAAAGTGAGTGTGCAGTAATGGATGGACTAGTTCCTGTGAGTTATGTAAGATAAATATGTTCAGTGGAGAGATGCAGGAACACTACATGCCGTAGGGCAGTATCTAATTGAATTGCATTTACTTCACTTGTCCAGGCGTATGCCTGAGATACACAAATTCACACACACACACACACACAAACTCAGGGGAAAAAATAAACTGTTTTAATCAAATGGTGCAGTTATATGAGGATGAAATGAATGCAATGGAGAAGAAAAGATAGGAGGAAAGAGAGAAAAATAAATAGAGGCTTCACACAAATGCTGCCGCTTTATAAGACCAATGACAGAGAAATGCCACAGAGGATTGAGTCCTGCTCCTGCAATGGCCTTTTGGGAAATAGGCATGCTTCATCTGTAAAGACTGAGGTCATATGACATTTACACTCAAGAGACATACAAACAGCATTTCTCATTCCCATCCAGCTATCCATGAAATCTGTTTTGGAGCAAAGATTAGAACACAACCAGTTAAAGAATCTATATGACAAAATAAAAAATAAATAAAAATAAAATCTAAAAAGTCTGTATAATAATTATATTTAGGAATAATAAATAATCTATTGTCAGCCTTTCAACTGCATTTCAAAAATATTTGTCGTCTCAGCAGCTTGAGTTAGGTTTTACATGTGTTTCACTGGCCTTTGGGCATCTAAACCATTAAGCTATTCAGAAGAGTTAATGCACCTAGAATGAGTCACTGAATTTCCTTACAAACTGTTCATCTGAGTTAACCTGACAAATGCACTTTGTGGTGGAGAACAAAAGATGATATGAGAACACAGAGCACTCATTTTACTTAATAATATCGCAAATTAAATCGAATTTAAAAATAAATAAATACAACTAAATAAAATAAAACAAGAATTGCATTTCTCTTTATATCTAGTTAGCCAGGTGGATTTTACATAAGGATTTCATAAGAGTGTCAAATGTAGCAAACAAACTAAATATCAAAGTGTGGCTGTAATAATACTTTTAAAAAAAATCATATTTGTCCAATATTCAGAACCTTATGAGCATTATATGAACACCCAGACAATACACTAAATCCACCAGAATTTATAGTATGCAACCAGTTTACTATTTAACAATGTGTCTATCTTCATTTTTAGGACATCCAGCAATAAGGCACTTATAAGTCATGTGATAACCATTCAAAATACAAATATTTACAACGTTACAAACAGAACCGTGTATACCACTTAAAACATTAATAACATCCTATACAGTATTACTTATTGGGATGAATGAGGTAAAAGCACAAGAAGTGCAATCAGTCAGCCAATAAATCTTTAAGACAGCTTACAACAGAATAATTCTGTGCCTGGTTGAACTGAACTTATAACGCTTTACTTGGGAAAATATCATCAGTGCCTCAGTTAAATAATCCCATAACAAAAAGAAAAGGAGAAATTCCAGGAACTTCTTTTTTGTCTCTTTAAACCAACCAAATCTAGGGGACTACAGACTGTTAAATAGAAATCATAACAAACACAGGAAAAAAGAAGGGGGAATCTAAACAAACACTGCTGCTTGAAACTACGACTATGAAAAGCCTTAAGCCGTCAGATTACTTTAGGGGTCAGAGCTTTAACTACGCATGCTTTGTGTTGAATGACCTGTGAACGTTATGCCTCTACAGCCAAAATCAAATAAAACAATACCCACATTTCTGAGAAATCTGAGAAATTTCACGAAGCACTTTTGATGGCCATTGTGATTTAAGGATGGATAACCACCAATGTGTTTTTGACTAAATTGACTTGCACACACACACACACACACCACCCAAAACCATCACAAGCACCTCTTGCTCTCTTTTGTGTTGGAGACAGTAACATAACAAAGCTTTGGCATTACTAAACCTGTCTCCTTTTAAGCATCAGGAGGTTTGAACAATACAAGACCACAGTGTGTGTGGTCAGAACCATGCTGTTCTATTTCTATTCGTCGTTGTGTCTAAACACACATCTGTGCAAGTGACCGTTTGCATGTGCAGGAGCTTGTGTGTGTTTCTGTACTCAAGCTTTACAACACAATTTTATTAATGTAATAATATTATTAAAAGAGAATTTAGCACTTTGAATTTAACACTTTGAGTTCATTCATTTATGCTAAGTAAATTCGGATGGCCATATGCCAGATGCTTTCCAGAGAGTGTCCTGGACTATGTTTTTCAAAAGTGTTATGCGCTAAGCTGATCAAAGAGATCATTAGTTGGCAATGGGTATATAATCTACTAGCTCACGATGCTTTTGGGAAATGCAGCCATCTTTTTTGGTCCAATCACGTAGTGATTATTTTAGCTAACTCACTGCTTTTCAAGCGCTGCTCCTTTATGAAGAACTTTGCCTGGATGAGACTATTGCCACCAATTTGCAAAAGAGACACTGTTATCGATTTCAGGCTAGTCAAATACCATTAATGGTATATTAAAGTAATACTATTTGTATGTACTGTTTTAAAGGGCCAGAACATGGTGTGGATCCATAAATCAGATCCATAGATAAGCTACGATAATGAGTCCCGACAGACGCTAGTGGCTGTAGCCATTTAGCCTTCTTGTTAGTGCATCCGCCTCCCATGCTGGAAGACCCGGGTTCGAGCCCCACTCGTCGCGAGTGCGAGGAGCGTCAGAGAGGACCCGAGTAAGAGGGGTTTCACCTGCCTCCACTCAATAGCACCAGCTTGGACCTGCTCCACTTTCACATATTTAACTGAAGTAGTAAATGCTAGGCAATGGCAAGTGGCAATACTGGATAAATCTGGACATTCGCAAAGGAGCGCTCCACTATTTTTGTAAATAGGCTCATTCTCCAACTCCCCTAGATTTAAACAGCTGAGTTTAACAGTTTTCGAAATCCATTCAGCCGATATCCGGGTCTGGCGGTATCCCTTTAGCTGTAGCTCATTGATCATTGAATCTGATTAGACCATTAGCATCATGCTCAAAAATGACCAAAGAGTTTAGATATTTTTGCTATTTAAAACTTGACTCTTCTGTAGTTAAATTGTGTACTGAGACTACTCTTATTCTGGCTTAAGATTCAATGAACTTTGCTGCTGTACCACGGGTGCTGCAGGTGCAGTGATATTACGCAGCGCCAAATAATTCCCAGCTAACTTCCAACCGTATCCTAATTTCATATTTGCGTAATATCACTGCACCTGCTGCACCCATGGTATGGCAGCAAAGTTCCTTGATTATTACAATAGAATGAGAGTATAGTTCCTAGTCATATCTTCCTAGAAAATCGGTCTTAGTACACAATTTAACTACAGAAGAGTCAAGTTTTAAATAGGAAAAATATCAAAACTCTTTGGTCATTTTTGAGCGAGATGCTAATGACCTAATCAGATTCAATTGTCTATGCTAAGCTAAGCTAAAAGTGCTACTGCCAGACCCAGAGATCAGCTGAATGGATTGGATTGAAGACAGTAAAACTCAACTGTTTAACTCTAGGGGAGTTGGAAAATGAGCCTATTTTCAAATAAAGTGGAGTGTTCCTTTAAGTTCCATTACAATTAATGAAGCCCTACAATCCACAATTAGAGCCTTGCTTACATCTCATCTACACATTGGTTGTTATATTGAAAGGATTCGTGAATCGTGAGCATGCAGAACTGAGCACTGTAACAGTTGTGAGTGAATTCTAACTTAAAAACATTGCTCAATGCTGCAAAAACAAGATAATAATAAAACAAAAAGATTATAATAATATGAAAAGCCCTGTCCACGCAAATTGATGGGATTGGTTACATGGAAACAGGAGCTGTTTTAACCTGCATGAGACTGTCTTTGTACACTGCGGTTTATCAAGATTTGCTCAGCAGTGGTGTTGACTGATGAATTTGCCTTTGAATAATGAATATTAAAAACACCAGACAAAAATGGAAACAACGTGAAAAAATAGATGTTCAACACAAGGGGTCTTTAATATTTGACTGGAATTAAGAAAGGTTGTGAGGGATATAAGTTAAAGTCCTTTCACTTGGCTGCCATCTTTGAAACGCCTCTCATGCCACTATATTCAGTCATGCAAGTTCATACTTCTGTCTCTTTGAATGGGAAAACATTCATTTCTTCAAAGCTGTTCGCCAAGCGTACAATTTAATTTCAAATTTTAATTCACCAATGAAATTTTACAACAAGTGTCTCATAAATTCTGTTTCTTATGCTCAAATAGTGTTAAAAATCTAGACTAGCCAATTCATGTGTACCGTCCTAAGCATGTGTCTCCTATTCATAATATGAGTGCATCTTTGTAAAGCCTATTTACAGTCTTTGACACTGCTTTGAACAGTTTTGAAAGTTGTGATATCTGACCTTTATATAGCGCATGCAGTTATACATTTTTGGGTGGTCAGGTGCGACTTATTTATCAAAATTCATTTGACATGAACTGAGAGAAATGAAGCAAGAGAAAACATTGCCGTCTACAGCCGCAAGAGGGCGCTCTATGCTGCTCATTGCTCCTGTAGCCTACCCCTGAGCAGCATAGAGCGCCCTCTTGCGGCTGTAGTCGGCAATGTTTCTCTTAGTTCTTGGTTCTAAATAAATGCCACTTATATATGTTTTTTTCCTCGTCATGACGTATTTTTGGACTGATGCGACTTATACTCAGGTGCGACTTATAGTCCGAAAAATACGGTATACACTTGTCTCTCAGTGTGAATTTGTGCACGTCTGTGTATCTTGCTTCTGCTGACCGGTGTGTATTAGTTCTGCAGTTCAGCTAGACCTTCACTGACGCTGAGAGAGGGGACCAGAGAGAGACAGAGAATGCCCCTGTAATTACTACCACTGAGCAGCAGGACTCAATTGAAAACGACACTGGACCTTTATTACAAAATCAAGTGCTGTTTTTGCAAATTATGCTGGTTTGGCTGAACACAATGAATCAGACCCAATCATTCACAAAGTGCAAAGGGCTCACCTTCTGCAAACTCTGCCCTGAACAATGGCCACTTTTCTTTTCTTTTCTTTTTCTCCTTTTACACAGGGTGGGTAAAGAGTTTTCGGACATTGAACAAACCGCATATGAGTGACTGGAGTTAAGAATGCTAGTGTGATGTGAGGAATTCGGGCTCAGATCCAGACTTTTCACGTTTTTCTTGTACAGAGAATAGTGCCCTGGCTCAGGAGGATTATAATGAAAAAGAAAATAGTTTACATATAATTGTTTAATTATATATATATATATTATAATTAACATTTTTAAGGGTAACTAATCAAAAACAACAATGACAATGCCAAAGCCGGCTTGCTTGTGAGATATTGCTTCTTTCTGTCTTGTTATATTAATAAAACATGCTATGGTTACATGTTAATATTGTCAGTGTATGTCTGAAATATTCTTCATGTTTATTGTCATTAGTATAGATGTCTACAAATACAGTGCTTGTATAAGATATTATAAACTTTTTTAATACATGTTAGTGATTTCAAGTATGTACTGCATATTGGATGACTGGCCTGTAATTCAACAAACCCACTGAGCTGCAGTGAGGACTGACTTTCTACCTGTGAGCAAACAGACATTAATTCAACATGGCAGCCGTGGGATGGCCTCTGCAACTTTCTCAGCCTCCACAAGTAATTGGTGACCCCTGAACTCTGGCTCACATGGGGAGCAGTGTTTGTGTGTGTGTGTGTGTGTGTAAGAGAGAGAGAGAGAGAGAGAGAGAGAGAGATATTTTGAGCTCTTTGTATAACTGTCCTTCACTGCTTTTTATTTAGCAGACATAAGCAATTTCTATGATATCAGTAAAGACACAGACTTAATGCTCATTCTTTTTAACAAATGAACAGTAAAATGAGGTGCTTAACCCTCAGAAAATGTTATGTGTAAAGAAGTTCATACATTCATTCATATAGAAGCCATTTTCTTTTCTCTTTACTTAACATGAGGTTTGCATTTTTGAGCAGCCTGTTAGCAAAACCTAGAACATATCTAAATAGAAAGTAAAACTTTGAATTTACTAAAAGTTTGATTAAAACTTTAATAATAATTGTTTTAAATATAATTAACCCCCAAAATTACCCTCAATTAGTATTATCATTAATATTAATTAATTAATATTATTCATATTTAATAACTTCTTTTTTGCCTATACTGTTTAGAAACTCATGGCATCTCATTTTTTTCTGAAAAGAAATGGGTTGCATGGTTTGTTATAAGCTGATATATGGCTAGGCTAACTCAGTTACACATTGGTCTGGTTATAGTTTTATTTGGTCAATCACGCATACAGGGCTCAGTAACTTTCATAAAGCAAACAATAGTACATATCACAACTGACTGATTTTAGAACACCACAGTTGTTTTCTCTTAGGTGCACCAACTCCTGAGTTCAGCAGAGAGTGAATGACAGGAACAGTGCCATTGTCTGTCAGACTTTAGCATAAGCAAGTTAGAGCTGATCTGTCTGAGCTGCTTATAGCGCACTACACTCTCACTGTCGCTTTATGCTGTACAAATCAATTTGTCTCCACTGATGTAAAATAATTGAAAAGCAAACAAATTATCTCTGCCACATTGAGCACACCTCACCGCCAGAAAAGAGAGAAAGAAGAAAGCAAGAGAGCTCTTTTACATGGATGCATAGGCCTAAACCACGGATTTCACGCTGACATGCATGCATTTTTTTATGTACCGTGCCTCCAGTTATGGGGAGATCAATCTAAAGTTGGAGCAAATGTGAAAGAGAAAAAAATGACAAATTAAGATTTGTAAAAATATAAAGTACATTAAAAAGCAACAAATATATGCACTAAATCTTGACTAGCATGTGGAGCCGAACATCTTGCAAGACAAAATGTTCCAACACACACACACACACACACACACACACACACACACACACACACACACACACACACACACACACATATATATATATATATATATATATATAAAATTCCATCAACATGTGTTTGGAGGTTGTGAAGTGATGCAGTCATATTACAGGCCATTAGAGACTTTCTTGACAAAGCCACTGGGACAAACACCTGCTCAGCTGTAAAGAATACTACTGCTGCAGCTACAGCTGTACTTCACGACTGACTTCTTAGTAAAATAACAGTAACACAGTGACTGATGCAATCTGTGTCAGGAGTGGTACTGTACAAGCACATGACATATATGTCCAAAAATGTATTACAAATACATAAACATATTTGTATGGGCTAGATACAAATGTTAACATATGAAATTGTTCAAATTTCTAATAGGTTTCATATCTTTTTACTTCATATAAAAATATATTTTATTTATAGAATATATATAAATATATAACATTTGTGGTTTGTAGTATTTAGTCTGGTATATCTTATATTATATTTATCATGTTGGATACCTTGTTTTGTAGATATTTGTATCAGCATCAGCCATTTAACCATTTAACTTTTAAAATCCTACTTTTCAAAGACTTTTACTAAGACTTACTTTTAAACTTGCAATATTTCCAACGTTTAAGGGAACCATTTTACAGCAATCGAAATACATTCAACTCAAACCAAATATGTACTTGTGCTGGCCGTTAAAGTTATAGAGAACTGCTATTTAACATTATACAGGCTTTGTTGCCATCTAGTGGTTCAAAAAAAGAAGCATCCTATCTGCATAAAGCATTTAGGCCAGAAATTGCATAATACTACATTTGCAAGTAAAAAAAAAAAAAAAAAAAAAAAGCCTTCTGATTACTACAACAGAAAAAAAACCCTGAATACTACAACATACACTTAGTTTGTATAGACTTTTTGTATGATCTAACCACCGCAGTGTTTGTGATAGTGTTCTATGATTTGCACAATTTTAAAATGTACTCATCATCATCACAACATGATTTTTCATTATTGGGTGAACTATCCCTTTAAAAATTGTATTATCTCAATGCTGCACATTAGGAATTCCAGTTCTAATGTACAGTGAATGAAATTTATTTTAAAAATCAGAAATTGCTCAGAGGCTTATTCCTTTATTTATCTTGCACACCTGATGTTCAGTCCTCATTTGAAGGACATTAAGGGAAAAAAAGAACTTAATTAAAAAAGTACAATTAGCACTTTAACCACAGCCTTAAGGTCATGTACAGAACATCCCAAATGTGCCAAAAAAAGATTCATATACAAACATGGCCTTATAAAAGACTGTAAAACCACAGCAATGCTACAATTTACTATGCAATGCCATCCGTCCCATGTCTAGCTGCCAAAACTTATAAGAAGCTGCTTATAGCTGCAGTTGGGAAATTTGATCTAGTGCAGAATAGAAAATTATAAACAAAAAAGGCACATCTGATCTAATATGCCGGTTTGGTGCTAAAGTAACATTCTTATTATTATCAATATTAAAAACAGTTTTTGCTGTATAATATTTTTGTTGAAACCATGATTCACTAACATTCAGGTATTTGGGGTAAGGTTTTAAAAAGGAGAGAGTAAATATATACTTTTATTCAGCAAGGACACATTACAATGATGCACTCTTGTTGAACAGGGACTTCTTTATAAAAAATAAAAAATACACCACATTCCAGACTTTTGACTGGTAGTGTATAGAATGCAATAGCAGTAAAGCCTTCACTATATCCAGTGGTTAGCTGCACATCTTGCATGTCATAAGGAGATACTGTTACCATCATGTTGACTATCATCAAGTAAGGCTTGGGTGCCAAAAGTTAGTTACCAGGTTGCCCTCCAATGGTGTTTGAAGGTTCCCTAGTTCTGCAGGAGCCAGGTAGGTGCAGATATACCTAACTGGCTGAAATAAGCCCACCACCAGGGCTTCTCAATCCTCTCCTCCCCATTCTCTCCCAGTTCTCTCCGGCTGTTCTGTTCAAACTGATTAAATGGGTCAAAACGCTCATAGTTGTCCAGCTCAGGGATGTTAAAGTAGTCCAGAGAGGGTTCTCGTGGGACCTTCTTCAACACAAAGTCCACCCGTCTCACCTGTATGTTCCTTGGCAGGTTGATGCGCTTAGATGCTTTAGAGTAGCCGGAAGCAGCTACACTCACAATGTGGACACCTGGATTCAACAATCTCCAGTAATCACCATCCTCCGCTATAGAGAGAGACAGAGGCTACAGCAACCCTCATTTACATTTGCATTACTCATTTCAGGTTGATGCAAAAGAGAAAAAAAAATTGCATTATGACTTTATTATGAATAGTTACCTGTAGTAATGTCATGTCGCATCCCTTTAACAGATATTGTGGCTCCTTTAATGCCGTTTCCATGCTCATCCTTCACAATGCCCTTTATACCTCTGTGGACCTGCAAGTCATTTGACAACCCAGAGTAAAGGGTGATGATAAGTCTTTTTTAAATAATTATTTCTCTCAAATATAGGTAGTAGTGTGCGCATCAGGTGCAATGTTCATTTAGTTAACTTGTTAGGTCCTGTAAAAAGGTTAGCAAAAAAATAAAAAGGTGAGGAAAGTGATACAAATATGAAAAAAATAAGGTCATTTCAAGGCATAATAACATTTAAGCAGCTAAATAAACCCAAGACACCCTGTGGGGAGTGGGTGATAATGTAACTAATAGATATAACCATATTGCCCTAGCTGATTGATTACTTTAGGAGTTGCAAACATATTTCGTTTTACAAGTTTTCGGAAATCATAAAATATGTACTGATTTGCATAAACTTAGCTGAATACTGGATAAAGCCAGGCTCCAAATTATTGTTTCATTTTGTAGATTTTGAATTATATCCCTTTTTATCACTCCATTGATCAGAATATGCTGTCAACAGCCAGAAAAGAAAATAATAATTCACCATGTTTTTAAGAATAAAATGTTGTATAAGATAACATATCAACAAACCCATTTGTAAAAACATTTTGAGACTGTAATTGAACTGTACTGTACTTTAAATCGACAAACAACTAGATGCAGTTTATCAAATAACTGTTGCAATGGATGCTTAGCTCAATTTCTGCTTATGACCCAATAGAAATATGAACTCACAAACTCCATAAAGCTGAGCAGTGCCTCCTTATTCCTGAGCCACTCGGGATAGAGTTCCTCCTCAGAGGGGAATTTATCACAGCCCAACTCCACAGTGATCTCATAACAGTTACTGTGCAGGTAGTTAAAGTCGGACATCCCTGATACAGTAACAGACAGGGGAAATACAAAGTGATATAGACAAATAATATAGCCAAAATAATATAAAAGATTTTAATTGGGCATTAAACGCAGCATGATCATCTATATGTCTTCATTGATGAAGAATTGTGTTTACCTCCAGCAAAACTATACCACTGTGCTCCATTGGTTATTCCTCCTTTATTGGCAAATGAGGCTCCACATCTCTCCGTGTCGTTGTTGGACATAGTGGGATGGGCATCTGCATAAGTCCTAGCCAACCGCCTGAAAATCTAAACACAGCAATGACTCGCAAAATAAAGGAAGTGTAAATGAAGTATGTGCAGGTGCTTCAACATTCATTTGCTCACTTGTTCATCTGGTGTGGGTGAGTACATCCTTTCTTCTTGGGGTTGTCTAGAGAGGTCAAAAGGGTATGAGATGACCAGTTCTCCTCCATGAAGACTGGCAGATATAACGAAAGGATAGGATCTTATCCACTTCATTACAGCGTAGGTCTCTGGTGCAACTACCTGGGATACAAAAAAGTGTGAGCATGTAATTATGTGGAATAAATGTAGAAAAGTTTTCGAGAAGATGAAGAAGTTTCTCTATACTTTCTTCTAAAACTTACTGTATTTGATTTTTCATTCAAGTGTTTTTTTTATTTTTCAGTGTATTTTTTTGTTTGATAGAAATGGCTGTGCATTCATACTTCTACCTTGTTCATCCAGTAGGACTCAGGGATTGGGATGTGGTCACTACGGAAATGTCTGAAGCGACGGCGGTTGTAGAAGATGGAGGTGAGGTCAGGGAAGTTGCGGTTCAGATCGAGACTCTGTGCATTGGCCCGACCGCTGGTCCACCCGTTGTACTCATGACCCTAGATGTTACAAAGCTCATCAGTCAAAAACCATGGGCAAATTTTAACAGGGTTTCAAAAAGAGTAACTAAATATTTAAAGGGATAGTTCGCCCAAACTTGAACAACATGTGGGTGAGTAAATGATGACAGAACCTTCACTTTGAGTGCACTATCCTTTTAAGAACATACAGAACATACAGACTTTTTTTTAAGTTACTTGTAAAACATTTGCTACACATCAAACTAAATGACTAATTAACGAGTTAAACACATTGGATGGATCAGAAAGTCTAAATGAAGTCAGAAATTAAGAAGAATATTAAAAAGAGGGCAAGTATTAAAAGACTATACAAAGCAAGTTAAAATAAACAAAAAGAGAGAAAACACCAGAACCAGGCAAAGATATGTCTATAAGCTATAAGTGTTAAAAGAAAGGACCAACACAGTTTTATCCTTTAATTTAACATTCAGTTCATTTTTATGTTAGCTAATCTAACATAATTTGGTGGAATAATTTTATACTGTAATTAATTCTAAAAATATAAATGATTATTAGAATTTTATGAATTAAATAAAGTGTCTAAGAACTGCTTCCAACACAATACTTTCCCCGTTTCACAGACAAGGCTTGAGACTAAAATGTGATTCTGAGCTGTTTCAACTAAAATGAACTCGCACTGACTGATCTTAAAACATATCAGTGCCTTTGTTTTGTCTCAAGATGCACACTATTAAGGTTTTTTCTAAGGCTTTTCAATAAAAATTACTTAAATGCCCTAAGTGATCTATGGCCTAATCCTGGCTTAGTCTAAATCCTGTCTGTGAAGCTGGGCCATTATATTTTAAAATATAGTGGTGATCAGTATAATTTTGAGAAGACTCAGATTAATTTACCATTAGTTTTGCAAGCAAATGTTAAAATACTGCTGGCAACTGAGACACAGAAAATGCAGACAATTGTCTATTAGAGTGGTTAGTCAAGACCTCCCTCTACCAGTTGTCCTTTTCAGTTCATAGCTGAATCACTGGACAAATTGTACCTTTTTTATGCTTGTTTTGTTACGGTTTTGATTTCATAGGCAGTATAAAAACTGTGCCAACAATGAAACTCAATTGTTCCACAACAGCAAAGACTGTGGTTGCCCTGACATGGAGTTAATCTGAGGTCTGAGCTGTTCCGGAAGATACTCTCTGGTGCAGGGAGCTTGGTATGGTCAGTCAGCCGACAAACAGACAGGCAGACAAACTCAGACAGCAAAATATTTACTTCCTGTTTGATGTGTTTCAGGGTCGTTCCTATGGGCTACCTCAGAAGCGGCAATCTCATAGCCGTCTGGATTCATGGAGGGTAGGATATGGATGCGTGTGGTGTTGATGATACTCTGAATTCGCTCATTGCCCCGCAGATACTCCGAACACAGATACTGAGCCAGGTAAATCAGCAGCTGCCGGCCAAGAACCTCGTTTCCATGCATGTTCCCAATTAATTTGATCTCTGGCTCCACTAGAGGGCAGTGAAGAGACAAATGGAAAAAGGAGTACAATCAGTGCTTAATTTGGAATAGAATAATACAATAGTACTCTCACTGTTGAATAAGGCAGAAATAGCAAGTTATACTGGTATGGCATTGCAAATTCATTTTCAAGATGCACACTATTGTATTATAATAATAATTATATTAATAGTATTATAATAATATTGTGAAATATTATTACGATTTAAAATATTTCTATGGTAATATATTTTAAAATGTAATTTATTTCTGACAAAGCTGCATTGCTGAATAAGCAGCCATTACTTTCATCTTTAGTGTCACATCATGGTCCTTTAGAAATCAGTTTAATATTCTGATTTGCTTTTCAAGAACCATTTCCTAGCATTATAAATGTTGAAAACAGTAGTGACGCTTAATGTTTTTGAGTAAACATGATACATTTCAGTACTCCTTGATCAACAGAAAGTTCAATAGGCATTTATTTGAAATGAAAATAATTAGCAACAATATTAAATGCCTTTACTTTCACTTTTGATCAATTTAATGCATCATTGCTGGATAAAAGTAATACTTTATTTAATAAAAAAATCATACTGACCCCAAACTTTGTATAACGATAGTGTACCTCATACTCACATAGGTCATGTTGTCCAGGGTTATCAGAGAATTCAATAACCAGTAAGTCTTTTCCTTGCACACTGCGCCCGATGCTGTATGTTTGTGAGATATGGGGGCATTTTGCTGCTGTCTTCTTCAGGATGCTGAACATCTGCGAGTTGGTGTGGTAAGTGAACCGAAGGATAGTGAAAACTCCACCATCGGATATGTCGGCAAAGGCCACCTCCTGCTTTTCTGGGGGAAGAAAATGATGTGAAAATGTTATAGATTTTAAAGGTCATATACCCCTTATCCTTAAAAAGAATAAAACATCATGAATTTATAAACCTATTTATTATCACAACTGTCAGGATGACCTCAATTTACGTGATTTTTACATGACATTCATTAAATAAACAAATAATAAGTATGTAATAAATAATCATTAAATATAGTATTAACTAAGCATCTAAACCTATTAGTTAATAATTTATCTTACCTGTAGTTTTACTGTGATTTCCTCACAACTCTTACCTCTTAACTCTGACAGTGGGTCATAACAGCCCTCCTCACTGCCAACAAAGAATCGGTCGCAGTCCAGAAAGTAAGGCCATGCCATCTGGAGGGCCTCAAAGGCATGAATACAGCTCTTTTTCACCATCTCACATGAGCTACGGCACGGCTTCATTATTCTGTTATCTTGACAACGGGGAGCCAACACTGAGCAGCCCAACAGACGGATGTCTGGAGAACACTCTCCATTCAGCAGCGCGTGGATCACGCTCAAGAGCAGGTACTCGGCACCCATCTCTAAATCCTGCCGTGAACGATGGCCCACAATGTTGGGGAATGTGGTGTGGCTATAGGGCACATCCTGACAGTAACCAAGCACCATCTCCATACACTGCGCTAGCCACGCGAGAGAAAGAAATTCATTTAGAAAGAATGTCTCACAGTAAGGTCTAGCAGTGTTTAAATTTAATATGGAAACTTTAAGAGTCAAAGTTTATATCAATATTTCTGTCTGCTCCCAGTTCTTGGACTGGAACATTTTGTGAAATGTCATCCGCAGTGGAATGTTTTGATACTACATTTTAAAGGGAGGGCCTAATGTATCAAGTTTATATAATATTTGAAAGTTTCAAGAAAGAATGCTTCACCTATTCAGCCTGTTAGTAATAAATACAGTTCATTGTATGTTACACTCATAATGAGTACAGTATTGCTTTTTCTTTTGACAGAATAGTTCAATAGTTCATAGAAACATTTAACCCGAAATGTATATGAGTTTGTTGCTTCATAAAAACAGATTTAGAGAAATGTAGCTTTACTTGCTCACCAGTGGATCCCCTGCAGTGAATGGGTGCCGTCAGAATGAGAGTTCAAAGAGCTGATAAAACAGCTTTTACACTGGAGGAAACATTATTATGAATAAGAATATGGACTATATATTTTGTCCAGAAGTGACAGTTCATAATCCCTTAATGATGTACAATATTTCTTTCTTACAAGCATGTTGACTTTTGCTTCACACTGGTGGACTGGAGAATTGTGTAATGTGGATTATTCTGATGCTTTTATCAGCTCTCTGGAGTCTGGACTTATTCTGACAGTTCCCACTCATAGTAAAGGATCCAACGGTGAGCAACTGATGTAATGATAAATCTCTCTAAAACTGTTCCAATGAAGAAACAAACTCATGTACATCTCGGCCTGATGGTGAGTTTACATTTTTGAGTAAACTGTTCCTTTAATATATCACATTAATAATTCGGCTCTTTTAAACTAATTATAGACTGTACCTTTGCATATGCTTTCTCAAATCTTTCACTAGTTAACCCTAAGGTCTTCGAGAATATATCATGCCTATCTCTTTCTACAGTAATGAATAGACAAGTCCCATCTTGCAGCGGTGTTTGGTATTCGAAGTACCTTTTTCCCCCTTACCTTACAGGCTAGAGCTGTGAAACACTAGATGTTTTTGCACTATAAATTTTAGAAAACCATGCAAGAACAATATAACAATTATGTATATGTAACTTTATAGTCGGTAATCTGACCCAGTATGCATAATAGAAAAAAATGAAATACTTACTCTCTTCTGCAGGTGTTCTGCATCTTCCTAAAAAAAACAATTATACACAGAGGCAGTTACATCAGCTGAAGTCTGGTGTCTGAAGGCTAGATGGCAGTAGAGTACAGAGTGGAAAGAAAGACGTCGTTCTGCACGAATATTGCGTGACAATTTCAATCCATTGCACAATTGGTGCGTGCATTTGCAATCAAGCAAAACATTATTTGAGCATTTATATTGCTAATCAATATAACCCGTTATATAACCAATCCGTTGCCTAGATCACATTTCTGGGTATTCAACCAACCAGCTCCATGAGATGCAACTTCTAAAGAGTGTTTGAAAGTATACTGGGAACTTTTTTTTTCCCCTTCATAAAGTAAACCATTTTAAAACACTGATTAAAAACATATATTAATATGATTGTTGCAGTAAGTAATAATAACAACAATACTAATTTCTAGTTCTAGTCACACTTTAGGCTTACCTACTGATCGAAATTTTAGTAGCTTATTTAATTTTAAGCATTTTAAAGCATATTTAAAAATGTATTTATGATCGTTAAAAATAAATTCAAAAGAGCGTTCAAATTTGAAGACTAAGTAACTTGGATATATTGTAAACGTCTCCTGTTTTCTCCAAATAAAATTGCATGGGTTACCTATAGCCTACTAAAGTTGTTGCAACACTAATGAATTTATAATGTTACCTATTGCTGCTTCTCCTGGAGAACATCTTCTTGGGACGCTCAAGCATGTCGCCAGTGCGCTTAAAAGTATTAAAACCGTCAGCATTTTGCTGTCCATAAACTGAATGATGTGGCAGTCGGTACGACGTAGCCTACAAAGATCATCTTCCGAAAAGTCCCGCTACCCCCATCGCTTAAGGGAGAGCCTGCCTGCACGAGCAGCGCTGCCAAGTGATCAAATTACAGCAAAAAGTTTCTCCGCGGTAAGCTGCAGCTTTTGTGCTGTTTCTGGGACCCAATGTCATTCTGTAATTACAGACCTTTAGGCAAGCCTGACTTCACGTTTACCCACTTTGTTTTAAAGGCATATTTCAAAACCACTGTTTTTTCTTGTTGTTGTTGTTGATTTGTTTTGTTTTTCTTGGTGTGTCGTTTCTGTGTAGTTGCCTGCACTGTTTTCAGAAAGGCAGGTGTCCACCTGGCTATATAAAGCCCTACTCTTCACTGTTTAAGACCAAACTGTAATGCATGAGACATTAACACAATCAAATATGAAAAAAAAACACTGAGTTATTTAAGAATCCAATCATTATTCTCTAGAGCTGTTATAAAGTAAAAAATAATAATGATAAAAAAAAAAATAATAAAATAAAAAAACAATTGGAGTAGAATTGGAGAACAAAAGTTGTTACTTGTGTTTTCATTTGAACATATTTTCTTGTGAGCACATATTATAGGTCAAAGAGCACAGGGGTCAAAGCACATTGCCTACACTGTGGATGGAGAATGTACTATTTACACACCTGCACATTTTTATGACTTTCTCTTTATGGAACTTCAAAACATACACTGTAAAATCTATTAACTTAATGTGTTGAATTAAATTGCAAACATGACTAACTAAAGCTATTTGACTGCAGTTTGATGAGGTCAACAGATGAAGATAATACTGAATCAAGCAGAAACTGAATTTTGAAACTAGGGCTAAATTTCACCTTTTAGCATTATAAATTAACACTGGAGCAGCTTTAAGTTTTAATAACCTTGCGGCCCAGCCAAAGGCTGCATGCACTCTGCTGAATAAAGTTCTGAATATTTAATTATTTAATTACATGAGAGATGTAGGTTTGTCTTCATGATATTCAATGTACTATTATGGTTTGTGTGTGTGTGTGTGTGTGTGTGTGTGGTCCTGGTATTCCTTACATCACACAAGGATAGTAATATCAGTCATTTTTGACAGCTTAGAAAACATACAGAATTCAGTTTTAAGAAAATCTAAAAATGCTGAAAGTTTTCTGTGAGGGGTAGGTTTAGGGGTAGGGTTCGTGGAAGTGTCCCCTCAATAAAAATTGAGTTCTGGCGGAACCTGTATAGGACCAAAAGGGCACTTTAGCAATGAATCAGTCTAAATTATTTACAACAAAACTAAATGTTATGGGTTAAATCAGGTAGAGATAGCTATTTGTGCAGATCATCACTTTTTACAATGATAAATACCTATACAAATATTACTCTTCTACTATAATTTCTTTCAGAATATACATTATAATACACATTACAATACTATGTTGTCAATAAAGATTCATACATTTATAACAGAGTGTGCAAAACTTCATGGCGATCCAGAGATTGGCAAACGTTTTGACCTACCAAGGTTATAACAGACAGAAATGACACATACGCCATTATTTCAGAAATTATAGGCAGTTCGGTGTGCCATTTAGCCACTGATTAACCAAACCACTGCTGAGCACATATTTCTGAGGGTGTCAGTTGTCAGCCTTTTTCACATGCTCTAGTGACAGTTATCCTCCGTCAGCTTGTTAACCCTTTGTGAGTAGCATTCATTCTCCATGCCTGAGGGACTGCTGTTACCAGAAAGTCTGTATAAGTTCCGTCCCAAAATCCTGTTGCAAACTCCAAAAAGGACCTTCTTATATTGTCGGCGTAAGAGGGAGTAGACAAAAGGGTCAGAGGCAGCTTTGCTGTACACTAAGCACTTGCTTATGATCCCCCAATAATGGTCGATTTTTACTGAAGGAGACAGTTCAGTCAGTCTAGGAGAAAAGAATGATCTATATTATTATAGAAACATTTCATATGGCATTGTGTTTAAGAAATAGATGATTCATGGCCATGTGTTAAACAAATTATTATAAATTAGGGTTTTCTAGCACACAGTGTAAAGTCACATTAATACAGAAGTTTATTTAATAATCAAATTACATAATAGGGCCTACTTGCAACAAACTGTTATTAAATATTATTCTTAATAATCTTATTATTATTTTACAGGGCAGTAACAGTTTAAATATTTAATATCTTTATCATATGCCTTGCTTTAAGGCAGTGATCCTCAGATCTGGCTTGCGAGATTCACTTTCCCTAATCAATGTCGTATCAGTGTCTTCAGGATCATTTGAAAATCACAAGTACGTTTGTTTGATTAGGGTTGGAGCTAAACAGTGTCCCTTGCACTGTTATTCATATGAACACTAACTATTGCGATTGAATTACAATAATATCTGTTTCCATAGACACAAATCATCTCATATGTAAAAGATGATTTACAAATGTGTAATATTGTCTCTCAGGCAAAATATTCACTGGAGTCAAAAAAAAAAAAAAAATGTGACAACTGTACTACTGTAGACATAAACTTATTATTGTCGTGGGAGAACACATACTTGTAAAAAAAAAAAAAATGTTAAATGTTAAATGTTAAAAAGTAGTATCTGTTCTCGCAGAAACTATATTGTTTGTATTATTTCAAGCAATCCATTCCACCAAAATGAACTGTTATAATGTAATACCGTGTTATGACATAGGGGGCGAAGCACAGGACGAACGACCCGATGAATATGCCGATTTTCTTGGTGGCCCTCTGTCTCCTTTTCTTCTGCTCCAGTAAGCACCGTTGTTTCACACTAAAAAGTTACAAAGACGAGTCACGAATACACATGCTTATAATATGTAAAATAAAGCACTGTCATTTTAATACATAATGTTTTAAATGTACCTTGGGTGAATGTCGACAAGTAGTAAAAGCGTCTGCACCGTTATTACATCTATCCTCTTACAATGAAAGCGCGCCACTTGTAGCACTTTCAGGTAGGTAAAGCATAGGATCAAAAGCGAGACGACGAAAGTACATGAGTGGAACACTGCGGTGAACACCGTGAAATGAACACGGCTCTCAGCATCGTTTCTCAGGTGCAAGGTGCAAGAAGCGTACGCGGGGCTGTAATCGACCCAGGACAGCAGCAGACTAGTGAGCGAGAATGCGAGCGAGTGAAGCCACGCATAGCTGACCATTAGTGCGGCATTCTTGAGTCTCATTTTGCTGGAATAAGTCAAAGGAAAAACCACGGCTATCCAGCGGTCTATGCTGAGAGCTGCCATGCTCAACATTGTGTTGGTAGTCAAGAAAGTGTCCATAAAACTCACTGTATAACAAAAGTGGTCGCCAAAAGGCTTTTGGTGTTTTACGACCCCAAGTAGGGTGGAAGGCATGTTGAGAACAGTGATGAGGATGTTGCAGAATGAGAGGTTCATGATGAAGATCCCCGGCACCTGTGAACGAACTTGTGCGCTGCAGGTGAAACATAGTAACACTAGCAAGTTCGCCACGAGCGACACCACTGCAATTACAACGATGAGCGACTCTAGAAATATGTCCAACAAGTTCATGTTCCTGTCCAATGTCAATAGCAGCTGATTTGTTGTGAGTTTTTGTCCGCTGTCTCACCTCGGGTCCTCGGTGGCTCATCTTTGCTGCTATCCATTGTGCTTTGGTAAAAATGAACGCCGTCAAGTATCGGTCATTGTCGAGGAGTGCTGTCCATTGTGCTGAAAATACCTTTAACTGACTTGATTATCATCACATCTTCACCTTTAATTGAACTGAATCCCGTCGTCCGCATATACGGAGTTAAAACTGTAATCTTTGTATGAATTTAAATTAGGCACCGTAATACAACACGGTCGACAGTAGAAGGTGAAGTGAGAGCGCGCTGTCGGTGCGCGCGCTCATGCGTATTAGAATTCTCTGAGCGCTCCCGGCTCACGTGCAGCCAGTTTATTGCATGTGACGTTTGCTTGACAAACTGCAGTTTGGCCAGTGGGAGAGATTGTTGATAGAAGATATGAGTTCTTTACGCCGAAGGAAGCTGCAAAGCTCTTCTCAAAAGTAAACGAATTCATGGTATACAGTTGCGCTCTGTGACATATAAAAAAAATAAGTATAGCCTACCCCCGAAGCTCGATTATATACACAATAGCGAGAGTTAAAGCATCACAAGTAATGGACACGACTCAAGTCCAACTACTGTGTGTTTGTAAACAAAATAAATAAATAAATAAATATTATTTAAAGTGGTATAACTTTTACTTCGCTTCTGGCATAAATACCAGTCCATATTCCATAATAACGCTTCCTCCAGTGAAAAGTCCATCCCCTGTTGTCCTTTCCCATAAAAGTTCACCAACATATTTGTGGTGCTTGATGTGTGCACATTTTTCTCTCTTCGTTCAGATGGGAAGCAACGGGTTTAAGCTAAAAACGGTTTACAGATGATTTGTTTGTTACAAACACGCAGCTTTTCATTTCACAAGATGTTAGTTGATCTATATGAGTCTTGTGGATTATTGTGATGTTTTTCTCCGCTGTCTGAACTCTCATTCTGATGGCACCCATTCACACTGTGATGTAATGCTACATTTCTTTCAATCTATTCCTATGAAGAAACAAACTCATCTACATCTTGAGTAAATTTTTAGAAAACTTTTAATTATGGGGTTAACAGAATGGAAATAAACAGCTAAAGGTAGTGATTAGTGAGCGATTAAGAGATAGGCCTACTGAAATTTTTAAATTGCATAGCCTTTCAGGACTAAGTAAATAGTACATTAAAGACATTTTTGATATAGGTACACAACATTTTCCATTTCTTTCTGCATTTCTTTCTGTCTTGGTAGAACAAATGAAACCCCTGTTTATTTTCTATGCACATGCAAACACAGACACACACATGCACACACACACACACACACGCACGACTGCGCTCAGCAGGTAATGTCAGGGCTATTTTTTCACCATCACCATGGCAACTTGTAAAGTTATTTTAGACTCTTTTTCCAGTCTTTTTCTTCTTCTTCTTTAATCATCAAGGACAATTTTTTAAACACATCTGCCATTGTAGTGCTTTGTGGCTGCTGGTGTGTGTACTAGTGTACAATGGGACTAAAGATGGCTCTCAAGAATTTTCTTTCTTCTAGAAAAATGTTTACTGAAGAATAACTCATTGAATACTGAGAAAAAACAGTCTACTTAGGTAAACTACAAATCACGTGAACAAAAACTGCTATGTTTGCAGATGACTTTTGCTAAATACATCCAAAGCTTGGTTAAATGATCTGTATTACATAAATTAAATGTCTGTCTTCTTTTGTTAACATAAATTCTGTAATCTCTTCATTTAAATTTAGCTTTTTAACACATAAGGTTAAAACACTTTCCAAATATATTATGTTGTGACAGAATAGAACTGAAAAATGTCTCTGTTGTGATTAAATTGGTGGAACCAATATAAAATAAAACAGATTACAGCACTATATCCAGAAACTCTGACAGCACTTAAAGAGATAATAGGTGTAATGCTCTCATTATATGATTAGCTATTGGCTCTGATCATAGCTATTTTACAGTACGTTGATGGAAACCCTCATTTGAGTGCAGAGGAAGTGTCCTGTGGTAAAGAAGGAAACCTTTTTGGTCACATGTTCAGACCCTTGGAGGATGTTACGCAATAAAGTGGTGATGCCAGAGTCACTTAAGATGTCAACAGTCAGGGCATACCTTGGTCTTTTTTTTCCCTCTCTATTTTCATATGTATAAAGAGAGAGAGAGATTACATAACAGGATGCCTAGAAGTCAGGATGAGGTTGCTTATTTTGTATATAGAGGTGTACTGCTCTGTACACTGTGAGCCAGAAAACTGAATCACATCCACACGGACACCTCTAGCCATTTTTTTCACGCACAAACAAAGTAGGATGCAATAAACATGTTTTTTATACATACTGTATTTGTTTTTCTGTCATTGTGGGGAATTTCCATAGACTTACAATACTGTTTTTATACAAAAATAATGATATTTTCTATCCCCTGTCCTTACATTTCTGCATTTACATTAAGAAATATATAGTGTTTAACAAGCCATTTTCCCCATGACAACTGATGGCTGGTTCCCACAGTTGTGATTTCAGCTTTTACCATCCTTGTGGGAATAGTAATTTAAGAAAACGTGACACACACACACACACACACACACACACACACACACACACTCACACCATATTGTCCTTTATTGCATCAACAACAGTAATAAACCTACATTTGGTCTGATCCAGGATCTCATCTGATGCTATATTTATGTCTATATCAAATTAAGCGGCTTAATAAAATGTCATAGAATCAACAGACTGTTTGCTCTATCCTCCAACCAAAGTAAACCATGACTTCCAATATTACACCCCAAATTTATCAAAGATGAAGAGGACACTAATTATGTTTAAATTTACTGTAAACAGACTTTCATTTACTTTGTATATTAAAATCAAATAATGTAAATATACATGAAACACATATAAGAACCAGAGTAGAAGAGGAAAAGAAGACTGGTGGTTCTGGTATGGCTTCAGTTATGTTAATAGGAGAAGACAGGTTGACCCCCCCCCCCCCCCCCCCCCCCCTTCAGCTTTCCTGCGCCACAGGCACACACACAGCAGGCTGGCTAGCATTTGAAAAATATCAAACTCTTTTCATCCATTATAGATGTAAAATAATGTGCTTTCAGTTAAGATCAAAAGCCATGATGTGTTTTTAAGTACATTAAAGGATATTGTGTACTATGGTGGAGGACTGGTTCATTTAGTAATGTTGTAAATGGCCTGAATGTGTATAAATATGGTAAATTAAATGGGCATTGTAATGTGATTTGCAAACACATAAACTGAATCTCTGTGGAATGACTTTACTTTACACTCTAACAATGAAGGTTTCAAAAAGGAGGATTTTATAAATATACTAGATTTTCCGTATCGAATACTGAAATCTGAAAATGTAGGTGCACAAACCACTTAAATACACGCTTTTTCCTCTGCACTGCAGCCTTTAGTAAATAATTCACTAAAACTCCTGTCGCAGAAAGATCATCTGAGTACAGAACTGGGCTCATTGCGTGCAGTTCTTGTTGTTCTTCTGTGTGATGTCACGTGTGAAGGCATGTTTAATCAATCGTATCAATGTGCAATTGTCTTTTAAATGTTAAATATTAGTGGGAAGTATACTTTAACTCCATAATTCTCCCTGTCCAGTTTGGGGAAGTTTAAGGGAAGGATGGGAAACTGTTTCCTCTTTCCCCATTAAAAGGGTTGCACCTGTATTATACATCATTTCATATTTATTGGACACTATAAAGAGCATCTTCCCCACCAGTACTATTATTACAACAAACCCAAATATCTCACAACACGCAGACAAAATATCAGGTCATAACATGTAAAAAAAAATCCATAAATTATTCAAGAGACAACTTCTGTCACTAACTGATAGTGTAAGCATCTCTATGTTGTACCGCATGTTTTTCTCAGGAAAACTGCTTTGTTTGCATTCTTTATCTTGCTTGCTACATAATGTTGTGGGTGTGATTAACATCTTGTGTGACTATGGTGGCTGAAAACACATCCAGATGGTTTGTGCCTGAAAGATGAGGCCGATCATCAGAGGGTAAGTTTGCAAGGATAATGTTGATGGAATAACATGAGATAAGATTTAATAACACTAAGAGAAAGTGGACCCAGAGCCAGGCTAGCCTGGAGTGAACCCAAAGCCTGTTGTGAAATATGCTACTCCCACACAAAAATCCCATTACTTTTCCAGCTTCTCAAGCACTCTGGGGTTTGAAGGAGTTCACTGCTGTTCGTGATAGTTCCCGTTTAATTCCTTTGTTAGCATCTTGTTACACTTAAATGGAATTTCAGTTTTGCAATGAGCTTGATTTCCCTTTTGATTTAAAGGGCTTTCCACTTAGGTGTGTGTGTGTGTGTGTGTGTGTGTGTGTGTGTGTGTGTTGTCCTGGTATTCCCTATAAATGTTCCCACAAGTATAGTAATACCAGTAAATTTAGGACTTTTTTTTTTTTTTTGGTCCCATGAGGAAACAAGCTCATAAATCATGCATGATGATGTTTTTGGAAAATCTAAAAATGAAGAAAGTTATGTGAGGTGGTAAGGGGATATAAAGTATAAAAAATCCCCATGTCCCCATAAAACATGGAAACCCCAGCATTTTTTATTAGCTTAATTTTAGCATTTATTTCAGCATAATCCCAAATGTACAGTTACTTTAACAACTTCAATGTATACAACAGCAAATTCATTTTTATTTATTTGCACTCGATTTAATTTTAGTGACTAAGTCATTCTTACCCAGCCTGCAAACCATCTCTCCTTTTGTTTTTACCAATAACTAAGCTTAATTTTACCTTATTTATAATGGAATTGTGTATACACTGTGTTAATAAATGCTGTAAAATACTGATCATTGATCATATTGATAACTAATGCATTAACTAATGTTCATTTTTATTGTACCTCCATGAAACAAAAAATGTTTGATTTGAATTAATAAAACTAAAACTAATTGAATATAATTCATAAAAATAAATTGAATGAACCTTAATTGAGGTATTAAATAAACCAATTATTTTCTATGTGATTATTTGCTTTGATTTTACTTAACACATGCATTACTCATTCAATGTACACAGCCACACAAACTGCAGTGGTCTGACCGTGTCTAGCGCTCCACAGCATCCTGAATGTGACAGGTGAGAGTGAACCAGTTGACAGGTAGTTCTTATCACCCACAAGCACCTGCTACTCTGAGAGAGAGGGTCTGCTATCGCTGGAGTGACATAAATAAAAAAACAAAGCAAGTGCTCTCTTCCTCTTCCCATCTGCTAGCAGATCTGTAGAGTAAAATTAATTGAGTGAATGTGAAGAATGTGGTTTGAAAGACGTTCACAGGACAAAAGAAGATATAAGAAAAACAGAAACAGAGAAAGATAGACAAAAGCACCTTCATAAAGAGCATTCAAGAGAAAATATGAGGGGAAAGTATGTGAGGAAAAACGTATATGCTTTCAGGATAGCCCTTTAATCATGGTGAGTGCTAAGAGAAAATGTGTCTGCTATTTAAAATCTTCAAACAATGCCAGTTATCAGCCAGGAAAATAAAACACACCCTGTGCGCTCGGTCTCATCATCTCCATCATAATGGTTTTACATAATATGTGTTCAGATTAGCTTCAAAGGTGATTTACCATGGCTTAGATGCTCCATTTGTAATAGTGTTTTAGTGTGTGTCTCTGTGGAGCTGAGATTCAGTAATTGGCAGTGTATAATTGTGCAAAAGCACTCTCTGCTGTTCCCTCTCTCCTATCAGTCTGTGTGCAAACTCTCTAGCGAGGCGGGCTGCAGAAATGGCCACATATGCTTACTTCAGCCTCCAGAAATAGAGCTCTGAAGGAGTGAGTGATTAAAAGCCTGTTCCTTTGAGGTTATGAGGAAAATTCAACAGGGGACACAAACATATCCATATTGGGTCTTATTTAAAAACCATTTCAATACATTTTCAGTAAAATATGCACTTTTCATGAGGAAATCATGATTCAACATTATGTTAACAGCAAAATGTATTATAAATAATTTTCACACACACAAAAAAAATCAACTACTGCTTTTAACATTGATAATAATAAGAAATGTTTCTTGCTTAAAATACTTTCTGAAGGATCTTGTGACACTAAAGGCCAGAGTAGTGACTGTTGGGAATTCAGCTTTTACTGAATTTCAGATCAAATATGCAGCCTTGGTGAGCAAAGATACTTCTTTGATAGCATTTAAAATTCTCAACTACCGTTAAACATTTAAATTGTAATTATCATTTCACAAGTTCACACATACACATAATAAACAGTGTAAAGATTAAGCATATTTGGCGTGCTGTCTGAGAGCACCCCCAGTTTGAGATAGAAATAGTTAGTATTAGTACAGCCTATATATATAAAGTGCTTTACAAATAAATGAATAAATAAAGGAGTTAGAAGTGAGGTGATGGGGTGGTGGAAGGATGCTAGGAGGGAAGTCTGCTGTGTATATATACACCTCTTATCTTGGTTATTGTGTTCATTACTGATTGTGCTCCACTCGTGTTAATTAGGTTAATGATCTGAACGTGCTCCTCCGGAAATTTGTTAATAAAACATCATAAATGGAATAAGCAAGTAAAGTATTGCTTTTTCTCTGAATAGCAATAAATACAAATAAAATGATAAAATAGCCTGTATATGCACAGCTGTCAAATGAGGCCAAATTAGGTCCAGAACACAACTGTGTGTAGTGTGAAGGCCTAAAAACAGTTTATAATGTATTTCAACAGGTTTTGGGAATCTTTCTGTGTGTGCTCAAGCAAGAGTAATACATGAGAAGGAGAGCATGACTGAGAGAAGAGAGAAAGGTGAAAGCGCTTTTAGACATGGTTTGAGTGTAATGTTTCATGTAAATACTGGCTTTGCACATACAGTACACCCTCTTTTAGAATAAGAAAAGAGGGAAAAGAGGGAAAAAAAAACATATCTAGGCCACACAAATGTGTATGTAAATTTGTGTAATTCATTTTCGGACGTGTCATATAAAACCAATCAATATCCATATTCAATATTGCCATTTGGGAATCACTATAACCCAAACTCATAAATTAGTTGTTTTGTAGCCAGTGTCATCACTACTATAACTGCAAATGACATTCAGGCCTAAAGGAAGCATTAGTCAGCAGACCAACATATATTCAGAATGAATCATACTTTTCTCTGAGATGTAGCTCATGGACACAAACACAAACTCAAGCACATACAGCTCAGCGCCTGCATATGATATACACCTTTTCTTAATAAATCATGAAATTACCATGTAGTTAGTCTCCCCATTTTTGATGCTGCTTAGTGACAGCTGTAATCTCTCATCTGCCAGTGCCAGAGATTAGAATGATTATCTGTTCTGATTTGTATAGATTATCTCTGATTGCACAGTTTCTTTTGTCTGGGTTTGACCCAATAAGATCCTGTATTGTCCCCTCATGTGACCTTTACCACATAATCACTGTATGACTGACATGCATTACGCATAGCAAGTGTCACATCTTTCAAGTATATACTGTAAGACAACAAATTGTCAATGATTGCTTGTGGGCTTTTTGGGGTCAACTCAGGACTCATTGAAATGCAGTTGCCATGTAGATGACTTTCTCTGACAGATGGGTCATTTACATATCACAGCCATGAACCCGGCAGATCGACCAAATGATTCAGTGTTTCTACTCAGTGGTTTCTTTTAGCAAGTTTTAATAACAATAATTGACTGATCACAAATGATTTTAACTGGTCTTTTGGTGAGCATTAAAGGTAATGTAATGAAGCTGGCTTGAAAAAGCCACCTTACTGATATCCTGGGCGAGTTCCAAACAGAAGTGAGCATCCCTGTGCCCCATTCCCTTTGAAGGGCAGTCTTTGAAGTGTGTTCTTTGAAGGGTGTAGGGCATGGGTCGGCAACCCACGGTTCCCCAGGCCGCATGCGGCTCTCTCACTCCTCCGCAGTGGCTCCCTGTAGCATGGGCATAGAATATTCGGGAGACATGTTCCCCTGACTTTTAAAGAGGTCCTATGATTTTGCTAGAAAGAACATAATTTTTTTGCATTTGGTGTAATTAAATGTTTTTACGCAGTTTAAGGGTAAAAAACATTATTTTCCATGGTCTGTACATTATTGTTTCCCTTCTATGCCCTGCCTTTCTGAAATGCGCTATCCAGTGCGTTATGATCGGCCGAATGCCTTAAGCATGTGACGGAAATGTTACACCCCTTACCAGACTGAGATGTCCCAGTCAGAACACCGGCTCAACAAAACAAAAACATTAAAACCCATTACAAATGAGCCATTTGTTGCATACAGTGGGGACATAATTACGGAGTATAATGACTTACTCTGTCTTTTTATGATTTGCATTAAAACCATGTCTGCATTTGTAATCAGAGAAATGACAAACAACAAGTACTACTCTACACTGCTCGGAATCATCAGTGGCAAATCCTTTACATATGAAAACGTACTTACAGACTGTGAGTCAGAAGCGCCGGCATTGTAGTCATTCTCTCCCAGGATCAGGAAACAGTGCTCCATAAAATGCACTGCACACATCTGTATATTTGGGTTGGACCGTTCCGGAAAAGTGTTGTAAATACAACTTAACCACTGATTTCTAGTTGTGTCCTCTTTTGGAAGGCCAAAAAAAAGTATTTTTGCTTCCACAACAAAACAGCGTCTCCACAATATAGACTTTGCAACTTTAGGAATCTTATCTATTCACGAAAAGATTGTAACACTTCAACAGAAAGGAAAACCTGAAATTGCATCATATGACAACTTTAATAAAACCTAAACTCTTCCCCTGCAATTTTTTGGGCAAGTGTGTTCACGTAGACATATTCAAGGGCCAGTGTGAATAAATCTCGATTTAAATTAAAAGAGACTAGATATTTATGTTTTATTCGTATCCTAAACGATGAGAACATTACGAAGCACTCAAAACTCTCTTGAAGTGTCTGTTTCAATCATGCGCGAAGCTGGAGGGTGCTCTCCCGCAGAAATCAAAAACATACTCATAGAAGTAGTAATAACTTTTGACATGCAGGAAATCCCTAATATGGACAAAGGCATCCAGCCATTGCTGTATAGCTAAGCTGAATAACAAGCATCAACCATAACTAATGAAACGTAAAGACAATAAACGATTGCGACAACATACTGTATGTGTTTTTTGTCTTCTCCAGGTAATAAATTAAGTATATGATTGATACAGTGCAAACTGACATAGCATTTATTACAGTAGCTACAGAAGCCATAATATATATCATCTATCTTATTCTCTAATAAAAAATGTAAAGTGTTTGTAGTATATAAACCAATCATAATGATACAATTTTCATTAGAAAATATATAAATAGAATATTATAGAATACAAATTATTGGTTAATGTCCAGCACTGTATTTTATTTCTTAGCCAATTAAAAGACATAAAAAAAAAAAATTGTCAGTTAGACAAATATACGTGAATAATAATAATTATTTATTTTCATTATTCTAATTACATTTAACATTTCTGCCCCCTTACTTCTGAAATTATTGCAACGCCACTGCACTTTAACGTAACTGAATATAGAACTTTAGCTTTATGCTGTGTTATCTTCAGGTGAGGGATACATTTTTTTTTTTTTTTTTTTTTTTGTGGGACCAAAATGTCTCTTTTAATGTTAAGGTTGCAGAACTCTGCTCTGGTGTAGGGCATTATTGTCTCTTTATAAGCATTTGGAGCTCCCTTGATGAAGTAAATGACTGACCAAATGTTACCTTGACAACGGTATGCGTGCGTGCAGCATTCAACACTCCATCAGTTGTTGCAAATAATTATTTATTATTATTATTTTATTCAAATATTGTCCAATTGTGTCATATTTACAATAAAACTTTTTCAAACTTAACTTATAAAACTTGCTTAAACTTGCTTACACTACCATCTTAAATCATTTTTTAATCACTGGCGAATATTTTGTTTCACATTAAAATGGACTAATTGAATCAGCCCATTCTCCTCACGTGCCTACTTACAGTACTTAAGTATGTGAACTCTAAACCAACCCCAACTTTGCTTTAAAAAGCATCGCAAGATCTCCTAAAAATCCTCGTTTTGTGCTTCAAATTCGTAACTGGCATTTTGTTTTATTCTCTCTCCGCGCTCGTCACTAACCACGAAGCGCTGCCGAACAACAACATCCGCCTGCACGTCTTCCGGTTCCCAAAAGTCAAAAAAGCAAAAGTGAGAATACAATGTAACTCAGATTGGATTATTCTGAAAGAAGAAAGTCTCACACACACCTAGGATGCTTCGAGGGTGAGCAGAACAGGGACAAATTAAATTTTTTGGTTGAACTAACCCTTTAACAACTCCCTACTGAAAAACAGCGAAAACCATCCTAAGCTGATTGACTGCTTTGACTGGTCTCCCAAACTGGTATATGAAGTGGTTTTGGCCACAGCTGGTTTTTAGCATGCTAAAAACGTGCTAGCATCATGCTAGTAACATGCTAATCATGCTAGAATCATGTTAGTAACATGCTAGTGACTCGCAAACCATGAAGTCGGAAGTCGTGGCCTAGTGGTTAGAGAGTTTGACTCTTTGAGTCTTGGGCCGGCAATACCACGACTGAGGTGCCCTTGAGCAAGGCACCGAACCCCCAACTGCTCCCCGGGCACCGCAAAATAAATGGCTGCCCACTGCACCGGGTGTGTGTTCACTGCTCTGTGTGTGTGTACTTTGGATGGGATAAATGCAGAGCATGAATTCTGAGTATGGGTCACCATACTTGGCTGTATGTCACATCACTTTCACTTAACAACATGCAAGTAACTTGTTAATCATGCTAGTAACAGCCTAGCAACCACCCTGAGAACCCTAGCAACCAATCTGAGTACCCTAGCAACTGCATAGCAACACTTTAGCAACCAACCCAGGTACCCTAGCAACCACCCCAGGTAGCCTAGAAACCACCTAGCAACACCTTAGCAAGCACCCTGGGTACCAAAGCAACACCTTAGCAACCAACCTGGGTACCAGTAGCACCACATTAGCAACCAGCCTTGGTACCATAGCAACCACATAGCAACACCCTAGCAACCAGCCCAGGTAGCCTAGCAACAACTCTGGGTGCCGTAACAACTGCATAGCAACACAATAGCAACCACTTTGGGTACCCTAGCAA
This sequence comes from Carassius auratus, assembly GCF_003368295.1. NCBI lineage: Eukaryota > Metazoa > Chordata > Actinopteri > Cypriniformes > Cyprinidae > Carassius > Carassius auratus. Next base: position 14,309,227 of record NC_039243.1, read on the forward strand.
CAACTAAACAACCAACCCAGGTCGCCTAGCAACACCTTAGCACCTATCCCAGCGAGCACCCCAGCTACCCTAGTAACCACATAGAAACACTCAATCAACCACCAAGAATACCCTAGCAAATGCATAACAACCTCTTAGCAACCACCTTAAATACCCTAGAAACCACATAGCAGCACCCTAGCAACCAACCTGGACACCCAAGCAACTGCAGATTAACAGCCTAGCACCCACCCCAAGTACCCTAGCAACCACGTAGCAATACTTAAGCAACTACCCCAGGTACCCTAGAAACAGCAATGACCTTGAGTACCCTAGCAACTACCCTAGAAGCCACCCCAGGTACTCCATTGATCTGTTTTTCTATGTCTGTTCTTCTGATAGCCTGCATTGCCTTCAAAACATTCGGACTTGAATCTTTAAAACTATTTTAAGCATTTCAAACCACATCAAACTGAAAACTTCAAGCTTTTAACATTTTTATCAACTTTCTGGCTAGGCTTTTCCAAACAAACTTGAAGTTTGTCTACAAACTTAACTCTCTAGCTCTATTTTGAGGTAATTCACATCAAGCACCTTGCTTTTTAGTTTAACAACATTTAATTATTATCCAAAAACCATCATAATTGATTTGATCAATAAAGCAGATGTCATAACATGAGCATTAGTAGATAATCTGTCCTGGCGCAGTGACAGTGGAGCAGACGCGTGTGTGTCTGTGACCGGAGTTTAACCGCTTCTGTCTCTGTGTTCCAGGGGTATAAATCCCCAGTGCTGTGCTTGCAGAAGGAAGGACGATCATACGTCCTCTTTTTCCTGAACATGTCCTGACAGGGATTTGTAAAATGCATTGTTTTCTTTTTGACATGCTCTCTACAATCATACATTAAATGTATGTCTATTTGCATTGCTTTGACAGCTCTCTGTAGATCCTAACTTGTCGCAAACCACAACTGATTGAGTACAGTACAATGCCTGCATGCTACTGGTCAAACTACTTCTCAATATGAAAACAATAGAAAACAAACAGCATCATCTAGTGGTCAGTCAACAGTACTGGCTTCAAAAGGATGAGAAAAATATTTATAAGTATTGGCAGCTTAAGCAGATCAGTCACAGCTGGAACCAAGCAGTGTTTATAGTAAAATGAAACATCTCACAAGGAAATTCATGTCAAAACATGTGATAACATCAAACAAGTGCACTCAAGCACTATACACAGTGGACTTATGAAAGACAGACATGTAAATATATGAATTCATTAGAATTTAAAACAATAAGATCAACAAGGGTCAAACTATCTGCTATATCTTTTAATACAGTAGATACAGGTGCATATGGCATGAGCTGGTTAGGTTTTCTTCTTACGGTCTGTTCCTCCAGAGGGTGCTCATACTGTACCTAGTATAGCCTCACAAACCTAAACCTGACGGGTCTAGACAAGTATCTGTCTGCCTTCATCACCTTAAGCTTTCTCTAATATTGTAGGAAATGGAGATGTCAAACATAATTTTAACTTTTGCCTTTTATTACAGATAGATGACAGGAAAGAGTGGGAAGGAGAAGGAGTGTGTGGAATTAGGAAATTAGACGCTGTTTGGACTTTTTTTTATATTTTTGTTCCTCATAGGAGCACGAAGGTCTCGAGGTTTCAGACTGCTTTGTCACAGCTTTGGTTTTATTTGCTCCAAAATAAACTAGGACACATACACGAGAAAGTGTTTTGGCAGACAAAAAGAATACTACGTCATTCTTCTAACTCATGATATTTAAGATCTTTCTCACTAACATACATACAGCCTGCAATAAATAGGGAACGTGTAAAAGCTAAATTATCAGGTTCAGTTATGTGCACTTCTGAAAAGCATATTGTTTTTTTTCTAATGTTAGTAATGCTAGAATATTTGTCAATGTTGCAAAAATGAGCTTTGCCACCTCTTGAACTAAATTTAGGCCAATCGTTCTTGGTAATTACAAATCATTTGTAACATCATCTTGCTTACTAAATTAGGCTGCTGTTGTGACTGTTAGGTTCACTTATTTAGAATCTTATTTAAGGTCTTTAAAAATGTCTATACATTTTAATCATTATTAATCATAGGGGTCAATTTCCATTGATCTATGATTTGTTAGGATAGGACAATATTTGGCCCTCACCCTCAAAATTGTCCAAATTAAGTTTTTATCAATGCATATAACTAATCAAAAGTTTTGTTTTTATATATTTATGGTAATTTATGGAAATTATTATTATTATTATTATTATTATTATTATTATTTATGGAAAATTACAAATATCTTCATGGAACATGATCTTAATATACTAATGATTTTTGCCATTAAAAAGAATGATTTATCATTTTGACCCATACAATGTATTTTTTAGCTATTGATATACCCCAGCGAATTAATACTGGTTTTGTGGTCCAGGGTCAGATATTGTCTTGTTTTCTAGTAAAAATGTCAAGTTCACTTGAGAAGCAAAATTACATATTATAATAAAAGAGTTGATTCCAAGGAATGTAAGTTGAATTGACTTTTTAACATGGGCATACATCTAATAAAACTGGTCTTAACATAATTCATTATTTTGATAAGTACATTTTATCTTGTTTATATATTGTAAATGTAAAATAATAGTAAAGAAGATGGCCTTGCCACCTCCTGAAATAACAATCAGGCACCTAGCCATGTCTTTTCCTTGTCCTTTCATTTACAAACATCATCTTGCTCAGTGCTATTAAATTATTGCTGTGACTGATTACACGCACACCGTCTCACAGCCTATGTCAAAAAAAGTGCAAATATGTCGAAATTACTCTATAAACATAAACCAAAAAACAAACAACAAACTGTAAACAACAAACTGCGGAAGATACACAAACACTTTGCCTCTAAACAACCTCAGAACAGAGCAGAGATGAACTGGTGTGTGAGATAGAAGTGACCTATTTCCAGAAAATGGTTGCCTGTGAACTTGATATGAATCATCCACTCAAGACAGGATTATGTATCCTGCCAAATGATGCAATTTATCAACATGGAGTGTTTGATGTTTATCATCTTTTGGGGGTTGAACCAAATTGCCTTTCTTTTTAAATTTTTACAGAATTTTTCTCAATGAAAAAAAAATTATATATAAATATTTTTTTTTTTTTTTTTATTAAATGTGTTTTTCATATAGTGTCCATGTGAATCACGCACCCAACATTATTTTATAGTTTTCTGCAACTGCTGCTAATATGTTTGGAGAAACAAAATCAAGTGTGTTATAATTTGTTTGTGCTGTGCGTTTCAATGAGATGTGTTTGTTTGCACAGATAAGTGTCACATTCCAGCACTGTGCCGATCACACCTACCTGTCTTCAGGACAGCGCTGGAGTCACTGCAGGCTTTGAAAGTTGATTTGGATTGTGCCTTGATGAAATAACACTGCAGAACGTCTGAGATCACCTTAAAAGGAAAGTAGGTTACAACAGAACATGGTATCCAGCAACATTCTTCAAATGTATTTTGAGAAACTATAAACTGTGAATTATTGGGAGCAGAGGAAGTTCTGGATTGCTGCAAGCTATTTCATAACAACGGTCTGTGAGGATTAAGGATAGTAATGAGAGAGAAAACATTTCCAGGAAGTGAAGAATAAACTCATCCTCCACCAGTCCCACCTCAAAGAGAACTAAGAAAAAAAGAGATTTCTTTTTAAATGGCTTACCATGCTTAACAAGCACTTTGCTTGGTTTTAATGCTGAAAACGTAGCAGATATTTTCTCACATGCTGGAAATGTTAAACATACTGTATGTCTTAGCCCTTCAGACAGGACGTGTGTGGCGAGTGGGGCGGGGCCGAGAGGCGTGGGAACGAGGAGTGAGGCCAGGTGTAGTGATTGGAGATGAGCTACACCTGAGCCCCACCGCTAGTATCGAGTCCCACGTAGGAGATGGAAGGATATAAAACTGGAGTGACTATAGTGAAGGACGAGAGAGGACCAGGCCTGGGACATTATTTTATGTGTTTGCTTTTATTTGTGCGCGTCAGTCGCCGTGAGGGGCTGACGCGCTGTTGTGTTTATTTTGGATATTAAAATGAGTTTTGATTGTGCGCCGGTTCCCGCCTCCTTCTTCCCGATGAATATGGAGATTTGTTTGAATCATTACAACGTGTTTTTGCACTAAAATACATGAGAGGTGAGGAGTGGAATTTACTATTCAGGTTACTATTGCTTTGCCTGTTACAAAACTGAAAATAGTTCCAAACAAAACCCCCTTTTGCAACACACTGGTGTTTTGTACCTGTATTGTTTCAGTGTTCTTGAAGAAATCGGTTGAGTAAATGATCCAATGAACCTTCAAGACCCGTTTCGTTCTTGAATGAATCAGTGTTTTTGAATGAATTAGTTGAGTGAATGATTCAAATGACTCACTCACAGAGATTTTCACTTGTCATCATATACTGGCATAAACCTTTTGAGACTGACGTTGCTCTGGAATATCAATAAATTAATAAATATAAACAATAATAAATAAAAAATACATTTAGCTCTTTTTATTTATTCCTCTACATGAATGGTACAGGACTGAATTAATGTCACAAAGTCTGGATTTCCTCTGCATGTTGCTGCTCCAGAATACAATGTGGGATACAAATAGTAAGTAAACTGATTGTGATGTGATCTTAAATGTTTATTTGATTGCAGTCATAAAAGTCCTTGTAAATTTTAAAACAGTGTCAGACACTTTAAATCAGCTTTGAAAAACAATTCCAGAGTCATTTATCAAAATACATATTCATTGTACAAATATTTTGCCTGCGTTCAAACTAATAAACAATATCAGCAATTGGCTTTTCAAAATAAATGTATCATATAAATATCAAATATTATATATTTGATGTGCAAAAAAATTCAGTAGCGTATGTATAAAGTGTATCAACAAATTGCCTATTTTTCATATTTCTAAATTATTGCTGATATCTAAGGTCAGTCCAAGTCAGTCTTGAAAGAAAGGCACTGTAATACTGAGGTGTTGTACTGTAAAATAGCATTACAAATTTTTAATTTTTAAAAAAGTACGACACTGGTCAGAAGGAGTTCAGTACATAATAGTTTTTTTTCTTCCTAATTTTTCTTTTGAAACCCAGATGCAAAGACCTGTTAATTGTGCTCCTCTATCTTCACATTTCCATCCATCTGAAGAAACTCAAGCACACTTCTACCAGTCGCATGTTTGTCCTTCATATCACACATCCGGGTTCCCATCTCTGGCATTGTCACTGCATGAGGACATGAGGCTCAATGTTAAATAGTAGATCATCATTACCACGCCGAACTTCCAGAAGGAGGGGCATGTCTTCCTGAAGCGCCTCCTGTAATTCTCCAGTGTTGACCAAAGGATGGCCGTTTAGCTTCACTATGACATCACCTGTTTCGAGCCCACCTCTGTGAAAATGAACCAATCAATGAAAGGAGAATAACATGTGATTTGTTTTGGATTAATCATTTCAGAATGTTTTCGAACATACTGTATGGAACAGCACGATTAAAAATGTATGCTTAAAAGTCATTTAGAATAGAGTCTTATATGTAATCTTATATATCTTATATTTTTTGGCTGAGACATACTTCTGAGCTGGGGAGTCTGGGACAACTTCATGGACAAGAATTCCACTGCCGATATCTGGAAAGTCTGAATTATACCATTTTAACCCCTGGACTACGCTGCGGAAAAGAAGAGAAACAAAAAACCTGAGATCTGAGGAAAAGAAAGCAGACACAGTTGACTACTTTTGATTGAACCTTGATACTTAAGCTATGAAATCAGTCTGTGTTAGCTTTATTTTGTAAATACGACACTATTAAATGAGCAGAAAGCATTGCTGTTGATTGACAACATACTTCTCTGTTAAAGTGACCATTTTGATTCCAATAAACCTTTTCTTGGGGACTTTTAGATCTGGAAGAAAAATTATTATTTTTTAGATATTTGTACAATTTCATGGTGCATTCAAGTTATATCAGAAAGATTGTATTTACAACGCACATAAATGCTATATACTGTATATATTGTGTATATACTGTATATATATATGTGTGTGTGTGTGTGTGTGTGTGTGTGTGTGATATTACTGTACAATTACAATAAGATAACGATTCAGTTTTACAGAACCATACAGTTAAAACATTTTGCACTATTTTCAATAGTTTTTTTTTTTTTTTTTTTTTTTTTGTTCATGCTCCAGCCAAAGTGATTTTAATGCATCTGATTTTGTTATTATGACTTCATTGAATACAAACTTCCCAGGAAGACTTGAACACACCATTAGATAACTTTAGTCCTCTAGACGGAGTGTTATTCACAGACAATAGCTTAGCATGAACACTTGAATTGAGCAAATAACTTGTCTTTTTTTATTCGTTAAACACTGAAGCAGAGAGTTATATTGACTTGCAGTTAGCTAACAGCAGGTGACTGGGACATATTCATGCAAAGCAGTTTCACATTATGTTTGATAAACATTTAACAAACGTTTAACAGCCTTCTGGCAAAAACACATCCTCTTTACTTCCTCTCATGGTCATTTAATGCCATAACAGACCAGTGAAATGTTGATTCTGTTGTAGCTTGCCGTTTTTATTTCATCAGGCAGGCAAGATGACTAGCCGCTAGCTAGCAAAGTGAAATTTGCTAGCAATCACCTCACCTGGGGCAGTCTTCATAGCTTGAGACTGTGTGAAGTTTGTCCTGACTACCCTTTGTTTGACTGAAATCAAAGTAAAGGACATCAAGGATGTAATAGATGGGGCTGTTTCACACATTTGTGTTTTGTAGCCAAGTATTTTTAACTGGCAGGCCATCATTTAAGAGGTGGCACTCACAAATGAAATGAACATCCATTGACAGTTTAGATTTCTGCATGCTAACATTTGTGTTGATGCATTAAATCTTTTGTGATTAGTGCATTCATTCTGTGCTTGATGCTTACCTTTCTGCTCTTTATCATTAGATTCATCAAGGAATTTACTGATTCGGTCTGACGGAATTGCAAAAGAGATCCCTGCTGTGACTTTTAGTGTGTTTATTCCGATCACCTCACCATCCTAGCATGACAGAAATATTATGTAAAAAGCTAGTACTATAAAATGTATGTCACCAATGTCTAACTAGATGTAAATATTCATTATTACTCACCAGATTAACAAGTGGACCTCCTGAGTTTCCATACTTCCCATTGTTGAAGAATAAAAAGGGGAAGAGAGAATCAAATTCAGCCTAAACTGTTTTTTTTTTTTTTAACAACTAGTGTAGCCTGCAAACAGCATTCTCTTGTGTCTTACATTGATGATAGCGTCAGTCTGGATGTAATCCATGTCAGAGTCATGGATGCCGAGCTCTTTTCCATCTCTCAGTGTTGTGCTGACGATGCCTGTTGTGACTGTGTTCTGAAGCGCAAATGGACTGCCAATGGCAACCACAAACTCACCGGGCCTCAGGTCAGCAGACTGACCCAGTGACAACACTGGCAACTTTTTCTGCAAGTGAAATAACACAAACAATTCATGCAAATAAAATCAACTGAAATATGATGCAGTCAACCTGTTCACCACTGACGGATCTTTTTTCCTCATCAACGCTCCCTACAGGATGCAGGTTATGCATTTGGTCAAAAGAATCATTAAAAAACACTGAACAAAACAAGTAACTTGCTATATTTGGAATAACTCTTATATATTATAAGTCATATCTTTAAGATTTTTATATGGCATAAATTGTAAGAGTAGTATGGTAAAGTGCTTTTCCCAATTAAGCCACTGTTTTTATGAGGGAGTCATTCAATTAATAGTTGAATTACTACCATAAATAGTACAATACTCAATGTTTTTACATCAACAGCAAGATCTTTTAAAAAATAGGACATTGAAACAGTGTCAAATTATCAGCCTTGATTTGATTTGCAAAATTTAACAGTGATTCGATGACGTTGATTCACTTCAACAACTGGGAAGGGGATATGAACTCCTGCTCATGGATTTTTAATTTATAGGTTTTGCTTGGCTCTTGTTCCTGTTTCCACTTGTCATTAGACTTATTGTTTTCCAGTTGTGTCTAGTTAATCTTGTTTAACCCAGTCGAAGTATATTAACTCTTGGCTGCATCATGAAAAAGCACTCATGAGTAGGTATGTATTTTGCATAAGTAATTATTGCTAAAAACGTATGCTGCACTATATAGTATGAATATGTGTAATGTAAACTGGATGTACTACATTTGCCATGTTGTCATTGTTTCATGGTCTACCAGCATCAGTTGTGTCAATTCTCTGCCATTCCCAAATTCTCTCCTGTGTTCGGCTTCTTTTTGCATACTCTATTATGAGTACTGTGAATTCAGACATACTTCCTTTGACACATACTGTTTTTCACCTGCGTATAGTACGGACATTTGAATGCAGCCCTTGTTTTTTAGATTCCTGGTTTTCTTGTGTTTTTGTTTCATTTTAATAAATTGCTTGCATTGGATCCTATGCCTGTCTGCCACTGGGTTCAGCAATTTGACAAGCACTACCTGAACAAACTGGACTGATTTCAGTACTTGCAAAAACACATGGGCAGTCTGTCCAAAAGATCAAATTTGAAAAACAACTCAGAATTGGGTGCAGTGTGGAAAAAGTCTAAGGCTGCAGAGCAAAATATGGGGAAATGACATGAGCTGCTATAAACAGAAACACAATATCTGCAAGCAATCCAGACTCTCTGACGTGGGAACATTCCTCAGGTTTATGTTCTGAAAGCGGTCCCTACTCTAAATATTTTTTTCTTTGATACTCTAAATCAAAAATGGGCTACGGAAATGATCAGATCCGTATGAATCAGAAAACAAAACAGCTCTTACAACACAGCACCTTTTAAATTCCCATACACAAATGTAGGTCAACATGTGCAGCAGGCTACCATTAACAAGTCCAAGTGTGTCTACACGAGGCGGACTGTGTGATATAAACCATCTGCCTCTAGATGATAAACATGGGAGTTAAGAGTCAAAGGTGTAGCCAGTTTTGGATGATGTGTGCTGAGGTTTTATACTCTGTAAGTGTTTGAAAGATAAAGTCTGGACTATTGACTAATAGGCTTTGTGCCAGAAACCACTGTAAAGGGAAAATAGGGTAACAGCAAGAGAGGTTGAGAATGTACATTTTCAGCCTCAAGGCCTTATTCCACATTCACAGTACGATAAAAAAAAAGAGACCAGGGAAACCATTTAAATTGTCTTGTTATTTTTAACAGTCTTAAAAAGACTAAGTCATTTATGTTTGTGAAATGATTCTCACCTTCGGGTTAATTTTGATAGTTGCGATGTCAGATTTCTTGTCGATGTCTCTGATGGAGGCCTCGTATGTCTGGCCATCGTGTAGCTGCACTCGTAGATTTTGACGGCCGGTAACTGGTGCACTGCTAGCAACCACATGAGCATTGGTCACAATCAGACCGGACCGTGTCATTATGAATCCAGAACCGCTTGACAAAGGTACATGACGACCAAAGAGTGGATGGCTGGGAAAAAAACATTGAAAACAGTGGTTTTTGCATGACTAGGTGAACACTTCTTTTCTAGTAGTGCTTGGGAAAAAAATTATGCCAAAGCAACTGTTGGCCATCAGTGAGGTGAAATGAGTAGATTGCTACATTAAAACACATTTTCTTGCAAGTCTTCAATCAGGTGCCAAAATAACACATATATTTGGCCCTAAAATAGTTATCACCAATATAAACATTATCAGGAAGACCAGAATTGTATTTACTTCAGGAAGAGCTCGACATGTACCACAGCCGGGGCAATCTTCTCCACCACATCAGCGATAAAGTTAAACTTGTATCTTGGGCTGTTCAGATGTGCAGGACCTATAGTAGCAGGAAGAACCATTCACGTCAATGATAGGACATGATATGCCAGATACCGGCATGTATTAGCAGTACTTTACTGTTTTTGGTAAAAAGCCTATACATGTGTAAAAACAGTTATTTTAAGTTAGTTTTTCCCAATATTACTGGTCAAATAAATGCAGTCTTAATGGAACTTTTGACCAGTAGTGTAACTATTAGAGGCTTCCACAGTACTGCTCAGAAATAATTATTCTATTAGGTTCATGTTGCTCCCATAGAGCATATAACAAATAACAGATAAGAAATCCATTGTAATAATTTTGATCTCTGCTCATCTGTGGCTAGGTGTGTCACATTTATTACTTCCCTCACATTCTGTGGGCTGGATGCAGATGGCATTCTGCCCAGATTGTTTCTTCTTTCCCAAAAGCTTTGGGAAGAATCTATAAACAGCGTTGCATATTTTGTTTTGCACTTCAATACAAAAGGAATAAAAGCTGCATTTAGATGATGTCTATGTTCTCTGACTCGGAGTTAAACTACAGCTGGCACTGGAATAGTACGAGGAACTAAGAGCCCACATCTCACTAAACATCCAAAGTCACACTGATGTTTCTGCACTGTGCATATCTTAGCACTAAGTAATTGTCTCTAGGTGAAAGAAAAAAGTTGTTGTTATGTATAGAAAGTTCAGAGTAGAATGATAAAAAGGAATTGGAGACAGTGTGAAATTCCAAGAAGTCTCAATCAGACAAAATCAGACATCACACAGGAAGTCCAAACTAGTGGATACATAACAACTGTCCTACAGCTGACTGACTCATGCTTCATTCAGATTGGCTTCTACTTTTAATTATTAGTCCAGATCCACCTAGCAGTACTACATAGTACCTATAATGAAATGTAATATACAGCATAGGTAGCACTTTATTTTACAGTCCTGTTCCTCATGTAAATACTATGTACTTATTAATGTTATTACAATAACTAGGTAATAAATGTACTAACCTACCCCTCATGACCCTACCCCATTTAGTTACCTTATATTACCAGTACTTTCTTAAGTACACTTAAGTAGGCTACATGTGTAAGTGCATGCACTGTAAAATAAAGTTCCATTTATGTTACCTATAAAGTGTATAATATATGGTGTATGATACTGAATTTTTTTACATAGGTCTACATACATTCTCTGAACAGATGAAGACACGTTTATAAGATATATAAAATCCCCATAGTAAAATGTGTGTGCAGGCTATGTATGTCAATAATGTAGCCTACATGATGATTTGATTAGCAACCATATGTCAACAACAAACATTTAGTTTATACATTGTGAAAATATTAAAATAACACATGCAAAAAAAAAAAAGTTAATGTTTTTATAATCAATGTTTTAAATACATGTCAAACTTAGCCTATATAATAACTCGTATAGATATAGCCTACACATAACATACATATCTAGAAATGTATTACGCACATAAAAAGGTAGTTGAAGTGATCAGTGACTGACCTGAGCTCAATGGTGCACATGGACCCTTATGCGTTTGGGATATTATGGGGAGCCCTCGCTGTTGCGCTTTACGCGCGGCTGCCCTCATCTTGCACACATTTCCGTAGGTCTTTCCGTCGCTGCCACACACTCTATGAGTTGTCTTACACTGGCAAACACCTTTGGAAAATCGCTTACCGGGTGGAAATGTACATTCTAGCCCGTCGCCACACGGAGCATCGTCCTTCCGACCGCACGGCGCGCCCTCGCCCAGGCTGCACACCAGACAGCAGTTGCAGTAGTCGGGCACGTACCCGCTCGGGCAGCTCGGACTCGGACATTTACTCACATCACACTTAGATGGACATTTCGTCTTCGGCTCGGCCACGGCGAGGTCGTGCGCAAAGAGCACAGCGGCTGCAAACAGGATTGCCTGCATGTTTCCGAGTTGAGAGAAACAGTTCATGTGCCAAGTTTGAGATGTTTCCATTGAGAGCACCACACGCTGATGTAAGCTAATGATGTGTGTGCGTTTGATGTGAAAATTCCTAAGGTTAAAACTTGCTCTTCTTTGTGCTCTTTATGCTGTCATGTTGAAACGGTTTTCCTGATTCTCACACTCAGACAAGCACTCGCTCCCTCCACTCCACTGCTTCTGAAGGCTAATTACACTCACACACACACACACACACACACACACACACACACACACTGCGAGGTACGAGAGAAGAGCTCTTCAATGAAGTCACTGCTCCACTGTCCAGTACAGATCAAGCACGTCAGATCAGAACATTCTAGACTATAACACTCATTATTATAGGGGTTAATGTCATTTGTGTAGACAAATAAAACCACAAAAAATATTTTATCTTCACGTTGTCTCTACTCTAGGTTGTGTCAGTGTAAGTTGTGTTCAGCAGTGTATTGCTTGGTGAAATGGGTTCATTGTTAGACTTCTAAAAAGGAATTAGGTCCCTGTTATTGACTTTTGTTTCTTGCCCACTGTTCTTTTCCTAAATTAACCCTGGAGCAGTGTGGAGTACTTTTTATGATGGATGGATGCACTTTATTTTGCTTCAAAATCTCGACCACCATTCACTTCAATTATAAAGCTTGGAAGAGCCAGGACATTTATATATATATATATAGTTTTTCACATTTAACACCAAACCCCAATCTCTGAGCCAAGTTCTTAATAACCTAAACCAATTTGTCAAATCACTCTTACTGCAAAACCCTAAAGTAGTTCAGGCACTTTAGACAATGTTTGCAGATCTCATGCATTGGTTTTTGCAAAACTCTTAACACATTCTTATTCACAAAAATGCAATTTGCACTGTGATAAACTTGTGATGCAAAACCCTTGACACAAGAAAGCAAATCTTAAGCATAATGGCAACAAAGTTGTCATTCAAAACTGTTTCTAAACATATGAATATACAAAATATAAGCCAGTTCAATGTGCACAAATGCCATGGGTGCATCCATCAATCTGAGAGGTGAAGAGCAAGACCAAGAACAGTCATTTCAGATGAAATCAGAGCTACTGTGATAGACCATGTTCTAGTGAACATGAACATCTAGTTCAACCTAATCTGAGTAGATTCTCTGTGGCCATCATAATTAATACACAACACACACTATTATATGTTATATATTATAAACTACTGTAGTGTAATCTATATGTTAGTATTGTTACTGATCCACTGAATCAACCATTTATAATATCAAACAAGGCAGCAAAAATCAAGGGAAAAATTGCCTACAAAGGGACACAAAAAGGAGAAAACACCCCACCCAGAGGAGAACATTAGCACTACAAAAGTGTGCTTTTGAGATGTGTTTGTGATATTTTGAATGCAGTGATTCACTTTTCAAGAGATGAGAGGCATTTTGCATTCTGTGTGTGCAACTGTTGGATTTGTGTGTAAGGTTTTGAAAATAAGAGGCAAAGTAAAAAAATAAAATAAAAAATAAAAAAACTAAATAGCTTGTTAAAAGATTGAGTACACTGCATTAATTTGCAGTGAGATGAAACAGCTCTACACAAAACACAACATAATGCACAAGATTATTCTTGCATAATAAACAAGGATGGCATTTTTTCTTTTCATTTCACCAACCTAATAGTTACAGTTTTTATTGTGATTGCTTTAACACATTTCTCAAAAGAGTCTTTTTTTTTTTTTACACAAATCCATAACGTCTCACCCAATTCCCCAAACTTCCTTTTATTCAGGTCAAAATGAAGCTCTCCACTCAAACCAACTCAATCTTGCTAAAAAACTAACTTTGCTCTCAGACATGACACACACACACACACACACACACACACACAATAAGCAAAATGAATAGCTTATTTGTGAATATATTTGTTAATTTCCAACCTTATCCACCAAACTTGGTATATGACACAGCAACATATATGGTGTAAAAACAGATGAAAAACAGTTTAAGCTGAGGAAACGAAAATTTTTCTGCCACATCTATTTTCCAATGCACTGCTTTATTGGAAGCATCAAAAAGAAGAAAGCATCTACATTTTGCTCCTCTTCATACCTCACCTTCCTTTCTGCTTCCCAGTCATTCAATAATTTGCATAGAAAGTTGTAAAAAAAAAATAAAGCAAAAAAAAAAAAATAGATTTGCCAATTGTATTATTTTACTGATTCATACAAACACGTTGCTAGCTGTCAGGAAAACCCCAAAGAAACTGGAAATTAAATCAAATCTCAGTCTTGCTATTTGTTTCATTATAAGGCATTTTTTCATACAGATAATGTTGTTTGAAGTAACCTAGACATTGTCTTCCAAACCAAGACTGACATAGGACTATAAAAATCCACCCAAATGGCAATTGCAATTTAAACTAGCATTCATAATATCACACATAGAGACATGACCAAAGTACCCACTGCTATTTACTGTGCCTCTTTTAGTGAATATACTAAAATAACTCTCATGTTCCATCCATTAGCAGATGCAGGCCCATTTCTTCTTGCTCTCTTGTGCTGTTACGACTCTTGCTGGGATATTGAAGCTCTCAGATCTGCACTGTAAGACACATTCGTTCACATTCTCCCTTCTCTGGCTCTTCAACCTCTGTGCCAATGTCACAAAGATGCGGTCCACCTGGTCCCCTTTGAGACCTTTTGCTGAAGTAAGATAAAAAGACATTCCGTGGGCTTCAGCCAAATGACGAGCCTGAGCGATTAACACAGAAGCAGTCGTGGAAGGGACCAGATCGGTCTTGTTGCAAACGAGGGCACGGGGTATATCCAGACCAAGAGAGTGCTGACGACACTCGTCCATCCACAAGGGAAGATTGCAGAAACTAGACGGGTTAGTGACATCAAAGACAAAGACAATTCCATGCACATTGCGATAGTAGTGCTGCACCATGCTTTTACGAAAACGCTCCTGACCTGCCGTGTCCCAGAGCTGTATCTGAGGTGAGACAGAAAAGGAGAGACATCATAACATGGGGTTCATGCAGGAACTGCAGGGGGTTTGTGAGTTTAAATGAAAAGCTACTAATTAAATCATGAATAAATCCCAAATTCAAATAAATCTCTTTAAAATAACAATAAAAATAAAACATTTTGTTTCCCTGCATGTCACGTAGCCATTTACCAACATCAGAGAACTGTGAGCATGCAAATGTGTTATTCATTTATGACCTTAAAGTTTGGGAAATCCCTGCATTACATGTAAATAAGAAATAATGTAAATGTGTGCATTTTAATTTGTTTGAAAGACAAAAGCCTTCCAAGGACAAAGACTTCGATTAATAATATGTAATCAATAAAAAAGTAACTGTAACCCGATTATGAGTAGCCTATTTTAAAATGTAATATAATTAAAGTACTTTAAAAAAAAAAAAAAAAATCTGATTATGGAATCCAGATTACATGTAGCCTAATTAGTCACTACTCCGCATTGTTTGAGGGTATTATAATGAAAATTAGTATACATATACATACATATATAAATACTGCAAATTAGTTGTGGCCAAATCTGATTACTTCTTTATCACAACAGGAACATAAATGCCAACAAATATTACGTAAGATGTTCACAGGAGACAGACTCATAAACAACACAGTGCTGCACTGACTTTGCAGAAGTCGAAAAATCCCAGTGTACTGCTCAAATCTAGACAACATCTTAAAGTTAACATGACACGCTTAAATCACAAACTTCATTTGTTCTCAGACAAAGGCATATGTATAGGCTACACAAACGTAAATGTAATGTGGTTATCTTTAAGGCAGTTGTTTAATATTTGTGCCTGGTACTATTTCTCTTTAAGTAAAGTCCAATTCCTCATTTTGAAAAGATATCTCTAACATGGTGAAATCCCACTTTTTGCTCTTGTTCCTCTACAAGAAATACATCCAACGTTACAACTTAAAAATTAAAGCAGTAGACATTTAAATCGGCTATTACTGACATCAGAGTCGGAAAATCCAAATTATTCTTTCAGTTTACGAGTCAACAATTCAAGAAGTACCGTTAACTAGCAATGTCTCTTTGAAACGACTTCAATTAATTAATTTACACGATGTGTAAACCACTAGTAAGAGAATTTGTGTATTTAGGATTCACTTTGTGGGTTAAAAAGTCATTTAACCGTTACAAATAAAAGGTTCTGATAATGATTACGGCTTGATTAAAAACAGAAAATAACACTTCATTAACAGGTAACTCCTCTCCAGCCAAGTGATGCAAGTATAGGTCTCTGCAGGAAAGTAATGGGAGTTACAAGATCAAGGTGTTTTTACACCATGATACCTGATTGGTTGATGTAGTAGTGACGTTAGGTTTAGGGGTGGGGTTGAGTAAGGGGGATCATTTAGATTGCATGATTCAGAAACACCCAGCAGTTTTAAACCACCCACATGGTGATAAACGCCCACTTTTGCTCTGCAGAGACCTAAGTCTCAAGTGATGTTGAACTTTTACAGCATGACGTAAAAAACAAAAACAGCTGAATCGTCTTTTTCCTTTTAAACGCCTTTCGAACGAACCGATTCTAATCTCGTTTTTCCAACTATTTTAGTTAATTGCCTGAATTAGCTTTATGCAAAAGTTTTACACAAAACTTTGTAATAAGCTCACAATATAAACGTGTTTCATAATAAACCAAAATACTGTAAAACGTAGAAGTCTTACTTTGATTTTCTCGCCTTCGAACTCGAGAATTTTCTCACGAAAATCCACCCCGATCGTAGCCTCTGTTCGGCTGGGAAACTGTCCGGTACAGAAGCGGTGAGTCAGACAGGTCTTACCGACACCGGCATCTCCAATCACAATGATCTTACAGGTACGACGGCAGCGCACCGGGTTACCGGTCGATGAACCGGAGCTCTCTATGGACGAATCCATCTACCGTTCCAGTGGCGAATCAAACATGTGAAATGGATGTTAAAACGAGGCTGAAAGCTCGAGCACTCCTCACATGCCCATGACTGGCGGTAAAATCAGAAGAACTTCCCCTTTAAATACGAAACTTTGAATTCGTTTTCAAAGCCCACCTTTCACAAGACGTCAAAGCAGGTAACTGAAGAAAATGTTAACTTTTCTCTCTCTTTTTACAATATAATAATAATAAAAAAAATATTCATTTCATTCATGAATTTATATATGCAATTATGCATACAATACAAGGGGGTAAGAACAGTTTTTAAAAGGGAAGTCTGACATCAAGCTTGGACAGAAACAAAAACAGCCCACGGTTATTTCATATCCCTCTCAGTAGCTAGAACTAGTTTTCTAGTAAGATTAAAAAAAAAAAAAAAAAAAAGGACATAAAAATAGAAGCTAATTATACTTATCTATGTTATCTACTATGCTTTGAAGACTCAATGTCAATGTGAAGGAACAGTGATGTGCATGGACTGGTGCCAAATGTGTGCTCTCACTGATTTTTTTATTACAAAAAATCTATCATACAACAAACTCTTCTTTGAACACTGTAACCCATCTGGATCAAACAGAGTAATAGAATGAAGTTAAGATGAAGGAGAAAGGGGGGAAAGGTTTCTTCTGTCAATTCCACAGACTGGATCACAGTTTACAGCTGTTTGTTGGATACAGCCTCTTCCTTCTTCAAGATATGCAATATTAGGAACCTCTACACATGCCGCTTCCCCGTTATGACATCACTTCCTGTCCATGTCCAGTCTTCCCCCAAAAGTACGTCCAATGATTCAGCTGCCTTTACACACCAACTCAAACCAGATCTTTTGCACAAGCCACATAACATTTTTAAGCTTTTATTTTTCATATAAATTACTCAATAAAACAGGGGGAAGATGGGTTCGAGTGCGCTTCTCTTGCTTGGTTTGTTGCCTATGGGATTTGCTCTCGCCATTGCACAAAGTTTGCATTCAGACATACTGTATTTCAAAATGGGATGCATGTTTGACTAGTTTTCAGTTAGAGAGTAGTCATCAGCAAAGTTAAAAAAGTAAAATGGGCATTTTATTCTCTCCTCCCACCCCAACGCCCGCCCCTTCTTCCTCCACTCCAAAACACAGTCATTGTCTGTCAGTCCTAACTGCAATTTCTGGGGGCGTAGGAAGTTCCTCACAGAATCGCATTAGTCAACTGCAACCATCTCAGGTGTTTGACAGTGGCGGTGCCACATTGCCTCCAGTTCCATCTCCTCCCTCAGTCCTTTACCCTCTTCAGATCTTCACATATCATTGGCCAGCTCCTCAGTTTCTGTGGAGACATCTCCATTGACCGCAATCTTCATGTTTTCCTCATAGCCTGGGGGCATGAAGGCCATCGTATAGGGGTAGATCTTTTGACACTCTGCTCGGTATAACTCTGCGGTTTCCTTAGCCTCTCCAAGGCTGCCATCACGCAGGCTTTCCAAAACATCTGTACAAATCTGCAAAAATTAAATAGTAATATAATATATGTAATATACTAGGGTTTCCCAATTAGGGGTTTGTGAAGGAACTGCCGGGGGTTCTTGAGTTGATGTTAATAATACATTAAACAATGTACAACTGAAATGGAATGATGCTGCACAACTAAATGAAATTAAAATAAAATCATAGACATCGTCTTTGTCAGGTGGAAACCTCACATGTCATTAACCAGCTAGTAAAATCATCTTAAGGTCATGTAGCCCATTATATACCTGAATATTTCTGTTGTTCAGTGATTCATCAAGTGCTACAGCCAGTTCCACGGCTTTCTTTTGTGTTGAAGGGTCTAAGTAGAACATCATTTTGGCAGCTGTAAAGGAAGAAAACAGGTGGAATTGAAAACTGAACACGAAAAAGTAGCCGTTAAAAAAAAGCTGTGTGCATATAAAGTGTTGCGTATGCGCACCTGCTACTCGATGAGGGATGGAATTGAAGTGCTTGGTGAGGAAGGCCTGGTTGAAGCTCTTAGCATTACTTTCCCCAAACAGCCTGGAGATTTCCTGCTTGAGAACCATGCTGACCGATTCTGCAAGGTCTTTACTTTCGGACACTGTTAGCCAATCAACATGAACACATTACCAACCAACTTTGCAATTCAACCAATGCATGGAGGTGAACATGGTGTCAACAGCAACAAATTAAGACATAACAGTGACGAACTGACCAAATGTAAAGAAAATACAACCAAACCAATAGCAAGAGGCACCCTGGGTTCACTCACTCACCTCCTTTAAAGAAGCGCACTAGACACTGGTGAAGCCAAGGGTGGTCCGGGTCTATTGCATAGGCCCTCTTCACTGACTGCAGCATTAACAGGTACTTTTCTGTGAGGAAATTGAGGAACACTGAAATCATGCAGCTATACAAGTTGAGATGTGGCCACAGATCATTTGTTTCATATTCTGACTAAGAGAAATGGATCATTTAAAAAAAAGGAACTATTATTAGTCTGTACAAATGGAGATGAGAATGGAGTTCAGAGATAAAGCATATACCATATACCTTTCCTAAAGTAGATCTCAAAGGCCAGAAGGTGTGTGTCTATCTTATTCTTCACCAGGTTTTTCAAGGGTGTCAGAAACTTTACAGCTTCATCTAATGGGTTCTCCACCTTAAAAATGAAAGCGAAACAAAACATTTTTTTGTCCAAGCACAAAGAACAGGCTTCGGATTTCTTCCAATTTCCCCTTGGTATTTGCTACTAAAGAGATACATACCCTGGCCAGTTTCTCTGGTACAAGTTCCTCTTTAGGTCCACCGATCTCTTCGTCATCATCCTCTTTTTTCTTTTTCTGGTTCTTTAACTGTTTCTCTTTCTCTGCGTTCTTTTTTTCCTCCTCCAGCTGTGCTTTCTTCTGTGCTCTCCGTTGCTTGTTCCTTAACTTCTTCAGTTCTTTGTCAGTCAGGTTCCCTGTTTGGATAATCCAAGCAATATTAAGCACACTTCTTTTTAAAGAAAACACGGTAAACACGTACAAGTTTGCTTTCGTTTCTAGCATGGAATAATAAAGGTAACTGCAACTTTTTTCCCCCTCACAATCCTACAAGTGACTTTTTCACAAAAGAACTGTAGCAGAATCTGGCTTCCATATATTTATGGCATATTACCGGTATCAGCCTGTAGTTCCTTGCTGTCATCCGTAAGCGGGTTGTCATGCAGGTTGAGGTAGATTTGGATTGCGGTCTGTGAGGCTCTGAAGTAGAATGGGTGCATACGTAACACATCTTCCAGTTTAAGCAGGTCCACATAGGAACGCAGCGTCATCTTCCTCATACAATACGTATGGAAGTCAAACTGGTCATCTGTTATCTCTACAAAGTGCTGTAATGAACGAATGTGAGAGCGAATTAACCAGATGAAGAGGTACAATCAGCACACAAATACCATGATATAATGACAAAGCAAAAAGGACTCACCCTTTCAATCTCATGGCATTTTTTGAGCGCTTCTCCATATTTCTTCATGGATTTATAAGCCAGAGCACATTCAGTCTGGAACCACATGCACTGCATCTCATTCAGGTTCTCTACCGCGGACGCTCCCTCCTGAGAGAGAGAGAGAAACAGAGCTGTTACACATAAAACACCTGTGAGTAGAATATATACACAAATATAAATCACACATTTCCCTTACCCTTGTGAACTTGGCGCACATTTCCTCAGCCTCCTTGATCAGACCTGCTTTAAGCAGGTACTTGGCGCATTTAGAGTTAATAAAACGATCTGCTGTGTCCAGGGCCTGAGCCTCGTCCATCCAACGAGCTGCCTCCCGGATGTTCCCAGCATGCTTGGTAAAGAAAAATACAAATGGTATATGACAAATCAAATCACTGAACCCACCTAATTATTCTACATTTCTTTTAATTTGTCACACTGTTTGGTGAGACACAGTTGTTGCAATCGTCGCTTCAATTAGCATACTGCAATTTGAATTAAAAGAATTACCCAAATGCTAATTGTATGGAATGTGTTTTGGACATCACCTTGTATATCTTGGCTTTAATGAGGAAGAGCTCTATCAGAGTGGGTGTGCTCTCAATGGCAGCATTGATGTATTCGAGAGCCATGGTGTGCTGGAAGATCTGATCATAGTGCTGAGCCAGGAAATACTGCACCCAGAGTAATGTAGTGGGTGGCTCTTCCTTGCCATCATCTACATGTAGACATCAAAAGAACCAATAAAGGTACCACTAATGCACTAACACATCAGGTGGCTCACCAAAGTGTCACGTTTTTCATTATTAAAATGTCTCAAAAATTGCAAAAAAGTTATATATATATATATATATATATATATAAACCAGGGCTCTGCAATAAGGACTGCCCGGTGGCCTGGGGTCAGTGTGAAAGGCTTGGGACAGTTCACATATTTGTAATTGGCCCGATCGGGTCACTACTGGACTGTCACGAAAGTTTATCATTTGCACGTGTTTTTAAGACTTCCTAAAAGACCACTACATTCAGTACTTGTGCACTGTGTTCTTGTGCTTGAAAGGACAAATATAAGAAAGTATGTCAAAATATCCATCTTGGCGAGTACCTTTGTATCTTTAACAAGGATTAATCTAGATTTCATTTATACAGTGGAGTACAGATGCACTGCACTGCAATCATATTAAAAATGTAATTTGTGTGTAAATATTACTCTGTGTGTAAACGGACGTTAACAGAGGCCAGAGACATGGACGCAAATATTAGAAAACACTGTAGCAGACAGAGCAAGATCACTGATCACAATGTCAAAATATTGGAAAAAAAAAAATCCTAAATGTTGAATTGGGGTCTATATTAATGTATCTCTGTGGGGAACTGACTGTCTTCAGAAAAGTTTACATGGCGTTTTATGGATTCAAGGTAATAAGTACAGCGGTAACCAAAGAAATGCTGTTCCATAAGCTCCACCTACTGTCAGAGGGCAAATTTGCATGCTTATTCAGCCCATCTGCTGTTTTTCAGAAAGCTTCATATCATTTGTATCTTTGTTTTATACATTCATTTGTGCTACTGCTTGTAATTTGTTCTTATTTACTGAGTGCTGAATTGTCTTTAAAAATGTCTGAACTTTATATTTATTAATTAGGCCAGTAGTTTTTGCTGTGGTATCAAAATTGGAATCAAGAATTATACAATTTAATTGGTATCTACAAGTTTGGTTTCATATACACTTATTTATTAGAATAGAAAATAACAGGTCGAAAATTAAAATAATTTCTTTTTTCTTTTTTGCAGGGCAAACACACACACACACACACACACACACACACTAGAATAATTTACTTGACCAATTCATAAAGACAGAAAAAAACGTGACATTGAAAAGTGACATTTAAACTGTGAAGTCCAGTATGAAATTATCAGTGACTTGATAACACAAATTTTTTGTTCTGAAAACTAGAGTACTGATTAAGATTTTTTTATTAAAAACAAATAATAATAATTTGACATTGCCCTAATATTTCAAACCATAAAAAAATAAATAAATGGAATAAAGAAAATATATCAACATACCATCTGGGCTGAACATTCGACAGCTCCGTAAGGACGTTTCAAAACCAACAACTAATTCTTCAATTATTGACACCTGCAATTGAAACAAAATGTCAAAACACATCTGGACATAAATCCCAGTTAGTATGTTTTCTGTATGCGTTGATTATGTCCTCACCTTCTCTTTGTCCTGATAGAGAGATCGGAGTGTGGTGAAGACGGGAGGACAGCCCTTACTGAAGTTCATTCTTAAATACCTATCTAGACACTCCCGAAACCCATCTCCTGAACAACACAGAAAATATTTCATTCAAAAATGTACAACTTGCAGAAGAAGCTGATGTATTATTAGGAAACACTGCCTACCAGACAGGAAGCTGAGTGGTAATCTGCGAGGCACCAGGCCTTTAGGGTATTTCTCCCAGGCCTCCTCATAGATTTTCAGCTTCTCTTCTGTACTTGCTGAAAAAAAAACAACAACATTTAACACCAGAATTGCTGTGTTTTGTTAAAATGTTACTAATGTGTGTATAAGACGAGAGATAAAAATAACTAAAAACGCGAACAAATCATTTTGTTGTGTGTGTACCAGGCTTGAGGGCTTTTTCCAGGCCATGGTAATAAGACCAATTTTCAGGATTT
This sequence comes from Carassius auratus, assembly GCF_003368295.1. Taxonomy (NCBI): domain Eukaryota; kingdom Metazoa; phylum Chordata; class Actinopteri; order Cypriniformes; family Cyprinidae; genus Carassius; species Carassius auratus. Next base: position 14,332,170 of record NC_039243.1, read on the forward strand.
CTCTCCTGTAGTCGCCTGTACACATCTGCCGCCTCCTCAAACCGTTCCAGACTCAACAGCAGCTCCCCTACACATCCACAACACAAGCAGAGAACATTAAAGTGAGAGAATGTTCCACTGGGCACCAGAAACAGGAAGTCAATCTGCTAGACAAGCAAAATGTGAATAGGAAAAACTGCATGATGGACAAAATAATATAGAAGCAGAAGAAAAAAAAAAAGTGGAAGATGAGAAAGAAAGAGGCGCACTGATGTACCTTTGGTTTCCTCCACGGCCAGTTTGTCACAGATCTGTTTCTCGTAGGTGGTGAGATGCTCCAGAGCTTCTCTGAAGAGTCCCGCCTCCCTCAGGACCTGATTCTGATACAGCAGCAGCTCACTGTACTCGTAATCCACCTTGTCAGGGGACGTCTGAAAAATCAAACATTCATAAACCGCATAAAAAACAAATACAGGACGGATTTGTTTTGTGGACTAATCCCTCCGAAGCACTATATAACAGTTAAGAATCTTTTATTTAGCCTGCCAACTTGTAGTTTCCAGTTGTGCTAGAAACCAATGAGAGGAAGTAAGCGTCTTATCTTAGACGCCACAACAATCGTTTGCCATTGTGTTGCCCGTTGACCTGGAGTGGCAAGTTGACGTCTTCACAATACCTCATTAACCACTCCTGTGACCTCTGTCCCTGTTCTTTCAAATCTATTCCAAGCAAACAGGGATATAAAGAAAATACAGGTACTTTGATACTAAGCTGGATATTTCTTGCATGCTCTAAGAAGAGTATTTGTGTCTTGATACAATGCAGATGTGTGCATATTGCCCTCCACTTTCCTATGTAATAAACGCAGAAAGATAAAAAGTCTGTCTTTAATATAAGTGCAACAACAACATTATGAAAAACCTTAATTGTCTTTAAAAAAAAAAATTATAATAATTATATAAATGAGGATTTAGGTTAAAAATACTTTTATTTGTTATTGTTAACTAAAAGAACTAAAAACTGCTGCATGATTGAAATGAAGCTGATATAAAATAACAAATATTGGATAAAAAAAAACAAAGTTAGAACTGTTGCTTTAAATTAAATTATAATTTATTGCTTTATAATAAAGCACTAAAAAAAAAGTACAAGTTTACATATGTGCGCAAATTATAATTAATCTGACTAGTACATACCATTGTTTTAATTTAATTTGTGTATGACTTTTCACAATCCATGCTGTTTCATAGCATATTACTATATTAATATTATATTTAATGCATTAATTAGCATACTTGTTTTCACTATAAAAAATTGGGGTTTAAAATCGTGTTTTCACTGGTACTGTCATGAACTACTTACATATAGTTATTGTGACCTCCCCACAAAACTGAGAACACAAATCTTGCCGTTTCTGCCTGTCATGTCTGCATTTACCTGTTGTGTTTTTCTAAACTCCTCAATGATTTTGGCAGCCATCTCATAGTCCTCCAAGAGGTGATACGCAATGGCGTAGCCAATCCATGACGCTCGCTGGGCTGGCCGCAACTGCAGCAGCTGATACCGCGTCTCCTATAAGAGAGTCAATGCAGTCAGAACAGTTAGGGTTTAAAAGGTTCAAGCTTTGTTTAGAATCACACTGACTCCAATAAAGAAGTCTTTCTGTACCATACTGTACTATTCAACTAATAAAATGAAACGTACTCGTACACAGACTCACCCTGTAACCCTCCAGGTCTCTCATTTGGATCTGCAGGAGCGAGAGATCTCGAAGGATCTGCAAGTTGTCTTTGTCCCATTTCAGTGCGTTTCTGTAGCACTTAATAGCCTCGTCGTACTTCTTGTCAGACCTCTGGAGCAAACCGTACACGTGCCAGCCTGAAAATCTCACGTTAAGGACTGCAGAGACAGTACAGAGCTGGTAACAGCACAATACTCTGTCCAGGACAATCACTACAATTTACAAGGCCAGAGACAATTTGTTTTTATGGATGGTCGCCTATACTAGGGAGTACACCAAGTACGCCTGTCATGATAACAAATATTGCTGGACAATAAATTGTCCAAGAAATGATCGCGTTATAAACGATAATATTGTCGTTCTAAGACCAGTTTCGACTAATATAATGATAATGGCATAATATAGCAGGTACACCTTTTAAAAGATCAATAAACTTTTATTTTATTTTATGGCAGATTCCGAGCAAGAAATACCAACATGTTGACTTTGTGTGGCTTAAAATTTATTAATTTTGTATTTTTGTATGTTATATTATTTTTATATGCCAGTTAGGGATGCTTGTATTGACAGTTTAACTTTTAACCGAAAATAAAAATTTTGACCGATGAAGGGGCCGTTTACATATCGCGTGTTTTGGATGCTCAAGTTCGTTATTTCAATGAGGTATGCACGCTCATAATGTAAGCGATGTGGTACAACGCGCTCGTTTTTTCCAGGCCCGTCTGCACCACATCTAGCTAAGAACATCTCAGCTTTTCAGAATGACACAAGCATACCAGCTCATGTGAAAAGAACCAACTCAATCAGCTTCCTTCGGGGTGAAATTCCCCGTGGTTTTTGAAAAATGGGTGCACCCAAACACTGCAGTTTTTTAACTTTTCGACAGAAAGGGTAACGAAGTTACTTGCAAAATATGCTACGCGGTATTAAAATAAAGGAAACACTGTCCTGTGTGTGTGGCTCTCTGAACAGTTGATGGTGTCACTGCACATCACAGTCAGACACAGGGCAGGAATCTTGGCTGGGGTCCATCACCCCCACCGGCCGCGACAGGCTTCACATTGAGACAAACACTGACATGCCAATTCTGCTGCTGCTGCTGTCAACATGAGGGAATAAACTCATTCCAACTGCTCCAACACATGGACCGTTATCAGACTACTGTGTATAGATGCCAAACCGGAAGCTTTCAAATGTGTGTGTGTCGCTCTCTATATCCAAGGATACAGACGTGGCTCTTCAGGTCATTTCGGAGACCTCTGCGGACAAGTTCATAGGCTTCTTCTTTCTTCCCCAGGCAGTTCAGGGTCAGGCCTTTCATCGCCAGCGTCTCTGCAAAGATCATAACCTTCATCTTACCCATCAACCCTTAGTAAGCTTACATGGGATAAGTAAACAAACCCCTACTACACCTTTTACTCAGGAATGTTTTATGTTGAAGACTATACACTTTCAGCTGATAACTTTGTTTTTATGAAGTATTAATTTGCCAGACTGATATTTGGGTATTTTGAAAAGATCAGTATCTGTTTGAACAGCCTAACTGGTCATTCGGCCCAGTCGCTGATTTTGTCTTGTCAATGTACATGGATATGGACATGTTTGAGTGAATATTGAATACGTTAATTTAAATTCATTTCGATTTGTGTCCATGTTATTCAGGTTCAATTGTATAGGCAGTGAAATCCGAGTGTACTTGTGTGTCAAGAACTCTTCCAGGTAGGGTCTTACCTCCATGTTCTGAGAATTTTGGATTGGAGAGAATCTGTTTGCAGAATTTCAGTCCATTTCTGTACTGTTTGTGTTCATAACATCTCTGATGACATAAAGAGAGGATAATTACTTTAAAATTAATACTTAAAAAAAAAAGAAGAAAAACAACAACAACAAAAAAAACAGGACAGTGTTGTAAACTAAAACTGTTAAAATAAGTATCTTTAATTGAAATGAAGGTGAAAAAAACACCTCAAAAACTAGAAACGCATAGTACTGACAACTAACTGAAGAACTAAAATTAAAAAATAAAATATACATGAAGCTAAATAATAAAAAGAAAACAAACAAACAAAAAGATTAATGCACATTCCTAAATATTATTAAATCAAAATGTAAAAAAAAAAAACTTAATTACTTAAAATACATAAAAGCTAATACAAAATACTAGGCTAGTATATAAAATAATGTCATATAATACTACATAAATATAACTAAAATAACACCGACTTAGACTGATTTCTTAGGTTGGCAAAATAAAAATTAAGTGTGGTTAGAAAAAAATACTTTTTAAAAAAGAAGAAAATACTTTTATTTCATGCTTTTTATATGACATGTATTCATTTTAACTTATGGCTAGTGCTTTCTAAAAGACAATCAATGGCAGGCTAAACTTGATACACACACACACACACAAAATCGCACTGTCCCCTGTGAACTCTGCAAATGACGGTAATTTGCTCTGAGACGTTCTATTCGGAGCAGCTTCTGTTTCCTCTTGATCCCACCGGCCTCTGCTCAGCCAGCAGGTGGTGAGATCACTGACATAACATCACTTCATTCTGTCAGTTCATCTGGAATCTGCTTTTCCACATTCAACACAGCAGCACTACTGAATCAGAGACTTCAAATCAGTTCAGGCAGGGCAGAGGCTTCGGAAACTATCCCGACAGCAGCCCTTGCAGATTTTAACAATATATGATATGATTTCAGAAGCTGACAACTTTTTTTTCAGTTAGTGGCTTAGCACAACAGAACAATGAATTCAAAATGTTAAAGTACACTACCTACTCCAGTTTCCTTTGGAACGGCAAACAATCTAGCTTCTCTTAACAGAAATATTATTTTAAGCTTGTGTTATATAGTTATTAGAAAGTCACACATTATGAGTCTTTGTGTGTAACCATGGTAACATAGTTTCTCAGACTCCAAACCAAACATTTACATTTATATTTACATGTACGTGTTTGGCAAATGCTTTTATCCAAAGCGACTTCAGGCCAATTCAAGCTGCACTGACAGACACAGAAAACAGCAACAGACACGTGGCACGTCTCAGACGTCCGGTTACCAGTGGCCAGTGCTTGTTTTCAACAATCGTGCATGCGGAATCTGCATTTGTTGGGTCTTGGGATGTCTGAGAAGTTACACATTGTATTGTGGTGACTTGGCCTTAAAGTGCATTCAAGATATACATTGGCTACCACTACAAGTATAACTTTTCAAGTAGCTGCCAGGATAAAATTTGGGGAATCCAAGATAAGAAAAGATACAAGCTAACAATTTACAACGATCTATCAAAGTTGCCTTATAACATAGAAACAAGAAATCCACCTCATGTAGTGACCCAAGTACTTTTTTTTTTTTTTTCAAATTGAGTCATTTAATATAAATTACATATCAGAAATTAGGATGCATGTGTTATTTAGCAGAGTAAAATAGTCTGATATACAGACCAATATCAGCATTAGCCAGAAAAAAATAAAATAATAATACATACGATAATAATCGACCATGTGAATTTATGAAGACAATGTGATTAATCATACAGATCAGATATACTGTCTTGAGCATGAATGATAAAAGAAGCAGTTTTGTATTTTGCATTTTATATAAATGAATTAAGAGTGATAAAATGCTCTTAACAACATCTGTGCATCATAGTTTTTTTTGCAGACTCGTCTTGTTATAGGTACAGTTCAACATTACATATGCATTGAATAGACTGCATATGCAAGACTCATTATATCAAAGCCACAACACAAACACTAGAATCTTTACTACTGCATGGCAAAGCTTAAAAGGTTTTTTTTTCAAGAAAAAAGCTACAATCAATGCATATCAGTTCCACCAAAGTAAAAAAAAAAACTCTACATGCATCTACACATACGAAATACAGTGATGCTTTAAATTCTTTTAAAATCAGACAGTATGTAAGTGCTGAAAGTTTTGGCTGAGTTTGTGGTTTGCAGGCCCATCGTGCTGTCAGTGTCAACTCTCATGCTGTCTACCAACATATGTCCATCTCAAATTAGAGTCCACATCCAAATCTAATACATTTAAGGGTCTGCAATCAGAAATGCAATGCAAAGTCCTTCAGCAAAAATAATCTTAAGAAACATGAACAAAATAGGCAAAATGCAGCTAACACAATCATAGTCATTTGTTTTAAGAGCCCTGGCTATCAAAAGTCAGCAGTTTAAATTCTTACATATATAAGGAGTTTGACAGGGAACGAGGCGAGTTTAAACTCGTCGAGTGTTTGTAGCTCTGAAGTTGAGCATCACTAAACTTCCAGGTTTTCCATCAGCAGAAATATTGCACACATGTTCATCCCTTCCTATCATCTCAAACTACTCCGGAAAGCTCACTAAATCAAAACTCGACTAAAATTCTAATTTTACAGAAATAGCCTAAAAATCTTTCATGAAGACAGTGGTTTGCTGGATGAACAGGCCAGAGACTGACTTGAGCCACTGATGTGCAACATTTAGCCTCACAGCAGAGCAGCTTGATCGAATAAACCTAGTGCTAATGGCGTTTAAAATCAAATAAACCAAGACTAATGTTACACCTCTCGTATGGTTTCATCCAATCACTGCTAGTCTCTTTCAAACAGCTTTGTGTCTGTTTGTTAAGCTACATCAACACACTGACAGCTAGCAGCTAATAGGCTAAAAGCTAACCTCCATTTGACAGAAAGCGACTCTTTGGTTGTTCAGTTGTGCACGCACTAAACATTGCTGCATTAACGGCTCTCCATCACACTCATGACGACAGCCAGCGGGATTTATTTGGAAGATGGATGTTGCTGCACTGAAGTATTAGCACTCACCAGGATCCTCTTGAACAGAGCGTTTTCTTTGGGAGGCAGAGTGACTGTCGGCATCCTTTACACTCTCTCTATCAGCACATGTGAAGCGACTGCGAGTGTGTGAGGCAGCGTCTAACTGGATTTGTACCCCCTTGTTTTCCGAGTCCTTGCTTGGCTTGATTTAGTGCCCGTCTCGGACTAACTAACCCAGCCCTCACGTGGTGACAGAAAAGCCCCCTTTGAGCCCAAAATGGCCGATGCAGCGCTTCTCCTCCGGGTCAAGCTGCTCTGCTGCGCGTCACAGACAGCAGGGGGCGCACCGTGTGTACATCATACATTTAAGGTAGAGAAATATTTTCATTATATAATGAACCATACAAAATATAATCGGTTAAATTGTGTGTAAGCAATCATAAGAAAAGTAATAATTCAATAATTATAATAAATGCTAGATTATAATACAATAAATGTGTGTGTGTGTGTGTGTGTGTGTGTGTGTGTGTGTGTGTGTGTGTGTATGTGTGTGTGTGTGTGTGTGTGTTTGTGTGTGTCTTTATACCCAACATACACTGTTAAGTCAGTTTTTAGGCTCTTAACATGTTAATTAAAAACAGAATGCTAAATCAATGCAGTTCTTGCTTATGAAATGGGTGTGATAAGATCGAACTTTTAAAAAATATTTATATGTGATGCATTAATCGGATTTTATTTTGTGAAAACATACAGAAAAACATATAGAGGAATAAAACGATATTTAAGTAGTCAGAGGAGCAAGTGACAGTGTATAAAAGGTACATAAAGATGTACAAATTTGGATAAATAAATGGGACCTTTAGTTTGATAGGTGATGCGTGATAATAGGATTACTATTTCTACCCATATAGTAAAAGTAGTAGGTCATTACGCGGTTCTGAATTCAGCAATTGCGTGGATAAATAATGAGGACTTTTATTTTGGCGTGATACGCGAAATTGAATTTTATCATCCAGTGCAGCGGCAAAAACAATAAATGAGACTTTTATTTTGACATCTGTTGCGGAAGTGTTTTTTTTTATCGCAGAGGGGCGGTTGACAGTGGCATCCTGCGCTTCTGATAACACTAGCTATCGCTCTCATTCATAGCGGACTCTTCGCGCCGAAACACTACATGACAAACACATCCGCAGTTAACCGACATATTGCAAATATTAATTCAGCTGGAAGAGGTGAGTGAACAAATACTTTTTTTTTTAATAAACACTATAAACGTTGAACGTGGAGACAGCCATCATCATCGCCCAGCTAGCGGTACCGCGGCTAGCCGAAGAGCCTTATTATACTGTAATGTATTGTTATAAATATTACCGCGTTCTCCGCATCGCAGAAATCATTGGGCCCTAACGTTACCTGTGTGTACGTGCCTGCGCGTGCGCGTGCGCGAGACAGAAATGACATGCCGTCGTGTAAATAAAATAAGTAACATAAGGGTATTTAGTTTGTTTAATAAAATAACAAGTAACATTATTCCTGTTCTATAGGAAAGGTAACCTTAGATTTCTTCTGTTGTAGTCTGGCGCTATATAGAAATAAAATTAACTTGACCTTCAAGGGAAGGGGGAAGGGGGTGAACTGTAAAAAATATCATTTAAAAAGTGAAATTGTATGACTATTTTAAGAAACCCAAAAATAACGCAGAGCTGGAAGCAGTTTTGATCAAAAGTAAAATATAGCATTTTTGTGTAGATTAATTTTTACTCGTATTTCTTCTGCTGGCATAATGTCTGCTCTTTTCTGTTTTGAGCAACTATCAATATTTAATAAAACCTTAAGTAAAATATTGAAACTGTATCCTCTTCTGATGGCAGATGTGTCGATCAAATCTGGTTCATCGTGTCATAATAAGACGTACGACTACAAAGAAGAATATGAAATGAAAAAAATATAACATTTTAATGTGGTTTTTTTTATTTTTTTATTTTTTTTTATTGAGGTGTTTTCTTTAGGTCATATTCTTTTTTTTGCATATTTTTGTTCATAGATGAAGTCGCGGTGGAGCTGGACGTGTCTATTGTTACTCTGCTTCTCCATGGCAACATGGGCCCAGACAGAAGAGCTGGATGATGAAGAGGAGGCTCAAGTGGAAGATGGAGATGTGGACATCGAGGCAGACAGTGGAGAAAGCACCGAAGCAGACGCCAATGTGTCTTTTCAGGTAAGATACCATTCATCCAAAATCTAAGAATTTGTTCTAATGGGCATTCCTCATCCAAAATAATGAAATGTATATCAGAAGCGTTCTCCATGATTAGTGTTCAAACTAATTAGCTTGGGCCATGAGCTTCTTTGTGTTATATGTAAATATGCATTATCTGACACGTCTAGGTCACATACAAGACCCCGATTCCAACAGGAGAGGTGTACTTCACTGCAACGTTTGATGATGAATCTATGAGCAGGTTTGTAAAGCTTAATCAGATTTTCATTGCACAAATTATTTCTAATAATACAAGTTTTAAAATGCTTTTCTGTAGGCAAACTGACCAAAAATATCGATAGCTGATTTTACATTCTTCAGAATTTTGTCCAATCAACAATGTTTTAATGATCACAAAATATATTTTGGAAATATATTCTATTTTCTACAGTTGGCAGGTGTCTAAAACAATGAAAGAGGATGCCGACGAAGATATTGCAAAATATGATGGTTAGTTTTCCAGCATGGTTTACGTTTGTTATATTTTTTTCTATGATTATCTGTTCTTTAGTTATATATATTTTATCCTTAACCCGACATCTAAAAACGTATAAAAAAAAAAATAACCTGTTCCTATATGTCTCTCATGCCTTTAGGTAAATGGGAGGTTGAGTCCCTGAAGGAAAACAAGGTGCCTGGTGATTTGGGCTTGGTGCTGAAATCTCGTGCTAAGCACCATGCCATCGCGGCTCTGCTGAACAGACCGTTCGTATTTAAGGACAAGCCCCTTATTGTGCAGTAAGTGTGGGATTCTTAATTGCAATTTGTATGATATTTGAAAAATAAAGATTGTGCATTCTAACGAAATCCAATCTTTGCAGGTATGAGGTCAATTTTCAAAACGGAATTGACTGTGGCGGTGCTTACATCAAGCTACTGTCAGACTCAGAAGATTTACACCTGGTATCTTCAATCGACTGCTTTATATGATCAGAACATATTTTTGAAAAAATAACATAAAATACAATTTATTTATTTATTTTTTTATAGTAATTGAAATAGTAAGATACTGGATTTGAGGAGCATTGGGATATAATTTTGTATATATGCCATTGAAAAAGGAAATAAGTGATATCACATATTTTAGGGGTGATGTGTGCGTCTTTTGATCCCTAGGATCAGTTTAATGACCGAACACCGTACAGTATCATGTTTGGGCCGGACAAATGTGGAGAGGATTACAAACTGCACTTCATCTTCAGACATAAAAACCCACTTAATGGAGATGTGGAAGAAAAACATGCCAAACGACCAGATGTTGATCTGAAGAAGATCTACACTGATAAAAAGACTCATCTCTATACACTTGGTGTGTACACTCACTTATATTTCTATAATCCTTTAGGGATATTATTATTATTATAGGAATTATTTCAAATAATTGAATAACTCCACTGTAAAAATTGGTAGTGAAATCATATATTTTCCACCATATTACATTTGAAATGTGTCCTCAATGCAAGAAATCATATATTTTCCACCATATTACATTTGAAATATGTCCTCAATGCAAGTCTTTTTTTATTGTTTATTTGAAAGCAATCTGAATTTTATAATATTATTAGATGGTAAATTCTTAAATAATTCTTGATCTTTTTCTCAGTTTTAAATCCAGACAATAGCTATGAGATCTTTATAGACCAGTCCAGTGTTAGCAGAGGAAGTCTGTTGACAGATGTCATTCCTCCTGTGAACCCTGCAAAAGAGGTCGACGATCCCAAAGACTCCAAGCCAGATGACTGGGATGAGAGAGCCAAAATCCCTGACCCAGAAGCAGTCAAACCTGACGACTGGTGAGGTCTATGAAAGATCCGAAATGGAGAGAAAGTGTTTACCAATGTATTGATAGCTTGTGTTTTATTTTTTTTCATTTACGTGAATGTTTACTTTCCAATGTCACTTCCATAAAACAGTTACAACTACTACCTTCATAGTTTGTATTTGATTTCACTAAAAGTCATGGTAGTCATATGAGAAAGGAGCCATGTGAATTTATGAAGTTGTCTTATCAAGAGAATAGCAGCAGTGGTATGTCAAGAGTCAAGACCAATTTAGTTTTTCTTTATCTACCAAGGGATGAGGATGCCCCAGCTAAGGTGCCTGATCCTGATGCAGTGAAGCCTGAGGGTTGGTTGGATGATGAGCCGGAGTTTGTGTCTGAGCCCACTGCAGAAAAGCCTGATGACTGGTGAGACCTAAAGTGTTTCCGTGAATCTAGTGGCTTGTGTCAGTGCACAATGAGGAGCTTCTCAGTAATACCGAGTAGTGGTTAGCCGATATGTTCTTCTGCTTGGCCGATGTGTTCAAGGCAGGACTTTTATTTTGACAGCGCTGAGAACAGCAGTGCCTGAACAACACATGGTGCTCTCATTGTCCCTCTTGTTCACTGTTGTCATTAACAGTTATGTCTAATTCGGATAGGACTCTGTCTAATAATCCGATAGAATGATTAAACAAAGGAATTAATTTTAAAAAAAAATTATAACGATTTTAACGCTTTTATATTATTAGTAATAGAAAGGCAAACCTTATAATACTTTTTATCGTTTGCCGTCAGCATTAAGCAAATACGCATTTATATCATTTAGACAAATCTTTGAATGGCTAATGAAGATTTAATTTCACAAATCATGCAAACTTAGTCGAATCCAGCTGTGAGAGCTTGTGAAGTGTGCATGTGCATCCAGCATGATCACGTGTTCCCTGTGTGACGGTCGGTCCGTGTGAACTGAATGCTTTAAACTTTAAACTTGGGATTTTAAATTATGCTGCGCTGTATGCATTTGCCTGCCGCATATTCATGTCATTTTTTCTGTGTACTGTATGTAAAATGAGTGTTACCCTGGCTTTATTTGAAAAATATGATTCCCAGTGCACACAAACGTCCCATAATACTGAGTGCCCTGTTGGTTAAAGTGTTTACTTCCTTTTTAATTATATTTTTATGAAATATTCATGTATTTGTGAAAAATACTTTATTTTACACATTTATTTTTTAATCCATTTCATTTTTATTTTTATTAATTTAAAAAATAATAATTATATCGGCCCTCTGATTTCCAAGATATCGGCATCGGCTGTCAAAAACCCAATACTGGTCGACTACTAATAACAAGGATTATTTTATTTGCCAGTTTAAATATTCATAGAAATATTTATTTTATAAGTACAGTGAAATAATAATGTATGGATTCTTGAAGTATGTGTGTGCAAAATTGACAAATCAAATCTCAGTATTTTCTGGGATTTAACTTTAGCGGGTTTAGTCCTGTCAAAGCTTTTTATATGATGTGTAGTGTTCACACTGATGTGATCAGTTCACAGCAATGACGGAAAACATGTGCCACATTAAATTGATTTCCAGGGGCATCGTTACCATTTTAAGGACAGTATGTAAATGAAAACAAATGAGAAAACAATCGGATGTGTATCGTTATTTTGGATCGGTGCATCAGTAAATACTGTAAATACCTGCTGCTGTCATTAATGCTAATCCAACAACAAAACACAGCTTTGTTTAATCTATACAGAGAACACTATACAGTGTTATTTCACTTAATTATTACATTTGTGTATCTTAATACTACTGTTGTATATATCTAGGCTTGTAATTTGTGTATTTTTTCTTATTTTGTCTTTAATCATATTTGATCTTTCTTAGTTAGGCTAGTAGTTTTTGCCGTGGTATCGAAGAAGTATCTTTTTTTTTCTTTTCTTGCTGATCCGAAAAACAATCCGATCTCGGACTCAAAAACTGTGAGTTTTGTGATCCGTTGAACCACTAGTGAAATTTGACAGATGTTGAGTACAGTGGGGAAAATATTTATTTGATGCCCTGCTGATTTTGTCAGTTTTCCCATTATATTTTATAGTAGGTTTATTTTTAATGGATAGAGAACCTTTGAATTGATTGGCCATCTCGATCATTTTGACATAAAAGTGCTATATTAGACCCTTGTGTCATCTCAGATGAGAAAGTCTGTTATCTTGGGTGCTGCAAATTTTGTACAATGCCAAATACATTATTATTAGGCAATTATTCCATGAACTATATCGTACACTTCAGCCTAGCCTCCCTTTCTCTGATAGAATTGTTAGACAGTCCTCTGTATTACACTATGTAATACCTCATGCTTTTATTTGAACTGCATTATTGCCCCTTTTATAGCACCTTGTAGGTAATATTCTCTCCACCCCACCCCCACCCCATCCCCCTCAGGGATGAAGAAATGGATGGAGAATGGGAGGCTCCTCAGGTGCCAAATCCAGCATGTTCAGCCGCTCCTGGCTGTGGTGAATGGAAGCCGCCCATGATCAATAATCCTCAGTATAAGGGCAAATGGAAAGCTCCTCTCATAGACAACCCCAACTACCAGGTATTGACGTCTGGAAATGTTGCTAAAGCATCCATATTTTCTCTAGTACTAACAAATGTCACCCGCAGCCTGTGTTTGCTGTAAACTGCCATTATTTTAACCAAATTTGAATTAATGAGTTGGATACACTGACCAAAGGTCTTTTAAAGTATCACCAAAAAAAAAGGATATTCAACAACTTTGTTTCTTTGTTTAAAGGGTGTGTGGAGTCCACGGAAGATTGAAAACCCTGACTACTTTGAAGATCTTCATCCGTTTAGGATGGAGTCATTCAGAGCTGTGGGTCTGGAGCTGTGGTCTATGACTTCTGACATTTACTTTGACAATTTTATTATTACCTCGGAAAAGGAAGTGGCGGACCGCTGGGCTGCAGACAGCTGGGGACTCAAAAATCTGGTGGCTAGTGCCAATGAGGTACGCCTCTGCCTCTCAGCCACGTTTTGCTCTGGCCATTATTGCTCATTGGGCTGTAGTTCGCTTGACATACTCAAACTGTCTCTTTCTGTCTTAGCCTGGGGTGTTGAGTCAGTTGGCACTGGCTGCGGAAGAGAGGCCCTGGCTGTGGGTGGTTTACATCCTTACTATTGGTTTGCCTATTGGACTGGCTGTGCTCTTCTGCTGGCCAAAGGTATGCCCTGACCCCACTGAGGAGATCCCATTCAATGCAGAATCAAACGCTTGATATAGCAGGCATGTGGTACAGCTATCTTTAGGCTGTCAGTGTTTTGCTGTAAATAATATAGATGTGTGGGTACAGCGTAATAATTCAGTACATGATCTGTTTTCATCACAACAGATAGATTCTGTCCTGTATAACCATAATCAAAGCGGATAACAAGAGGAGTTTAAAACAAACACACTGCCTACACACATACACAATTAACTGTAATCATTTGCATTTTCTGAGTATTCATTTAACAGACTCTTTTATTCAAAGTGACTTACAAATGAGGACGACACAAGCGATTCATCCTGAGGAGAACTGCTGAAACACACTGCACCAAAATGTGCTAGAACATACAGTGCACAGGCTAGCACAGAGACGTGGGTTTAAAGCAGGGCTGGGCAACTTCGGTCCTGGAGGGTCACCGTCCTGCAGAGTTTAGCTCCAGCCCTAGTCGAACACATCTGCGTGTAGCTTTCTAATCTTGAAGGCATTGATAAGCTTGTTCTGGTGTGTTTGGTTAGTGTTGGAGTTACACACCGCAGGACAGTGGCCCTCCAGGACTGAAGTTGCCTAGCCCTGGTTTAAACAAATCCTAAGCTTTCCTAAAACCTTTGGTTTGGTTTTTTTGTTTTATTTATTTTCATTTACTGCCTGGCAAGAGCTGGTACTTCCTGTACTGGAAATTCTGTAAAATTTCATAAAGCAAGGCATTTTGTGTCACAGCTTTGGCTATTTTGTATGTTATTTTCAACAAAGGGATGAAATACTGTATCGACCAATCAGCATCCAAGATGGAAATTATTCAGTTTTATAATACGACATAGAAAAAAGGTGCTGTGTTATGGCTGTACCCACTATTGAGGTCCCAGAGGTCTGGAAATAATTTCCTAATAATAGCTGTGCTTTGGTTCTGCAAAGATATTGTACAAGGCCAAGATAACACAGAGCGGTACGACAGTGCATGAATGCAGGCATAACTGTTCATTTTCACAGAAACCAAGTTTAAATTCTAGCACGCTGCATTGGTCAAGATATGTGTAAGATATAACTAGGTAAATATTTAATATTTGATGCCTGTGTCATGTAAGAAGTTTTAAACAACCAACAGTAATATCGAGAGATGGAACAACACAACCATAGAAGTTTCAGCACATTAAGATTAAACTGGTGTGCATATTGTGCATGAATTGAATGAACTGAGGCCTAAACTAGAATGTGGTCAAATGTGTGGCTTTAAAAAAAGTGTGTTTATAGGTTGTGCTTCGCATTTAGCCTTTTAAGAAAAAAAGTGTGTACATGTCAACAGCCTTTTTACAGTATACTGATGCGTTTATGGCTGGTCTGCTCTCTGAATGTAAAAGGATAGTTCACCTAAAAAGGAAAATTTTGTTATCTTTAACATTCAGATTTTGTTATTTCAAACCCAAATGCTATTTTTCATGATCATGTGTATTTTTATTTTTTTTTCACAAATGCAGATAATAATGAAAATGACTGGAATGGTTTTACTACTGTTATCTGAATTTTTGCCCTCCATACATCTTAAAATACACATATGTAGATCAGGGAAATCAACATTTTTTCCAGGGGTCAGACTCATACTCAACTGGTCATCGTGAGGACCCCGGCTCAAATGCAGTCTTTTTGGTGTTGTGTGTTTGCTGTGATGAGATCCACACAAGCAGACCCCATTACAGCTAGCTTTTTTCCAAACACAGAATACAGTTGATAAATCTGGTTTACCATGCTAACCCCATCTTATATATTGCTGAAGATTAGGGTGTTTAGGATTAGCTTCCAAGTACAAAATCCTCTTAATGAGTATATTTATTATTGGTAGCAGAACAACAGACTCTCAGCGTTCTACAGGTTTGTCACCAGATCTGAACAGGAGGGTGTCCTCCTGCTTCTTCAGTGTGAGAACTGTGCTGGCACCTGTGACGTCAGGTGAACTTGGCGTCTCGAATATCCTCAGCTCACACACTTGTATATGTATTGCAGAAATCAGATGATGACTATGTATACAAGAAAACCGATGAGCCCAAAGCCGAACCAGAGGAGGTAGCAGAAGAAGAAGAAGAGGAGGAGGAGGAGGAGGAGGAAGAGGAGGCGGAGAAAGGGAAAGCTGAAGATGAAGATGAAGCTAAAGCAGAGGAAGATGCTGAAGCTACTGGTTTGTAAAATGGTTTATCCTTGTTTTATCCTATTTAAGTACTTTTTTTTTTTTCCCAGTGTAGTTGTTAAACGTAATTCCCTTCTTTTGTGACTCCTTCTTCAGGTAATGAGAATGGAGATGGGATGGACAAGGACATTGGAAAAGATGGAGGAGATATAGAGGATGAGGACGATGCCAGTAAGCCAAATGACAGTCCCTCAGAGGATGAAGTAAGCAAATTCACATTGACTTTTAGGCTTCTGTGGCCAGTAGGGGTGTAACGGTACATATATTCAGGCTAAACCTTTTCGGAATGGGTCTTTTGTTTCGGTACACATGTGTGAACAAATACAGTGCTGCAGACAAAGAATGAGCTGCTGGAAAAGTGCACAATCCCAAGTTGTCTTTAACATAAGATGTTTTTTAAATGTAGTGCTTCAAACTAAAGGTTTAACCAACACTTCTTGCCCTATTGCCAGAAATGTGTGCTGTTTAAGATGTGTTTTCTTTAGTGCAGAGCATACTTCTTATGTTTTATACTTGCCTGTTAATTACTAGCTAGTACTTCCATTTTGCGTTTAGAATTATCCTGACAGCAAAGTGAGTTTGCATTTAACATTACAGGCTTCAGTGAGTGCTAGCTCACACGTGTGTTAAATAGATGGAGAAGATTAGAAAGTGAATGCAATAATTCTAACTAAAATATATTCACACATTTTGCATCTAAAAGTGTAAGCACTTCAAATCTCTTCCCCAATTACTACAGCATTAAAAACTGTAGTGTGGCACCAATATTGACAGACCTTTTAAAGACTTAAACTGTTTTATATTTAGAGTAGTTTTATTTATTTCTAATTTTATTATTATTATTATCCCATATTATATATATTATTTTTTAGATTATATTTTAATGGTTACATTGAATTTTTTTAAATAAATGGGGGTCTTTTAAAATTGTCTTCATACTTAGTATTTAAATCAGTCTCTTTGCACTTAAATATTCACACACACTTGTCTATGATTTATTCATCCAAAATATACTACATTCTATGACATTCAGTGTTATACTGTACATTCAGTAGTTATTAACGGATTCCAGAATTCCGTCAGTTTTTCACACCGTCTGTTCAAGCAGCATGTTGAATCATCAATCATAGTTTTTACGTGACATTTAGAAGTGTGTAAATCTGAAATCATTGATAACACATTTAGAAATAATTATGTAGTATTATGAATGTTCAGTGTTTGGTTCTATTTTAAAGAAACACTGTGTGATGATGCCATGTTTTTTTTTTACTGTGTACTGGTTTATCTAGATCCACTGCTTGTTGTTAGACTGACATTTATGGGTCTTTGCAGATGAAGGACGCTGATGAAGGAATTCAGAGCACAGGAGAAGAACCCAAAGCTGTGAGAAAGAGAAGAATACGGAAGGACTGAAAATCCACATTTTCCCCACGTTTCTTCCTCCCTTCTCCCATTCCTTTGCCTCTTTTTGCTGCATGCTTTCGGCATTATGCCCTTTAGCATGCAAAAATGGCAAACCTAGTTGCTCTCCTGAAGAGGTCACCCTTCATCCGATTGAACCTCGCTTCCCCTCTTTCAGTCTTCCTCTTAGTTCTTATCAGTTACCGTTGGGATTTAGATACAGAAGTCAGGCCTGCTGAGTTTTAACTCCAAGTTTTTCCTAATATTTTTTTTCTTTTCAGATTAGAATTCATGGAGTAGTACTGGGCCAGCGTTTCCCTACTAGTAAGTCTGGAAACTGTGAAGGGAAATGTACAATGGATATTTTAGAAAGATGATTTGGTTTGATCACCTCAACATTTCAGTTTAAGTTATTAAAAAGGGTTCAGTTCCTTTTGAGTTTTTAAGTTATGAGCTTTTTAACATGATCAAATCGTATTTATTGTTTGATGAATGATGCAGTTGAGTTTAGCTATAGGACTTTTTAATCTTGCATTCTGCTGTCATAACCACTGTTAGCAGGCTCTGGATAATAGCTCCATCAAACATCTAGGTCAGTGAAGTGCTAGGAATGCAAATCAGTATTGCTTTTTTGGCATCGAAGAAAGTCATTACGCACAGTCAGCGCCGATCTCAGCTCAGCGTCATCACTGACACTCCAACAGCAGATTCAGACACAAGCAGACTTACCACCATGTATGAAACCATTGAGCTCTGGAAGCAGACAGGTTGTTTTTCAAGTGATGAACAGTTATGTCTTTCTGCTTTTTTTTTTTGGTTGTATGTTCAGCCTTACGAGGACAGCCTTTTGTTTACGTTTGCAAAGTGTTCACTGCTCTTGGAAATAAATATTTACTATAAATTTCCGTGCTCCGCTGACATGACTTCACCAGGTCTTTCCAGTTTATACTCATTTGTGCAAAGGCAAGGTATTTTATTAAAGGCATAATTGTAACAAAATAAAAATGTACACTTTTAGAAACAGGCAGTACTTTACATTAGGTGCTTGCAAACGTAAATTACGCTACTGAACATTTTCAAGAAAATAATATGAAACAGAGTATGTAGTGTCGCTGCAGATGCTTCAGTGTCATGTTGATGATTCATAGTTAAGTGAAATTTCACATCAGCAAACTCTTGGGCGAAGAGCAGAGCATCCGTCCTCATGAATGCCGCTCAAGCAGACACTTTGGAGCAATCAGATCAATATCACTCTGCAGACTCAACCTCACTTCAGTCTTTGAAAGCAGTAAAAGCTTCATCCGTTTTAAGTCCCTCAATCCAAAGGACACGGCCATGAAGAGCGAACTCTCCAGCACAATGCTGCAGTTTACATGCGAGCCGGTTTCAATCTATTTATCCTGCTCAAAAGAAGTCGGGTTTGAGCACTAGTCAGACCTTTTAAGATAAATCCAAGTATGAAAGTGAGTAAATGTCATTCGGTGAGTCAGAGGCCTCTTATAATGTTACATACTGAGGAGCTACTTCGTTTAAACCAATGGGTCAGGAAATTACTGTAATTGCAGACTTTCTGCCCCAGCTGAGCAACTGTCATTGTGATAATTGCCAATAGAAAAACCATGTGCCAAGAGAGGGAGGACTAATTTAGGTTATCCATCCCTAGCCTTTTACATCATGCACTTTAGTTATGGGTTATGGCATGGCATGCAATTTCAAAGAAATACATCTGTGTTCAAGCTGTACTTGCTTTACACTGTAAATGTTAGTAGTCCAAATACAAAAAGGCTGAAATTTGGCATAACTGTATTTTCAGAAAAACTCTTCCAAACCAGACTTTGGCTGTCTAGTATTTAAAAAGGTTGTCAAGCCAATGAGAGGGTCTGAGATTGGTTATGTACCTGCTAAATGAATCATACAGGAGTGGCATTACACTGGCTCTGTACTTATCTGATCACAAACCGCATCATGCATCCTTTTATATCTTGTAACACAGTTAGCTGACACAGAGAGACAGCAGCTCAGTCCATTTAAGTATTACCCAAACCATGCTGAGAGATGCATTAGTAAATTGTACAACAAAATAAAGAGAAAACAAACAGCGGCTTATATGTATGAGCTAGTAGTCTGAATGCTGGAAAGAGGAGACGATGGAGTATGTAGAGGGGTGATTCACTCGTTATTTTCGTTTGCTTTTGGTGTCAGTGGTCTGAAACACGCTGGAGGCGGACATGAGGTTCTCAATGTACTGCCCGAGAACCTGGTTCTCTGATTTGAGTTTAAGGTTCTCCTCCTTCACCGCGTCCACACGCGCAGAGAGATCTAATGGAAACAGACAAAACACATTAGAGTGCATCACTTAGCTTTTTCCGGCAGCCATTTAGAGTGCCTGAGTGGATCAGAGGAAAAACAGAAACATGAAGGGTTTATATTGACTTACAAAACAAAACCGCAACAGTTAACCACTAGGACAAGGTGCAGGCAAAATAATTGTACCTTCAAGTGTGTGCTGGAGCTCCAAGACTTGGTTTATGAGTCTCGTCTTCTCCTCTTGCTCGACTTGGTTCTCCATATCTCCTGAAAAGACACGCATACACATCTGAAATTGCTCCAAAGCTATTTAAACTGAAGAAACACCCAATTTTAACAACACCGTATAAAAATATTACAAATTGTGGGTGATATTTACCATCAATCTCACAGTTCATGGTGCTGTACTAGTCCTCCGGTCTGAAGCGCTGGGCTGTCGCTTCTCCGTCAGCTGTGAGAGATAGTATCAATGTGATTTCAAATAATACAAACATGTTATAATGTTATTGGAAATGTACAAAAGTAATTCCTTGGTATTCGTTGAAGTAACGTTCAAACACAAATAACGTTACAGTGCAAACTAAGTCGTTTGAAGAACCAAGCGCTTCAAGATACAACAGTTAGCTTTTGGCTAACACAACAAACCATCGCCTGATATGAATAAATATAGTTCACAGACAACTGAGATCGCTGGCTTTTATATTTCATACTTATAACATAATTATATTGCTATTAGTACTAGAGACATGACATAACTTTGGTTTTATGAAGTCTTAAATCATGCCCAGTTTTAAATCATCAGTCTCCATTGGTTCTCATGCATTACAAAAAAGGCCGCTTTAGCCTGGCTGCTAAGACTCGTTAAAAATAGCTTTAAATGACCCCGAAAATAAAATTCAGTTTACATAAACTTGCTAAATATGCAATTAGGAAATCGATACAAACCGATACGAAATAGTTAAACATAAAGTGATAGTGAAGAACTTGAGTAACTTAAGAAACACACACTAACACACTGATAAATTCACACCACCCTACCTGATATAAGACTAAATGTCTCCGCGTTATTAAAGATGTTAAAAAATGATCAAGCCTCCAAAGATGATGTCAAGGTAATGATACAGACCATCCGTTACCTCATCGCTTCTGTCTCTTCTTTTATTCACATACACCCAGCACCGACAGAGGGAGACAAAGCTCTCGAATATTATGAAGCTGTGCACAAAGCATTACAGCATTCTGCTTACAGCACACTGCCTTCTGTTTTATTTTATTTTTAAATAATAGTATGTAAAACAGAATTCATTATGCAACATAATAAACATTACTCCTCATTAGAATATTTTTTTATTAATTCATATCGGAGTATGCTACTTAGTATTCTATCACATGGCCTCATTAAAAAAAATAATAATAATAATAAATGTAATAATGATTATAGATACCTTGGTAAAATTTGTGTAAAATGTGATATATTCCAGTATAACATTTCCTTCCTGTTCTACACAAGAAATAAAGTCATAGAGGTTTGGAAACTGTAAAAGGTGAGTAAATGATGACCAATTCTTAATTCTTAGGTGAATTAAATGACATCAGAGAGGACTTATGCAATATGCAGCCTTTGTTCTACATACATGTTGCTCTGGCAGTAGCTACATTCACACATGTGTCCCTGCAGTCCCTGCACAAAAAAAAAAAACACCTACTGCCTCTTATGTAGGTTTCTGACATTGACACAATACCTCTCCATTCATCCCTGTATTTGGACAAGAAAACCACATGCTGCACAACACTGAAGCATTTAGATGCTAAAGTTATTGTGCCAACCTGGAGCAGATTTTCTCTTTTATTCTGAAAGTACGGTTGATGTTATCACATTGGACTTATATTGGATTCAAACATTGCTGAAAACCAACGCAGATCTGTGAAAAACTGTTTTGTTATTAATAAATTGTTACATTTTGTTGCTGTGTGTTTATGAAAACTTGACCTGTAATGTATATTTAGTAAGTATTTTATTAAATACTTACTAAATATAATTTTTTTTTCAAACAAAAGCTGAGGTGCATAAACTCAGATCAAACTCTTTGACCAAACACTTCCAAAAAGCAAAACAAAACCCATGCTAACTGAAAGAAAACAAGCTGACCAAGACTGACTGAATCCAAGATTTGGTGTTAATATAGCATAATGACAGACAGGCCATTTTTAAACACCAAGGATGTTCAGCATAGCAAAAAGGTTGCTTTATAGTTAACTATTATAACCCTGAAAGTCTGTCATTCAGATTATAGCTGTCATCATAATCTGCACCAGTGTGATTTTATTCACATACATTTCCCAGTGAATACCGGACAAAGAAAACTGGTTTCAGATCAGCTTTAAAACAACAAAAGGCATGTCTTACCTGAATCATCAACTAGTGAAATGTTAGTAAAAGTCCCATCATCTTCATCCACGTCTCCCTCCATGACCGAGTGTGTTCGCAAATATGTATAAGCAAGTTAAACTATCTAGTTAAAACCTTTAAAAATGTCCCCTTCTCTCTATCTAGCTCTCTCTGTCTTCCTGAAACACTGTGTAGTTTGTCTGGCCTTACCCTCTCAATTATTCACCATCCACCACGGTTACCAACCAGACCTGTGTGGTAACTCAGGTGACAAAGCTGGAGCAGAATTTAGGGCGACACCTGCTGAGAGATCCAAAGTTCACTCGTTCACTTTCTCAGATTACAGTGAGTCCCTCCCACCCCCACCTTTAACTTTCTGGCACCATCTGTCTCATTACATGTGTGCTACAGTGTGACACATTAACTAAAGGAAGCATCTGATGTCCTCACACAAACAAAGCCACATGGCAGTGCCTAACTACACCGACTTAATTGGTTTGCACTTCGACCAGTGTTGTGAAAAGCCCAGAGTTTTACTACAAGCTACAGAAAAGACTTGCCGTGATACATTGATTGACACTCTAAACGTTTTCATTCTTGTTTCATTTTAAGTTGCAGGCATAAGAATGTTGACAGACTAGTTTCTGATTCTAATAGACTTAAACTCAGACACCTGCTGCAAATACTTATTATGGACAGGCTGCATTTCTATAATGCAATAGCATAATATTTTTATTTATTTATTTTTTGCCCACAAATTCAAAGATGTGAATCTTAATATTGTTATATTTATATTAGTATCTTCATGAAATGACAACAAAGCTAGAATGCATGGACTTCAAATGAAAAAAAAAAAACTTGTGATTTTGTGGGGGTTTTAGAAGAATGGTTCAGTCAAAAATGAAGGCCATTCAATATGGAAAATAGTTTGTTTCTTCATCTGAATAGATTTGGAGAATTGTAGCTTTACATCACTTCCTCACCAATGGATCCTCTGCAGTGAATGGGTGCCGTCAGAATGAGAGTCCAAACAGCTGATTAAAACATCACAATAATCCATGACACAGTATGACTCCAGTCAATCAATTAATGTCTTCTGAAGTGTTGTGTTTGCTTGTTGCTTCTGGCTAAAATACAGGTCCTCCATACATTTATCTTGTCTGAATCAGGAAAGAAATATGCATGATAAAAAAATAAAAATAAAAAACTGTCCAAAACAACTAGTTCTATCAGTTTGAACTCTTATTCTGACGGCACCCATTCACTACAGAGGATCCACTGGTGAGCAAGAGTTCAAATGCTACATTTTTTCAAATCTGCATCTTGCATGGCCTGAGGGTGACTACATACAACAATTTGGAATAGATTTTTATGTTTAATGTGTGCGTTTTCTCTTGGTTCTCTTTAGAATGCTCCTAAGAAAGCAAAACACATCGACTAATGGATTATATAATTAAGATTTAAAATGTATACTTTACAAAAGCACTAGGCGCTTTCTAAAATAGTTTAATACTAGTTTTAAATATTTGTAAAAATCTGATTAATGACCTGATTCCTGTGCAGAATCACATTATCCTTCTCCCAGTGAGAATAATGAAGCTTTGATAATCGTTTGACAAGTATGTGTGAAGTGCCTCCTGGTGGTTAAAACCTGTCATAAATTAAATGAGGAATTGACAGAGTTTTCATCTTCTGTGTTGATCTCTAGCTGTGCTCATGAAACACAGATTTTATACTTGTCAGAATAAACATACTTATGCATCACAGCTAAATTTCTGCCTATTAAGTCAAATGTCAGCTTGCGCTTTTAATTCTATTAAATATTAGTAATATATATATATATATATATATATATATATATATATATATATATATATATATATATATATATATATATATTTCATATTAATTTTAACATGTATTCATTTTGTCTATTAAATATGTACATACATGTAAGGATTTTATAGCATAGACATAATTCACAATACCCTATACACAATATCTATACTGTTATAATGTCTTTGCAGCTTTACTAAAATACTACATAATTGCTGAAGCTGATTAATATATATATATATATATATATATATATATATATATATATATATATATATATATATATATATATATATATATATATATACATATATATATATATATATATATTTTTTTTTTTTTTAAATGCTGCTATGGTGGATTTGTTTAGCAACTTTAGCAATTTCTCACATCACAAGACATGGATGACTTGTGGATTACTGTGATGTTTTTTATCAGTTATTTGAACTCTCATTCTGATGGCACCCATTCACTGATTCATTGGTGAGCAAGTGATGATATTACTCCAAACCTGAAAAAGTTGGATCATTTCAGTAAGTTTTCAGAAAATTTTCATTGTTGGCTGAACTAGTAAAAAAATAAACATATCTTCTAATGAAAAATGAGTAAATGAAGAGAAGGAATAAAGAAAGTATATTGAGAAGATATGTTTATTTTTTTACTAGTTCAAGGAAGGTACAAACATTGACAGGAGAAAATAATTCGACAGATAGAAAAAGGCACGGTAAGCAACAGAGCAGCCGATTGAAGCATAAACACTAATTGAGATGTATAGGCAGTCTCTTTTTCTCTCTCTCTTTCCTATCTGACTGCAAAGTTAACAGATGCCCACGGCTGGCAGTGGATCTCTTGATGCTTGTAAAGGAGGCTCGACCCATCTGCACTGTGCATAAGCACCAGCAACAATCAATCCTGTACAGACCCCAAACCAGCTTTGGGTTTAGGAACACCACAGAGCCATGAGAATTAATGTTATTTTTGACTGGTGCAAGAGCAGTAATTACCCATGTTACCAAACATGTGCTGCCAGGAGATCTCTCCCTGTACAGCCAGAATGGCTGTAATGTAATTGTAATGCTGTGAAAAAAATTTGATTTTTTTTATATGGCAATTCCAAAAATATTAGGTAATATCGAGTAACTTACATTCATACATATTAAAACTTGTTTAAGGGTTGCAATGTAAGTAGACCTACTCAGAGAACATGCAATTTCGGGGTAGTCAGTCACTTGTGAAATTCCTGAACAGTCAACATAAAAAAAAAAGTTTGAGTGTTTAATTCAATGACTCTTAAAAGCAGTTACTTGTTGCTACCAATTGGTGGAAAGATGTACACATGCAAAAAGTGTCATTAAAAACAATGGCCAATCAAACACACACACACACACACACACACACACAAGTTTTGTAATATAAGGCTATTAAATAATACACTGCAGTATAGTACACATCTGTGTGTGCCACTTTCCACTTTCGTTCACTCTTTGAGTAGATCTTTCCTCTCTATCAATAGAAATCACATTGCCGGTGACCATACAAATGATAATATGCTAACATAGCATGTCCAGACCATAGGACACACCAGGGAGTGAAGGTGCCCCTGTGCCCATGTTTTGGACAACCAGGGGAAGAGGAGGTGGCACTGAACCTGGCTCCAGTGCTTTGAGGTGTGATATCCAGCCGAGGTTCAATCTGCCTGCACTGCAAAATGATACAACAGAACTAAACCCCAGACACAGAAGACATGTTCCAAATCACTTCCATTCTGTGTAGTGCATGAAATACCCTTAAACACCTAAGAAGAATTCAAGAAAGGAATCTCAAATTTGTAATTGCTCTTGCTTTTTCATGCAATGATACAGACACATTGCTGAAAAAAAAAAACATTTACATGAAAATTAAGAAAATGAAGATAATTTTGTAGCCTGATTCTAGATACAACGCATCTTGTGTTTAAGGCCCATCACTTCATTTCCAGCATATACTGTATTGACTTGTTGTCTAAACGTGTTTACATGCTCATGCTGAGAGTTTGCTAAATACAGTAGGTACAGAAAAGAATCACCCACTTTAAAATAATCACAATTTGTTGCTTTGTAGCCTGAAATGAATACGGACAGTTTTTGTTTTATCCAGCTGTATTTACTAAGTGCGACTTTAACATCCAAATGAAAGATGTAACACCAACATGTCATAAAAAGAGAAAAAAGAAAGGGAAAAAAAGTTGTAAAAATAACTCAATACAGCTTATCACCTTCTCAATGTCACTCAAAGCGCTTGACTTTCAACTGTAATTAGCTGTGCTCATTTTGACTAGCTCAACATGAAAAGAGGTTTCCTGGAGCATTTCAGTCCTTGGTAGTGCAACTGAAGCAAACCATCAACTATGGGTGGCAAGGCACAGTCAAAAGATCAATGGGATAAAGTTGTAGACAGGAACAAGTGAGGAGATGGATACAAAAAAAAAAGGCTCTATCATTGTCTAGAGGCACAGTGGAGTCTATTATTAAGAAGAGGGAGGTATTTGGTACAACACAGACCCTCCTTGGATCAGGACGTCGCTCCAAACTCCAAATGAAACAGCCTGGAGGAAACTGGACAGAGAGGCTAAACAAGAGGCCTACAGCAACTCTGAAGCAGCTGCAGAATTTATGACAAAAAGTGGTCATTGTGTGCACGTGACAACAATATCACACATTCTCCACAAATGTGGCTTGAATAGGGAAGTTGCAAGAAAGAAAAACACAGCTAAAGAAAGGCCACATGCAGTCATGACCTTGAAGATCCTGAGGCAGATGAGACAAAAATGTTCTTATATGGCCTCAACACCAAACGATATCTCTAGTGGAAATCTAACACATCTCACCATCCAAATACCACCATTCCTGCAATAAAGCATGGAGCTGTTAATGTCCTGTTATGGGGTGCTTGAAGGAGAAAAGGGTGAATGTTCTTGCATGGCCTAGTCAGAGCCACTTAAACCCCACTGAAAATCTGTGGAATGACTTGAAGACTGCAGTCCACAAACAACCACCATCAAATTAAACTGAACTTGAGCAGTTCTGCAAAGAAGAGTTGGCATATATTTCTAAAGTCTAGATGTGCAAAGTTACTAGAGATAATCCCAATGGACTAAAGGCTGTAATTAAAGTAAAAGGTGGATCAACTAAAAACTTCATCACACAAGGGGGTGATAATCAACTCAGTGATTCTGTTTTTTATTTTATATCTTTCACTTGGATGTTATAATTTTCACTTAATAAATACAGCTGGATAAAAAAATTCAGGCTGCAAAACAGCAAAATGTGTTTATTTTAATGGAGGGGGGGGGTTCTTTTCTATACCTTCTATATGTAAGAGAGGATTTGGGAGGGTTGGTCCTGGAGAGGCTTCAGGAAGGGGAGTGCAAGGCACTAAAGGAAGAAACTGTCATCGTGGTGGAATGGCAGGGCCATCGCTGCAGATCGCTCTCTATGACATTATCACGTCATCTTCCACGCCTGACAGAACCTCCAACCGTAAATCCACACGCTCGTCGTGGTCATTCTTATTATCTGCATTTTGCACCTCCAAATACTCCTTCCAAAATATCAGCCATTACAGACTCTAAGCATCTTTTGCTAATAATAGAAAACCAATAATGTTTGAAGGACATAGCACCAAGGTACTAACAGGGAACCCCTTTGACATCAATCTGGATTTGCAGGGTAGATGATATGCCTTTATTATTGTAATGAAATAAAATCTCTTCATCTAACTATCATGTTGGTTTTGTTGCACTTATGGACAAGAACAGTCTAAAGCAGTGGTTCTCAGACAGGGGGGCCCCAAGATGACTTAAACTTAAAACATATAAATAAATAAATAATAAAAAATTAAACATTAAAAAAGCCATTGGCTGGATATCAGCCTGGAAATGTAGATGATGGTGAATTTTAAAATGTGACTTCTAGGCCTGGACATTTACAAAAATCTATTAATCTTTTCATAAAGAATATACATTTTTCTAGATCTAAAATTTTGTATCAGGTAAAATTTATGAGTAACGTTTACTTATTGTTAAATCCTTATCTAGTAAATAAAAATGATTGTGCCTTTGAATATTGCTATGGACATTAGGGGGCCTTGGAGTCAAAAGGTTGAGAAACACAGCTCTATAGACTGGATTTCAACCAGATTTTTTTTCCTTTGGTGATCTGTGAAGGTCCTGTTGCATGACAACATAGGATTATCTTATAAATATTCTCTGTATTTCATAATAATAATTAACAGGTTTGGTGAATCAGTGGTCTGGCGTTT
This sequence comes from Carassius auratus, assembly GCF_003368295.1. NCBI lineage: Eukaryota > Metazoa > Chordata > Actinopteri > Cypriniformes > Cyprinidae > Carassius > Carassius auratus. Next base: position 14,360,387 of record NC_039243.1, read on the forward strand.
GCGATAATATGTTATGTGTTGTTGTAATGAAGTGCAATCTGACGTTATTGAGTAAATTAGGCTATATCACCAAATCACACACAGAGTGCATGCATATTGATTTATTAGTCTATTAAAACTCAATATTTCAGGCATTTATTAATGGCAGACGCAAGTATTCTTTTGTATGCTTTCTACATTCATACAATTTAATGTAGGCCTAGTAAACTTAATCTATATAACACAAAGAATAGGCTAAGTTACAGTTGTTCTGCAGATGCATGAACACATTTAAAGGGGGGGGGGGGTGAAATGCTCGTTTTCACTCAATATCCTGTTAATCTTGAGTGCCTATAGAGTAGTACTGCATCCTTCATAACTCCAAAAAGTCTTTAGTTTTATTATATTCATAAGAGAAAGATAGTCTGTACCGATTTTTCCCGGAAAAACACAACAGGCTGGAGGCGTGGCGTGTGGGCGGAGCTAAAGAATCACGAGCGCGAGTAGGCTTTTGTGTTGAGCGTGTCTGGAAGCTGTGACACAGATCCAGAGGCTGAAATTTAACAAGAGCAGCATCAGCAAAGGCTTCTCTATGTGGTATGTACTGGAACTGTATATATTTGCTTAGCGGTTTTGGAAAATGACTAAGTTCCACTTTATGTCGTCTTTTTTTTTTTTAAGGTGTACATGTGGAAAGTGCAGTTTTAATGACAACATCGCATGTTGTTTACTTGATGTGCCTACGCGCCGATAGCTAAGTTAACAACACAGAGATATTTGAAGCAGTTTTACTCACCGCATGTGGTTCCAACACACGATCGTGACCCTTTTTCGTTGGGACTGCATTATCCTTAAGAAATAAACGATGTGCAAATCCGGCGTCAAACTGGGCCTTGTTTGTAAAACAAGCATCTTCGAAATGCAGGGAACAAACAAAAACACTTGCACAACTCCGTTGATGCTCTGTAAAAATAAACTCCATCCACTGGTCCCTTAACGCTGTTACTCTTTTGGTAATCTGTGCAGGGTTGTCTTGCCCTGGCAACCAAAAACACACTTCTGTGACATTTCGCGACGCTCTCGCTCTGATCAGTGAATGTTTGTGATCTCAGTAAGTGCTCTGCTATACAGGAGCGCGCACTCTTCTGGCAGAAGTGCCCTTAGGACCCATATAAGGAAATTCGAGCCATACTCGAAAAAAACGTTCCGAAACTTGTGACAAACCGGAAGTAGTATTTTTGGAACAAAAATACTCCTTCAAACGTACAAATTAATTTTTGAAACTTTGTCCGTGTTTAGCATGGGAATCCAACTCTTTAACAGTGTAAAAAACTCAGTATGCATGAAATAGCATTTCACCCCCCCCCCCCCCCCCTTTAATAATAATTTTATAAAAATTCAGTAACACAGTAAGTGACTTACATTTTAGACATAATGTTGCTTGTTTTTGCTCAATTTTGCTAACGATAGTTCCAAACAAAGATCATGGCACTATTTTGCGTCTCTGAGCAATGGACAGTGTTTACTTATTGAATGAATTAGCTTTTTGAACGAATCGGTTGAATAAAAGTTTCAGTGATTCACTCATTAACACAGTCAAATGCGTTATTTCTGAATGAATCCGCCTTTTAAATGAATCTGTTGAATCTAAATGACTCACAAATTTACATTCACTTGCTGTCACCTACTGGCGGTTTTAATTTCACATATCAATTTTTTTTTCTTCATGTTTTAAATTATTTCAGATTTCAGAATTCAACGTTTTATGCTAAAAACAAAACATTAGGCCTTTTTATACATCTGTATCTGCAGTTTAAATGAATCGATATCCCCTCTGAGATACATAAACTGTGTAAAATACTTGCTATTTCAGATGCAGATTTCAGAAATGTTTTCTAATGTTGGAATGAAAGACACTAAGTAGCGGAAGAAGTGCTTCTTATTCTTATATAAATATATAAAATGGAAGAAATAGTTAAAACTGAACACAATCTTGCGACTCAAGTTGTGTATGAACATATTTATTATATTTATATTTACACAATACTTAAGTATGTTTAAGACTTAAAAAGTACTTTTTGTATTAAGTACAATAAATATCACATACGGTAAGACTTTTACTTTTTTAGTAATATCCGCGGTGGCTTTAACTTCTACCAAAGTCCTTTTCTGGTAAGATATCTGTACTTTAACTTGAGTATGACTTCCAGGTACTTTATACACCACTGCCTAAAACCAAGTAGTTCTAGACTACTATTATGATCTTATGTAATAAATGATCTTTATTTGATTTTCAATCGACTTGTCCTTGTAAAAATTCAGCCGAGTGTATGATTCACAGTTCTTCCAAAAGATGTCAGGGGCTTGAGTTATTTCAGAGCAGATTTGAGCTTCCTCTTACCAAAAACATTTCAGCTATAGACTTCATGTGAAATATCGTCCCCTTGGAATTATAAGGTTCTATCTGCGTTCTGAGTAGTTTTGAGATATTGAGATATTTAAAGTTTTTGTGTTCCATAGACTTCTGTAGATAGAACCTTTTTGTTTTTTTCAATTAAAATCCCAAAATGTACACAACTTAAAACAAAACATCACATAATGTAAATAAATTGTCACAGAATAAGAATATGTGAATAACTCAATTTTGACAAAAATGTCAGATAGAACCTTATATTTCCAAGGGGACGATATGGTATTTGCTGTATGAAACAGATAGAAGAAGTAATCTTTAGTAAATGTGAACATGTCTTCTTTAAGTGGGAGAATTTAATCTGATCTCCTCTCTCTCTCTCTCTCTCTCTGTGTGTGTGTGTGTGTGTGTGTGTGTGTCCTGACTGCAACTTTTCATGTCCTCAAATGATCAGCTAATTACCATGGATTTCACTGTTTAACACTGTTCAGTACTAGTGCAGTCTTCCTTCTGTGTGTTTATGTGTGTTTGAACATATATATATATATATATATATATATATATATATATATATATATATATATATATATATATATATATATATATATATATATATATATATATAAATCCACAGATATAAATATCAGGGTTTTTTTTGTCTCTTAATGGGACAAAAATAGATTTGTGCATAGATTATGCATGAACATATTTGAGAGTACATGAATAGGTGTTTCTTACCTGTCTATCTTACTTTGTAATTCATTTTACTAATGGAATTGGCTTTAAAATATTTAACAGATCTCAGCTGGTCTAAGTATGTGTGTGATGATGCATGTGGGTTCAGTTACAGTTTTCGATCATGGGTAAGATCTGCGGATTTCCTTCATTTTAAGTGATCATAGAATACATGGGCTACTTTTAGTAATGATATTGAAGCTATCATATGCTGTCATAAGGATACACATCTGATGTGGATTGTTAGGAAGCACCTGATTCCAACTCACCTTCCAGTGACTCCATTTCATATTTTCAAAAGACCTGTAAGATTTTGTGAAGTGCTACAGTGCTGTATTATGAGTTTCAGATAGTGGCCTTTCTTCCAGCCCTTCCCTTTTGTCACTGAATTTGTCTCGTCAACATAATTTTGTTTGCCTAATAAAACAACCTCTGTATTTTCAGTGTATGAATACAGTGTTCTTTACTGTCATATTTTAAAAGTATTAGACACACATTCTTCTTTTGTGATTTTTTTTTATAAACAAACTGTTAAAACTATTAAAACAATTGAAACCATTCACCAGTGTCATGATTGTAATTATCTGAAGTGATATTCAGTTAATATTTGATACTTGAATGGACATTTTCACAGTTTCTACAAATATTGACGTGCTTACTGCATTCATACGTTACCCAGCTTATTGTAAGAATAAACTATCAAACAAATATTTGTTTAATATTTTATTAACAATTACTTTTTTTATTTTTTTATTATTAGATCATAATTTTTAAACTGTTTTTACTGGTATAATTTTCCCAAAAATGCAAATCTTCTCAAAATGTACTCACCATTAGTCCATCAAACATATTAAATTGAAACCATTGTTTCTGGCCAAAATATGAGTCCATAATCCATATTATTGCTTCCTCCTGTGAAAAAGTCCCGGTTGTCCTCCCACATGAAACCCACTGACATATTTGTTTAGAACTGTTTTGGAATGTTTTTTTCTTTTTATATGTAAATGGCGCCTGATCTGTGCATATTTCTCCCCTGATTCATATTAAGCAACTTTTTCACTAGAGTATTCAATATTATGGGTGGAGGATTCTGGATATTTTAGCTGGAAACACTTTAAAAGTTAAAAATGTCTTAATGCTGATTTTGTTCATTACAAACACACAGCATTTTGCTTCACAAGACATTCACTGACGGACTGGAGTCATGTGGATTGCTTGTGGATTATTCTGATGTTGTCATCAGCAGTTTGGACTCTCATTCTGACGGCACCCATTCACTGCAGAAGATTAATTGGTGAGAAAGTAATGTAAAATTTCTCAAGATCTGTTGAAACGAAAAAACAAACTCATCTACATCTTGGATGGCCTGAGGGGGGAGGCTACATTTTTAGCAAAATTTTATTTTGGGGTAAACTATTCCATTAATTTACATATTTTGCTGGAAGTATACAAAGCTCATATTAGCTTGATCTCCTGAGATCAACATTTTTGGAACGTTTATCACCAGACATTAATTCAGTGCTCATCTGTTCATTTATTAAGAATTCAGGCTGTGTTTTACTGAAATATGCTTAGTCACTGGGTATCCCTAAGTCCAAGTTTCAGCACGACTAGTCAAATGTGAAAAACAGTAATCTAGGCTCTAGGAGCAGGTAAACAAACAATGAGGTCATGTTCTTATTTTACACTGTTTGGTACGTGTTGCCCACATACTGTATGTCTACATCTGATTTCATCGTCTCCGATAAACAGAGCGGTTCAATGTCAGTAAGAAAACACCTGTTTCGCTGAACAATGCTAATTGGCCAACCAAACTGCTATTAGTGGTTTGGACAGTCATTACTGTAATCGCAACCATGACTGAGGCATATACATGAAAACAAAGTTGTCAAAACAAAATTTTTTTAAATTAGGTTTTCTTCCTCCATTAAAGAAAAAGATCACCAAAGAAATGAATATTTTGTCATCCTAGAAACATAAAAGGAAACATTTTACAGAAAGTACTGTCACCCTTTTTCATGCCATTATTGTAAATAGGGTTGAAACTGATGCAAATGTGTCATAAAAGCATGCTTAACAGTCTTAATAAAAGGGATAAAGAAAATCATGAATTATACAGTAAGTATACAGTAAGCAGCCAGCAGTTGTTTTCATTTTTTTTTTTTTTTTTTTTTTTTTTTTGGTAATCTAAACTTGTTATGACTGTTCTATCGCATAATTTTACACAAACACTAAAAGCATATAGGAGTTCACACCATACTGTATGCCAATTAAATTTGCATGTGGACAGTTGAATCTTGGGAGCTGTTCCATGCATCTCATTTACTTTAATTAGTAAGATTAGCACAACCACGCCTGAGTTCTTTTGTCAAGATGACAAAAGATGCATAAATCTGCTCTTTTGGGAAAAAGGAATGTCTTTGTTTGAGTGTTCTGGGGAAAAGGTTGTCTTTCCAGTGGAATCAAACCACGGTAAATACACTTGACAGATCTCAGAGCTCAGTCTCATGTGAGCTGTCTCTGTTAGGTTGTTGCCATTTATGCTGTATACCTTCTCTTTCCTGCTGTACAAGATGACAACTGCACGAGAACTGCAAGTAAGGAAGCGCTCTAGCAGTAATATAGTTCCTTTTCCATATCTGCTTCAGATATAGCAGAATTGTAAGGCACTATATTTGTAAAATATAGTGCATAAAATGCATATGCAACATGCTGTCTTTACTTCACTGTAAACATGCTTTAGCTGTGACAAAAGTGACTGTGTAAAACAAATTTACTGTAACACCAGCTGCAGGAAAATATATATAATACACTGATTCTGTTGGTTACACTTCTTTTCATGGTTGACTCATGCCTGTAAGAAGATATGATTTTATTCTAATTTTAGACTTAAAATTGTCATATTTGTATTCAGATGTGTACCAGACAATATACTCCGCATTTTTGTTTTATTTGAAATCTTGAATGCTCCTTTACATTTACTTTACATGTTTTAGCTTTTATTTGTTTGTTTGTTTGCTTGCACTTTATTTATGATAAAATAATGAAAAAAAAATAGTTATTAAAATAATAATATTGGTGTTATAAGATGAATATATTTTATATATTAAATGAATATATTAAAAACGAAGCATTTATTTATTTATTTGCACTTTATGGCAGATTTACAGTTTGGTATATAATTATGGTGGTGTTACAACATAAATGAATGAATGAAGCCACAGCATTTATTTATTTGTTTGTTTGCACAGTTTAGGATGTAATTACAATGGTGTTACAAAACAATTGGAGATTGCACCTTGTAAATGTAAAATGCACTCATTGTATCTTTGAGGATTTTAAGACTTTTGAGAAGTGTCATGATTTAAGGCCGGTTGCAAGGCGGAGCAGACAGAGTGAAGTCATGACTGTGGAGAAATTAGGACACGCACACCTCCCTCCCTCTGTACATTAATAAATTGCATGTTGGATGCGTGACACACTGCATACTGCCAGTTCACCTGCCAGGGCTTTTCTTCTCTCTTTCTTCTTGTAATTTGTCTCTGGAGTTTTCTCCCCTGTGCACATGCCTTTCCCTTTTGTCCTCCAACCTCTTGTCCTAAAAACTCTCATTAATTCTTCTTCTTGGGACATCAGATCCTTTTTTTGAATACCAAGGGAATGAGTCAGAGATCCCCCTCACTCCTAACACAAACACAGACACACTCACACACACACACACACACACACACACACACGCACACACAAATGTCAGTTACTACACACAGGAAGTCACGTATCCAGAACGGAGCCGCCTGCAAAAAGCACGCACACACACACACACACACACACACCACCTACTCAATGGAGTCATGTATTTATATATACATACCCATATACTCTTGACACACTGTTTTGCTGTACTCTTTTCCTTACCACTGTGTAAACATATTCCAAAAAAACTCAAACAAACACAAACTAGCACTGTTATTCTCATGGATTATAAAAAGCAAGAGAGCAAGGCTGTAAAATAAATGACTAAAACGATTCCCGTACATCCCCTCTGGTGTGTTATTCCTTCTGTCTCTTCGTGGACAGTCAATCCTACATTTCACTGCTTGTTGTATGTCTTATAACTTGTACGTGACAAATAAAATCTTGAATCTTGAATCTTTCAGCTCCATTGATTCCGTTTATCAGCACTCTAACGGTTGTGTGACCACATTAAATATTTGCAATGCTCCACAACATCACAGAAAATGTTGCCCATATGACCCGATCTTTTTCTGATTCTGTGTCCATCCCATTTTTAATTACAAACTTTAGAGAAAAAGCATGTTTACAGAAGTTATGCTCTGTGTCTATTATAAGCACAATGCATGGTGTAAAGATAAGGTGAACTGTTTGACACACCTGTTTGTTCAGATCTAATAGCTGGTAAACCAAGTAAAAGATTTAGAAGAGAAACAAACTTGTAACACAGACACTAAAAGGGCAGTTCCAAATACTAGTGTCAGTATCAACCATTCCAGAACAGAACAAGTACAGAGAGTCCCAAACCTGGGTGGATATGTTATTTATATTCCTAGAATTTTGTAAGTAATATCCTGACCATTTTTTTTTTTTCTTTCAAGAATTGCGCCGTGAGGCAATTTAGAGATTTACACCAAAAGCACTTCGCTCACTCGTTTTCTTGATGGACACAAGAGGCAAATAAACATCTGGGGCATCTCATATATTAATTTTTCACAAACATGAATCTTCATATAAACTCTGTACAAACCCTTTCTTTGATTTAATTTCCGGTGCACTTTCCTTTGATGCAGTACCAAATAAAAAAAGTTTAAAAAAGTTCTGAAATGTGTTGTTTTATTTGTGAATCTGATAAGACAAATAAGGTTGAGACCATATAATTAAATTGTGATAACATATTTATAATTGCATAGATATTACGAAATAAATAAATTATTGCATCACTGTTCAGCCAATTCAAATATTCAGTAAACATCCTCGGGTCATTGTTCTCATTTAAGACTGAGTTTTTAAAACAGATGAAAAGATCCAGTACACCTGCTAGTTTGATCAAAGATAATTACAAAAAATTAAAAGAGTCTGTCTGGCACACTTTATTATATACAATTAAAACAGGAGAAAGGCTGATCTTGATGGGCCAGAGAAACAGGTCCAGAATAGTCCCAGCAAAATATAGGGTGTTCTCAAACTTTTGGCCTTGACTATATCTGTGTATATGTGCGAGAGAGAGAAAGAGAGAGAGAGAGAATGAATGTGATTGCAATTCGTTACAGCCACACTCAGCAAACCAGACTGGGCAGCAGCACTTTTTCACAATTACTCACACCCTCTCATACACACGCACACCTAAAAAACTGTCCAGCCTAATCATCATTTACTTACTGTACTTCAGGGCCTCACCTGATCCTGTTACTTTCCACTGTCACTTTTTAAGATGTGTGTATTATCTTCTACACACAAGCCACAAGAGCAAGGGGCAATTCTTTTAATAATAACTATGAAAATAAAGCGCGTGGAAACTAGCACAATATGTTCCTCAAAAACACATTTCCTGTATCACCAAACAAGTTTTTCATTTATTTATATTGTTTAGGAAAGGAAAAGGGGCATAACAAAAACAAACAAATAATATAAGCTACATAACTGTTTTGCATTACACACGTATTACTCATTTTTGTCATGTGTCATAGGTTTTTATAGAAAGCTTCTTTGCAGTTCTGTAGAAAACCATCAATGTTGAATGTTAAAGAAAACAGGAGAACCTGCCATATAACTTTTCAACTCCAAAGAACCACTAGCTCCATGAACCTAAAACCAATAGAAGAACCTTAGTTCCTTAGTTATTCTTCTTTATAATAATAATTATTATTAATTTATTATACATTTATTTAAATTAAAACAAATCATATAGGTTTTTGTTCATTATTATTAAAGATACAAATATTTTACTTTTCTATTAAATTTTGTTTGAAATTATTTTTGAATTTATGTTGTATTTTTGTAAACTTATTTTTCTATTTTATTTTGGCATGTATATATAGCGAACAATGTTACCCCGTGAAACCTCACAGTCCGATAGTGTTTGTACTCTCATGAACTCTTGAGTATCAGATGCAGTTCCCCAATCCGCCGGTAAAGCATTACACCGCTCTATCGTTCACCTCTTCTGAAGTCAATATTGAGTCCGCGCCCGGCGCACTAGATTCCGCGCCGTGTTTTGCGCGGAGCTGACGTGCTGCTCGCAGGCTGGTGGCTGCTCTTCGCTCGGCTGTTGTCCTGATATCACTCCGCTAGCATGGAGGAGGGGAGCGCTTGATTATTGTGATGGTGGCAGCTGCTGTACACATTGGCGACTGTAGGATTTCCTCTCCAGCCATCGGGACTTTAAGAAACTGCACACCTTATTCGCGCTCGTGGAGGGTTTCGCAGGCCAAACTGATGAAATGCAAGTTCACGAAACAACTCCGGAGCCTGTTCGCAGCAGACGGCAAAACTTTTTTCAAAAGGACAACACAATAAAACGACGGGCTCGCAGCAGCGGTGCTTATGCGTGATGGTTGCGAGTAACATCCGGATGTTTGATGGAGCTCCAGTAGAGGCGAGAGAGTAACAGACCCGGTCGCCTCTCGCTCCTCCACGGTCCCGCACTGTTGTCTATTGAATGGTTGACACGGCGATCCTCCCGGAGGAGGGATTTACACTCATTTAGACGCTTCTTTCTCCCCAATTTCACTGTATTCGCCTCCCTGGCGAAGCGGACTTCTGCCCCGCTTTGGAGAGGGGAGAGAGTGTGTCAGGGGGGCTTGACAAAGTTCTTCCCGAATCACAGATGATGGGGGATTTTGCTAGCCCCGCTGCCGTACCGACCGGCGGCGGTATTTGCATTAATAACAGTAACGTGAACTTAAACTCTGCCATTAATGCAACCAACAGCAACACCGGCGGCGGTGGTAACCTGGGCATACCGAAGCACAGCACAGTGGTGGAGCGGCTGCGGCAGCGGATCGAGGGCTGCCGGCGGCACCACGTCAACTGCGAGAGCCGATACCACCAAGCGCACGCCGAGCAGCTGGAGCTGGACCGCAGGGAGACGCTGAGTCTGTACCAGCGGAGTTTAGAGCAGCGGGCCAAGAAATCCAGCAACAGCAAGCAGCAGAGCAAGCAACAAGAGCCCGACTCGACCGCGAGCACCGAGCAGAGGAGCAGCACCCTGATCGCGGTGAGTTCAGCTCTCCTTACAGTGCCTGAGACGGTTCTTTTGCAGGACTCCACGGTGTTTGGAGGGAACACAATGCGGTTTGTTTGGGTTGCAGTGCGAACTTTCGCTCGGCGTCTGCGTTTCTACACTTGTCGGAACTGAAAACTCTAAACTGGTGCAGTCATAATAATAACACACATAACTTCAGCACGATTTGCGGACTATTCATAGTCATACGTGGAAGTGTATGGGAGCTTCGAGTAACTTTTAGAGACGTCTAGCTACTTCGCAGTCTGTTTAAATTTATGTAGTAGTTGATGATGTCATTCGATCTCCTCCTACTTACTACTTGTAGTTCTGGCGTGTTACATGTTTAGATAATTTTATGGGAGGTGAGAAACTAAATCAGTTTGCTTTTTAAAGTACGCGAATGTGTATTCGTTTTGTTTACTGTTCGATGTGGACTGGCTTAAAAAAGGTACTCTAACGTTACTAGTTTCAGTTTCTTTTTAGGCGCGCTGTTTGAAATGATGTAGCCTGTTTTGTTTTTATCGGCGAGGACACATTTAACTCTCTTTGGATGTATAACGTTGATAGTGCAATGCAACTCTTCAGGGGGGAGTCTATAGATATCATTTTATGAAAAGTATAGGATGGGTACGGTGGGGAAACAAATCCACTTGCAGGTATGATCTTTTATCAGTATGCTGGGATCAGTCTCAGACTCTCGGTTTTAGACGCCACCACAGAAAAGTTACAGTGTTAAAAATCAGTCACTTGAATCTGGACCTATTGCGGAGGAGCGTCGTGTCTTTGCCTTTTGTGTCAAGGCGGTGAAATCCTCTTTGAAATGCTAAGTGACTTTTGTTTTCTGAGGGTGATATAGGTAGTTGTCAAAGCGTTAATGGCCGGTGTCGTCGACCTCCGTCTGTGCGCTGTAGGCATTACTTTGAGCAGGTATACAGGCAACAAATGCTTCACATAAGAGTCATTGCGATTTAAAGAGACCACAGGCTCACTGCTTCTGTCTTTTCTCCACATGAGCACCGTGCTGCAGCTAGGTGGCTGTATCAAGTCGAGTTAGGGTCTTATGCCCCCACACAGTGGCTTTGTGTCAAAACCCAACGAGCTGCCTTGGTAGACAGCTTTTATGTGAGGAAAATGCTACAGGCTCATACATGCTCTCTATGTAAAGTCCAGCACCTTAACTGGATAAATAACAACGTAAAAAGCCTCTAAAGGGGTCATATGATGCTATTTAAAATTTCCTTTCTTTTTGGAGTGTTACAAACTCTTGGTGCATAAAGAAGAAATTAAAGTTCCAAGACTAAAGTCTCAAATCCAAAGAGATATAAAAGTCAAGACTCGTCCACACCCCCCTAAAACGGCTTGTTCTAACACGCCCCCACATGTCTACTTCACTATGTGGGAAGATTTGCATAACGCCAGATGTTCATGCAAAGAAAGAAGGCGTACTTTTATTCTCGTTGTAGAACTGTTGTTGCCGCCATGGCGTATAGACGCTGTGCGTTTTACTGTGAAAGCAAAACTACTTTGTTTGGCCTTCCAAAAGAGGACGATATTCGCTTCGACATGCCTGGAGTTGATCCGTGCTGGTCACTGAGGAAATATATCAACATTACACTGTGGCTTTCACCGTGGGCGAAGCGGAGTCCAGCCCGGGGTCATCATATGAGGTGGCGCAAGCCCGACGGACGCTCCTTCGTAGAATCCACTGGCCACGCTGTTCTCAAGCCGGCCTCAGCTTACTCTAGACTGAGGCTCACTCTAGGCCTCTGGCCTCCATCCACTCAAGGCCGCGCGGTGTTACGCTGTTTCGTTGATAAAGTGAAACTACTTTGTTTGGCCTTCCAAAAGAGGACACGACTAGAAATCATGTTTATAATGGGTTTTATGTTTATATCTAGTCGCTCTGGCTGGATAGGGCATCACAGTATCTTAAGGGGTGTAACATTTCTGTCACTCACTTGAGGTATTTGGCCAATCACGATGCACTGGATACCTGGCCAATCAGAGCACACCTTGCTTTTTTCAGACCGACCAGCCTTGCAAAAATCTACGCGTTTCAGAAGGAGGGGCATAGAGGAGAAACAATGATGTACAGCATGTAGAAAATAATGTGTTTTTTTTTTAACCTTGAACCCCATAAACACATTTCATTACACCAAATACACCAAATAATGTTCTTTTTAAATAAATAAATTTATGCATTTAGCAGATGCTTATATCCGAAGCGACTTACCATGCATTCAGGCTAACATTTTTTACCTAACATGTGTTCCCTGGGAGTCGAACCCACAACCTTGCGCTGTTAACACAATGCTCTACCACTTGAGCCACAGGAACACAGCATCATATGATCCCTGTAATATTAATTGTTTTGAAATGATGCCTAATTTATACAGATGGATATTGTTATATTAATTTACACTCTTTAATTGCTGATACCTGTACATTTTTAAAGGTATTAGTTTCATATTTTGCACATGCATTATGAAATGATAGTTAGGTCTACATATCAAAAGGAGATTTGTTTATGTAGTCAGCTCTCAAGAGTTTATGTATTCATTTGAGTGCAAGTCTTTGTGAGTCATGTGTGTCATGGCAGTACAGTTAGAAACCAGTGTAAGGTGATGACATTTTATCTTAACCCTTAGAGATAAAAGGAGGGGACAATCTTACAGTCTTCAGCCAAGGTTCAGGACTCCAGTATTATCTCTGAGACCTCGTTTCCATATGGTATTGAGATCTGTTTTGGGTGATCAAATCGTAGGCAGTGTTGTTTTCACTTGGTTCTAACATGCATAAGTTAAATGTCAGTAATTTCAATTATTTAAAATCTAATTAGCTTTATTTTATTGCAGTTCTGCTTTTAGTGATTTTTAGTTTTTCAACTTTACATTTCTTTTATTTCTGTTAGTTGCCAAATTTGTAACTTTTGTAAGTTTCAGTTTTTTCACCTAAAATTACATTTGATTTTATTTCTGCTTTATTTCAAATCATGAAAACAATACGAATAGTTTTAGTTAACAATAACAACACTGGCCTGTTACTGTAGGGTCTAAATTAAACCGAGCCAGTATTTTGAAACCTGTATTTAGTGCTATTCCACCTCAAACCCATCATCTGAAATGGATTTTAATACCACGTATGAACAAGGACTTTGTAGATTTTATAAAAACAAACAGAAGTACCAGGCAACTACAGGATGAATCGCTTCGTGTTGGCTCATGGACATTTGAGACTTAATGTCTTTCTCTGAAAGTGTAGTTTTCAGCACAAACTCACCTCTGAGCCAAGTCGAAGTTCTTAAAGTTAACAGTACTTCTCATCAAGTGTGTTTCATGCATCTGTGTGCACATTTTATCAGTCCCGAAGTCACATCCAGCACTCGTGTGTGTATTCTCTAGCTAAAGCGGTGCTTGCGGTATCACATTGTTTTGCAGTGTCTGGGACGAGTGCCCAAGATCTAAATTTAACTCCTGAGTTGGCAGGGTTAGATGAGGTTTGTGACGTCAGACACTCCAAGAGCATATTGCCACTGTGTAAGTTTCTTGTCTTCTGTATGTGTTTGCTAGGAGGCCTACAAGACTGGTAGCGCAAGTATAAATGTGTGTGATGCGTCTCGCTGTGCGTGTCTTCATGTAAGCATTTCAGTGGTCAGAAAAGCTGCAGTCGTTTATAAAAAGAATTTGTTTTCCTGCAGGGGTTGTTTGTCTGGATCGTAGGATACCTGAAAACTTTGCAGTTCTAGTTTCTGTTAGTGTAACGTATTACCTTTTCCCCCACAACTTTATTTATTTATTTTTTGTTGGTGGTGGTGGGTGGGTGGAATGATTTAACCCAGTGAATTAATCTTGCCTTAAAGGGATAGTTGACCCAGAAATGAAAATTATCTTATCATTTACTCACCTAAAGTAGTTTAAAACCTTTAGTAGTTTCATTTTTTTTCCAGTTGAACACAAAAGATGATGTTTGGAATGTTAGAAACCAAAACGTTTCTGGTGTCTACTCCCATGGTTTGAAAAAAAAAAAAAAAACATACTGTAGAAGTCAATGGATACCAGAAACTGGCAACTACTTGGGAAGGACAAGATAATGAGTGAAATTCAATCTATTTCTCACACAAAGCTAACATCAGAAAATTTGGAATGTAGTGCACAAGTTGTATGGACCACATTTTTTTGTACATTTTAAAACCTGACAGCCCAGTACCAAGGAGAAGTATTCATTACTAACTAGCAATCTCTACCTGCTGTTTGTTAAATGAATGATAAACAGAAACTAACCCAAGAGCGCTAGATAGGGAAGTAATGTTACTGGAGTCCGTTACCAGAATCCTCGCACCTTTTGTCTGTGTCAGAATAGGGAGGAGAAAATATGTACAGCCTCAAGTCTTAAATTACACAATTTACAGTTTTACTCTTCTCAATACCTTACAGGTAGATCTGTATAGTGTTTTATATGCTATCTTACTGTTATTTCTTTCGTATGATAGTATTTTGTATTTGTATTTTTTTTTATTGTATATTTCAGTTTTTTTTTGTTTTAGTTTTAGTAATTGTTAAGTGCTTTGTTTTGTCAAGCTAAACATAGCAATATTTTATTTTTATTCACATTTTAGTAATTTTTTTTGTAAAATTTCTATTTTTTTTTCATCTAATATATATATTTTGCTTCACCTTAATTAACGAAAACATTTTCAAAACAATTTTTTAAAATAGTTTTTCATTTAGTTATTAAAAACAATTAGTATTTTCCTGCCAACAACCTCGACCTCCCTTAATCACACTTCACGCTCTCTGCAGTGTTATGGTTGCAGCACACACTTTCATGCTGGTATGCATGTACACATGTCCACTGGAATGTAGGACAAGGTGTACGTCAACACTGCAGCACATAGTCCATGTAGTTAAATCAATGTGCGTGGTATCTCCACACCATCTCTTACACACACACACACACACCACAAACCATTTTTAAAAGAAGATATCCAATATGGTTGTCTTTGGGCATTTTTAATTTTTAGGTTTATTGGATCCATATTCTGCTGTGCATTCACACACAAACATATGCACCTGCAGTATGACCACACTCATGGACTCAGTGTCAGGAAACCCACTGCTTTCTCAGAGAGAACCGAAACAAAGTCCCTCTCAGCTTTACAGAGCACGAGACCTGTTTGTGCTCACAACTAGTCATCGTCCTACAGAATAATCAAGTTGCTGGACATTATTAGTGAATATTTAGCATTCCTATTTTTAATTCTTAGACCAGTGAAATGTTGTTTCATCATTCCAGCTGTTCACAAGTATATTATCACCCTTTAAACTGTGAAATGATCCAGTGTAGTACCCATGCTTCATTCTTACGCCAGGTGATTTCATGTCTTGGTGTGGTTTGCGTGACACTTGTACAGTACCACGGCCGACAGATGTAATCTGTCCATTAGTCAAAACTCTCCAGGCGCAAAGGCTTGATAACATTTCAAGAAAGGCTTATAAAAGTATGCATGATTTATTTAGCCAAAAGCACAATCAATATGTTGTGCAAGAAGTAGGCCAATGCTTATTTTTTGTTTTTTGTTTTTTTGGTCAGTGCTGCCCATTTTAAAATGAACATCCAAAACTTTTCTGCATTAATGTTTATGTGCACTTGCTTTTTTCTGCTCCTGATATTTGTATTTTTAGCTCTCAATAAGTGTCATGAGATCCGCACCCTCACAACCTACTAAGCAGAATACTCTCTGAAATATGTAGTGATATTATTTGGGTGATATTATTTGGGAAGGAAAGCTGTGTCTTAATAGCTAAATAAATATGCCATTAACAATTTCTGGCCATTTTGCATCGATTTTTTTTCTCTTTGAAGCTGCTTGAGCTAGGCTTTATCCAATTTGTAGAGCTTGCACTTTACCCAGGCTTTGTCTTTGCACTTATATACTTAATAGACAAGCTATGACACTGACTCTACACTTACATTTGTGTTGAAACATTTACATTTGTAGAAAGTTCAGACGTTTCTGTCAAAATGTAACATGCATAAGCACTGCAAAACTGAATTATGACTTATCACTAATTAAGAAACTCAATATGTATCTAATATATGACACAGGACTAATTTGTTTGTTATTGTATTTTTTGTTTGTTTGTTTGTTTTGTTTTGCATCAAACAACAGCACTGATTCATCCTCACCTTATGAACATCTAATAAACCTGTTAAAACAAATTGCTAATGTTCATTCTTATATAATATCATTAAAACATTATGTAATGCTTGTCAGATCAGTAGTTCAGAAGACAGAATTTGTGAACATAATTTTCTTTAAAAGGTTAGATGCATTACAGGGTTTTCAGGTGAGAGTTTGTGTAAGTTTTGATCAGGTGTCCGAAATCTCTTGCACTAGTGCACCCAAAGTAATTCTTCACAGTAGCAACACCCTGGTGTTTTTTCAGCACTAATGTTAGACGTAATGATGTTACTTCCTGATATTGTGACTTCTGTACAGTGCATTGACAGCAGCTGCTGTAGGATTCTAATGCTTTATATATGTACTGGCAGTTGAAACTTGATCTTAGCACTTTTGTAGTTGCATGCTATGAACAGTGTCCTTACACATTGTTTAAAATCCCGTCTGGATTAGACAGCAGAAGTGTTAATATGTGTCTGTGAAAGTTGTGAGAAAAAAACTCACTGGCTCTCCATTTATTCAATTATTTCGTGATCTTTGGACGTTAGAGAGAGAAAGAAATGGAGAGAAAAAATGAGAAATGGAGTACATACAAAGTCCATTATGTTTTACCAGTTCCAATAGGATCAGTTCCTACATAATCGCATTGGTCACCGATCATCTCGGCGCTTCAGATGTAAACACTGATCCAGAAACAGTGAAGTCTCCTATAAAGCTTGTTCTAGGAAAACAAGTGATTCATGACTCATTCGATCATCTTCTCACCATCTCTGTTAAGCATCTCATGTGACCATCTTCTTTCATGTTGGATTTTTGAGTACCGATGACACACATCTTCTGTTCTGAGTGTCCATTCTTTGAGAATCTTATGTAAGGTCAAGTGACATTGGGAATTTCTTTTCCCATTGTAATAGACAAGTGAAGCAAAGGCTGAATAAGAGACTATTTGTTCCAAGACCTGGATAGAAGTACAGTTTGTTCAGACTATTGCCATTTAGAAATTCTGATACACCTTTCTTCAAAAGAGAGAATATTTTACCCATAAGTGAAGTTTAATGGTCAATCTTTGAAGGGAAAAGAAAGCACAAAAATCTTTGGATCATCTTATCAGGGTTGTGTGTGTTTGTTTGAAGACAAACTACAAACCGCTTCATTATTGATTAGGAGGATGCCTGGAAGTCAGTCTCTGCCTCTGCCTTTCTTTCATACCATATGAGAGAGCCGGTTAAATATAGATGAGTGTCATCAGACACACACACACACACACACTCATGCAGCTCCTCCATGCCATGGTTTCCCACTGCTTTGGCCTTGAGTCACACAAAAATGGTGCACAGACACAACATACACATGTTCAAGGCACACGAACGGCTCCTCGTCCTCATTGTCTGTGGAGCTGACCAGGGCCAAACACTCATCAAGAGTCATCAAATGATCACAGCCATGATCTTTCACTCAGTCGCTACCGCATTTGCATTAAAGGAACCACTTTTTTGATGTAGGATTGGTGTCGAAACATTTTTCACTTATCAATTGCTAGTAAGCTTCACATAATAATAAAGAAACAGCATGTAACATTGAATTAAAGATTTACATTTTGAAGTGAAAAGTGCTGTTTTTAAGCAATGAACAGTTGAACACGCTTCTCTTCTCACCCATAAAAAGGCATGTGTACTTTTTATGAACAGGTCTCTGGCATTTGCATGTGAGATGCTAAATGCACCACATACTAATCCGTGTCCAGTCTGTACGCACACAGTACTGTTGTCATAATCCCAATGTTGGAATCCTGTCCTGTCATTCAAAAGCCACCTTTAACACCTGTACTGTGACCCCTTCACACATTTGATCCACGTTGATTTTAAAAAGTGAGGTGGAGATTGAGAACAACCACATAGTGTATTCTTTACTTTTCTGTGCCTTGTAAGTTTCCTAAAGGCCGTGCCATTGGACTAGTTTTATGATCAAAGAAGTCTCTTATGCTCATCAAGGCTGCATTTATTTGTTAAATACATTAAATCATCAATGTTGAAAACAATTGTGCTGCTTAATATTAGGGATGTCAAATTTCGATTATTTCCATGATCGATCGTCGTTTAAATTAACGATCAATTAATCGATTAATCGTTAACCATAATACTGCAAAATGCGTCTATTGCAGGCACACAGTCATGACAGGATGTGCAAAAGCCACACACACACACACAAAACGCTTTCTCACTTGAATTAAAGAGGTTTTAGTCTGAATAAAATGCTAGTAGCAGGATTATAAAATGAATAGATGCGATTATGATCATTTGATAAAATGAAGAGAGCGCGCCATACTTTTGAGGTCATTTTACTTTGTTGACAGTTTCCAATCCCGCACGGAGAACGCTGAACGCGCCTCTTTAAATGGTTTTGTGGTGCCCGTTGTTGTATTTTAAAGCACAATTGCGATGTTTTCAACTGACATTATTGTATAAAATTATCCGAAATGTGGAGCGCGTGTGACTGCGCTGCACATTAAGTGAACTACATCGGCGCTGCTGCACCAAAACACAGTTGCTCACATTAATTTGATCCTGCTGGATTCTGTCCTAGAAAATGTCAGATTTTTAAAAATCCGGCATACAGCGCATTAGATCGTGACAGTGCATGCGTGCAGTCGAGGATGAGCGAGCGCGGATTTGGCTAGATTTATTTGGAGGTTATTGCTCATGTCTCATTCGGCACAAATCGAAATGTTTCCATATTCGCAATGTATTTGAATGTTAAACTATTATTTATAATGTAAACTAGGCTTGTACTTAACACGCATTCGCATATAGACGGAAAAGATGATCCTCTTCATATGAGCAAAAACGTCCTTGGCATAACAGCAGAGAGGACCGGTATACTACGGTCTATATGCTCCAGGAATGTGTCGGTCACAGCGCCTATTAATCGCTGTTTTGAATCCAGCAATTATTTATTTAGAAATGATAAGATCTGATTATGACAAGTGTGGTATAAAAGCTTTGTTTATTAGAGGAATAATAGGTTAACTGGAAAATGTTACATCGCGACCATGCTTTTGGACCCCATAGTCTTCATTTACGCGGCTTTGTTCTGGTTTGCCGGTTGGTCACGAATTTCCACAAATTCAGTATATTTAGGCATTGTTTCTTTTCCTAAATCTTCATAGTCTAACCCTCTAATTTCCCAGGTTTATTTTATTATCTTTCGCTTTTAATAACTGTTTTCGCATCTCTTACTGTGGTAAAAATGGGAAGGGAAATTAAAGATTTCATGAATTAAGAATTCGTTCGATTTATTAATTTGTTCCCTTATTTCACTTAAATCATGGGTTATTTAGGGAACAAAATTAATGAAACATGGACAATTGCCACATTAATAATTCGTAGGAATGAATTAACAAGTTGTAGGAATGAATAGACTACCTGTCCTGTCACTGTGTCCCGCAGCCCTGCAAAGCGCACGATATAAAACAGTTATCTGATGAAATGATTAGTAACTACATTTCTATTGCATTTAATGTTGAAGAACTTTTATGTTGTTTCTATTTTAATGTACTTTAAAGTTTAAATCACATTAAAAGCTTAATTTGTACATTGTGAATGAATGACGATGCTTTTATATATCGTCACCGTCACTCACAGCCGCTCGCACGTGTTGAGTCCGCATGAGCCGCACGCAGCCCAACATTGAATCGGTTAACCGACCATCCATAGCCTTAATCGATTGCATCTCTTATCGACAATTAATCGATCATCGATTAATCGTTGACATCCCTACTTAATATATTTGTGGAAACTGTGATTTATGTTCATTAGTGTCACTTTTGATTCATTTAATGCATCCATGATAAAAAAAAGTATTAATTATTTTCAAGAATAAATAAAGCTGACCCCATGCAGACTTTTGAACAGCTCTTTATATAGCCTCCATGTAAACTGCAGGTTAATGGAAGAACCATTCCCACTTTAATTCAGGATGAACTATGCAGGGCAAGTATAGCAGCATCGACCCTCAAAATGAACTTTAGCGCTGATAGGATTATCTGTCATTGGTGATCTGCACAGAGTGAGCTAAGTCCTTGTCCTAGCATTTCACTTCTGCATAGACCAGATCAACAAGCTTTTACACGCTAGACACACACACACACACACACACACACACGCGCGCAAAACAGTTTTAATGAAGCAACCATATACTAGAACTTTTTTGTTACATGTGACTAGGAGCTTTAAACTATTAAGGTATCATCTATTAGTGACTGTCTTTCAGTTTTCATATAATTTGAAACACATAATTAGTATGTTCTGTTACAAAATGGACATTTGTTGTTTCTTAACGCATTTCCTTCCTCTTGGGCCTCTTCCTCATTTTAGCGAACTTCAACCTGAATCAGAAACAAAGTACAATAGGTCTATATGCACCATTACAGTAAATTTCACATGGCAGCTTGCAATTTTGCAACAGTACAAAAAGTACGATTACATAAATTCAAACAGGGGCTTAATAGAAGACTTTTTTTGTAGTAACAATACAAACAAATAGCTGAATCAAAATTTTGAATTGGATAAAAGGACCATTTGACCTGATTTATGGAAATTATTACAACTTACCAACTCTAATGCCTTTGTCATACGTTACAACTGTCATGGTGGATGACAAATCGAAAGTCATCACAAGTCTAATAAACACAGATGCACACAGACAGATCAGCTGTGGGGTGTACGTTTTTGGAACATACTTTTAAAAGTGTTTGTTTTCCAGAAACGTAATGGACCATTGATTGACTTCTTGCCCCTGTGTTCTCTGGATCTAATTATGGAATAATTGTAGATGTACGTGTGCTCACAAATGCTATTTTTACTAGGACGTTTTGATGAATATTGTCCAGCTCTGCAGCCGTTGTAACACAGGCTTTTTAAAGTGGTCCGGGATAAGGGTTTACTGAGGTTTTTGATCTGAATCGTTTCCTCTTACTTATAATTGAGCTTGGTAAGACAGCATAAACTGCCGTTTATCAGCAAGGATGCTTTAAAATTGATGAAAAGTGAGAGTAAAGCCATTTAAAATGAGACAAAGGTTTTCTATTTCAATTAAAGGTTGCTCTTTAAATCTTTTCTGTTCCTCAGACTAAACTGATAAACTCTAACTCCTGATAAAAACTGTTTCCAAAGAAATATTCAGCAGCACAACTGTTTTGCGCAGATATATTTCTCAGATCAGCTTAATGATTTCTGAAGGATCATGTGACACTCAAGATTGGAGTAGTGGCTGCTGAAAATTCAGCTTTGCAATCCTAGGAATAAATTACCTTTTAAAATACTTTATATTCAAATAGAAAAGTTGATTTTAAGAGGTTATATTTTCACATAGTATACAAAATATTAATGGAATACCTGGATGACCTACTTCACCTGCAGCATACAAAAGAGCACATTCCCCGTCAAGCGCTCTCGATCTGGTTTATAACTTCCTTGTTTAAGCAGAGTGGTTCAGAAAGCAACCAGATAACAAATGCTAAAAGGGAAACCTCTTCAAAAGTTTCCCTTATTTTACTGATTTTCAGTGTCCTTTATACTTTGTGTTTTACACCAATTACGAAGACCTTCTAAACTTTTATTGATCTGCTATGACATCCTCAACAGAAGTAGAATTATAAACTCCTCTTTATTCTTAGAGCAAACTGTAATAAGTGTCCCGTGGGCTATGTCGTCTCGAGTCTTTGCGTGTGGATTTGACCGCTAATGATGCAGGTTACACAGCGCTTGCGTTGCCGAGCTGAAGGCTTGCTCTTCAGGGAATGAAGCTGCTTTCCAAGTACGCAGAAATGAGAAAAGTGAAACTGAGTACTCACACTCATGCATATTTCAAAACAGACGCTCCCTGAGAGAGAGAGAGAGAGAGAGAGACTACTACACTCCTCCCTCTTTCTCTCACGTTGCCAGGTTACAGTTGAGTGCACATGTACATGTGTATAAACATGAAAACATAACTTTTTTGTAATCAGTTTATCTATTTTTATGTGGAACTGTTGTGCATCGTTTCTTCCCCAGGAGTGTCAGTGTATGAAATTGCTAAATGTAAATTTTTCAAACAGGTTATTTTGAACACTCCGACCATCTTCCATTGGTTGGTCTAGCAGACAGTCCCGCCCCAAACTCACACTGTTGCTGTGTTGGGACAAACAGTGTAATCAAAAAGAGTAATGCTTCGGAATCTACAGCAAAAAACTGACAGCTGTGGTTGCCATGTTTCAAGTAATACAGGATGGCAAATTGGTGCTTTTATGTTTTACAACTTTTAAGCATATTTATTTCATTAAGTGATATAATGTTAATAAACCCATCTATGTGAACTACCAAAAATACTTATTTTCTTAAAATGTATTATTATGGTGGTTGTCAGTACAGGTGCACTCTTAAAAACAAGGCTTCCAAAAAGTTTTTGGTTCGCCAATTAACCTTTCATTAAATGGTTACACCGATAAATACTACTGTCCATAAACCATGACCAATACTCATATATGATGCTGCAAAGTCTTGCACACAAAGACAAAACCATCAGAGAGATAAAAATGACACTAAAACATCCACAAACTAAATTGAAATTTACACAAAAATGTTAAAATAACAGTTTTAACTCTAAATTATATGGTTCTTCATAGTTTTTACTTACAAAACTTATAAATGTTGCAGTATGTTTGACCAATTTTTCATTGCATATGGCACAATATTGTTTTTAAAAATTACATTGAAATGTCTTTGTTTTTTTTTGTTTTTTTACAGTGATGGTGCCACAGAGCCAGAGTGTACACATTTTGAAAAAGTTTAAAGTAAATGAAAAGTTTAATTGTAATTGTTTCTGTATTGAGCTGAGCTGGGCTAGAGAAAATATTTTGAGGTTTGAAATTGATACTTTTTATTTAGGCAAAAGAATGTGCAAAGAGGTTTGTGTGATCTCAAACCATATGCAAATATTTGTTTTCATCCTAAATGAACCTCATCAGATATGTATGTGATAATGACATATGACTTAGTTTGACTTTGAGGTTGAATGACAGATGGTTTTCTTGTAGTTATAGTTTGTTCTTCATTGTGTTTGTTTACATTGGGCTCAACGACAGCTTCTTCGTAATGTAACCTTTTGCGTATGATGGAGACCTTGCATCCTGTTTTTGGTCTAGCTTATCAGGTGTTCATTGTTAGTCTTTCTCTTTCTCCCTCGTTTTCTCTTTCCATCTCTGGGAGTTGTCATGGTGACAGTGATGCAGACAGCCGGGAACAGCCTGGCTGTCATCTCGGATCTGTCAGTGTGTGTTTGTGTGTTTGCACGAAAAGACTAGACAGTGCTCATTTTACAGAGAAAATTATGTAATGTTCTCTTTTAAAACAGAGAGAGGGAGAGAGTGAGCGCTAGCGGCTTTTTTCTGAATCTCTTACTCATAATTATAAAGCAAGTGCCCTCTTCTACAGTCATTTGTAGCATTAGGATGTGGCCTGTGTTGTTTGTGATTATCTGTCAGGTAGCGTGTTTGTACATATATAATTAAAATTAATTAAAATTCAAAAATATTTCACATATGTAGATTCATTTAATGTGTTGATTTATTTGAACTATTTGAACTTGCCTCCTGTTACATGATATTTAGCTTGGGTTTTATTTAAGCCTAACTGTGACCTCTTGCCTTGCCTAGACACTCTCTTACTCTCTCACTCTCTCTTATGTCTGACTCTGAAATGTGAGTTAGGGGTGGGGAGTAGGCAGAGAGCCCCTGTGACGTGTGTGTGTGTAGGAGGGGGTGTGCTATTGGATAACACTGTCTAAAAATACTTGGTTAATCTGCAAACCTAACTAAAAATACATCCTCTACTAGCTTGCTCTCACATGTGCAATGAGGGCGGGCCATCCTAAAGGAAAGGGTGGGGGGGCAGGAAATAGTCAGTGAGAGTAGAAATGGATAGATCTGCTAATTTGTTCTCTTTTTGTCATTCAAAGACATATTTACGCATCTTTATTTGTTCTGTGGAGTTTCTTTCTTTTTTTCTTCTTTTTTTTTTAAATGTTTAAGCATCCAGTTTGTGTGTTTGAAGTTAATTAATTGTAATTAATAGTTCATTAATAGTAATATTTTAGGCAAAAAGAGTCTGTCTATCTTTTTTTGAAAGTGGCGTCAAGATAGTTGACAAAGGCGTGCGTTTAGTTATGTAGATGACACAATGTTTACACAGGGTCAGTGAGTTTTTTTTATTTTATTTTTTTCGATTTAGTTGATAGTTTTCAGAGCTGGGTCAGAATATTTGAATATTCGCTCAGTGGGTTTGCATTAGATTTTCAATTTTGAGATTCAAATAATCGTTATAAACTTAAACCTTGCATCCCCCGTGAAACGGTTTCAATTCGCGCTTGTTGAATAAAGCCACTTTTTTGCTATCGGGCCGAACGATTCCAAGGACTGTCAGGTACGTTTACAGTTGTATTTCCAGGTTAGCTTGGTATAGTGTGGCATGATTATAAACCATTCTCTGCCAGGAATTCTCGGCATGGTTAGACAACTGTGTTGTCTGTTGATCACGTAAGTGAAACTACACTACATTCAGTATAAAAGAGAAAAAAATGTCTGGGACAGTTTGGTCTGTGGAGGAAACATTTGTACTTATTGATATTATATCATCGTTGCCTTCTGATTATTTTATATTTAATGTAGAGTTTGTGCCTTTTTTTCTGTTATTGAACAAAGTAAATCACAAAGAGTCCCAAATACAGAAATATCTGATCCTCGTCCATTTCGCTGTTTATATTACACCTGCATAACAAAGGTAACTACTGACACATTTGTATTGCATTCCAAAGAGCTCCATTATAAGCATCACAGTGGAAAATTAAACCGTATCCATGCTGACTGGCCCAGATTGGCACGGGAAAGCGGCTTATGAATCGCCCTTGAGTGAACGTTGTGATTCAGTTCATCTGGAAGAGAAGACAAACATGCCGAAGACCTCAGCTGTGTGGGAGCACTTTAAATTGAGCGAGGACAAGACAAAGTCAGTGTGTTAGATATGCGAATTGAAACTGGCCTACCACAACAGCACATCAAGCTTGAAAAATCACCTGTATGTAGTAATATATTGTACAACACTGCACTCCGCAGCACCACACCTGCCACGTGTGAAGTCGATTGGATGAACGGTTCTCGACATAATAAAAATGCTAACAGATACACAGATTCCTGCCTTTATTACAGAGAAGAATATGTTAAGCCCCTCCCTCCAAAGCTTCCAATATTCGCTGTTGATTACTACCGAAGCTTCGAAGCTCAAAAAATGGCATTCGGACCAGCCCTAATAGTTTTGCTGTGAATATGAGGATAGCAATTTGATCTCATGGAAAGAGAATGCAGTTGCAGTTTTTTTGAGCTTGCAAAAATTCCTGATTAATTCTTCGTTAAGCTCAAGGTTTGCTTGTAGCTTTGGATAAGTACGAGAGAGTAATAGGCGAAAAGGGAGAAGAGAGATTGTTTCATAAGTGTTCCCTTTTGAAAACAAGTCTAGACATTTGTCTGTTTGTATTGGTTCAAGGTTATTGTAGTATGCACACTTCAGTGGGAAATAGAAAGTTCCAGTTACATTTAGTATTTTGCTTGTTTGTTTGGTTCTATCTTGTTTCGTGCGGTTTGTGCAGTTATCTATTGTGAAGTGTGGGCGAGAAGACATTGTTGTACTTTTTATGAGTTTTGTGCTTACACCATCTCTTTTAATTACTGCGACACTGTTAAACCCAGAGCAGGAGGCTGAAGTGAGCGACATAAAGTGGCTCCAGGGACACACACCTCTGTGTTCTGCTTGTATTGATCTTGAACTGTGGTCAAGAGCTATTTAGGTGCTGTCTCCAACAGTATTTGCAGACTTCTACACAAATACTGGATGTGTTCAACATTTAAACTGGGAACTGTGTGATTTAGACAGCAGGGTGAGCCAGAAAACTAATGGGGCAGGAGAAATAGCAGAAAGACTAACATTTTTATTTATTTATTATTTTAAATGTCTGGCCTCCCAGATGTAGCAAAAAAAGAGTATATTCCTGATCATATGCACAAATTAAAATGCACAAAACAAACCATAAAAGTTTTATGCTTTTATAAAGTGGTGGTAACAGGATTGTGATGACCAGTGTTGTTATTGTTAAATTAAAGGTGAGGTAAGTGATCCCTGGTAGCTATTTCAAATCACCAAATTAAGTTTCTGTATAATTACCACTAAGTCATACTTGAATGTCTTCTTGGCAGCCAATCTCACAGTAATGCTTTCATGTCTCTCGTATCACTCTGTGGTGTCTGTCTTCTCACATGATATCATTTCAACTCAAAATAATATTGTCACTATGTCAATTTACTTGCAGATTTGACATGTAGCCATGTAATTATAATATACCCTGGTAAGGTTTATTTTACGGTAATTATGGTCGAACTATACACTATCCCTTATTTGGATTAACTGTAGTTGATATTGTAGGTGTATTATTACATAATATACGTATGTGAGCATTATAATGGCTTCAGACATGAGTAGGGCTGTAACAAACGTTTCTGATTAGTCAGTTAATCCTTACCAATAACTTTGGTAAGGATACTTTTGTGTGTGTGTGTGTGTGTGTATATATATATATATATATATATATATATATATATATATATATATTAGGGGTGTAACGGTTCACAAAATTCACGGTTCGGTTCGATACGATACACTGATGTCACGGTTCGGTTCGATACGTTTTAGATACAGCAAAATGTAAAAACATCTCAACTTTTCAGAATGCCGCAAGCGCACCGCGGGTCATGTGACAAGAACCAACCAATCAGCTTCATCCTTTCCCGTAACAACGTTGAGAGCTCAGCCAAGATGAAGGATCAGCTGATCATAGTTGTATATGGATTGCAATTTTGAAATAAATTTAGTAGCAGAGCTACTGCAAGCGATTTTTAGAGCTGCAAATCCATTTATCCTTCGCTGAAATTTCCGCGTCTCATGGAGAGAGCACGTCATTGTTGCTTAGCAAAGACAGACGCCTCATGAGCGCTTCTGCCCGAGCGCTTTGGAAAGGAGGAGAAAGACGCGCTTAGCGTTTTCCATGCGTTTTTAGGCACGATATGTGAACGGCCCCTAAGGCGCTCGCTCACTCAGCACGCGCTGAAGGCTCGTTGCAAAATGTTGAATGCATTTAACAGACCAGAAATATAAGATCCTAAAATAACCAACAGGTCTGGTGTTTGGGTTGGATTCCCTGTAAGCTATAGTTTCTAAATGCTGCAGGGATAGTTTGATGCGTGCATGTTTCTCCTTTTTTTTCGTCTTTTCCCAGATAGTACTGACGCATGTATCCCAGATATTCCCGCTGGTGTTTTTTTTTTTTTTTTTTTGTATTCCCGCTGGTGTACCCTGTCATGTTGCAGATGCGACATACCGTTGTTTTTTTATCCACCACTCTCTTGCCATCACCATTATAGCTTAAAGGGAATCCAAAGTGCACCCAAACACCAGACCTGTTGGTTATTGGAGGATCTTCTCATTTCTAGTCTGTTAAACGCATTGGCTATTTTGCAACGAGCCTTCAGCGCGTACTGAGTGAGCGAGCGCCTGCTGAGTAGCCTAACATAAACATATAAGATGGTGTTTTTTTCTTCTTCGGGAGTGTCAGGGGCGTTGCCTGTTACGTTGTTTGGGTTATTGGGCTACCTTGTTGAACGCATATCATTATATTTCTCTCTCTCTTTTTTTTTTTTTTTTTTTCAAATATAATTAAATACTCCAATGAACCGTTCGGTATACATAATGCGTACCGCGTACCGAACCGAAAGCGTCGTACCGAACGGTTCATTACGAATACGCGTATCGTTACACCCCTAATATATATATATATATATATAATGCGCTATAAGTATTTTCTCAAAAAAAAAAAAATGGTTATAAACCAGTTATTTCTATATTTTGGTTTAGTGGGCCAGTAGGAAATATCAGTTTATATTTTCAAACTTTGCTTTTGCCATTAATTGTAATAATCCAGTGATATTTTTGTATGCACAAGGAGTCTGACAACAGCCAGTGCTCCACACAGAGATCTGACCTCACCATCATCCAGTCTGTCTGGAATTACTTGAAACATGTAGAAAAACAAAACAAAACACTGAGACAGACTAAATTCTGAAGAATGGTGACAACGTCTTCAAGACACTTGAAAAACCTTCCTACAAAGCTATCTGAAAAGCTATGTGCAAGTATTCCTAGGACAAGCTTTTAAACACACAGAGTGGCCTCGTGAATTACTGATTTGATTTAGAAGTTAATTAATAAATAAAAAATTTTTTCAACATCCTCACTTTACAGTATTGTTACACAAGTGCCTAAAACTTTATAGTATAAGTGCTTAAAACTTTTCAGTGTACTGTAGCTTTGCAGGTAGGTTACTTCAAGTTTCTTGGAGACATTGTCATGGTTCTTATGGATGTAGTCTAAGTTTTTTTTCTGTATTTTATTTTTGTGAGTAATTCCAGACAGACTGGATGATGGTGAGGTCAGATCTCTGTGTGGAGCACTGGCTGTCGTCAGACTCCTTGTGCAAACAAAAATCTTACTGGATTCTTACAATTAATGGCAAAATAAATGCTTGGAAATGATATTCCCTACTGACTGATATTGCCTACTGACACACTAAAGCAAAAGATAGAAATAATTGTCTTAAAACCATTTTATGTCTGTGAAAATTCTAATGGCCTAAGACTTTTGCACAGTACTGAATATATATATATATATATATATATATATATATATATATATATATATATATATATATATATATATATATATATATATATATATATATATATATATATATATATATATATATTGAATATTGTTTGAATAAATATCTGTAACCCATAGACCATAGATATGTAAACGGAGATGCCTCATTAGTGACTGGGCCGCTATATATAAGCTGTCTGCCATTTTGGAAGGGTTAACTTGATGTCATTCACCATAATAATCAATGAATATTGAAAGATGCCACATCTATGGCTCCGCCCCCTCTGCCTCTCGCATTCTCACCTGTGGCATTGATTATTATGGCGATTTATGTCAAATTGACCGTTGCAAGATGGTGGACACGTCTTCATCAAAAGAGCCATCTACCTATAAATATCTATGCACAACACCAGGAAGTTTTATCAGCATTCATGGTTCATTAAAAAAAACTAGTCCAATGAGGCACCTGTTTATCCATCATGTACTTTAAAGAACCAACAGTCTTTTAGTGTATCTCTGTGGCAGAATTACAGCGCCACATACTGGTCTGGCATGTAACTACATCATTATGCGGTTTCGTGTGGACGGGGCCTTAAACATTGTGATGCATTCCATGCAAA
Source organism: Carassius auratus (assembly GCF_003368295.1). Classification (NCBI taxonomy): domain Eukaryota; kingdom Metazoa; phylum Chordata; class Actinopteri; order Cypriniformes; family Cyprinidae; genus Carassius; species Carassius auratus. The sequence continues at coordinate 14,390,346 of NC_039243.1, forward strand.
TCGACTTTTTTTTGTAATAAACATAATTGATTTAGTCGATGCATTTTCTGCCCTAGTTCAGTGTGCAAACTGTAAAAACTTTATTTAACTTTAATGATAAAATACTGTAAAATGCTACAGTAAAAACGTATTTATTGGTTAATTCCCTTACAGTGAAAAACTGTAATAAACATTTCAAGAAATTTTATGGATAGAATACAGTTTTTGAAGTGATAAAAGATTGTACAATTTACAGTATGGCTGGACAATATATCGAACGATATGGTCATGTGCCTCTTGGATGACATGGGAGTGAGTAAATTATCAGGAAATTTTAATTTGAAAGTGAACTACTCCTTTAATGCTGAAATGTCAACAAAGAATGCCTGTTTACTCAACCGCATCTCCTCTCATTCTGTAGATGCTTTTATATCAATGAAAGGAAAAGGCAGCGGCCGTACAGCATGCACTAATCAGCTGTTTGTTTGTATGTCATGTGCTTGTGGTTGTGTTCCGATATTTGCCAAATACCCAAGAGAACAATGAAAAACCAAAAACTTCATTCAGCACTACACTGCTATATCTCTCCTAAATCCTTCTTCAGACTAAATCCACTCACTTTTTAGTCTCCGTTTTAGTCAAGTTGCCTTTCTTTTTCTGCATCTGACAGACGTAGCTCAAATAATCACCCCAGTCTGTTTATGACAAAGGTATAGGTTTCAAAATGCAAGCTTTGTTGTCTTGTTAAACAGTAATGTTCTAACAACGAATTACATTTTCTTTGCTGAAGCGAGAGGGAAGGAGCTGTCTGATTATCAGCAGCTCAGACGAGATGAGGACACTCAAGGGCAGTTCAGATCACCGTTCTTCTTGGGATTCAGTCTTTAATGGTGCTTTGCTTTAGTGGTCTCGTAAGCACAAAAACCCTGTTTTACCCAAACAGGTGTTATCCAAGGATCATCAGCACTTTAAATATATGTGTAACTGAACAAAACGGTCATGGAAGTTATTGAAAGTCAAGATAAACTGATTTGGAAAAATACAACCTTTTTCACATTTGTTTGGGCTAAAATGTCAATGTATTGCTGACGTAATTAAGTAACAAGAAAAAATAACAGAGCCAGGACTCCACATTTTCTTTTTCTGCCCATGTTTTGTAGGCAGCAAGATTCCAGCAATGTACTTATAAAGGTTTTTTTCCATTTTCCTCAGAAGGTTCTAAAATGTAGTATTCCTTTCATGAAGATATTGCCTTTTTATTTCACTTTATGACGTTTTCTAGTAAACCACTTGTGAAACTGTGCTGACCCCATGTAAGAAACTTTACTCCATCGACTCCTGATGAATAAGCTCATACAATACGCAACCCCCCAGCAGATCAGAGTTTGATCAAAGTCAATCACAAAGGGTGATGAATGTGGAACTCTGGTTAATTTAAGCTTGAGCCAAATAATCTCTCTCAGGATGTGCAGTGCAAGACTTCTCATTTCAAGAACGTTGATATGAATGGTTGATAAGTAAGGAATGTAAAATCTTTACTTGTGTCTATATTTATAGGGATGTTTAATTTTGTTGAAGCTTTGAACATTAAATGGGGTGTAAAGGGGGGACAGAATTGGGAAACGAGGCAAGCCAGGATCTAACTCACATTGCGCATATGACTGCTCAAGCACATGCACATCTTCTTTGTGTAGAGTTTCTTTCATTTGTAATTGTTTAGCTTAATTTGTTATGTTATTAAACAATACAGAACTTTAATGTGCAACAATTGTGGAACAAATGTGACCCTGGACCACAAAACTAGTCTTAAGTATAAATTTTTGTTACGATAGGAGAGTATTTGGCCTATATACAACTATTTGAAAATCTGGAATCTGAGGGTGCATAAAAAATCTAAATATTAAGAAAATCACCTTTAAAGTTGTCCAAATGAAGTTCTTAGCAATGCATATTAAGTTTTGATACATTTATGGTTGAAAATTTAAATGATCTTTACTGAATGATTTTTGGTATAAAAGAAAAAAATCTATAATTTTGACCCATACAGTATATTTTTGGCTATTGCTACAGACATCCCTGTGCAACTTAAGACTTAATACATTTCCATTTTTCAAGTTTTCATATGAAAATTAATTTCACTATTTGTTTTAGTGAATAGTGTATGATTTTAATTTTGGTGTGTTTCTGTTTTCAATAGATGGGGTATTTGTATCATTTGTCAAGTAATGTGTACTTCTCAATTGTTGATTGAGACAGACACTCGGGGCATACAGAGAGACATACACTAAAGAGGAAGGACACTGACAGTGACTTTTGATATGAAGTGTGTAGAACCATCCTGAACAGTGTGAGTGTAAGTGTGTGAGAGGTCATGGCTTGACAGTTGCTGTTTTGTGTGTATGTATTAGCAGTTATATAATGGCAGCAGTGAGCTCGCACCCACAGACAGTAAGAAGATTACACTGCATGTGCCTGAGACACAGGTCCACTGCTGCAAAACCCCTACACCAACACACTTCAACTCTTAGTCTATGCAGTCTTAACTCTTGTGTACTGATGCGTCAAATCTCTCTCTCTCTCGGACTGCCGATAACACACATGCGCACACACACACACAAAGTCTGCGTTTATGTAACTCACAATCCGAGGGATCGGTTTCATCACTCTCATCTCCTCACCTTTGCAAGGCTAAAACACCAAAACATTCTCTCTTGATCTCAAATATTTGGCTTTTCCACGTCTCTCCCCCCGCTTTCTCCCTCTGTCTTGTTTGTTCTATACGTTTGCAGTATTATTGAACATAGCCTGGCAAACCTTCTTGTGTTGAGTGCTACTACGTGCTGATTTTCAGGACACCTGTAAAGTAAGCACACAACAGTACATTAATAAATAGTACGCCTAACATGCTGGATGACAGTTTTTCAGGTGCATTGTATATCTGGTGGTTCTAAGGCTGATATTTGTGGTTGCCACAACAGATTTTAAATATATATGCTTAAAAGTGGTGTAATAATTAATTGTACGCTAATTAATTTGGATATGCTAATGCTTATGAACACAGAGTATGTGTGTACTTGACCATCCTTAGTGAAGTACAGTGTGTATTTGTATATGTAGAGCGTATCAGAGTCAGTTGACTGAAAATTCGAAAACCTGAATAACAATGTAAAATAATGAAAAAATATAGGCCTATTATCGCAAGTAAACTAAAAATAACAATGTGTAGTATATGCAATGGGAGAGTCAGTGCCTATGTTTGCATTGAAATGCTGTCAATATATTGTAGAATTTCTTTCTGCCTTTTTGGCTATGAGTTTCTCTTTTCTAAATATATTGTAAAATGTAAAGATTTCAAACAGCAGTAAGCTACATTGTTGTCACGCTACGTTGTATGTAAAATTCAGCCAGTGCTGTTGTCATGATTTGGAAATTAATTACATTTTCTGTAACCAATGGCTGCATTTTGCAAGTGTGATCAAATAAGTGGAGAATGAGCTTTTTTTTTTTTTAAACTGCAGGTGATATTAACAAAGGGTTTATTTAGAAATAATTACAAGAGGTCCATGTTGAATAATGCAATAGATCAGTGAGTCTGGAGCAGAAGGATTGTGTTAGTGGCCCCTAATGGTCTGGAGGAATGGTGCAAAGTTGTGACGCGGCTAGCTGTGTGAGGGCATCTCTCCCTCTTTTGTGGTTGTGTCGGTGGGATATCCTTTCTGGCTTTTTATGTGTTGGTTGATTGCTGTGGAGTTAAAGCTTATATAGAGTATGTGTGTATTTTACAATTTTATCTTCTTAGAACTTTTATCTTACTACATTTGTCTTTTATGTAATGATAGTTTGTAAAAAAAGAAAAAAAGTTGTTCTTTTAAGTTGCTCTGTCTGTAAAAAAGATGCTCTGATTTTATGTGTCTATTCCAAAACAAAATCTTCAACCCTACAGTGAGTGAATAAAGAATGTAATAAATAATTAGGTTCCTTACAGTAAGCATGATTCTTTTCTTTTTTCCCATGTTTTTCCTGGCACTCTCCTGCTCTGATTCTTTATGGGTACAGGTAAGAGTTATTTTGGTTTTACATGTTTATTTGAAAGATCTTTTAATTCCATGTTATTTTAGTGCGGATTGATTTCCAGCGTTGTGAGACAGTGACATAATGCCTCTGTTTGTTACGAGTGCTTTAATCAGCTTGCACTGTGCACTAAATTAGTTTATTCCAGGCAGTTGTCAGGGAACTGAAATTATATTAAAGCTTTTAAAACACACACTACTGTTCAAAATGTTGGGGTCAGCAAGACTTTCTTTTAAGAAATTATTCCTTTTCTTCAGCAAGCATGCATTAAATTGATCAAAAGTGACAGTTAAGACATTTATATTGTTCCTGAAAAAAAAAGTATCACTGTTGACTATCACTTTCACAAAAATATTATTTATAATAACCAAATCATCATATTAGAATAATTTCTGAAGGTGGGAATTATTGCAAAAACATTACAAATCTTACCAACCCCAAACTTTTCAACCATATCTATAAAACTTCAAATGCATTTTCTGATTAATATAGGCAAACTGAGGAAGTTGGAGGAAAGTTTTGAGCTTAAAGTGGAATGTTATTGTGCCGTATAGGTGCTTTTGAATTGGTGTTTCTTTCCCCTTGTATATTTTGGGACAATTTTTAGGTGTTTAAGTAAATTTCACGGAGAATAGTTAGGTGGAAATATTTAATCACAGTTAAATATAAGCTCTCTGTGTTGTTATTTTTGTCACTGTTTGTTACGGTTACAGTCGTTCAAAATACATTGCATCGTATTTTGAAACTAAAATGTTACAATATGGCATTTTTGCTTTATTTTGGTTCACGTGCACAAGGCATAAACCAAGTGTAAACCAGTTCTCAATGTTGTTTTCTGTTTGTGTAGGTTTCAGATGCATGTAAAACTGAATGCATGTAATACTAAAATCTGATGTATGTAGTATGTAGAGTATGTAGAGCTTGGCATGATTATGATGGTAACAGTGATCCTTTTATACGATCACAAACACTGATATCACTTCTCGTCTTTACTATGTTCTATGTGACTTCTTATTCTGGGTGTGTTTGAGGTTTGACATTTATTTGTTTGTGTGAGTTTAAGGGTTGTCATGGAACTAGTCATGGGTTTCCTGGGATCTTTTATCTACAAATAAACCAGAAAACCAGAATCATTTTGACGTAGTTTGATTTGTCACTTCATTGGCTTAGCTACTGTACATACAGTATGCTATGCATGATACACCAGTAGCAGGATAGTTATCAAGTGGTGTTCTGGGATGGAAAATTGTCTGAATTCATGAATATTGACAAACCTGTTGAATGGCTCCAAGGTGAGAAATCAAGAAGTGCTATGTTGATCAATGCTTCAAAGGAAATATTTCCCTCTGTATTGACCCCAGTGGTGCCGTTGATGCATGGTTTGACTGCATCTTTGTGAAATAAAGAGAAGTCCAGTATTTTAGCTCTGCCAACAGTCTATTACCACAGAAATTCATTTTTATGTGTCAGTTTTGTAAAAGTAAATAACCATATAATTCCCAGAGACTGGCAGAAATCCACTTACAGCGGAGGTTAATGGTGCAACTAGGGCTGGCCATATGGCCAAGAAAATTCAGAATATAATTTTTCATATCACCTGATATTGATAATTATCGTGATACATTTAAAATCTTTCTTTCTTTTAAGTTTAAAGGCAGATTTTTGCTCCTTGGTAAAAATAGTAGAAACCAGATTAATTGTGGTTTTAAACTACTCTTTATGGTCAAAGCATGTCAAACATTTCACGTTTTTCAATTCTTTATGCTTTTCTAGTATTTGTTTTCCTTAACAAAATAAACATCTTACCAGTAATAGAAAAATGAATTCCTTAGTTTCTGCATGTTTCTAATGAGTGATAGTTTAAATCATGAAACCGGTTTGTATTACCCAACTTTGATGATAGGTTTCTTCAGCACAGTTTGCAGTGTAGGCATTAATAATATACATTACATCTACATTTATTCATTTAGCAGACGCTTTTATCCAAAGCGACTTACAGATGAAGACAGTGGAAGCAATCAAAAACAACAAAAAGAGAAATGATATATAAATACTATATCAAGTCTCAGTTAGGTTAACACAGTACATGTAGCATGGGATTTTAACTAATATAATAAATAAAAAGAAAACAAATAGAATAAAAAAATAAAAGAATAGAGCAAGCTAGTTAGAGGTCTTTACACATACACACACACATACATATACAATTGCATAATAAATGAAAAGAAAATACAATACAAAAAGATTAGAAAGGTAGTTAGATTTTTTTAAAGAATAGAATTAGAATAGTGAGTGTTAAAGTTAGAGGGTCAAATAAAGATGGAAGAGATGTGTTTTAAGCCGATTCTTGAAGATGGCTAAGGACTCAGCTGCTCGGATTGAGTTGGGGAGGTCATTCTACCAGGAGGGAAAATTTAATTTAAAAGTCCGTAAAAGTGACTTTGTGCTTCTTTGGGATGGCACAATCAAGTGACGTTCACTTGCAGAACGCAAGCTTCTAGAGGGCACATAAGTAGTAATATCATTTTTTTGTCTCTTAGCAATGCACAATTGACAGTAGCTTGAGTTGACAGTAGTAGTAACCTGAGTTAGAATGCTTATATTTGACATTTGTGCTGAAAGTCTGAAAGTTTGATATGGGACAAGTTCTGTAGAGTTATCTTCCTGTTGTTTAAGTTGTTATCTGTAAACTTCTTGACACATGGTCCTCTCTTTTTAGCACTTTCTTTGTTGCCTCACTCACTCAGACACATGCTCTCTCTCTCTCTCTCTCTCTCTCTCTCTCTCTCTCACTCTGTCTCTCTTACACACACACACACACACACACACACACACACTGAGCCCCATGCAGCCACAGGAATGTATGTGGAGGAAGAACTGGCAGGAGAACTGCCCTGAACTTGTTTCATCCAGTACTCTCTCAATCTCTCTCGTCCTCTCCTGTGCTCTCTCTCTTTCCCAATTAATATTTTTTCTCAAAATTGATCTGTTTATTTTTTCCAATTCTCTCATATGGAGTAGACACTATAAAGGGGGAGATGATCAATTTGTAAAAAAAATAAGTTGTGTTTTGTTTTGTTTTGTTTTTTTGTTTCGTTACATTTTTTTTTTCTCTCTTTTTAATTCTATTTTGTGTTCTTTTTCCAAGCAAACATACAAGACAGAATATTGTTGGCAAATTTAATGATGCACAGTCTAGTTTTCTACCTTTTGGTGCACACTTTACACTAAACTGATTGACTAGACAAATCATTTTCCCCTCTGACAGTGATTTCGATCTTTCTCCTGTACTAGGAGCTGTACTTAACCTACTCAGTACATACATGAAAACAGCTCCCCGGGAGTGAACTGATTTGTCTTCAAGAGGCTTTGTCATATAGCCTTTACTATCCACTCCCCCCACCATGTCTTTTCCTGTCTTTCGAAGACAAAGGACATGTGAATGACAGGGAGTAAGAGGAAGCCGGCAGACCCCCAGGGAGCAACTACGTGGTCGGGGGCGGTGGGTTATGAGGTGTTTGCTGTGCTTTGTGTGCGTGTAACCCCAGCCATCCTCAGCCCCAGTGTTTTGCTTTAGAAGTGTGGCTGGGAGGTGTTCGCGCTCAACAACGGAAGGGGTCAGAAAGAGTGTGCGCATTTGTGCCTGCGTCTCTCTCTATGAAGCCCTTCTTCTTTCTAATGGCACACCTCATTGATACAGCTTCTGTAATCAAACTCACTCCTGCCTCGTCTCTTCAAACTGAACATTTCATTGGCTGATAGTGTTGTCTGTCCTGTTTGGCAGCTGGCAGTATTTTGGTATGGACAATGCCCCGTGTGGTGACATGGTTACTGAATGCCCTCAGACAGCTTCTCCAAATGCGGAGCGGAGCAGAGAGATATGAGAGTTATTTTTCCTGGCATAAAGGATGGTTTGGTGAACCTGCGTGTATGTGAGTGTGTGTTTGTTAAAATCACACATACCTCATATCATTTCTGGAAGTGTGTGTCCGGTGTGTATTTGTATGTTCAGGAGCGATGGCAAAAACTGTGTGCTGTCACTTTAAGGGGAGTCTGTGGAGACCAGGAAGTCAAAGAGGCACATCAGCATCTGATTGGCTGCAGGAAACATCCAGGGAAAGTGCAGATTTTGTGCTCTGTGTGTCTCAGTGTTTGTGAAGGGCTGGAACATCTCTGCTGATGGGTGCGTTAAGAGCCCAAAGCCAGATGGGCTGTAGTCTGTCATCTCGCCACATCGGAACAATCAATTTTACACACACACACACACACACACACACAGAGAGAGAGACAGACACCTCCATTCTGCAGTAAACACACCTGAAACGCTTCTCAACCAGAGTCGGTGTGCAAAAGTCTTTGACGCTCTCCTAATCATTAATGCATCAAATTGACCGCTTGTCACAGTAGATCCAGATGTGTTTGTGTGTGTGTGTGTCTACCCCCCAGTCAAGACCTACCAGCCCCCATCATGATTAAACACTTCAGGGTGAGAAAGAGAGCACATGAAAAGGGCGGACGGGAGTGTGTTAGAGGAGAGAGATTGTAAAGCAGGATGTGAGGTGGCAGAGCGAGTGTGACATAGAAAAGAGAGAGAGAGCAGGAGAAGAGGACAATCTCTGCATTCACCTGCCGGTTTGGGAACACAAACTTCCAGTTCTCTTGCTAATTATGTGACTATATTCTTTATAAATACATTTGACATAATTTCCATTTAAAGGGATTTTGGATTTAAGAATAAATTTTACCCCTAAAAAAATCTTCCTTACTATAATGAGAGAGGGAAAAAAACATGTTTTATCTAAATATTCTATAATTATATTAACATTGCAGCATGTATGATATTGCTGTGCTTTAAAAAAAAAATTTGTGTGTGTGTGTGTGTGTGTGTAGATATATATGTATACAACTTTTGCTGCTGTCGACTGTCTTTTGTGTCTGTGTGAACACATACACAGCCTTTCTGATGTGTCACAGTCGTGGTTAATATTGTAAGACCTCACGCTGCAGTCAGAGCCATCTGACATGCTTTTCCCTCCTTTTCTCTGTTACTACCCCCCCCCCCCACACACACACACTTCTGCTAGTTCATTTATTGTTCAAACCCACAGTATTAATCACTGTTGCCAGTCTGCTAATTACATCAAACAATCAGCAAATGAGCAAATGATCATTCATGCTAATCAATGGGATAGCAGAGAGGGTGACCTTTCGTCATACATAATTGATCCTAATGTTTCCGTCGACTCCTCCTCTTAAAAATCCCTTTAATTCTCCTCTTCTCTTGAGACGACCTCTTTGTTTCTGCTAAGGGACTGTTACGATGAGCGATAATAACTACCCCTTTAAGGGTCCCGACTGTAATGCCCACCCCCTTAAAGAGGACCAGCCCTCCGATGTAGAAGCGTGCCAATTACACCATGTCAATCAAAGTGGTCGCCATGGTTATGGATACAACGGCAGTTGTGAGAAGGTGAGCATGCGTTTTACACTGGGAGAGAGAGCTCATGAATAAGTGATGGAGGAGTGCGCATAGGAGGATGGAAAGATCGCATGTAACAGCGGAAGGAAAGACAGATGGGTTGGTGAGGTGAGAGTGAAACAGAGAGGGATAGTTTAGGAGCAGAGAGTTTGGAGAGGAAGACGATTGGCTCACAGGAAATGGGTGGTTTTCAGAGCGTGTGTGTGTGTGTGTGTGTGTGTGTGTGTGTGCATGTGGAGAGAAGGAGTGAACACAGGCTTGAGTGCACAAGTGAGTAAACAGCCCTTACAGCTTTGGAACAAAGCCCACACACACACACACACACACACACACACTTCTCTCGGTGCGGCCAGGCTCTGTGACGTGTGGCGGGCTTGATGCCCGGAGGCGCTCTGAGGGAGAGAGGAAAATGTGAGGGAACAGACACACAAAGCTGAAGGAAACATGGAAGAGGACAGGCTTCAGGCAACAGCTTCACTCCTTTTGTTGCCTTCACACTCTTTTTCTTTTCACACTGGCTCTGTCTAAAAGATTTTTTCATAACTGAAATATTACGTGCTGGAAGCCGTTTCTGTTGGTCGCTGGACTGAGACCGGTAGTGTTTCTCTCATGTAATTTGAATGTTAGAGGGTTAAAATTGTCCTCCGATCATTATGAGATGTGATTTAGCATTATTTTCTGTTAATAAGTACAGTGTGATGGTTATACAAACATAAATTGTCATTATTTACTCATCATTATGTTGTTCCAAACCTGTATTAAAGGTGATCATGGATTTTGGAGAATGTGTTGATTGCTCTTTTCCATGCCATTACTATGAATATGGAGCTTAGAAGCTACACACACACACACACACACGTTTTTTTTTTTTTTTTTTTTTTTCTAAAAGTGGGGACATCCCATAGGCTTAATGGTTTTTATACTGTACAAACTGTATATTCTATGGCCCTACACCAACCCTAACCCTCACAGGAAACTTTGTGCATTTTTACTTTCTCAAAAAAAAAACTCTGTATGATTTATAAGCGTTTTGAAAAATGGAGACATGTGTTATGTCCTCATAAGTCACCCTCTCCGTGTAATACCTGTGTCATACCCATGTCATTATACAGAGTTGTGTTCTGATATGTCACAAAAACAAGAGCACACACACACACACACACACACGAGACAAGTGATAGCTTTGTGTGATGAGCACTCCAAATCTTCCCCTCCTGTGAGCTGTCAAAGGGATAGTTATCCCAAAAATGATGTCCCTGCTTTGGAACATCAACTATGTTTCTCTCTCTCTTTTTTTTTTTTAGCATCAAAGTCAATGGTCATCAAAACTGTTTGGTTACCAACAACTTCAAAATGTCTTCATCCTTTGAGTGGTTTGTTGCTCTTATGCACTTCAAGTACAACTAAAGCAGATATCAGTGAACTGATAGTTGTAGCAGGAAATAAACATGATTGAACACCGGAATGTATGTAGAAAGAAACAGAACAACCTAACTGAATTGTATTGTCTCGTAATCACTTCATCTGTTTTTTTTTTTTTTTTTTTTAACTGCAGAAAGACATCAGTTAGACCAGCCTGTAAAAAAAAAAAAAAAAAATAGTAACTTTGTTTACCTCAGGAAAGCCATTCATTGTCAATGGCTCATAAGCCAAATAAAACATAAAAAATATAACCAAATGAATTGGTTGTGAATCACGAGCATGTGAATCAGAATCGAATCAGTTCATCTCTCAATATCCAGCCCTAGTGAATACCAACTACAATTTTGATCTGTTTCTCACACAAATTTTTTTGTCTTTGTTCAGTCCAGTTCTTTGTTCAGTTTTTTTATTATATTGAAAATAATTAGCAAGATGTTCACATATAAAAATTAAAAGAAAGAACATAATACAGGTTTGGAATAACATGATCATGAGTAAATGATGACAAAATTGTCATTTTAAGTCTGAACTATTACTTTAAAGGGGTCCTATTATGCTTTTTCAACTATTAGTCTGTAATGTTGCTGCTTGAGCATAAAAAAAAGATCTGCAAAGCTCAAAGTCCACTTCAAAAGGAGATATTTTACTTAACCGAAATCACTTTTCAAAAACTACAGCGAATGACTCGTTTGGACTACAACACATATTTTCCAGGATTTGTGATATCAGAAATACGGACGAATGTCTGAGACATGCTAGTGTTTCACGTTAGTGTTCCCAAGACAGACAAACTTAAGAGTGGTAAGGTAAAATTTAAAACATCCAGGTTTAAATTTTTAAGTAATATTTACACTGAAGCTAGCAGGCGGCTATGGTAAGGGGCGTGACATTTCCTGACCAGGTGCTGAGTGCAGCCAATCATGACACACACTGGCCCAGCTGACCAATCACAGCACTTTTCGTATTTTAGAAGGCGGGCCTTCATTTGATAAAAGAACTATTTGAGCAGTTCATGCCAGACTGGGGAGAGAAGTGTTGTAATAATATATATGTGAAAAATGTGAAAAAATAATGTATTTTTGAATAACCTAGTATAGGAGCCTCTTCTAGTACACTCCCAAAACAAAATCAAGACTTTGTAAAAGAGCTTAATAGGACCCCTTTAAAGCAAAAACAAAAAATATTTTTACACAGCATCACTGAATGCTGGACCAGACACGGCACCCAATCCTTTTCCTGTCTCAGGGGCAATCTGGACATGCTGTTTCCTGTCCAAACCAGTCTTTCTCCTGACACACTCTGAGCGGGAGGGTGTGTGTGTGTGGCTGGGTGTGTTTTAAGCAACATGACGATTGTGACGTTGGACACTGGACAGTCATTGCAGTGAGCCAACTCACTCACACAGCATCCACACACTTCTCCAGTAAACAAGACCATGTACACACGTCCTTTTCCGTTCTGTGACAGTCACATTTAGAAGAGAAAATACAGTCATGTTGTGTGTGTGTTTCGCTGGCACTAACCACACATTAGCAGATGTGTTTGGTACGAAGTCATTTATATGTTAATGTTGTCATTTTCCATCGTAATACATTCGCTCAAGCCTGCCATTTACTCCTTTACCCAACCAAATGTGACTTCAGAGCCGTCGCCTGGCATTGTGGGTAAGCAGGGAGCGGGCTACCACCTGAGTACAGTCCCTGTCATCCGTCCAGACCAGAGGTGTGTGTTTGTGTGTACCTCTGGAATTGAGTTTTTTGTACTCCTAGATGAGGTGGATTTATTTTTGGACGTCATGATAGGTTGTTGATCAGAGCCCATGGGGGACTATTTGTCATTATCAGACATGGTGGATCTCTCTCTCTGTGTGTGTGTGTGTGTGTGTGTGTGCTGATGCCACAACTCCACAGCAACAATTTGCATTGGTTTAAAAGGGAGAAAAATCATTATTTTTCTGGCTTCCCTCTCCTCCCCCTCTCTCAGGGCTCAGGTGTACTTGCTTGTGTGGAGATCGTTGAGATTCAGCCGCTCGGATGAGAATGTTCTTTTCCTTATGTGTCTGGGAGGAATTTGCTGCAACCCTCCAGTGTTTTTGTTTTATGTTTTGCTCATCCAGACCTTTTACACTCGTCAGAAAGATGTGGCTTTTCAGAACTCTGTAAAATATCTCTGAGCTTTTACACATTTGGTGCTGATGAGTTGATTCCGGTCATGGTGGATGGCGGTGGTTGGGGCTTCCTTCAGGGATTCAAGGCAAAATATTAATGGGTCGCCTCACCATAACCGTGATTTGTTCAGATTACAGACTGTGGTATATTAGGAGCTTCCACAAACAGACACGCACACAAACACACACTCAGGAGTGTGAATGAATACTATCACGCTGACGTAAGAAGAGTTCTTCCAAGATATTAAAAGAAACTCTCCTCTTCTTTCTCTCTTCAGCTCTCGATATTTTGCTGCCCGGCTTTTAGTGGCATTTATCTCTCATTTGCACTTCTATCTGAACAACACGGTTCTCTCTCTCTCTCAAAGTCTCTCTTATTCAGCATATTCAGTTGTAGACTAATTACTTTGTTCTATTTGTGGCACAGTTGATGAATAGTGGTGCTGTTAGCTGTTGCGCTTCACTCGCAGTGTTTGTTTGCTAATGTTCTTCAGCACCTGCTAAATTAATACATGTATATTTTAGTTGCCATTGTTAGTACACTGTAAAAAAAGAAAAAAAAAAAACTATTAAGTAAAGTCTTCTTGTAATTTCCAATGATAAAAATGTATATTGACATTCCCAGAATTCAAGCTCATAGTTGTTCCTTTTTCCTGTCGCTTACATACATTAGGGTTTAAATGACATCTCATGTTGTAAAAAATAATGTTTATTGTATTATTTTAGTGTTTTTGTTACTAAGATGGTGTTTATGTGCATGAGACAGTGCACCTTCTATATTTTAGTATTTACCTCAGCTTGTGATGTTTCTGAGTTTTTTTTCATGTGGCTTCCTCATTACCACCGGTGTTATTATAGTGGTTGTCCGTGTACTACAGTATGCTAATGTACAAACCAGAGCAGCGTTTGGTTGTGCTAATTCAGCACTGTACCTGTAGAAAGTACACAGTTAGTGTACTTTTATGGAGTCCATGTAGATTACTCTATATAATGTATATAAATTCTATAGCCTGCTTTTATTATTGAAATCATGAATGGAAAATGTTTTTACTTTCAGGCTTTGATGTCGGCTGTATTTGTGCCACTTTTAGTCATTTTACACGGTTCTAGGATGATACAGGCCTTTTGTAGTTTTTAAATGTGAATGTTATTTTACTATCATGATGAGAAAACTTGTCAGGAGTTATAAAAGCTAAGAATCATGTGGCTCAAAAGAGTTACTTCAGCATTTAACAATGACCGCATGAATGAACTGACATGAGCTAAATTAACAGATACAGGTGTTTTGATCACCCTGGGTCCATTCATAAATGCTGTGTGCTCTCTTTTCTCTCCATCAGTGTGTGTAAACAGCAGCTGGGACCGCCTCTGTGATTAGATTAGCTTCTCTTAGCGCTTCCTAATTGGTCCAACAAACAGAGAGGCTGTCTGGGATATAGCTCCATCCTTTTTATTTCCCTCGTACAAACACACACACACACAAATGAGTCACCAGTACGTAGCCTTTCCTCCGCTTTGTTCATTTCATTTGATCACTTTCTGTCTCACTTTCAGTAGAAAGTTCATGTTAATCAGGAGGTTATTTTTGCACATGGATGCTCTCCCTCAAAGATGTTTTGAACTTTCATTAGGATGTTTATGTTACTGTAGCTTTCATTGTCTGTGGTGTATGCAAGGTTTTGTAATAAAAAATAGAGTGGTGGAATCAAGCGTCTTTTTAACTCCATGCATTTGGTCCAGAAGTCATGATGTAGTGAAAAAACCAAAGCTCCTAGCACATAGTAAGCAGATCATGTGCACATTTATGTTTGATGCCCTGTAGTTCACGGTTTTCCTGCTGCTTCTGACTAACAGATTCACACAGAGAGTGACATGACTAAGTGCTATGAATCACTGACAAAACTTGCAAGCGATGTTTGTTTTTTTTCTTTTTCAAACTAAAACGGTTCATAACAAATGTAACATGAGATTTCATGAGCATCTGAGAACAGTTCACATACCTGAACAAAAGCAAAATCAATAGTTTAAAAAAATGTGGGGTAAAAACTAATTTGTAAGGTTCATAGGGATGCATAGTTTTGTTGCAATTACAACTGCTCTTTTATATGACTGTTTTGATGTTAAAATACTTTCTCCTATCCCATCTTAAAGGGACAGTCCATCCAAAAAAGAAAGATCTGTCATCATCATTTGTATTTGCCCTAATTTCGTTCCAAATCTGTATTACTGACTTTGACGATATTTTGCTGAATGCTGGTAACCAAAGTGTTTATGTTCCTATTGATTTCCTGATAGAGTATATATGTATGTGTATGTATGTCTGTGTCTATCATAGACTGTATAAAAACCTGAACGTTGTCTGAAGAGTGTTTCTGAAGCTCAAATTGTGCGGAGCTGACCTCCACCATCTTGGCAGCGCGTCACTGCATGTCACTCCCAGATCATCGAAAATGAGCTGGTTGCTGAAGCCACATCCACCTAGCTCGATGGCAGTGTCAGAAGTGGCAATCCACCTGTCACTCAAGTGGCCACGCCCTTAATTATGCAGAACTTTAAAGTCATTTTTTTTTTTAAATGGATAAGTTATAACAACCCCCCCCCCCCCACACACACACACACAACGGTTGTTACGAAGGGCAAATTAGCTATATAGACCAAAACCATTTTTTGTACCAGGTTGTAAGCATGGTTTTTTCTGCTGTAAAGTTGGGCATTTCAACATGAGGGGTCCCTTTTAGCCAGCCTCCAGCGGCCAGTTGATGCATTGCAGTTTTCGTCTTCATGAGAGAGAGCGGGAGGTGCCACTTGGTGTATATAGATATGTATATGTTTGTGTGTGTATAATAATATATTCATATATAATAATAATAATTTATAATAAATTTTTTATTGTCTTTTTTAAGGAAGTCAGTTGACTTTTTTATTTTTTTGGTGAGTGGTTTGTCAATCCTCTAGTTCAACACAAATTACAAGTCATCCTTCAGTGTACAAGTAACAGGCTGTGACAAATCGATACTTCTAAAGCTGTAGCCTAAACGATGCCTGAACCGATACTTAAAAAAAGAGTCACAAAACGGCTTTAAATTTAACATTTAAATAACTTTTTTTTTTTTAAATGTATGTTTCATTTTCATGACTTTCATGATTTTGAGATTCTGGCCACGTTTTCTGCTTCGCGTAAATCATAGTGCTGTATGCGTCAAGAACCGGGTTGACCGGGTACTCGGTACCACCGGTACTTAAAGAAACCTACAAGCAAATCTAGCAAAATCTACAAAAAAAGCAAATCTACAACAAAAAATAAATAAAAATAACACTCCTGTACACTGGAGAAAAACATGGATTATCATGTGTCTACTTCAATTTTCTGTTGAGCAAAGTATAACTATTCCTATTTTTACCCAAAATAGGATGGATTGGGCATTATTAAGCGCTATAAACACATGTAATGTCTGATTCATTTGTACTGGAAGCCAAAGGGCACCATCGTGCAGAAACTTCTCATATGCGTCACAGAAGTAATAGAACTTATGATGCACCAGAAATCCCTAGTATAAATCCAGCCATCACTGTGACTGAATAAAAAGATGATGAAACATTTTGAACGTTGAAAAATGAAGACCGTGAACACTTGATTGTGACAGTGTATAGTTTATCTGTTCTTTAAAGCATTTTTTTTCATAAGTAAGTATATTTATAATCCACTGCTAATTAGCATAGCCGTTATAACAGTATAGAATATATTTTCTGCCTCATTCTTTGACGTGAAGTCACATCAGATCACAAAAGGAAGCATTTGACTGATGTCGTGGAGTAAAACATGTCATAATGTTCTCTTTTGTTGGACACCAGTTTAGAAACGCTTCTCATTGCAAGTCATCACAAGGGAGGTTTCGCTTTAGGCATTTTAATTTAAGCACGTTTAATGTAGCTAGCTAATGGTTGGCTACCTGCTGATATCAGAGCAATTGTAACAGCTGCATTCATGCGCTCCTTGGATGCTTTCAATTCCCAAGTTGTGCTGAATATATAAACGGCATGGACACTAACGTTACTACAAAGATGTTATGGATTTGTATTACCAGAGCTTTTCAGCTTGAGTTCATGTGAATTTTCTCAGTCAGGAAATAATCTTTCAGATAATTCTGACACCACATGATTGCAATATAATTTAACTAGCGAATCACGCGCGGTGAAGATCCTTCTTGCATTCTTATCGGAGCACAAGAGGGCGTTCTGATTCAGTCTGGTACATAACGGTCATAAAGGTTTCAGTACCCAACCCTAGATAAAAAGTTGCTATTACCTTCGTAAGTTTTTTATTTTTTGTCCCGTGGCGGAAACAAGCTTCCTTAGACATTTTTTTAATAGATTTTTATCTATTATTTAGCAGCCCTATTCTTTTCCATCTTTCCTCTTCTTGCAGCATGTCAGTAGAAAATACTTAGTTTTTCAGTAATATTTAAATTGCCCTCTGCCTGAGAACCTACACTGGGGCCAATTACAAGAGAGCAGCTCCTTGTGTCTGCACTCTCTCTCTCTCTCTCTCTCTCTCACACAGTCTGGCTCTCTAGAAAACCTTTGTTCATAGAATACTGAATAACACAGCACATCCTCTGTTGCTCCTCATGCCATAACACACACACACACTCACAGAGTGAGGCCAGTGGGACAGTTATTGCCTCGCCAGTGCGCCATCAGGGATGCTCATATCGGTGATGTGCTTCGTTTCCATGGTAGCCTCTGTCTCCTCCAGCCAAACCCCCACCACCCTGAAAAAGCTGCTTTGTGGAAGAAGAAATCTTGAAAAAGTGGAACAGTTTAAAAGAAAAAAAGTAGGTAGAGTGAAAAATATGTCAGTGATGCTTTATAGCACCAAAGTATGCATCTCTTTTCAAGAATGTCTGTGTTTTTCTCTCTTTGGTTCGACTAGCATAGCTGTAGTCAGCCATCCGCTGCCTGTGAGCCAGTTAAAGAAGACAGACTGCCACACACACACACACACACACACACACACTGAATCATGCACAGGTGCACACTCTCATCCACTTATTCACACACACACACACTCCAGACTTAACACACACTCCCATTTGAAGTCAGCAGCAGGTGTTTTACTCATTATTGAATATGAAAAGATATCCATGGTTTGTCCACTTGAATGGGCTTTTGTGTATTTTTGAGAATATATTATGAGGTTACTGTCTGCACTTCTGGTTTTCTTTGAAAGCAACTGGAAAAAACAAACTCCTTCCTGTTCTTTTCTGAAATGTATTATTGCTGTACTCTGCTCTGCTTCTTTCTGTAAGGATGGTTGTATAAAATGTGCAAACATTAAGGCTTTACAATTAACCCCCCCCCCGGCCAGGTCTTTCTTGCCCTGCCAACATTTTCACCTGCCAAGAAAATTTTTACATTTTTACAATGCATTTTTATGTGTGCTAATATATATTAATAATTTATGTATTTCATTAAATGTTACGTTTCCGAAAAAGACTTTTACCAGTCACAGTAGTAGCTCAGAGATTAACTTCACTTAATTATTATTATAATATTTTTTTTCATTAAATATTAGGTTTCTGTACAACATAATTTGGTGTTCATTTGCAATTAAATCTTGATTTTAACTTTTGATGGAAAGTGATGGTCTTTCAGAATCTCTCCATGACAATGCAGCATTGGCCCCATAGGGTAGATCCCAGTCTGTCAACTGACCTGAAACACATTCACACCGGCTCTAGGCCAGCAGTCCATCTTTATTGTTCTGCAATATAACAAATAATTTTTCTCCATATATACAGAGATGTTTATGGAGACATATAGGGACTACATGTATAACAGAGAAGGACACTGTACACATGCACAGAGACACACACTCCAGTATCAAAGCACCTCCTGGCGGGGACAATGCAGCCGTGGAGACCAGGCCATCTGGCTGGCGAGCTGAGGAGGGACACCCTCCTTTCTTTCTCTCCCCCTTTGCCCCTGGCCTAAATGGCTCCAAGTCAAAGGCACCCTGTCCCCCCTGAGAGGGCACACCCAGATACCACCTTTAAATAAGCCCCATCTGCAGTTATAATAAAGCCAACTTTAAGATGATAGTTGTACAATAAAAAAAAAGTGAGTTGGACTTCAGCCAAAAGACTTTATGATGGTTGTGAAAAGACATCTCTTTATGACAGGTAGACTACAGGGAGTTGGGAATTTGTGATGTCTTCCAAAGGAACAGTTGTTTTAAAGGTGGAGCAAACATTGTTTTTCTTTTTCTTTTTCTTTTTTTAACACAGTGGCGCATTACATGAAAGTAATTTGGATACATTTTCTTTTTTTTTATTTCATGTTGACTTTAGTTCATCTTTGAAACACATGAAGATATTTTTTATGAAATATGAGAGGTTTCTGTACCTCCATCGAAAGTCTAGGTAACGTATTAATGTTTAACAAATCCATATAAATCTAGCAGTTTAATCTTGTGAAGAGGTAAGGTTGATGATCAGATTTAGTTAGTAGGTTTATTGATATACAAACACACACACACACACACACACACACACACACATACACATACAAAGCAAATCAAACCATATGATTGAGACACCTCTATAAGATTGTTGTATCTTAAGTTTTGGTTAAAGCGCACCATTGTATTGAATTAAATAATTTTTGTTGTAAAATAACAATTCAGATTGGCTCAACTATTGAATCAACTACTATACAACTTGTCAGTTTGTGTGTCTCCTAAAAACTGCACCCATGACCTTGATGCTGCTACTGCTGGCCTTTACCAGCTAATATGCAGAAATGTGCTTTCTTGCTTGCCTGTGTAGCCATGATAGTAGAAGTGTCAGAGATGATTCTCGTTTTAATATTATCTGTTATAATCCTATGTGTTTTAATAAATGCTGTGATGCACATATCCAGAGCACTTGACCTTCAATAATGGCCATATCCAGACAAGATCTTAATAAAAACTACAAAGATCCCAAACCTGTTTGAATCAGTACATTAAATGGCATTTATGCTCTATTAATAATTGTAACAGAGACATCATTTAACAGCTAATCCTTTCCAAATAGATTTACTATGTAAAGGCATAAGTATCAGAGCTCATTTTTTGGTTTTTAAAATAACTTGATCCCCTTTTTGCTCTTAATGCATTTCTGCATCAACAATATTGGCTTACTGTCCTTTCTTTCTCTCCTTTTCCATTCCTATCACTTTTTTACTCTTCTGTGTCTGTCTCTCTCAGCCTCCTCTCCTTGTTTTATTACTTTCCTCCTGCTTTGAGCCTGATCTCAGTGTGAGGGGAGAGATGGAGAGAGAAAGGGAGGTGGTGGAGAGAGGAAAAGGACAGGCAAATGGCTGGATTGATTTACAGAGGACTGAGGACAGCAGGCGCAAGCCCCTCCTCTCATCCCTTCCTTTCTTCCTCCGCCTATCCACATTCTCTCTCTCTCTCTCTCTCTCTCTCTCTCTCTCTCTCACTCACTGTGGTATGGCTCCAAGAACAGGACACAGTGGAACACTAAAAATAGAGAAAGAGAGACAGACGGAGAAAAGAGCATTTGGAGAGAGGGAGGGATGGTGAAAGTAGGGATGGAAAGATATAAACAGAGAAATACTTTGCATAAACATATGGGTAATTGGTAAGAACGAGGGAGGGAGAGAAAATAAAGTAATACAGTGGTCAACAAGATAACTGTAAAGCAAGTTTTCATTTCCTGCTGACATATGATGAAGGTAAATGACATGAGGGGGCGACAGATAAATAAAGAGAGGTCGCCCTCCTCCCATCTCCGGGGCCAAGTCCAAAGCCAAAAATTCCTAGAGTAGGACCTTCTTTTGAATAAGTACTTTGCGACTATTACAAAAGTATGTTCTATGTAGTATGAATGTGTGTAGTGTGAATTTAATCTTGACGTATTACATTTGTCATGTTGTCACTGTCATGTGACCTACCTGCGTCAGTTTCACTGACGTTCACAACCCCTCTCTGGAGGCATTATTATGGTGTTATTTTACTGACAAAGCAGTTGGTCATCAGAGTACTTTTTACCTGCTGTTTTATGAATACTGTGAATTTAGACATACTGGTCTTTTCACATAGCCTACTATTCATACTCTTTCTATTACATTAGATTAATGTTTATTTGAATGGAGACACTAAATTTGGACTCAGAATGGTTGCAAATTGTAAAAAGTGCCATTTGGGCCAGGTATTCTGTGAGGAGTTTAACCTGTAGCATCAATGCTAATTATTCATAAGGCACTAACAGACCATTAGCATATAGCTATAGAGACCACTCAGACATGCTTATACGCAAACACATACTTCCTGAGTTCAATTTTTCAGGTGTCTGACATTAGGTGTTTTTCTGCGATAATCCCATAGTTGAGTGAGTAGTGTTTGGTTAGTATAGATGAGTGCATCATGAATAGCTTCTTCTCAATCATTAACATCGTTTACACATGGCACCTGAGGGTGTTTTGGCTAATCTAAGGAAAATCCACGCATGTTACCTTTTTATTTCCTTGATCCACTGTTGGCTGTCAGTAAAAAGCTGAAGCTTGAAACTTAAGCAATATCAATGTCTAATGTTTTTTTTTTTTTTTTTTGTCTTTAGGAATGTTGAGTTATCATGTTGTGTGAGATTATCTTTGATTATCCAGTCAATAAAAGTGTTTTGAAATCTGCAGTCAGTGGATTATGTTTCTCTACCCATCGGATCGTAAAATGTCATGTGGCAGATCCAGGTAAAAATGTATAATATGAAATTCAATGAATCGCTTTAACATGTTTACCAACCCCTTTACGGTATTTGTTCCGTTCAAATGAACAGCAGGTATTTCTTATTGTTCTTAATTTTGAGATTAGCCTTTGGTTAGCACAGGGTCTCGCAACGCTGTTCCTAGATGTACACAAACACAACACTTTTTCAAACTCTTCCTAATTAAATACACCTGATTCAACTATTCTCATTAGAACAGAATCCAAAACATCAAAAATGAATTGGATGGATAAAGGAGACATCCAAAATGTGTACTGTTGATGTACCTCCAGGAACAAGGTTGGGAAACTCTGGGTTAGCAAGCTAACAGCATAGCCTGCTAGCATAGTATATTGCTAAAAGCTTAAGAATACCACTTTTAGCTAGTGTTTGATCAGACATTGAGGCTTTGTGTAGATGTTTTTCTGTGGATTTTGTGGAAGCCTTTAGACAAGCACTTGTCTTTTATTTTCAGTTTTCACAGATTTATTTTTATTTTTATGTTTTGTCTGCTGAATGAAAGTTGCACAAGGAATCAACTTTCACTAATCTGCATTTGTCTGTTTATTTGCACATGTATTGCATATATATATATATATATATATATATATATATATATATATATATATATATATTCCAAATTTCCAAATAACCGGGTTTTTGATAAGACATGCACATTTCGATTCCACTTAACGATTCCCACGTTTGCATTTTAATTAGATTTTCACTTATTTAAGCGCAAGAAGGGTAAGAACTTGTTTTGTGTGCCATGAACACAGAAGAACTGCACTGCATCCGAAGTGGTATGCTTCCCTTCTCTGAACAGTATATGAGGCGAATCTGAATTCATAGTTTTCAGATAACCGTAGGCAAAAAGTACCCGGATGTAGGGCTGCACATTTAATCGAATGTGATTTGTCATGTGCATCTTGTCAGTAAAGCTGGTTCTGTAATCAGTAGTAAAACTCCAAAACCTGCTTTCAGATGGAGCAGCATTCACTACACAGAGACAGAGATCACTGACAAGTTACGGAAAGAAATCGTGGACGATATAATCATACGATTATAAAATCATTTGCAATAATGACAGTTGTTTGCGTAGTTTCTCAGTGAACTACAGCTCTGTGTAGTAAATGCTGTTCCATCTGAAAGCATGTGAAAATACCACATTGAATAACATGTTTTTGCTCCAAACTCACTTCATCACATCAGTCGAGTGATTGAAATAAATCCTTCTGTGAGAGGATGTGGCTTCTTACACAGAATAAGGCACACAATATTTCATAGTTTTCTAAACAGTGATAAATAGTCTGTTGATTAGCACTGCATTATTCTATACTTTATTATAATGAAAATTATAATAAGACAAACTCAGATAAACCATATATTGTTGTAGTCATGTGTTTATTAGTCAAGTTATATCAATAAAAGGAGTTAAATCTTCTGTTTATTCAGCTACAGTGACCGGCATTTCCTGGGTTTCTTCTTTGAGGCTTATTTGGACTTTCTGCACGAGAGCGCCCTCTGAAGAGTGTTAACTTTGATAAAGAATATCTCTTTGGGTTTGAGACTTTAGTCTTTGAAACTTTATAGATCTTCTACATGCACCAAGAGCTTGTAACACTCAAAGATAACGGAAAAATAGAAATCACATTATTTGACCTCTTTAAAACCATATAGGCACATGTTCCTCTTGTACGTTTAAGTGTTCTGTAGGCTGCTGATTTTTGCTCATGTTATTCACCTTTAAGAGAATACTTTGTAAATAGAAATAATAAATAATTGTGAGATTTTTTTTAAATATTATTGGAATCAAAACTAGGAATTGATAAGGAATCCATAAAATTCAAGCCTTTGTCAAACCCTTGAATGGATGACTCGAAGTTATTAAGAATGTGCCAAACAAAGTCAGTGGGAGGAGCTTAGCCCGAAGAGCGTGTGAGTAATGTACAGATGATTATGAGCAGTTTATTGTGACAAGATGCTCTTTGTCTTCCTTCCCTCATTCTCCATGCTTCCTGTTCTCTCCCTTCCGTTTCTCGAATGTCTCTCTCTCTCTCTCCCTCTCTCTCTCTGGTTGAGGTGCAGTAATTGTCTCTGCTGGCAGGGCTGCTGAAGGCTTTATTGGATTGGAGTAGGATTTCAGGGACTGTGTTTAACATGCACCCAGGCGCTACAGTGCACACACACACACACACACACATTCACTCAGCCAGTGTTTAAACAGGGTGCTATTAACAGTGAGGGAGGGAGACGTCGAGTGAGAGAGAGCGAGTATTTAGCAGCATTTAGGAGGAGGCGGTGTTGCTCAACGAGCGGAAGCCTTGTGTGCTGACTCTCCATGCCCCCTCTTTCTCCTCCCTCCTTTCTTCTGTTTCTGCTCTCTCCTGTCCTCCCCCTCCTGTCTTCCCTCTCTCTCTCTCTCTCTCTCTCTCTCTCTCTTCTTCTTCTTCATCTCCCTCATTAATATCCTATTATATTAGTGTTAGCCAGTGGGTGCTCCTTCCATCTTCACACATGCTGCCACCAGAAAAACACTGTACTGGGCTGAGAGTTATTTATAAACCTCTGTATCCCCTAGACAGGAACTCACGAGGGAGAGAGTGAGGTAGAACAGATAGAAAGAGAGAAAGGAGGGGTGAGGTAATACATTTTTTCCAGCTAACCACAACATTCCAAAATTTCTCTACAACTTGATTCAAGCGTGAACAACATGTATTGATAACAAAGCAACAGCTTGCAACAAGCTAAAAATGACTAATTTGGTTTTAGTACAGATGTGTGCATGCTGTGTGCATTTAATTACGTACAGTCCTGCTCATATGTTTATATATCCATTGCATAATCTGTCAGATGTTTAGCATTTTAAAACAAATAAGAGTGGTCATAAAAATGCCATTTTTTAGTATTGCCTCGAGGAACATATATACTTCTAAACAAGAATATATGTGTGTGAAATAAGTATATTATTCTTGTTCAATAGTACATACACTTAGTTCTTAAAGGGATAGATCACGTAAAAATTAACCTTTTGTCATTTTTTTGCTCCTATTTGAGCAGTTTTCCAAACGTTAATGACTTTTAGTTGTGTTTCTGTGTGTGTAACACAAAAGGAGACATTTTAAATAATGTGCTGGTCACTCTTTTCCTGGCTTTATGTGGACTGGAGCTTTAAAATGTCAAAAATGACAACTACTGTTCAAGTCTTCTGAAGTAATACAATAACTTTGTTTGACAAACAGACCAAAATTTGGTTAGTGAATTGAACAGGAGAGTTGAATCAGTCCAGTTCTTTATTGAATCATTCAGACCAGTTTTATAATCTGGATGAGCCTTTTATCAAAGATCTAACTCAGAGTAATTTGTTGACTATTTCAGTCATCCTCTCTCTCTCTCTCTCTCTCTCTTAAAATTAATTTTGAAATCACTGAGCAGCTTTACTAGCCAGGACAAACCAGGGTCTAGTACACAGTCACAAAGAGTAGAAGCTCAAGGATCAACGGGCAATATTAAGAACCTTGGGTATGTAAACTCCTGAACAGGACAATTTAATTTACAATTTTGTCTTAACAGAATATAGGTAAATTATTGCTATGCAAATAGCTTCCTAGGGATTGTAATAAATAAAAAATAAAATGCCAATTTTATGAATGTTTTAATTTATTCTGCAAAAGCGTAAACTTGTGAGTAACGGTCTGTATCATAGGATTTTTCTTTCACTTCTGAAATTAAAGGGTCATGCACTCAGCTCATTTTATGGTCTGATGAGCTAGATCTTGAACACACACGTAAACATACACATACATACATAAACCACATTTTTCAGTACTCTGTACAGTATTTACTATAGAGAAGGTGTGTGTAAGTGCCTGTTTTGTGTGTTTAGCTGTTATCTGTTGTGTGTCAAAGGTCGGTCTGCCTTTATTGCACTATGCATATTCAAGAGCTTAATTTAATGATGTGAATTAAACACACACACACACACATCAACTTAGACATACTCAACAAATGCATGCATTTCATGGCCATCTTTTGTTGTCTAACTGTACATATCTCATTGTCTGTGTCTATATTTAGTTCATAGAAATAGAATCCATAGTCTTAATAAAAAAAGCACCTATTCAGTGAGTTTTAATTTTAAATGTTTTTAAAAGAAACATGGCTTCATTTATTTAGTCAAAAATACAAATAAAATAAAAAAGGTGTATTGCAAAATATTAAAATTTTGAATGATTTTGTTTTTATTTAATTTTATATTATTTAAAATAAACTTTATTCCTGTAATGGCAAAATATAATTTTCAGCATCATTTTTTCTGTCTTCAATGTCACAGAATACAGCAGAAATCATTCTAATAGGGTTATTTGCTTCTCAAGAAACATTTCTTATTATCATAGTTTTTGAAAACCAGTTGTGCTGCTTCATTTTTTTGAAGATTTTTTTTCAGGTTTCTTTGATGAATAGAAATCTCAAAAAAACTTTATTGAAATAGTTGAAATAGCAATTTAAGTAACAATTCTGAAGTTTTTAGTTGCTGAATAAAAGTATTAATTTATCATTTTAAAAATATGTAACTGACCCTACATTTTTTAACAGTTGTTGTATCTGTCAGTAATATCTAGATTGCCTTATGCTGGATTGTATTAATAAATACCACCTCTTCTTTTTGTCCTAAGCTTCTGCAACAAGCATCAGGACATTGTCATTAATTTGTCCCACTTTGTAGCGCCACCCACATTAAAATTGTATTGGTCCAGACTTTTTTTCTTCACATTGTACAGTACATTTAAATGTCAAACATAATCTGATTGGTTGTGATTATGCCATGCTGCACAACAATTTTTGCAGTCTATTTGGACAGACAAATGGCTTGTCGCTGAGGCAATTTAGCCTTTTTTTACCTAGAACTGCAACATATCTTTGCTCATTTGCTCGGTGCACCCTGTAATAAATGCATGGTCATGTGTCAAGGTGAAATAATCAAGATTGTTTTTTTTTTTTGTGTATTTTTTTTTTATGTTGTCCTTTTACAACACTGTCACAAGAGAAAGTCAGTAATGCAGGGTAAGTACTGCATACGTTGACAAAGCAGAGTGCACAGATAATGAGACCTAAAGAAAGGAGGATGCAATAGATGAGAAGAAAAAAAGCATTGGGTAATTATAGAAGGGAAGAGAGTAAAGAAAACATAAGGGAGGGAGACCACTAGAGAGAAAGAGCGAGAGAGATTATTGGCAGAAGTGTCCAGTGCACTCAGCCCTGGAGCTGGGAGGAGGGGCTTCAGGATCACGAGGTTGCTATAACAACGGCACCTTGGTGGTTCTCTCCCCCCATCTCTCTCTCTCTCTCTCTCTCTCTCTCTCTCTCTCTCTCTCTCTCTCTCTCTCTCTCTCTCTCTCGTCACATGAAAGCATTACCGTCTGTCTGAAGAGCTCTTCTGTCTTTCCCTCCCTCCCTCTTGTATTTCTATCCCTCCCTTTATCTGTGTGCTCTCCCACATGGTGACTGTGAAGAGAGCAGGAGAGGGGAGTGTGTTTGTGTGAGCTACTGAACACTTTAATAGGCAGTGAAATTGAGAAAAACAAACATCAGCCCCCACCTAACCCTCCCGCTACACACACGCACACACACACAGACACACACAGACACACACACACACGCAAACTTTCTCTCTCTTCCTGTCTCTACCTCCACTTCATGTTTTCTTAACCCTGCCATGCTAGGGGGAGGTTTTCTCGCCGTTCTTATCCTATTACGGCAGTTTTGAGCCAAATGCTGCTGGTTAGATGGGTCTCTGTCTGCAGCTTATGGCGTCGCTAGTTAGGCCATCCGTACCGTGCTACACCGCTCGACCCCAAACGTCAGTGAAGATGTCTGCTAGCGGGGGTTGGTGCTCAACATACCCAATTACACCTCAGTTAGTGTGCAGAGTCTGTGCAGGAAGAAGATCATATTGATGTCATTCATGTGCCATTCTGATAGGATTCATCACACACGGACCAATAGTGTGCTGGAGTAGAGCGAGAAAATGCTTAGTGGGGTCATCAACAAATTTATTTATGAAAGACATTGAGAGGATAACATTAATAATGAAAATGATTTTATATTACATATACATATTATTTTTTTTTTAAATATTATTACTATTTTTATTTAGAGGTTTTATTGGAATTGGTTGCAAGACAATACAATTTCTGATGAAAAAAACAACCATAAAAGCATATATATTAGTTGTAATATTAATATTGAATTTAATTAGTAATTACAATATTATATAAAGAGATTCCTATTTCATTTGTATACAAATGTAATTTATTTATTTTTATTTGTATGTATTATTATACATTGATTTGCCACTGGTGTCATTTAAAACAAGTGTATGACACCCCAATCTACTGTTGTGCTTTACAAGTGAAGGCGAATGACTTTGGTTACCTGTTCATATAGTCAATGTAAATACTAGTGTGCGAATGCAGCCGGTTTTGTATTGTTCTCGATTACTGCCTTGATTTCTCTCTCTCTGTGTCTCTCTCCTCATCACTCACTCTCTCCATGTGAGTGACAGTCATCGTAATCGTCTTTATGGCATGATAAACTGCACGAATATTGACAGACGTCATGAGAACGGTTTCCTTGACAACCCCCTGAGCTGTTGCACACGACAGAGGTGTAACAATGAAAGATGCAGACCTACGGTTATCATGAATACGAGGGTCATATTTGAGCTTGCTACAGTATAGCTTCAAGTACATGCTGCATGACTAATGTCTGTTAAGCATAGCCAGATGGTGTAAAGGTCTTAGAGAAGAAGTGGACCACAACAGAGCGTGCTTTGTACGTGTATGCATATCTCATTTTATCATGCTTATCTTCCTCTTTTACATAAAGCTAGACAGTAAACATCAGCCTCTCACGGTTCTTCTGGTCATGTAGGGAGAGACAGACTGAGAGAAAGAGATAGAAGGAGGGAGGGGGACTAGACGTATTGCCTCGGAGAAGAGCTGGAGAGAAGATCCATGAATCTTGTTGTTTCGCATGTTTCAGTAGAGTGGTGTGTGTGTGTGAGAGAGAGAGAGAGAGAGAGAGAGAGAGATTTCTAACATGCACGCGCACACAGACACACTGAAGTCCACTGGGATAAGCATAAGGTGGGTGGGATCCTGCTGTCGTGTATGGGGAGAATTTGTCACTAATGTTCTTCCAGTTTATCTACATCTCTGGATTTACGCACACATTTCACTTCTGTAATTAACACACCGTAAAATGTGTTCACTGTGAGAGTCATTAGCACAAGAAGAAAGATGTGGAGGGATGATGGGAAATGCTTTTCACCTTCTTTTCTCTCCTCACCTCTGAGGAGGCATCTATCACTCTTTCCCCCGTTAATATTTGCTGCTGTTCATTCTCCACCGCACTGCCCTGCAGTGTGAGAGGGAAAGGGACCGTCTGCAAAGTGGCACAACTGAATGTTAAAAGAAAGATTTGTGGACTAACTGGAGGAAAACTTTCATTTAGACTAATTGCAGTTCTCTCATTTGTTGTTTATTGTGACAATATGTAATGCTATTTAAGGCAATAATGACATTTTTAAGGTGTGTCTCCCATCCCTAACCTCTGTTGGCATGTACATGTGTGTTACTGTCTAGCATGCTTGTGTTGAGCAGCTTAGACACAGCTTAATGGCTGAGACAAATTAAGCAGAAGAGCATTGTGGGATAAAAGTGTGCCTATGTGTGAACTCTGAAATTCGGTTTGTTTTGCAACATCTCTCTTCTCTCTCTCTCTCTCTTTGTAATTGTGAAGTGATAGCTGATGCTTGTAACCTTTTCCCTCTTATCAGTAATTGTCCGTGCAGTGAGAATTAATGTTTTTGTCTATGTGTGCAATGTACATATTACAAAACGAATGAGCCAGTGGGTTGAATGACTAGCTCACTATGAGACCTTGCAAAATTAAGGGACACACCATGCCCCAACGGTTGGCTGACGGCAAGCAACGGTCGGGCTAGTTTGTTTGGTGTTTTCCACTCGTCGGGCTCATGTCAGCAGCAGTTTGCCCGATTCAACATGTTGAATCTACGTTGGGGCCGTCGGTG
Source organism: Carassius auratus (assembly GCF_003368295.1). Taxonomy (NCBI): domain Eukaryota; kingdom Metazoa; phylum Chordata; class Actinopteri; order Cypriniformes; family Cyprinidae; genus Carassius; species Carassius auratus. Next base: position 14,420,327 of record NC_039243.1, read on the forward strand.
AGAGTAAGAACTCTGACTGGATGTTCAGTTTGGTGAACGAATCCGTGCCGAGAATTAAAGTTAAAGTGATGAAAATAGGCATGTAAATGAAGGTGGTACAGACATATGGCTGTTTAAAATGTTATGTGATCTTTCCTAATCATTCTAATATGCAAATGTATTCATAACAACATGAGCCGCTTAAAATTTTGTTAAAGTAATCAACGTTATTGATATTCAAAATGGTATGCAAGCGCCACTTTGTTTACGTTTAGTGTATCTGAGTTTATCTCGTATATCTTTGTTTACGGTTTCTCCTTTTGAGTGACAAATATATATTATTGATAGCTGCTGATATGGACAGATAGTTCCTCTTACGCAAATAAAAGAACGCACGTTAGTTTGCCTTAGGCTGTAGTCTGTGCGGTGTGTTCGAGTACAGCATTTTGGTGCGACGCTCCCGACGCAAGACGATAACACGTTGGCTTTCCTCTCCGGTAGTGTCCCGGCCTTAAGAGTTTACAAGAACCTGATCTGACAGTCAGATAGAAAGTGTCTGAGTTTAAAATAAATAGTTTTTAAAAATGTAACGTTTACCAAGCTCCTGGATGTGCACACATATCAAGAGAATATTATATATAATATTATTATTATTATTATTATTGTACACGTAACTACAATGACATTGATCATTGGCACACAAGTTTTGCTATTGTGAAGTGTTTTGATTAGCGAAAATATATTACTACATTTTGTCATTCTGGACTAGAAACCACTCTGACGTGCTTCTGCTCTGAAATGTAAATACTTATTTGAATAAAACCATGTCTGACTATTTATAGAATGAGAAACTGCTTCACTGGACAACAATGTTCTGAAAGTGTGTTGTTGTTGTTCATATGTTTTTATATGGACCTAAAGAGACCTTTCTAACCATTGTTCTCTCTTTTAATTTCTCTCAGCTCCAGGAGACAGTGAAGAGGAAATTAGACAGTGCCCGGTCTCCTTTAAACGGTGACCAAAATGGTCTCAGTGATGGGAGTTACTCTCCCACTACAAAGAGACTCCGTAAGGAAGGATGCACTGGAATGGACTCTATTGGTAGCCTCCCACCCATTTCCCCACTTCATCCGATTGACATCAAACCCAACTTGCCCTTGGGCAACAACAGTGCCTCCTCAAACAATGGAACCGGCAACGGCAATGCTGGTACAAACCATATTACTGGACGACCTGAGGATTTAGGCAAAAATGGTGGAATGCCTGATATTAAAATGAATGGTTCATTGGAGTTGGAAGATGGCTTTAGCCTACTAAAGGACATGAAACAAGAGCCTTTGGACGATGGCGGTGGAATCGATTCCTCGGAAACATCACTTTCAAATCAGAACAAGCTATTCTCTGACATTAATCTGAATGACCAAGAATGGCAGGAACTTATTGATGAGCTGGCTAACACGGTGCCTGAGGATGACATGCATGACCTCTTCAATGAGGACTTTGAGGAGAAAAAGGAGGTGAGTGACTTCACACGGGCCACAACGGAACAAACACAGCTTGCACAAGACCCAGCACCTAACTCAGTCGCTACGGCACCCAACAGTACACCGCAGCCACAGAGTGGACAGATGCCCATGGGGTCACCTCAGGTGAGACCATCTTCCTCGGGTCCCCCATTTGCAACTGCTGCCAATGGCACACCACCCCAACAACCCTTGCAGCAGTCACCCGCAGTTGGAATGCCATCAGGATCACCCGCTAACTGCGTGGCTCGTTCTCCACAAACGCCCACCCAAGCGCAGACCCAGACCTCAAGGCCCGGGAATGGATACATGATGAACGCAGTTCCTGCTGTTGGCCCCATGGCATCAACTCCAGTAACAGGAGGTGGTCCTGGATCAGGGGGAACAGGTGGAGGTGTACCAGCCCCACCCACCTCTGAACTTTCACCGGCTGAGCAGCTGAAGCAAATGGCTGCCCAGCAGCAGCAACGTGCCAAACTTATCCAACAAAAACACCAACAGCAGTCCCAGGCAGCAAACTGGTCGCCTGCAGGAGCACCAACAAGCCCATACAGTGGACCCTTTAACCCAGAAAAACCAAATAGCCCCATGATGTATACGCAGACTTTTAATGCTAGCAACACAATGGGGCCAAAAACACCAAGCATTAACAACTACCTCCCACAGAACCACATGAACATGCTCAACCAGCAACAGCAGCAGCAGCAATCTAATAACTTGGCTGCCCAAAACAACCTCAATAAGCAGCTCTCTTATAGCAACACCAAGCCGCTGACTCATTTCAGTGGAGTAGACCACATGAGTCAGCGGATAACACCGCCCATGGCCAATCAAGCCAAAAACCCGATAATGCCCTACTTGCAGGGCGCCGCAGGGCAAGGGGGTGGGCCACCACAAGCTCCAGGTCCAATGCCCAACCAGTCAGCCCATTTAAGTGAAGAACAGAAGAGGATGATGATGATGAATAAAAAAATGCTGAGTCAAGGAATGCCATATGGCTCAATACAGCAGCATGTACAGGTAAGATCCCTGATTTTTTATCATGCTATGTTATGGAGGGCTAAATATCAATATTTGAATGGAAATCGGATGTTTATAAGCTAATTATTGAGTTTTTTGTGTCCAGATGGTTGTTGTTACATTGAGGTGTCCGCTTTAGAGTTTTATTGGTGTACTATATCTTTGTTAGTCTGTGCTTGGGACAAAGGCAATGGTGTATTTATTATGTGTCTATATTTTCTATACAGTCATTGATTGAGACTGCTGCTTGTTATATATTTCTGAATTTTTATTTAGGTTTTTTTTAATCATTCTATTATTGTGGTGTAATGTACATCAGATAAAACCACCTCAAAACATCAGGATTGTGATTGGATGCTTTAATATACCAATTAGACTGACTTTATAAGATATAAGATGCTACATTTGTGCAATTTTAGACAACATTCTGACTATGTAAGACTAAAAGCTCATTCTTAATCATGCATGTAAAGCTTCAGCATTGGGCAGTTTGCCTAGAAACAACCTATAAGAGTCCAACCGATAATTCCTCACGCATAAATCTCGATTTTATTTCTGTTGTGCAGTGGGACAGTAATGGTTCCTGTTGCCCTGAGCAACAGCTAGCTCTTGAATAGGAAATTTACACTCTGTAATATATTTATGCGTATGCGCCAACCTCCGATGTCCCAGTGGCCACCAAAATCCCTTTCCATCATCCTATCATTGGAATAAAAAGCAAATGGCAACACTAAAAGAAGAGAGAAGCTCTTCTTTCAGTGTCAGGAATTGATAGGATTTTCAAATTACTTTGACAGGATTTTCAAATTCATTACTGTTCACTTAAATGTCACTGCCATTTGCTCAATGGTTGTAACCACTGGCCTCCAGTCCACAAATAAAGAGAAGTGTGAAATATGTTACTATTTCTTGCATAATTATCTAAAACAGCTTTCTTAGTTAGACTATGGTTTACATGAAAAAGTCAGCCAAGAGTGCTAGAATGCTTTTTGTAATGGGAAGGGTGCTGGTGGTGGTCTCAGTTACTGAAGAGGTCTCGAGTCTGCTAGCTTCTGAACTGTAAATTATTTTCATTAATGGTGACATCCTTAGCCCCTCCCAGGCTCCCTCTCTCACATTTTTTCCATTTTATCCATCTGTTCATTGGGTTCTGTAGCTCTTGCTCTGAGATGAGATATTCCACCACCCCTTCTCCTCTTCTTTTCTTCTTCTCCTGCAGCTCCCATGCCCCCCCTCCCTTCCCTCTTTCCCTCGTTCTCTCTCCTCAGACGCAATAAAGGGGTAGATTTATGATGGTTGGTTCTTTTGCAGCCTGAGGATAATGCAGCAGAGAAGTGAAACAAGGTAGAGAGAAAGAAAAAGAGAGAAATAAAGAAACCAGAATGAAGGTAGACCCTAAGTAAAAGATGGTGTGAATTATGGAAAAGGCGTAAAAGAAATCAAAGACTAAATGAGATAAAGGTATTATGAAAGAGAATAGATGGACACTATGAAAAAGAGAAATAAGCTCATTTGTAATTTCCCTTCTGCTAAATATGCTATTGATGTTATAATCCGCAGTCTTGCATTTTCTTAGTTTAAATCAATATGGGAGCACCAAAATCAGCTTTTTCTATTTTAATGCACTTTTCTCTGTGTACTTGACCTCACATAAATGCTGGTTTCATTTCTTTGAATGTAGTAGATAAAATCATGACAGACATTTGCTAATTCTTCACATCATGTTTTCTCAGCCTTCTAAGACCAGTCAGACTGGTGTGTTCATCGCTAATGCTAATTTTTGTTTTGCCCGAGGTCTACTAATCAGAATTACTTCTTTGCTTCTTTTTAGAGTAGCATCATCTTCCGTTCTTGTAGTTATTAGTGGCAAATGTTGTTACGCACAAATTAGAACAATAATTAACCTGCAGTGAAGTAGCTAGCAAACTATTTAAGATTTGTTTCAGTAAACAAAACAAAAGGTGCTAGCTTAGCACAGACATTAAATTGAGACAATTTGAATGCGATGCTAATGCTTCTCTCTGATAATATTTCATAATTCTTATCTCCCTTTTGCCCATAGAGAACATGTGCAGTGTTACATGTGCAGTTTTCTGCTATGGAAAATCAATAACAAATCATAGCACATGCATTTTGTAAATTAGTAGCTCCATTGTTTGCAATGAAACCAGAAGGTGGCTTCTGGCTTCACACAATAGGGGTAGGTCTATAGGGGTAAGAACAAGGAGGATGTAATCGTTTTCAATATATTATCAAATAACTGGCTGCTTGTTTTCAGATCTCACTACCATTGTTATATCTTGATACTCTGTGTGCACAGGTTCTCATTTGGATTGGAATGGCAAGTTTTTGATTGGATAATACATTTGAATTAAACATCTTATTGGATCTTTCATCTAAACAATAGGCAGATCATGAGGTTATTGATTAAAGAGTGGCAGATTCTGTTGGTGGACAGTCTTGGGATGGGGTGGAATAGCAATTAGAAATATTTGTGGTTGCTTATAAAGGTGAAGACATTGGGTAAAAAGCTTTCTCACAATAGCTTCCTTGAACACACATTCATAGAGGTCAGAACGCATCTCGTTGTTTAGTTTTCTTTTTCTCCTTTTCTATTTTTCATATACAGGTGGCTAAATGGACGAGTTTACATAATCTTATTAGTGTGCGATTATGAAACTTTAGCACGGTCCTTAAAAGCTTGTTAGTCAGGCTTTGATTGTCACTCCATGCCATTTTGCATATCGCTGTGACGGCTGTAATTTATTTGTGGGTGATCAAAGGGAAAGAAGGGGAAGTGATATGGTGGGCTTTGTTTGTGTGTGTGTGTGTGTGTGTGTGTACTGGGGCTAATGTCAATGGAAAGCTTGTGTGTGAACTAATAGATGCTTAGGGGCTTCAAATATTAACAGTGGGGATGCCTAATGGGCAGTCAGCCTCTCAAGTAGTCTGGTGTGACAAAATTTATGTTTTCATGTTTCAAAAGAAACTATAAATGGTACCTGGCAGAGCAAAAAAATCTGTCAAAACTACCTGTCATCCGTTAGTTACTAGATGTATGCTTACTAGGTGTTGTGGGTGGTTGCCAGGGCATTACTAAGCCATTTTTACAGTATTCTAAGAGGTTTTTTTAAGCACATTGCTAGGGTGTTGTGGGAAACTGCTAGGGCTTTGGTGGTAGGTGGTTGCTAGGGTGTTTGGAATGGTTACTAGGGTGTTACTATGAGATTTCTAAGTGTTCAGACTAGTTTTTAACGCATTTCTTTGGTGTTGTGGATGGTTACCAATATATTGCAACCACCTAGCGTGCATTACTTTGTGTTTTCTAAGGTGTTTTAAGTGGTTTTAGCATGTTGCTAGGTGGTTGGTTATTGTAGGTGGGGGTGATATGATGTAGTTTCTAAAGGTGCCATCACATCTACCATTTTACACAGAATATTCTTGGAAAAGATCCATTATTTGGATAAAAATGTGAGGGCAAGTGATTTCTCAACACAGATTTTGAAACAGAAGTTTAAACTGGGTCAAGATAATTTGCCAAGTGATCCAATAGAAAGCTGCTTGGTTTGAAATTGGCATCTGTGTGAACAGTGCTTCATACATCACAAAATTATTGACAGTAGGCAATGGACCTTTTTTGTCTGCAAAATTGCACAGCCTCTTATTGTAAAAAAAAAAAAGATTTTTGTGTTTTGAAAGGTAATCATTTAATATAGGTTTTTAAACTATGGTAACTTTTTAATGTTGTGTTAGCTAACACCCTCATCTTGAGTTAGATTAGCAAATCATCTGCTGATTCGTCTATTGCTGATATAGATTGTTAGAGTGTTGTCTGTGATTTCTACAGTAAGGCTTGCTAAGTGGTCGCTGAAATGTTGTGTGTAGTTTGTACGTTTGCATACTAGTTTGTTGCTTAAGTGTTACTGTGCAATTTATAACGTGTTCTGTTTCTAGCACATATTGTGGGTTTGCTAGGAGGCGGTTACTAACTAAGAAATGTGCCTAAATGGTCCTGAGATAAGGCCTTGTCTCTCCTGCATTGTTTATCTAGTGGAGTTTTTTGCTCTTTTGTTTATACACCAAGCCAAAATTATGTCTGAACACTTTAAATGTAAAAACATTCCTTGTCTCAAGTAGCATCTGTTATTCGAGCTAGCATTTTTGCTCGTAGCACAAGTGTGTGGGTCAAATTACGTGCACGACTGAAGTGCCCTGGTTTAGGGTTCGTAGGTTTCTGTAGGTTTAGGTTTCTTCGATTCCAGAAGCCTAAGAATGGGTAATAGTGATGTTTGCCTTAGCCAGCACTACTGCACTACAGTGTCTAAGAAAGACACTGTTTGGTTCCTTATTCCATATTGACAAAGAACGGCAATATCATGACATCTCTATCTTATCTTTTGAGGTAAAAGTGAATTCATATGACTAGCTTACCTTGAGTTCTGCCTATATTGCGGTCATCTTTCATGTGCCACGGAAGCACAATCTTGTGGAATAAATCTCAAACAGTGGGGAAATTCAGAGTTTCAGAGAAATTCATAATTCAGAGGCATCATAAAAAGACCACCCTACTGCTCTTGTCCTCACCCCTTCCCCCACCTCTCTTTATTCACAGGAAGGAGAGGTATTGCTTTCCTTCAAACCCCCCTCCTCGTCCGACACTCTCTCCCAAACACACACACACACACACACACACACACATGCGTGCACACATCAGGGATTGAGCCGAGCCGCTCTCGGATCCTGCAGGAGTGAGGACGGGAGGAAAGAGCGGTGGGGGCTGAAGTGCACCGCACTCGTTGTATCCTTGACAACACAGACACCAGACAAAACCACAGCCGACCGTCGCTGTGCCGCCTAAACGAAGGCATTTGTGTGCACTTGTGTGAGTCAACAAGGAAAGAGGGCAGATACAGCAATGTAGCATTGTTTTAGCGACTAGTTGTATAGAGAGTTTGTAAACGCAGACACACACACACACACACACACACATACACACACAATTCCCCAGCCAATATTTTCTCCACTTGATATCCTATAGTGATGTATGTTTATCTATTGCATATTCACAGGGGGCCTATAGTCAACATCTCTGCACTGAACTGTATTGACACAGCCATGAATGAGCTACAGAAAGAGTGTCAGTATAGATAGCGGCTGTCTATAGACTAAAGCTTAAGGCTGAGTAGAATAAGTAGAGTCTCACTTATACACTCAAGTTGATCTTAAAAATGTCTGCAGCTAATAATATACCACCTTTTGTTGATTGGTTGTTAATGGTTATATTTTACACATTTAACCAGTAATTCATAGATGTAAAATTCTGAATGGCTTGTGTGGTACATGTTAATTTTTACTGGATATAAAGTTATATTCACAGAGAACATAATCATACAGTGTGTTTTTTGCAGTACTTAACCTGTTACATGGCCATCCAGCAACTAGTCAGTTTGTGAGTATCATTATTGAATTGTTATAATTGTTTGTTTGTTTAGTTTAAAAATCTTTTAGTGGTATATTATTTTATATTTGAGTTTACATTTTTTTGTTAATGTTTATTTATTTTAGTTTAGATCTAATTAATGGTAAATAACGTTGATCTTTATAGGGAAAACCTGTGTGAAATATGGCACCTAGACCAAAAGCAGTATCATGTGATATGATTTCCAGCTGCAGCTGCAGTGCCTACAGAGACCTGTTACACCATGAGTGTTGCAGTGCAGTGAGGGTGAACCTTTAAGAAATGTATCGGTAATATTCCACTGCAAAATCAAAAGGAGAAAAATTCTTAAATAATTAATATATGGCTTCAAGCATGTGTTTAATATACCACCTATTTACCACAAAATTTGTGTCACAATGCAGAAATTTTATAGGTCCTAACATAACCTCAGTTGTCAACATGCAGTTTCTTATTCTTGTTTTAATTAAGTCCCAGTCATAGTTTTTTTGGGATTCACTCATGGCAACTGTAGCTACATGCTGGTTTTATTGCACTGCAATACCTGTGCGCACAGACTGTTGTGTGTGTGTGTGTGTGTGTGTGTGTGTGTGTGTGTGTGTGTGTGTGTGTGTGTGTTTGTGTGTGTGTGTGTGTGAGCGCTGCCACTTCTGCACTCTTCTCTTTGTCCGCGCGCTAACACTGACAGATGGAGAGACCACATGGATCATGGCAGCGGAGAGGGAGAGGAAGAGAGGTGATAGAGAGCAGAGGAGATGGAAAGAGGATGGTGGTGGTGGGTGGGGGCCAGTGCACAGGCCAGGAGGAGGTGTGTGTGTGCTGGGGCATATGGTGCCCAGGAAAAAGCAGCCTGCAGTGGGTGTCTGCCTGCCTGTGTGTGTTAGCATTATATTTGCATTATATATATATACGTGTGTGTGTGTGTGTGTGTGTGTGTTGTAGCTATAATAATGTAGGCTATAAAACAGTCTGGATATTAATAAGATTCACATTTATTTGAGTGTGTGCTTGGTTGACAGAGCTCTGTTTAGTATGCAGGGACCAGGATGCTGTTGCTGCCAGTGTGCTATGAAGCCAACACTGGCCTGTAGCACAGAATAAGAATGATGCCTCTCTCTCTTCCTCTACCCCTCCTCTCACTTCCTCCAGTGAGGATACCTCACCAATAAGAGAGAGAGAGAAACTTTGGCCGTCTCAGCCACTGTGTTGCCATAGATACCATGGCTCATAGCGATTTACTTCCGAAATCAATGGCAGACTTGAGATGGGAAGGTGGGAGTTTTGTGTGTGAAGAGCTTGCACATGTGTGTTTTGTGTATGTGTGCATGGCAATGTTTGACACCTGTCAACATGCGAGGATTGTTATTTAGTCTTTAGTGTGCTTACTGCTGCTGTGAGATTGCAGTGGGTAGTATTTTTCAGTACCCTTAGGTGTATATGACTTTCTTCCTTCAGACGAATCCAGTTGGAGATGTATAAAAAATTGCCTTTGATCTTTCAAGCTCTATCGTTGCAGTCAATCGGTGTTGCATTGCTTCAGTACAAAAGAAGTGAAATAAAAAGCACCCTTCGATTTAAAAAAAAAAGTGTCTCACGGGGCTCCAGTTGGTGAACAAAGGCCTCATACAGGACATACATCCATATCCATATCCATATCCAAAACATAATAATCACTTTTATCTAGCTTAAAATATCTTAAGTTGTTTCTGTACATTTCAACTTTTTTGGTACACCTGCCTGAACTGCCAGAACATTGTTTTGTACAGCGGTGGATTGGTCATCTAGCAAATGCCAGAGGGGCCGGACCATTTTGTTTGATGTGGGCCAGTCAGATTTTTTCTAAACGCATATAAATAAAATAAATTTATTGGCCACCAGTGCATAGGATGGGTGTTTATCGCTTGCATGATTTCTAATAATAAATAAATGTTAAGCATTTGGCCCAGTCAGTGATGGTCAGTCACCTGGTCCCGAGATGGGCCGACCGAATCGTTCAGTAAAAAAAAATCAAGCACGTCATCAGAGAGCAACATACTGTAGTGAATGACAGTAACAGGCGACAAATGTCATAAACGGAGAGCACTCAGACTCTGCAGCATACTCAGATAATTTTTTTTGTTTTGTTTTTACTGTATGTGTAAATTTGTTATAAATGTGTGTTCTTTAAAAAGTAGTAAGCATTGTTTGCCAGACACATACATTAAATGTATAAATATCTGTTACATATGGTACTGCTTATGTTATTTCACCATCTGTGCACATATGTAAGTAGTAAATGTGCTGTGTCAGTGTGGCTACAGTGCCAGGGCTGAATTTTTGTCCGAGTCCGTCCCTGGTTTTGTACCCTTTTCCCCTGCCACTAATATTGTGTAACCCATAAACACCCACACACTCATCTGTCCTATAAAGTTCTACAGTGATAAAATATTTTTGATGATGCATTTTCAACCCGGAATTTAGCATTGCACTAATTCGATCAACAGAAAGCCAATATGATTTTTTTTTTCTTTTGCATTATTGCATAAAATAAGCTCTGTGGCTAATAAAAGTTTATGACTCCTACATGTTTTGCTCCATTAAGTTGGAAAGTTTGAGTTAGAATAGCAAAAACACAAATATATATATATAGAAACAAGACTACAAAATCAAACTAGTGAGTAGATAAGTTTGCCGGGATGCTTAATGTACGGGACAACCTCTGTAGTCCCATTTAACCACTTGTTGAAACATAATAATTATTACAAGTAAGGTATTACTGATGTATGACATATAATAACTCCTAAATCAAACCCTTGTAGGAAAAATTCTGCGTTTTTACATTTAGTTTTAAGCTTTTTTTTACATTTCATTACACTCACACAAGCTAGTTATATCAAAGAACTAACAAGATCTTAGTGACTATCCTCATTCCTCAGGCTTTATCGCTTGTTGTATTCCCAACACAACTGAAGGAGAGAAACGGGAAGATAAAGAGTGAGGAACACCTGGGTCTCACACCCCCACATACACCAAAAAAGAAAGACAGCTGTCTTTTTCCATATGGCAAAGTCATGGATATGACACTTGAATTGCACGCGCACACACACACACACACACACACGCACACACAGTATCAACACAAGCTGCTCCGCTCTCTTCTGAAAGACCTTCACTATTTCATGCCTGAATCCAAATTGAACTGCAATACGGCAGACTCACGCATGCGTTTTCCACGCAGTGACACGTTGAGTTCATTTTAATAGTGGAGCTTTAAAGCCGAACTTTTGTCACTGTTGTGTCAGCTTCCTCTGCTTCCACTCAGAAATATGTATTGTGGCATTATACATATGCCAGTCGAACAGTCGTGTCATTATTTTATATTTAGTGTAATAACGGTACCTCATCCTGCCGACACAGACTCTTATCTTTTCCAAGGAGCCTCCAAACTGTCATATCCCGAAAGGAAGACGGTGGGAGGGTGGGTGAATTGTCTTAAAGGAGGCAGCTCTCAAAACACTCGCTGACTTGAGAGAGTGACAAGGAAGGAGAGCGAGCGAGTTAAGGAGCTTTGAGAAGGATTAGGTGCAGAATTTAACTTTTTTGTAGCCAAAGATGCCTTCTCAGAGCAATTCGCCTTGAACGCTGAAACATGGTTAATCCCTTCTTAAAAGAGCATAATCCAACAACCCTGCTACCTGATCCACACTGCAAAGAGACTGAGAGCTGTGCTGCTCCACTTTACCTGAACCAACACGCAGGAGTTTGAACCATCAGCTGAAACACTCGTTTACTTCCGACACAGAACATACTTACTTGGTGTTAGAGCTGCTACCGATAGAAAGTGTGCCAAGGATAGCATTTCAGGAGGAATGCAAAAAAGACTGAGTACTTAGTACTGTAAAGTATACACTGCACACTAAAAAAAAAAAGTGTAAAACCTATTTTCACTCAGAACGTGTTAGTAAATCTAAAACATTTGCAAAGAAATGGCAAGTAACAATGAATTAAACATTGGAGTAGACTGAGCATTTTCTCATACTCAAATAATGTTTGTTTTTTTTTTACGTTTTTTACACAATTTTTTTATGGTGTGTGCAACACTTACAGTATTAAAAAAAAACCCCATTATCTTACTATTTTTGGTAAGCTATATCTCTTTTGAACCATTTTTTAAACCTTTTTACCATTGTGCAACCCTTGAACACACACACACAAACACACATTTGTTCTAAAGAGCACTGCAGAGACGGCATATTTTTGTAGAACAAGCTGAAAGTTCCCTCAACGAAAAACCAATAAGATTTTTCCACTGGCTTTGGGGTTATTGCAGAAAAGAAAGGTTGTGATTCTTGTGAAGTTTGATTCTTACATGACTTGTTCATGATGATAAACTTTACTTAAATGATCACAAGCCAACACTGCGATCTCCAAAAGTAAAGCTAAAGTTAGTCTATAACACTGTGTGCTGCATACTATTGTATACTGTGCATTTTTAGTCCACTTTTTATTAAAATATCTTAAATTTGTTAGTCTGGGATCTAAGAAAGTTAAAAGTAGTCCAACATCACGTTATACCAGCAGTGTGGTCTGTGAATCATTGACTGACTGGGCAGCTGCCTTCAGGTTTGAAAACAGTCTAGGTCACTCTTGTTGACAAACAGATCTAGTGTATTTCCGGGTTGAAAGTAAAGCATGTGTTTGTGACATTGATATGTATCTGTGATTTAAAACTCTGAACGTCTTCGGCAGTACTCACATAGCAAGAGTGCCAACAGATAAAATCTGTCAACACTAAGAGTCAACGATGCTTAGAGACTGTTTGTTCAGTATTAACTGTCTTTGTGTTTTGACTGGCAGTTGTTGTATTTATTTGTAAAGCATGCTACTGTTCTCTTTACTGTAGCTACTAATGTTTTTAGGATGGCAATGTTTTTAGAATGAAGACAGTGATGGCTGCTGAAAATGTATAAAAATGAAAGTTATTTTAAATTGTAGTAGTATTTATTTATTTATTAATTTACAATAATGCAACCTTGGTGAGCATAAGAGTCTTTTCCCCCTAGTGTATTTATATATATATTAAATATGTATATTAAATTGTATTATGTTATTTATATATTATATGATTTATATATATTATATATTATATAATTCGAAGTACCCGCTCAACAGCTATGGCTTTGATGAAAATCACAGAAGACATTACTACAGAATTGGAGAATAAAAATCACACAGTTGGAGTTTTTATTGACCTTAAAAAGGCCTTTGACACTCTTGATCATGCTATATTGATATCTAAATTACAGACATCTGGAATTAGAGGTGTAGTATTAAATCGGATTATTAGTTATTTAGAAAATAGACAACAATATGTCGAGTATATAGGCCATGAATCTAAGTTGGTAACAATACAGCGTGGAGTCCCTCAAGGCTCTGTGCTGGGGCCTAAATTATTTATTTTATATATTAATGACCTCTGTGACGAATCAAAGATTTTGCGCTTTGTTCTTTTTGCGGACGATACAAATTTTTTTGTATCGGGGAAGAATTTAAACATATTAATGAAAACTATTGAACAAGAATTGGAATTGGTTGCTCCAAGAGAACATACTACAGGACTGTTTCTGAGGTCAGGACTACTCAAATTGAAGGATTTGGTTTCTTTACAAACTTTATTAGTTGTTCATAAAGCAAAACACTGCCTGTTACCACATGGATTGCAAACCCTTTTTACTGTAAATATTGAGGCAAGTAGAAGAAATAATGATTTTAAACAACCTTTTGCTGGAAATACCCTCAAACAAATGTATGATTCAGTTTCTGGTGTGAAAAGATGGAATTTTCTAGAAAATGATTTAAAATGTTGTTCAAATATTCTTCAATTTAAATATAAGTATAAACAGAAGATATTTAATTTGTACGAAGATGAATGTGAAAATTATTAAAAATATAAAAATGATGGTTTCGTCATTGTTTTTGTTGCTGGAGTTGTCATTATTGCATCGTTGTTGTTGTTTTTTTTATTTTATATATATATATATATATATATATATATATATATATATATATATATATATATATATATATATATATATATATATATATATATATATATATATATATATATATATATATATGTCATGTCAGTGAGGCCATCTAATTTGTAATTTGTAATTTTCTTATTATAAGAATGGGGTAGGGGTTTATAAGATTTTTTTTCTTCATCTTACTCCTGTTCTTCTTGTCAAGGAATGTATTTTTGTTTGTTTGTTGGATTGTTGTTGTGGCATTTTGTGTTACATTACCATGAAAAGAGAATAAATAAATGAAATATGAAGTTCATATGTTTATATGTATTAGTAATGTATATTGAACTTTTTTTACTGTTTTTATATATTTAAAAAATGTATTGCACAGTAAAGTATAAAATCAGAGTGATTGAATATATTTTAAACATTTAGAGGGTGAAATGCAACATAAAACAGTGTTGTTTTCTTACACCAGGTTCAGTATTTTAATTTGCACATTGTTTTTCGCACTCTGCATTGTTGAAAAGAACTCTCGCAGTTAGAATTGCAAGTATCAGGAAATCTAAGGTTTCTGTATCCTTTATCGTTTTAGTTTTTCTCTCTATTTATGTGAATTTTCCTTTCTTTGTTGCTCTCATTCTTTCTTTCTGTTTGCAACCTGAGGAGCACTGCACACTGTGTTTCCCACCCACTCTCCACTGCCTGTGGACTCGCAGCGAGAGACAGAGAGAGAGCGAGAGAGCGAGCTGCGTGTGTTATTTGGGAGGAGTGGCTGCTTTAGCTCTCCTCTCTCATTACAGGACACTGGGAATGCTGCAGCGACCACACTCCAGCAGCTTTCGCTCACTTTTTGGACATGAAACAAATACTTTCTGCTCCTACGCAAGTGTTTGCAGACTCTTCAGGGGTCCTTCCTGCACCTTGCTTTTTCTCCTCTAGAAACCTTTGTTACGGTCCTGGGTCTTGATGCAGTACTGCATTGATAAGATTGATGGCATATTGGGCGATGCCAGGTAGTTTCCCTGACCCACATTAGTTTTTTCCTCACTACCCTTTTCATCCCGTTACTGTGGGTTACTCGATACTAATAGTGCTGGCATCACAACTGTTAGTGCATTTTATCACATTTATGGACAGTTTGATTGAAGCCAGCTTTCCTATCAGAGAGGACCCATTGTCCCCCAGACGGTGATAAGGATGCCTTAGGCTGACGATGTGGAGTTTGGCGCTTTATCTGTTGGCCGCACTATGTTTGTATAAACGAATGAAAATTAATGGAAGGGTCGGACTGACGCTTTGAGAGTATACTCAGCATGAGCTCTCTGCTCCTCTAGGTGTTGGCGTTTGGATCTTATGGTTTTATGTAGGTACATTACTTAGTATCAGTCTGTTTTGTGACATGGTGAGGGGATCATTCTCATGTTTTACATTGGCGGCAACATATGATTGGACTGAAAGATATAAATAACTGCTTTATAAGAAATATTGGGGTCTTGATTTTAATTTTAATTTTTTCAAATATTTTTAACCTAAACTAGGATGTCAATATTTACAGACCTAGAAAACCTCCACTAAAATATCACACACCCCAGGCACCTTTGGTTTTCTTGGTATAACCATCATCAAGGCTGACATAAGACATGAGGTAGTGTTTATGGATGATTGCGCAGTTAGCTGACACTTGCAAGGCCTGTAATCGGTTTCCTATCCGCGCTGTTTTTAGTTTCACTTTCGCTTTCTTTATACCAAATCCGACTTCTGCATAGTGCCACTGTCATGATGCCATGGTAAGCGCACACGAGAGCATGCTCTCTCTGCCGGAACTGTCTTGCAGCACTTCGTCTTCGCAAAATCCTTGTTGCAAAATTGTGTAGATGACATTTGTCTCATTTGATGTTCATATGTGTCTTCATATTGCGTTTGTAGCTGATAACAGAAAAAGAAGTAAAATAATAACAAATGCACTACGAAAAATGTCCATGATTAGCCTGTTTTCGAACTTCCTACTTGGGAATTTCGGTCCAATGAATGGATGACCTTCCACACGTGTGGTTTTGTTTACAATTTCTGGTTCACTTGCAAAAAGGGCAGTGTGAAAGTGTACCGCACTGGACCAAAGCAAGTGAACTAGTTGATTTTACACCCTAAATCTTACTGGCACCAAGCTTTTGAATGGTATTGTATTTATTGAATATTGTGTATTATCAATATTTTGCAATCATTGTAATTGTCATTGGTTAATGGCTTAATTCACTTTTGTCTTTTCCAGTTTTAAAATACTTTTTATAATTTACTTAATGGGATCATCTGATTGTTTGGTCCATTTCTTAGGAGTCCTATTTTTTTTATCCATTTAAGAAAATTAATATAAAAATATTTCCATGGCCAAGGCTGCAAAAGTTGAGCATTCACTGTTGTGTCTTTATTTGTCTGCATATGTGGCTTTTTCTGCCTGGCTGTGCTGTCATATAATATCATTATTTCCCAAGCTGCCTCACTTTTACCTCCACACACCACACACACACGTAAACACACACACACACGAGACACACACACACACACACACACACACCACACGCTCTCACCTCATAGCCAGTGGAGCTCAACGAAGCCAGAGATAATTCACTTTGCACACTAACTTTCAATTTAGTCCCTGCTCCTTCCATCTCCCTCCTGCAAAACTTGCTGCTCTGCCTATCACAGACCCCGCTGGTCCCGGCGGAATTGAATCATTCACTTACTGTGTGTGTGTGTGTGTGTGTGTGTTCTCTTGTTTTTGTGACATATCAGAACACAACTCTGTATAATGACATGGGTATGACACAGGTATTACAAGGAGAGGGTGACTTATGAGGACATAACCCATGTCCCCATTTTTTAAAACACTTATAAACCATACAGAATGAGTTTTTTTTTTTTTTTGAGAAATAAAAATGCACAAATTTCCTGTTAGAGTTAGGTGTAGGGTTGGTGTAGTGCGATAGAATATACAGTTTGTACAGTATAAAAATCATTAAACCTATGGGATGTTCCAACTTCTCACAAAAAGAGTGTGTGTTTGTGTGTGAGTGTGTGTTTGTGTGGACTTCTCTACATTGTGGCATGTTATGGCAAAGCCTCAGCACTCTGGCCTAATTACCAAAGATGAGAGCGATCCTCAAACGCACCCAATTTCGCTCCTCCCTACCACCATTTTCTTCCTCTCCCCCCTCGCTCACCTTTCTTTCTCTCAACATGAATTGGCTTTTCTCTGATAGATAAATTACTCTATTATGCCCAATTGAATCAATTCATTAGTGGTAATGAATCATTTCTGCCCATTTCCATTGAAAACATAGGGAGTGAAAGAAGAGGATACTGCAGGTACAGCCTGGGTGTGGGAGTTGGAGGGTTGAGCTGGGAGATCTATTTCCTTGTGTGTGTGTGTGTGTGTGTGTGTGCAGATGAAGAATAGAACATATCAATACTAAGGAAAATAAGGACTCTCTTTTTCTCTCTCGGTCTCAGTTTCCTCCACTCCACTTTTAAGAATAGAATACCAAGGACCCACAAATATGATGATCTCCTTTTGAGGGACTTGATTCACATGTGAAGGCTATATAGTTTTATCTAGACAGACCTAGTTATTTTGTGTAGAAAATGGTGAGCATTACTATTATAAAACTGACATTGTCATCAGAATTAAATGATTGACTTTAATTTATACTTGAGTCAAAACTAATTAATTAAAACAGTTTACTTTATATTAAGTCAACATTGTGTTAATAACACCACCAACAATAGCAGCAATAACAGCAATATTGTTGTCATCTGATCTACTTTTATTATTATTATTATAAAAAAATATATATATACACATATATATAATTGACAACCCTAATTTATATAATATGCTGATATCTTTCTTTTATTAATATAACAACTTCTGATGTGGTAATATATTGTGTATTTCTTTTTATCCTTTAGTTAGCAACTAGCGATTAGCCTTATTTTTTTTATTAGCATTTAGCAATGCATTGCATGGCATTATCACACATTTTCAGGTGTGTAGTAACACGATTATCTTTCTGTAATTCATCCATGCATTAAACTTATTATCTAATTTAAAAAAATACGCCGTGACTAATACTAAAACTGTCAGTGTAATGAATTAGCCAAATTATTTTGCTATCACTGTGTTTTGTGTTGCCAGATAAGAGAGTGATATTTTCAACCCCCATCCTCTTGTCTAGTCATCCATCAGAAACCACTGCCGCCCACTACACTGATGGTTTCATTTCAGCAGCGCTCACAAACACGGACAGACACAAAAATAGCGTAACCCTGGGTCTTTTCCCCCTCTCATCCTCTCTTTTCCTCCATCATCAACAGCAGTAACCAGTCTCTTTATCCTGTAATGAAATAGCCCCGTTTTGCCTCACTCCACCTTCCAGACCCCCACCACCCCCGCCAGACCAGCCCATGGCCGCGCTGCCCCCTCTCGACACCTCTTCCCAGGGCTGATGGAGCTCTTTGTTTGCCTGTGTGTGTGGTGGGCTGGAGCGAAACGATAAGGAAAGCAAAGGGGAGGGAGATAGCTCTCCAAAGGGGAGCGATAACACAGAGAGGTGAAGAAAGTGAAGGAAGAGAGAGTGAAAGGAAGAGATGGGACAGTGGTGTTAGGTGATGAGTGAGATGCACGCTGGGGGAATGTCAAGATGCTGGACTTGGCCCATATGGTTTGTTACATCACATTAAGAGGTAGGGAGAGAAAAAGGAGAAGAGACAATCTGAATACCAATTCCAGGTCCGGAATCCTTTAAATCTCAGTAGCGTTCACGGATCCTTGGATAGCTTTGAGTAATGTGATAAATTCACAAGCAAAATGCTAAGTGGTGCAGCGTGTACAGAGGCAGTGTTGGGAAGTTTGAAATTGAAATTACAGTACGGGTAACTTGAACCAAGTTCAATTACAGTAAGGCTACAGATTTTAAAAAGACTTTAGCTACACTACAAGCTAGTAAAAAAAGTAGCTAAATAGTTTTAAACACATTCGAACATTTTGTCACAGATGAATACTCCCATTTCCTCTGCTAGCAAACATTTGTTTGTTTGTTTGATTGACTATTAAAATACAAAATATATAATTAAAATACATTTAAGTTAAGTTAAATTAGGTTACATTTTATTTTGATGCACCCTTGTTACAGTGTAATTATAGACTTAAACATGTACTTACTAAAGGGTTAGGAATAGTATTTGGTTTAGGGTTTGTTGCGTGTAATTATGGAAAATGTAGTACATCAAAAACATGTAACGTCTAATAAATTAGATTAAATTTCAAAAACACTTAGGTTATGATGCTATGGTGACGGTTCAAAACTGAGACTAGAAAACATCATAAAAACCAAAGTTTAAAACTACAGTATTTAACTGTTCTAATATTAATATTGTGTTAAAATTTAACTGATGGATTTAAACCAACTGAACTAACCACTTCATTAATATTCATCAGACATCCTTTTATATGAGTTAACAATTTGAGTATTTATACTCATCGATTAGTTGGCCAATTATTTTTTTCGATTAATCAGATAAACAAAAACACATCATTTTCTTTACTTAGATTTTATTGACAAAAACAAACTACTCCACATTCTGCCCAATGTCCTTCAAACAAATGTGCCAACTGAATGCTAAGAAACCATACAGTGCTTAACTATTTATTAGACCACCTGTCATAATAGAGAAAACACAAATATTTTAGGAATCTGTCAAAATCTGTCATTTATTGGGCAAATAACAAACTGAAAGAACTAAATAATACTTATTCACATAATAACAAAAAATACCTCCTTTGCCTTTGATAACAGCTTGCATGCTTGCTGACATTATGTACTTTTTAGACTAATTGGATATCTGGATTAAAATCTCTTGACTATTTTTTCTGCCTTTCTTTCATAAATAACAGCAGTAATAATGGTAGCACTTTATTTTACAGTCCTGTTCCTCGTGTACATACTATGTACTTATTATAGTAGTTACAATAACTATGTAATAACTAGGTACTAACCCTGAACCTACCTGTAAACCTAACCCTACCCCATGTAGTTACCTTTTATTACCAGAACATTCTTAGATAAATACACTGTAAGTACACTATAAGTGCATGTAAGTACACGTACTGTAAAATAAAGTGCAACCGTAATAATATTATAGCATTAGAAATAGCCTACTATTGTTACTAAAGAGCTTACACACATTGGAGGGCTAACTGATAAAGAAAGCTAAAAAATTATTTTGGTAATTACCAATACTGTAGGTTAAGAGCAGCAGTGGCACAAACCTTACAAAATTTGTTAATCACTTTAGGCAATATAGTTTACGCTGAATAGTGTCTCCCTCTCTACTGTGTTCCATCTGCGGCGCTCTTTCAGTAAAGATTTCTACTTAACGCAGACTGTCAGGACGGGCCTTTATGCAAAAATGGAAAGGCTTGCGTGAATTTGTGACATTTACAGATAAGGATATGACCGTTAACTGAAAGTTTTTTGCGCTGAGGACACACATGTATCTGTCAAAGCGACTGACAGGGCATGCCATTACGCTAATGCATCAGCTTAATCAAGCTTCAAGTCTAAAATAAAGACTTCTCATGTTTTGCGGCAGCCTGGATCACGTACTTTTACTGCGGGAACTCATTCTGTTTCCTCCAATATTTTTAAATTTTTTTTTTTTTGTCCGTAGGAATGCCTCATTCAGTGCTATAATTTGATGCGACCGGCTGAAGTTGGACATGCACTGTGGGCAGAACAGATTAAACGATCTTCATTATCGATATTTATTGATTTTATCGATTAGTTGTTGCTAAAAAAGACCAAATTTATGAATATAGTGGATGTTTTCCACACCAGACACCTTGTAGGAACTAAGTAATGTAAAAAAATAAATAAAAATGTTTGGCAGTAATTAAATAAAAAAACATCTTTCAGACAGCTGTGTCCAGTATTAAAGAAGTCTTTAGATGAGCACAGCCATATGAACAAGAAAAAGAGATCTAGAAAGAATTAGAGAGCAATTAACAGTTATACAGATTGTAAATGTGTGAGAGAACGAATGTCTAATCCAGTGACGGTCTCTGGTTTGGGTTCACTGCAGAGTGGACTAGGCTTGAAATTGACCTTCCGCGTTGCTAAGCCCTGCCTATGAACTGAGATGTACGTCGTGTGCATGTGTGTGTGTCCCTGTAAGCTGGTGGGAGGGCTAAATCAGGAGAGTCAGGGGATGAGTACTGCATTCATGGAAGAGAGGCCACACTTCCTAGAGTGCTGTGGGTCCAGATCAATAGAGCGAAACAATACAGCTTCCTGTCATAGTGTAACTGATTCTGTATTGTTTATATTATTTCTTATTATATTTTAGAATTTTTTGCTATTTTAAATTAGTTTATTTTAAATGTTAATTTACATTCGTAATGTTAGGGAATATTTGCAAGAATGAACTTCATTGCTAGATTTTTTCACTATGTGACGTAAAATCTGAGCTATATGTGCTGACATATCCAAAGTCAGATTTATTGTAAGCACATTGAATCCCCATTTTAGCCTGTCCTCAAGGCGTTCTTTTATTTATTTTTGCTGCTCGTATGTCATCTGCCATGTTCTGTCAACCCTGATCTTTTTTTCCCTCACCAATTTAACAAGAGACCATTTTAAACCCCATTTTTCTCAATCACTCACTTGGGATTTGCAGCTTGCCATGAGGAACGCCATCTTTGTGTCCGCTGCGGTGGTAAAGATTCTAAAATAGGAGGCACAGAGGGCATGCAGGAATTCTAAACCGGATCTCATTTGGGAACGTCATGGCCTGCGGACCCCGGGAGGAGTCGAAAGACAAAAACCTGGCGTTCCCGCGAGGAGGACCCTTGCTGCGAAGAGGGCCATTTATCACTGGTACGATCAGCTTCGGTTTCACTGTCAAGGGGAGGGAATTTGCTGACGCTCTTAGCGAATCTTACAGCCACTGGCAGCATCTGTGGTGCGTGATTGAGGCCCCAACTGCCTTCCGCTACAGTTTCATTTGTTTCAACCATAAACACCTTCACCTCCACATCCTCATTAGGGTCCCTAGCCCTTACTGGTTGTTTTATAGTCTGCACTGTTGAGACGTTGGTCGTGATGTGATCATTTATTTGTTTTTGTCCGCTTTAACCTTGACGAGGAGAACTGCGAGATGGTGTGTGTTTGCGTGTATCTTTGTGCGGCGAGACCTTGCTTTGTCGGGGCGGTTAAAGGCAATCTTGGGAACTCTGGTCATAAATCAGAGTGGATGAAAGGGAAGGAGACTCTATTGCTTCATCGACACCATTAGAGTTAAGATTGGATATGGAAACGTCGGCCTGCTTCGCACCTGACAGTGGGTGGCAAATGGGAACACATTGGCCAAGACAAGATGGTTTGTCCTAAATGATATTGCAATAAGCAATACTTTAATGGACTATTTCCTTCTCTATTTGCTTTGCAAAAATTAAAGTATTCATATATGAAAAGGCAGTTAAACAAGTTTTACCTCTTTACGATCAAATTGTGTGATTTTGACTTAATTTATGTAAGATATACAGCCTTCAGTATCTGTTACGTGTAGTTTGTCATAGTGAATTAGTGCCCACATGCTTTTATTGTCCACTGTTAACCAAACCAACTAGCTATGAGGTGAATCATAACATTACAAACTTTACTTTTACAAACAGTTATTTGAAGCAAAAAGGTATTTGATAATTGGACAAAAAGACAAAGGTACAAAACTGTGAACTATAATCAAATGAAGCATTGTGAATGACAATGTTTTAAGTTGTTTATTGTATCTATAGAAACCATACTTAAAGTAAATATGCATATAATATATACTCACACACACACTCACTGGCCACTTTATTAGGTACACCTTACTAGTGCTGGGTTGGACCCACTTTTGCCTTCAGAACTGCCTTAATTTTTTGTGGCGTAGATTCAACAAGGTGTTGGAAACATTCCTCCAAGATTTTGGTCCATATTGAAATGAAAGCATCATGCAGTTGCTGCAGATTTGTTGGCTGCCCATCCATGATGCAAATCTCCCATTCCACCACATGCTTTCATGTTCTTTATACCAAATCCTGTCCCTACCATCTGAATGTCGCAGCAGAAATCGAGACTCATCAGACCAGGGAACGTTTTTCCAATCTTCTGTTTTCCAATTTTGGTGAGCCTGTGTGAATTGTAGCCTTTGTTTCCTTTTCTTAGCTGACAGGAGTGGCACCCGGTGTGGTCTTCTACTGCTGTAGCCCATCTGCTTCAGGATTCGACATTTTATGCGTTCAGAGATAGTATACTGCATTCCTTCATCATCATCTGTTTTTATTTGGGCATCAGAATTCCACAAAATCAACATAGTAACAACTAACAATCCTCAACACAACAGGCGAAACCAAAAAGGATACATGCGCAGATGATCAAGTACATTAAAACAAATAAATAAAACCGTGGATCTGATGCTCAAAAGGAGTAGGCAGAAGCTTAAGCTTATTGACGCCTACCCCCTTTTTTTTTACATTTAAACCGTAGGTATCTACTATAATCGATAAGACAGTTGCCACATATTAGTGTTGTCCTATTCCAGTGACAGTACAATCAACAATATTAACTCACAATCATTCTGCTAATTCCAAAAAGAAGAATCTTCAATAAGTACAAAAAAAAACACACACAAAAAAAATAAATAATAAAAAACACCTCATTGCCGGTAACAACTCGCTAGTCACCAATCTTTTAATTTGATCTTTTGTTCCTTACTTGTTATGAGTTCAATACATTTACTGGCCACAATTGTTTATAATTATAAATAGTTTAATTATATTATCTTGATTAACTTATATTATCTTTTTAGTTTGTCAGTCCAAAAAAATACAACATAAATAGATTGCTCTGCAGCTAATTCCATTTCTACACCTAAGGACATTCTTCTGTCCTGTACTTAGACAGTATAACTTGTTTATACTTTGATTTAAATTGATAAATGAATGGGCACTGCTTGAGTTGGGCTCTCAGGTTATTCCAGAGCCTGGCACCACACACAGACACACACATACTTTTCTTCGTCGTTCTGAAAGCCGGTACTTTAAAATGACCATAACCTCTCAAATTGTAACAGCTATCTCTTTTTATGAATAGTTTTTGAATATTTGCAGGTAGTAGGATCCAATTTGCTTTATACATTAATTGTGCAGTATAAAAAACGACTAAGTCCATGAATTTAAGCATATTACTTTGTAAAAACAGTATATTTGTATGTTCTTGGTATCCTACCTTATGAATAACTCTGATTGCTCGTTTTTGGAGAGTTACAAGGGAATGCAGGGAACTCTTATAATTATTACCCCAGACCTCAATTCCATACGTTAAGTATGACAAAATCAGACTGGAATACAATATATACAGCGCCTTGTAATTTAAAATGTACTTAGCTTTGTTTATGATTGCAATATTTTTTGATATCTTCCTTTGTATGTGTCCAATGTGTGATTTCCAGCTCAATTTGTTGTCTATTGTGATTCCCAAGAATTTAATTTCTGTTACTTTTTCTATTTCAATACCATTTATACGTATCAGTAGTTCCGGAGTTTCCTTATAATTGCCAAAAATAATCATTTTTGTTTTACTTAGATTGAGTGACAATTTGTTTAAATCCAGCCATGTTTTAAATTTGGCTAATTCCTGATTAACATCCTTTATAAGTCTATTATAGTTATCGTTGGAATAAAATAAGTTGGTATCATCAGCAAATAATACAATTTTTAATAAATCTGATACTTTAAATATATCATTAATATATAAGTTGAATAGCAAGGGAGCCAGTATAGACCCCTTGAGGCAGCCCACAAACAATGCTCATACATTTTGATTCAGTGTCCCCCATTTTAACAAATTGTTGTCTCTCATCTAAATAGCTTTTAATCCAGTTCCCAGCTACTCCCCGAATACCGTATTTTTCTACTTTTTGTACAAGGATAGAATGATTGATGGTATCAAATGCATTCCTTAGGTCTATAAAGATTCCAACAGCATGTTTTTTGCTGTCTACAGCACTGGTGATTTCTTCCACAGCATCAATAATAGCCATAGTGGTTGATCTTTTGGGTCTAAATCCATATTGCCCCTCGTTAATTAACTCATGCTTCGCAATAAATGCATCCAGTCTGCTATAGAACATTTTATCCAATATTTTTGAGAACTGTGGCAGCAGAGAGACAGGCCTATAATTTGTAAATATATGTTTACTTCCATTTTTAAATAGTGGTAACACTTTTGCTATTTTCATTTTGTCTGGGAAAGTTCCAGTTTGGAATGAGGCATTACATATATGTGTTAAGGGTTTCACAATATTATCAATTATTCTTTTTATTAATCTCATATTTATATCCAAATAGTCCATAGAGGATTTATTATTACATTTATTCACAATAGTTATGATTTCAGTCTCACTCACTTCAGAGAGGAAGATGGTTTGAGGGTTTCTTTTCTATAGCTGAATCCACCATTATGTTATTACTGCTTGCTGGGATTTTTGCCGCTAATTCAGGACCAACATTTATAAAGAAATCATTAAACTTATTGACAATGTTTTTCATATTATAGTTTTCAGTGTCATTATCTATAAAATAGTCAGGGTATGCGTTGATTGAACGATTGTCTCTTAACAATTTGTTCAGTATATTCCAAATTCCTTTAATATTACTTTTATTCTCATTTAATTTATTTTCATAGTATAATTTCTTGCTATTTCGTACAATAGTTATCAGTTTATTCTTGTATACTTTATACCGTTCTTCAGATTCTTTTGTTTTTTGAATCATAAATTGTTTGTATAAATTATTTTTCTTTTTACATGCATTAAGTAGTCCTTGTGTTAACCATGGACACTTTAGTATTTGTTTCTCCCTCCTATATTGACGCACAGGGCAGTGTTTATTATATAGTGTACAAAATATTTCCAGGTAAGTATTGTAGGCCCTGTTCACATCATTCTCCTCAAGCACTTTGGTCCAATCCTGGTTAGCTAACTCACAATTTAAAGCAACAATAGTCTTTTCAGTTAGTACCCTTTTATATGTATTTTTTTGTGATTCATAGTTTTTTTCGTAGTTGTCATTGTACAATACAAATATTGGAAGGTGATCAGTTATGTCAGATATCATGAGACCACTTACTTTGGTTTGATCTATTGCATTTGTAAAGATATTGTCAATAAGTGTTGCACTATGAGAGGTAATTCTACTGGGTCTGGAGATAGATGGGAAGAGGCTCATACTATACAAAGCATTCACAAATTCATCAGTGGCATGATGGTTGTCATGATTCATCAGATCAATATTGTAATCACCACAAATAAATAATATTTTATTCATGGTAGAGAATGTTCTCTCCATCCATTCTGTAAATAATTCAATGCTAGACCCCGGTGATTGATAAATACAACTAATTACAATATTTTTTTTCCTTTCACAAATTATTTCAATTGTTACACATTCAAGTAAGTTATCAACTGATACTGACATTTTTTCAATCATTTTACATTTTAGTTTATTGCTTACGTATATAGCTACCCCACCACCTGCTTTGTTTTTCCTGTTCACATGATTTAAGGTATAACCTTCCAATTCAAAATTGTCAATACCTTTTCTTTCATTCCTTGGTTGTAACAAGTGGTTATTTGAGTTACTGTTGCCTTTTTATCATCTCTAACCAGTCTGCCCATTCTCCTCTGACTTCTGACATCAACAAGGCATTTTCTTCCACACAACTGCCGCTCACTGGATATTTTCTCTTTTTTAGACCAATCTGTAAACCCTAGAGATGGTTGTGCATGAAAATCCCAATAGATCAGCAGTTTCTGAAATACTCAGACCAGCCCGTCTGGCATCAACAACCATTCCACATTCAAAGTCACTTAAATCCCCTTTCTTCCTCATTCTGATACTCGGCTTGAACTTCAGCAAGTAGTTTTCATCACATCTAGATGCCTAAATGCATAGAGTTGCTGCCATGTGATTGGCTGATTATCAATTTGTGTTACCAAGCATTTGAATGGGTGTACCTAATAAAGAGGCCGGTTAGTGTATATATACGTACTAATATTTTAAAATGTTGACAGCATTGCGAGACTGATGTGGTTACGCTGTTTGTTGTGCTTCATGGGATTGGAGTTCCCTGCATGCTATTTTGATATGATTTACTCGCTGCAGCTCTATGATTTTGATAAATTTTTCCAAAGCATCATGGGTTGTAATTATTATTTTCTTTCTCACAAATTAAACTGTTAAACTATATCATTATAAAATAAGTTGAAATAATGCGAACAGATGGCTTCAACAAAAGCTTATACCATCGATTAACAACCCCAGAGCTCACTATAGGTCTGTCTTTAAATGTTTATATTATTGTCATCAAAAAGAAATAAAAATTTCTTAATGGTGAATATGAATGAAGTTTTTACTCCAGGAACCCAACTATTGCACTCTATAAACTGAAGTGGACCTCTTGATCAGAGGCCAAGAGCTGTTTACACTGTTCACTCCATGAACAAAACATCACCAAAAATATGTGTATCACAGGAGAATTTTAAGCTAATCTAGGCCCTTTCAGTACTTCATTTTTACCACAGTGATACCTTTATCCAATAGCTTTAAACCACAACCAGTCTTGACTTCCTCCACCAATACCTAATCTCCATATTTGATTGGAAATATGATGATTATGTACTTGGCTTCTCCACCAAAGCCTCTTCAGACCTGTTGCCTTCTCAAGTGCATTACATTTATCGTGTAAAGAAGAAAATCAAATCAAGCCACGTGCTGTTCTTCACCTGAATAAACGCACAGAGGTTATGGAGCTGCATTCCAGCAGTAAGAAGGAGATGTGAGGATCAGCACTCCCTCAAAGCTCGGCCCTTGTGCTGGCTCTGCCTCAGGAATGCCTGGCATTCTCTCAGCCCCTCTGATGTCTAGTGTTTGTCGAGGAGAGAACATCAGTGAGGGAAGGTGGTTTTAGGTCTATGACTAGAGCAGGACAAATGAAAACAATTTCCTTATTCAGGCTGTGTGAGAGACTGTGATGAAATGTAAGAGAATCCACAGAGGTGCGGTTCTGGGGTTCATATTAACTTAGGGACAGTTTGTAGTTGGGATATTGCTTTATTTGGTAATCAGTTTTATCAGATAGATAGTTCAAGGGATAGTTCACCCAGAAATGGAAATTGTCATCATTTAATCACCTTCGTATCATTCCAAAACTGCATAACTTTCTTTCTTTGGAACTTACAGTTTTGGAATGACATGAAGCTGAGTAAATGATTAACATTTTAATTTTTAGGTGAATTATCCCTTTAAGCTCCACCTTTTTAGATTTTTGTAAAATCTCTTTAACCAAAACCAGTTCCTCATGACATCATCATCTAGGAAGTGGCTTTATTTTGGTGAGAAAAACAGCTCAAACATCAGCCAGTATTAGCACTGGACATTATGATTTCTGTGATGTTTTGCGTTATTAAACTTGTCTTGGACGGTCTAATTCCTCAGTCCATTCTGTTTGATGACATTATGATCATATCAACATTTTAAATAATGGTTAAAAATCTTTAAGAAAATAACCTTAGAGTTATACCCTCATGTAAACTTAATCTCAGTACTTCACTGAGCAATTCCTAACTTGATTGTTGTGTGTTTTCATCCTATTTGACATGATTTCTTGCAATTGTGTACTGTAAATCTTGTTAAATAAAGTTAAGGGCCTGATCTTGTATCATTATAATGTAGATATTAAAAGAATAGAAGTCTTACATACCCTTTTATATAAATAAGTCCTTAA
Organism: Carassius auratus; assembly: GCF_003368295.1. Lineage (NCBI taxonomy): Eukaryota > Metazoa > Chordata > Actinopteri > Cypriniformes > Cyprinidae > Carassius > Carassius auratus. The sequence continues at coordinate 14,449,194 of NC_039243.1, forward strand.
ATTACAAAACAAACATGAAAGTATTTTAAATGTTGCAGTGCATCGCTGTGCAATACAGCAATAAACCCAACCCAAAATATTATGTCCGAAATGGCCTGGATTCATCTCTCCTTTCTTATCTCTATTCTTATTTTGAACGTATTTTTTCCTCTTCTCTCTGGCTAGGCTCACTTTAGTCTTGTTTATCTTTCTCCCACTTTTTCAAGGCTGTTTACTCTTTCTCTCTTGGCCTCACTGTATTCCATCCCTTGTTCATTGCCCCTCCTTTTTTGCTAGTCCTTTCTTACTCTCTTCTTTTTTTTTTAGTGTGTGGTGGTAAAAGATCTGTCTTGTTCTAGGGAAAAAGTCTTCCGATCTTCTCTCCCTCCCTCCTGTCTTGTCCCTCCTTCACTCTTTCTCTTCCTCCCTAATGGTTGCTCTTTCCAGTTCTTGCTCCTATCAGCAGCAGTGTGATAATGTTACGTCAGACGCTAATCTGGCAGTAGAGACTCACCCCCTCGCTCTCGCTCTCTCTCTCTCTCTCTCTCTCTCTCTCTCTCTTGATTCATGATCAGCCTCTACCTTCCTCATGCCCTCGGCATGTTTTCTATGCCTTATCTCTGTTGTTTTCAGCTTGTTGCATGGTTTTATTTCCCACCATCTTTTTCACCAAATTTGTTCAGTTCTGTTCTTGAGTGTTTATGGGAAATGTTTCTGACATTGTGGTCTGCTCACTTATCATGCTGATCATTGTGGATTGTTCTGGTGAATTTGGTATAATAACATATTTGGAGTGACCCACCCATCAGAGAATTTCATACAGTATGTTGAATTTACATCACTGAAACTCACACAGATTTTTTTCTCTCTGGAGATCCAAGAACACACACAGCCTGCATGTTATAAAAGTAATGTGGAAATACACAGTCCTTAGAATGTATCTTTAATTCAGCGTGCTGTAGGTGATTTGGAAAGTGTTTGATATGTATGTTTGTTTATATGTTTGCTCCTTTATTGCTATTTGAGGCATCTGACCTTGGTGTGGGAATCACCTCTGAAGATGAGGGTGCTTGACGCTAGTAATAGGACACTTAAGACATTGAAATAATTTAAGACACAATTTACAGGGATCACATGGTCAAAATTACAGATTTTTTCACTCTTTTTATTAGTTTTTCTTGGCCAATTTTGTGTGTTTTTTGTTGTTGTTTTTTGTGTGCTCATTTAAACTTTTGTTTTCCTTGATTGTTTTTTTAACAATTAAAAATAATAAAATAATAATAATAATTATGCTCACCAAAGCTACATTTATTGAATAAAGTAAAAATAGTTTTTTTAAAGAAAATATATATATATTTTTTGCAATCTGCAAAATAATCTAAAAATAACCTGAAATTGACTAAATTTAAATGTAATCTAAAAGTCTTTACTTTTGATTTAATGTTTGCTTGCTGAATAAAATTAGTAATTTCTTTAAAAAAATAATATATATATATATATATATATATATATATATATATATATATATATATATATATATATATATATATATATATATATATAATAGTAATATGTAAAATATGTAATAAATATGTAATAAATAAAAATAAATAATATGTAATAAATAAAAATTATTTATATTGTAAAAATTTTTATGATGTAATATTATTGCATCTCAGTTTTTATATTTACATTTACATTTAGTGATTTAGCAGACACTTTTATCCAAAGCGACAATAGAAGCAATCAAAACCAAAAAAAAGAGCAATAAACAAAAATAATAGAGAATGCTAGTGTTAGATTTTTTATTTTTTTATTTTTTTATAAAAAGAAAACAAGTATTTAGAATAGAGAGTGCAAGTGTTATATGGTCCGGGTTTTTAAAGGAGTATAAAGAAAACTATCAGATAAAATAGAACTAGAATAGAGTGCTAGTGTTAGAGGGTGTAGATGAAAGAAAAGTGTTTTTACTTCAAGATGGAGACAGCTATTTTATTAGCCATTTTTGTTTTTAATTATAATCTCTTGCTTTGAATGAGACATTATAAGAGTTGGCCTGCCCTCTGTTGTTTTGAAAGTGCTTTATGGTCGTCCTAATGAAGCATGGGGGGAGGAAAGCTTAAATCTGACAAGTCAGCAAACCTTCTCTTTTCCTGCTGACCTGTGCTCCTAGCTGTCTCTCCCTCTCTCTCTCATGTGTTCTCCGCACCACTTCCTGTCTTTCTTTCTGATGCCTGCTATTAAGCTAGATGGATTTGCTCGTCAGTCTCAGGGTGTGATTGGTCAGAGTGGCCCATCTTCATCTCATTTCTCTGTGCTGCTTTGCTCTTGAGTGTTTGATTATGTCTTCCCTTCCTTGCCACATATCACCCTTGGATTGGAATAGCACAAACGGTTCCTGCTGAACTGGCAGAAAAAGCTCTTACCTTATCTTGTCTCTCCCTTTTCCGTCTCTTCCAAGTAAAAGGTCAGGCTGCTTACTGTACACTACTAGCTTCAAAGCAAAATTACTTGGTGAGTTCAGATGCATCCTCTAGACCTGTGGACATGTGTCACATTTTCTGTGCGAATTTTACAGGAACATCTGCGGATTTAATTTGAACATGGAAAAATGTAGTAAGACTCTGACAATAACTTATATCTGTATATCATCAATAATTCCCAAACTCCGGTATATTTGCAACATCTCCGGGCAGCTATTTCTGGCATCCAAGACCAAGTCCTATCTAAATGAATGGGGAAATCCTTAAATCTCAAAAACTGCCTGCTGAACTCACAATTAAAAGATATATTTCAAATTGGCAATAAAATCTTAAATTAACTGCCCCATGAATGTTGTTCCTTATGCTTAAATAGCGTTTAAAAAAAGCTTATTTTTCAGGCTAGACATGCCAATGCGCATGTGCAGTCATAAACGCGAGTCTCAGGTTTCTGTGGGAGCCAGAGCTTCTAACTGCAGTGACACAATGATTTACCAATCAGTGATTGGCTCTTTTAATTAGCATATTTCGCCATATTGCATATCGCTGTTTCTCCCATTCATAAATGATAGAAGTGAGCCATCTTTGTAAATCTATAGTCTTTGTAATCACCTAAAGTAACAATCAAAGAGAAACGGAAATACTAATGCAGAATGGCACGATAAATTAGATTTAGTAAACATGAAAATGACACATTATACCCACTTCTGGTGTTTCTGTGCATTTCATTAGTGCTTGTTATTCCAAACTGAGATGAAACTTTCATCTCATCGACTGACTACTTTTCAGGATCCAGCTAATTTCCAGCAGATAAAAACTGCTTGCCGTTTTGCCTCATTGAATATGAATTGGGATGTTTCTTTGTTTTTTATTTATTTCTTTATTTTTACTTTAAATGTTAGTTTTATATATATATATATTTATGCGCGTCTGTGTATATGTATGTGTATGTGTTATTTGTAACCAACTTCGTTTTGAGTAGCCATCAGAAATATTATTATGTTTTTGTGTCATCTTTTTTGACATATTGAAGAAGGTTTGAACTTTGAAGAGGTGCCCTTGAGCAAGGTCTCGTCACTTTCACTTTGTCACTTTCACACTTACTCAAAATAGGCCTTCAAAAACATTAATATAATGTTTATCTGATTCTTAAGGGCATTACTTAGTGTTTATCACTTGCATTTCTTAATTCTCTGTCTTGCTCTTTTCTTTCTCTTAACTCTTTCAATCTCTGGTCAAACTGCAAAAAAGTATTATTCTCTTCTGGAATGTCACATTGAACTATATTTAGCATCTTTTTCCATCCCCCCTTTTCCTTTTCTTTCCTTTTCTTTTTTATTTTAGAAGAGACAAAAATAGTGATGGTCATGTCTTCAGACTCACCTGGGAATTCATGCACAACTCTGTGTGTGTGTGTCTTTCCTAAATGACTTTAACTAATTCTATTTAGCCTGGTACAGCAAATTGTTCTCTGATTCTAAGTATGTAACTCATTTCTTTGGACGTAGTTGTGGATCCCAGTAGACATCCACTATCACACAGGAGATTCTCTGCTTGTTTAACTTGACAAGTTCAGGCTTGAACATGCATTAACCTTAGTTTGAACCAATCATATCTGCGCTCCTTTGACAGCTTTTTAGCTTTTCAAGAGTGAAAAGTGGCCATCTTCTGATGTTACACGTCTTCTCATTGCATGTTTTATTAAGCTAAATGTCTTAAACTGGCATTGTTTAACATTTTATGTAGTTAAAACTGTGACTTAGTTGAAAAAAAAGTTGATTTGTTGTTTTGGAGGAGAGATACAGGAATGGTTCAGAACAATGGTCTTGTCGAGTAGCTGTCCAAAAACTGACTACTTAATCTTAATGTTTGTAATATTGAATATTATATAGTGGAATGAACTTAGTGGAAACTTCTCAGAGCGAGTTGGAATGGTATAACAATGTGCTTTATCATCCAAACATTAGCTGATTGACTGTTAGCTTGCTTTCTGTATTTATCCAAAAAGTTTGAGATTCAAGTTTTCAGGTCTTTTTATTTTAATATACTTTTATTCTTCAAGGATACATGAAATTTATCAAAAGTGACAGTAAGACAACTTAATGAGGATTCCTTAAAACTGACTAGTCAACTAATCATTCGGACAACCTACAACTAATTTATTTTGGTATTTTAATGCATCCCAGGACGGATGGTTCCAAACATTGTGAACGCTCTCTGAACTCCCACCCAGCTTAGCGTGCTTCATTGGGAGAGATTGACAAATCATATCAAAGCAGTTGCAAATTGGCCAATACATAGGCTACGGCTTCAGGTGTGTATTGAAAAAGAGGAAAGCATTTGGTCTTTTTCATGACCATTAGATATTGAAAAAGCCTGAGTCAGTTTTACTACTGACAGTAAAAGCTTAATTCCACTACAGGTGGTATTTCATGTGTGTATGATTGCTCACATGCCTTTAGTATCTGTGTGAATGAGAGGATTTTCAATGCTGTGTATGCCAAACTGAACAGTTGCCAAGTGCCAAATGTGAGTAAAATTGACATAGGTAAGTAAATAAAACTTGCTAATGAGCTACTAGACAGCTGTAAAAGGGGTCATATGATGTTGCTAAAAAGAACATTATTTTGTGTATTTGGTGTAATGCAATGTGTTCATGTGGTTTAAGGTTAAAAAAAACACATTAACATGAAACATGAAAAGCATTGATTTTTACAAAGCTCATCGGTCTGAAAAGCAAGGTGTGCTATGATTGTTCAGCTATCCAGTGTGTTGTGATTGGCTGAATACCTCAAGCAAAAATGTTACGCCCCTTACCATACTCTGATGCCTTGTCCCGGCACAACAAGACAAAAACAATAAAAACCATTACAAACGAGTCATTTGTGGGGACTTAATTACTGATTATAATGACTAATATACGGTTTTTTTTTCACGTGTTGCGTTATGCACTGCGTAAACATCGAACCATGTCTGCATTTGTGATCGCAGAAGTGACAAACAAGCGCTACTCTACACTGCTCCAAACTCGTGTTTGAATCTCCAATGGGAAAATTCTTTAAATATGAAAACGTACTTACAGACTGCGAGTCAAAAGTGCCAAACTGTCTTTGCAAAGTTGGAATTGCCCCACTTTAAAGAAACAGCCTTTATGCACAGCCTTTCTAGGTTCAGGAATCAGAAATAGTCAATTGCTCCTCCTTTCTTTGCATGAACATTTGGGCGGTCTTATGCAAATCTTCTCACATCATAACGTAGACATGTGGAGAGTGTTTAAACAAGGCATTTTAGGAGGGTGTGGATGAGGTGTAAGGAATATATCTTTGGGTTTGAGACTTTAGTCTTTGCAACTTTAGGGATCTTATCGATGCACAAATAGCTTGTAACTCTCCAAAGAGAAAGGAAAACTTGAAACTGCATCATATGACCCCTTTAACTTGGAGGGAAATTGTGTAACATGGTCAACATCCAAGTAATATTGTAATAACTTTCATCTTAACACTTGCAGATGTGTAGATCTCAAATCAAAGGCAAAGATATGTGGGAAATCGTTCGTAATGAGCCATGGAATTAAAATGTAAGGAAAACGTTGTATTTTGTTATCTTGTTTTTGTTATGTGTTGTGTTTCATAGAGATTGATACTGGCTCACCGCGAATATTTTGCTGTGAGTGACCTTGACCTGTACTTTTTCACAATTATCTAAGGGGGAAAAACTGCAAAATAATTTTTCCGTCAATAAACAAGAAGTATATTAAAAATTAGGGCCGAATAGAAGAAACCTCTTTGAACAGTGTGGCAGAAAGTTAATTTTAAGACTGTGTATGTTTAATAAACTGACTGTATAAAATGGTCCACTATATAAAATAACATTTCCTTTCTACTGAACTCACACTACTTTTATTTGTATCCCTCTCTCTCTCTCACTCTGTTTCTCTCTCAGACCTAAATCCCAGTGATATTTAAGGGTCTTAACCTGTGTCTTTCATCCCTCCATTGTGGAGCGTGTGTGAGATCTAGTGTTAGCCCCCGTCGCTATGCGCTCTGCTAGCTAATGTAGACAGGCACGCTCTGAGCGTGTGCAAAAGCTCATGACCCTCTCCACAAAGACAGACTGCAAATGAGCCTCTCTTTCTCTCTTATATCTAGAGTTTTGTCTCTCCGCTAGTGTCAGCATTCCCTCCTTCCCTTGCTCTCTTTTCTCACTCTGTCACAGTCTCTCTTTCGTTCACTCCCTCACTCTGTCTCTTTATCTAAGTAATTACCACTCCCCTCCAACATCTCTGCCGCTGCCATATTCTTGTTCCTTTCTTTCTTTCTCACTCTCTCTCTCTCTCTCTCTCTCTCTCTCTTGCACGGTGTTTCTCTCTTTTTAGCAGCAAGCAAGGAAATCAATATAGACATGACCCTCTCAGGAGCCACATCATCACCTTTGGGCGTGGTAGTTGTCATGACGACAAACGCACTGTAAGGACCCTTAATAGAAAATCAAAGGCACTTTGATTATTTTCAATATTCTAATTATTTACTGGAGTACTAATATAGACTAATAAGAAAATATACTTTTTTTACTCATGCTAGGGTATGTTTACAGTCTGCGTGACGTGAATTTAGTCATTAGGTCATGTTTGTGTGTGTGTGTGTGTGTACAACACAGTTTTTATATTCATACTAACTTACACTACTTACAGTAGTTTGTCCACAAGGAGGCAACACTGAATCCAACTGTTGTTTCAAAGTTATAAATGAAGTAGAGGATACAGAACAAGAACAAACTACTGAAGACGGCAAAAAAACAATAGACACCTGCATCGATGAGTGCTTGCTTTGGGGGATTAAAAGACACTTAACTTTAAACCAGTATGAATACATTGTTTTCACGCATACATTTGGGGGGGGGGGGGTGGGGGGGGGTGCAAACACTGGACAAGGATTAGTTTGTTCTAATGGAGTATACTTTGAAAGGTTGAAACCCAAGTATATATTGGGCCTAACATCAAAAGCAAGTGTATTAGCAATCCAGACATTGCAAAGTTTTTTTTTTTTTTTATGTGTGTTTACAGTAGTTCTAGTTTTAAACCAACAGGTTTATATGGCAACATTCATTTAAGAAAAACACAACAAATGGTTCTTTGTTCATTTCTCATTATGAAGTCACGAAGCACATTGTGTCAGGCTGCTGTTCTTTTCCTCTCCCATTATTTCATGACAGGATGGGAGATGCTCACTTAGCAGCTCTCTCTCAGTCTCGTTCTCTGGAGGTAATTAGTGAATCAGCCAGTAATTAGTTTGCTTCATGTCTGGTAATTCCCTCTCGTTGCCCACAATGACACTCCCAGCCGTCAACAGTCAACACTGTCACGCTGTAGGAAAAAAAAAAGACATCTCGTCTCTTCCTCTCTGCCATTCCTTGTCGAACGAGTATGTGTCAAAGTCTCGCCCACGAACGGCTCTTTTGAGGTGGTGGTGTGTGTGTGTGTGTTCTTAAACACGTTAACCCATCCTCTCAATTTCCCCTCTGCGCTCTGTAAGTGTGCTGAATTGTTTACCTCCCTTTTTCTCTCCCTCCCTTTTTCCTCTCCACCGCTCTGTCTCCCTCTCTTTAGCATCGGAAGTCCCCCGAGGCCGTGCATTCTTCAGTCCTTCCCCCACCCATCTCTCACTGAAGACGTGTGTAGTGCCCTCCGCATTAATATACAACAAGATGCATACGTATACATGTCCGCATAGATGCTCCGCTCTCAGATACTTAAACGATTGCACCCTGTCTCGAGAGGATGAGGCCTTTTTCTTAAAGATTTCATTGCGTGTGTACGTGTGTGTGTGTTATCTGATGAGGTCTGTCTCCGGGGTGGCTGTGGTGTTGTTAGAGAGTGACTTGCTGATAAAAGGCCTGCAAGAGATGGAGGAAAAGAGAGGGGGAGGAGGTTTCTTTGACTGGACACATAAATCAAGGCCCCTTGTAATTGCTGCTCAGGAGAAAAAGTGCCTGGGAGAGGGTGGTTGTGAAACCCAACACTAAAGCCACGCTAGCGCATGCTCACACACATCACAAGGCCATCATATTTCAAATGTGATTTGAAACAATATGTCTCCTCTCTGAAAACCTAGTGCCTATAGACAGCTACCTTTGCAGCTTCTGAAATGTCACTAGTGAGTTGATTCCAATGGGGTTGCATGTTGCTAAGCTAACAGCCTGACAAACAGATAGCATAAAAATGCAAAGGACATGCATATGTGGTGTGAAATAATCAGTTTTTTATTATTGTTACATATAGTTATTTTATCTTGCTTTGAGTGAACATTTTGGGATTGCCTTTTGTGCTGTCGTTCAGGGCTACCTTAGATTTGTCTTTAAACAAGGTATCTTCAAAAGTAATTTGCATTTACTCACCCTCATGTCATTCCAAACCTGTATGCCTTTCTTCTGTTGAAAACGAGAATATATTTTGAACAATTTTGGTAACCAAATAATTTTGAAATGACCACAGAAAAAGAAAACAAAGAAAATGTCTTGTATGTTCCACAGAATAAAGTACACGATATGGGTTTAGAACGACATGAGGCTGAGTAAATGATTACAGAATTTCATTGCTTGCATTCCTATGATACCTTAAAATACTCTGTAGGTATGCAGCTTACTAGGATTTGGAACAAAGCCCACATGTACTATTGACACACTCTGCTTCCTTCATTCCACACGCACACACACAATTTATCAGAGCCTGAGCTTGCCTCCCTGTGTGGGAATGTTGGACTATAAAGAAAGGAGATCTGAGGCTGTGATTGGTCGTTTTATCTCCCCTCTTGAGAGAAGAGCCATGATTGGTTCACTCATCCCTGGAAAGTGAGACCGTAAAAGATGACAATTAATCTGTCACAGACACACTTAAAAACCCTTCCCCAATCAAACAGCGTTTCTACAGCTTAAAACATTTTCCTCCGCTCTTTCTCTCTCTCTCTCTCATTCTTTCACTCGGATAATAAAGTTCATCATAATTTCTGCGTCTGTTGAGCCTTGAATAATTGGTCATGATCGCTTTCAACAAGGCACAGCTGTGAGAAACAAAGAAGAGATAAGAGGAGAAAGAATGAGAGAAGATTTTGAAACTGACACCCGCAAGCACCTGTTGAGACATTCAACTCTGAATTCTGTTGTGTTTTAAGGGTAAATCTGAATTTGTATGACACATGCAGGTCGCACATACGCATACAAATCTGCATACTTCTCCTGCGCTTTCTTTGCTAGTGTTGGAGAACACCTGTGAAATTGTGAAGAGATGTTGCATTATTGTTCATATATAAATGACCCAAAATATTTAATAATGATGTAGTAAATGCATACAACTTTATACATGTCTGGAATTCGGAATTGTATGTTGTGTGGGCTTCTTCATGGCATCCATTAAAAAAAATCAGAAAAGAATAGCTTATTGCTCCAAAAACAGCATTTCAACCTCCATAAAGAAAAAAAGGAGAGTGGTGGACAGGAAGAGTGAGCTTAACAGCGAGGAAGCAAGAGGGAGTCCGCTGTTCTTCTGTTGTCTTTCCTTTCTCATCCTTACAGCAGATTACATCATTTTCTCGTCTTACCTCTACCTGCAGATCCTCACAGAGCAAGTCCGTCTGTGTTTAATTGAGCCGTGTGTGCTCAGGGTTTATTTCTGAAACTTTGAGGCGAAGCCGATGAACAATGCACAATTTCACGCCACACACTTGTCCAAACAAAGGAAAACAAGTAGCCTCATTCAGACACTATCTGTTGCATTTTAACGCCAGTCTTTCTCAAAGAGTGATCATTTAATTTCATTTCACGCTATTTTAAGTAACTGATCTGATTTTGTAGATGTGGTCACCCACTTTGGCTGCTGAAATGAACATAAACAGAAATCTGTGATGTTAATGTCATTATTTGATGTTTCAGTCTGTTTACTGGAATTGTTTATTAGGGATTCATATGGACAAAGCGGCGTGCAGAGCTGCGGATGGATTTCCATCCATAATTCTCAATGAACTGGCGTTGAACCTATGCACTGTGAGTGTGTGTGCGTGTAATTGAGCTGTAGACAGAAATATGGCTTTACGGCCACCACTAATGGCTTCTGTGCAGAGGAATAGAGAGAGCGAGAAAGGGAATAAAGACACTGGGAGAGATAATGCAACATGGGGAGGGAAGGGAGGGCAATAGGTTGGGGGTAGAGAGGCGGAGAGTTTGTGGAGTAGGGGATGGAAGAGTGGAAATGAGGGGGTGGGCTGCAGCACAGCCAGTCCTACCTCATAACAGGTGTGTTAAGGGGATTTTAACACAAAAGAATGGCTACTTGGGCATTTCTTTGTTCTTTTTCACTGCACCAGTAGATATATGGATAATATGAAATATGATTTTGTTTGTGGTCAATTTGTGTTGTGGATTTCCTGATTTTGGCTGGTGATCCTGTGCCTGCCAGGCTCTCATTTGTTTATGCTCTCAGTAGATTTGACGTTATTGATATTCAAGCAAATAATCTGATAAAGGAGGCAGCAACACCTGGTGGTTTCTATAGACAGTGGCCACTCCACACTTTGTTGTAGTGTATTTTTATTTCATCAGTCTGTTTAAGCGATCATTCTAATAAGTAGTGCTGCTTGAGAGTAACAGTCACTAACCAATGCAAGTATATAAGAGCAGTAGTTATAGGAAGTGTGAATATAAATATGCCACCGCCCTGCTCTCTCACCCTGATTTCAGGCACTGAACATAAAAAAAAAATCTGTCAACCAGTTGAGAGCAGTTGAAACTTCCTCTCTAGAGTCTTAAGCCATATTGAGCCTGAACTTGCAAATGATCAGCCAAACCTAAATTTATGCATAATCTTTGGTATTGCCAAAATTCTTTAACATTTGTCATAGCTTGAGTTTATGTGCTCGTCTGTCAGTATTCAGCTCAGATTTGTTGAATTGGCCGGTCTCTATTACCACCACCCACACTCACAAATGCCCTCATGAGGGCCGTGTGTTGGCGCGTGGTGTATTATTAGAGGGAATGTTGTGAGCAAGCCCCTTAGATTAGAGTCTGATCTGGGCCAAGGCTCACTACTGGTAATCAATGTGTGTTTGTGTGTGTATGCATGAGATCAATGAAAGCAATCACTCTGAATCTCTGTATTGTACTTTGTATTGCTTTGTGCAAACTGCAGTGAGCTGTTTTCCTTAGCGCATCCACCAACACCTTTAACAACTGCAGATGAGCTGAACTTTTAGAATTTGCCATCATCGGATAGTCTTGCCTGTTTGTTAAACCTATGGACAGAATTTAGTTTTATCCTTTTTACTACAACTTGATTACATGTCTACAGAGGGAAAGAGAGAAGGGGAAGTCGTGGCCTAATGGTTAGAGAGTTGGACTCCCAATCGAAAGGTTGTGAGTTCGAGTCCTTAGCCGGTAGGAATTGTGGGTGGGGGGAGTGCATGTACAGTTCTCTCTCCACCTTCAGTACCATGACTTAGGTGCCCTAAGGGTTAAATGCAGTGCACAAATTCTGAGTATGGGTCACCATACTTGGCTGAATGTCACGTCACTTTCACTTTCTTCACTAATCCGTGTTTATGTATTCTCAATTACGATTCTAACTCCTTTATAATTGCATTAAAGAAGAGAATGTTTGCTGGATTTACAGTGGCAAATAAGACAATAATACAAAACTGGTTTACTCCTCACGTGTGCAAAAACATTTTGGATTCATATACTCCTTTAAATAGTGACTTGTGATGTACAGCAGCATGAATGAAAAAGGCAAAACCTAGTAGCATTGATGCATGACAATGTTTTCCTTCCAAAATTTTGGATTATATAACGGAATGAACATTCCAAGTTTTTTTTCTTCTTTCAGATTATACAAATATTGATATGTCTGTTGCTCCCCCTTCCTGTTTGTTCGAATGGATGTTGTTTTGTTGAATCAAAAACAATCAAAAAAGTTGATCATAAAAATTTTGTAAAAATATAACTTTAAGGGTTACTCCACACCAAAATGAAAATTTTGTCATTAATCACTTTACCTCCATGTCAAGCCATAAATGCTTCGTTTGTCTTCGAAACACAATTTAAAGATATTTTATATGAAAACTGGGAGTCTTGTGACTGTCCCATTGACGGCCAAGTAAATTACACTGTTAAGGTCCAGAAAAGTATGAAAGACAAATAGTCCATCTGCCATCAGTGGTTCAATCTTAACGTTGTGAATGTTTTCTTTCACGTACAAAAAGTATTCACAAGACTCCCAGTTTTCATCTAAAATCTCAAATTGTGTTTAGAAGATGAACAAAGCTTTTACAGGTTTGGAACGACATGGGGGTAAGTGATTAATGACAAAATATGCATTTTGGGATGGAGTATCCCTTCAAAAGGTTAGTAAGTAATTGATATTGAACCATTTGACATCTTTGCAGAGTGAAAGTTCTGTGGTGGTTTCAAAACATTGCCGTTTGATTGGGCTGTCCACCATGTCTGCTTCTGGCTAGACCAATATAGTGAGATTGGGGGCGGGACTACTTGTTTGCTTAAACTTTGGCAGTAGGAATATCCTGGAAACCTGTCTGGAAACAAACTACCCCACCCCTGGTGTGCCCAACATATTTATAAACAATCTTATTATACAAAACACTCTTACTGTATTTGCACTGATCCTCCAATACAGTCATACAGAACGTTTTGTTTCAAAGAAAGATGACAAAGCACGAACAGTAGACTCAAGAGTGGTTCACACATGTGTGAACGAAAGAGAAAAGATGGATATGGAATCAGTAATTGAGAGAGGAAAAGAGGATGAAAGAGGGAGACTTAATTTACGCTGCTCTCGCTCAGCCTCTCTCTCTCTCTCTCTCTCTCAGCTGCTGCCCGCTGTCGTCCATCATGGCTCCTATGAGTACCATCTGCTCAACATTACAGCCACTGTTGCCTGGCTACCTGCTCTCTCTCTCTATCTCTCGTCTTTTTTTCCTGTTTTTTTTTTCTCTTTCCCTCTCTTTAATGTTTTTCTGTCATTTGAGTCCTTTTCTCTCACCTCTCATCTCTTTCTCTCTCCATGCTCGGCTGAGGAGTCTTTGGCTCACACGCATTATCCGGCAGGAAGAAGGAGACACATCTTTTACACCACTCATGATTAAGCCATCTGCAGAGAGAGCTGAAGGGAAAGGGGGGGATGAGGAGATCGTAATGAAAAAGAGTATGAAAGGCAGTGAGGGTGAAAGAGAAGAAAAAGAGAGGAGGTAAAGGGAAATGTGGAGGAAGGAGGGAAAGATGGAGAACGGAATAGAGACATGGGCACAGAGGTGGAAGAAATAGAGATAGACGACTCAAAAAGGGAGTGAGAGAAAGAGAATGAAGGAGTTAGGGAGGGGGAAAGATCAACACTGCCCCCCTCTGGCCTGTCCGCGTTCACCACAGATATGTACGTGCTGATCATTGCAGGTTTGGGCAGCATGACTGGTTAACAGAAGAGATCCAGCTGTCTACACACAGATTTGTGCTCATTGACCGGTCCGGTCTAGATTTATCTGAACAGTCTCCTGTGGTGTGTGCATGTCTGTGCTTCATTATTTATTCTGTTATAAGCCTCGTGGAGAGCTGGTTTAACATGATCGCTCCTAGTGAATGTGCTCGAGGACACTGAATGTGGCAAAAGGCCTGAAAACATAGTCACTTGGTGTCTCAGTTTAGTTTTTCTTGGAAGTCCATAACACATGGTCAGGGTGTCATGGCTCTTTGTTTTGGATTTCAGTTTATAATGTCTAAGACAGGCCACAATCTGTTTCCAGAGTAGTAAAAGTAATGTTATATTACCTGAACCACTATTCAGAATGGTATAAAGAGCTCCTATTATCTTTGGTGTTCCTTAAAATTTGTTTTGAGTTTTTATTTTTGTTCATTATGAAACAATTTTTAATGAAAGTGTGCCAAGTTATTCTCGGACAAAATATTTATGTGAGTCTCAGTATGGAAAGGACATGTTCATTTACATTATTGATGTTAACATTGTTTTTACTGAAGTATTAAATTGAAATGTATTAACACGCGAAGTCTTTTATGCTCACAAAGGCTGCATTTATTTGATCAGAAATCAAAACTGTAATACTGTGAAATATTAAATATAAAAAAAAAATTATATTACGTATTTTAGTGTAATTTTTGACTGTGAATATTAAAGCCATTACTCCAGTCTTCAGTGTCACATGACCCCTCAGAAATCATGTTTCTTATCAGTATTTCTGTGGAAACCATGGTTCATTTTTCAGGACTTTCAAAAGAACAGCAGTTACAGTATTTAAAATAGAAATCTTTTGTGACATTACTCTAACATTCTTGTAACATTTACTATAACTTTTGATCTGTTTGATTCATCCTTTAAAAGGTTAAATAAATAAAAATCATACTGACAATTCAACCTGAAAAAAATCAGTTAAGCAATTCGAACAGGATTATTTGTCTTAGCTGGCAATAATTTAACGGCTGAATAGATGAAATGAATCATCTGTTACACAGAGCATTCTCTAATCTGCTCTCTTTTCTTGTGCTTTTAGGAAGGTGTGGTTGGTCTGCCGCGACAGACTGGTGGAGTCCAGCCACCTCATGGAGGACCGGGGGGCGTGACCTCAGCAGGGCCTAACGGGGCAGGGCCCGGTGGTTATATGCCCAATCCACAGCAGCAACAGCAGGCAGCCATGATGAAGCAGATGATGGCTATGGAGCAGGAAAAGAGGGTCCAGCTTCATATGATGGAGCAGCAGAAAGTACAGCTTATGAGAGAACAGAGACAACAGCAACAGCAGCACATGCTGGCAGAACAGGTGATATGCTGGGCTTTTGTTTATACTCGTATGAAATGGTCACCTTTGTGAGTGTGCAAGCAGCTGCTGATCCTTTGTGGCTTCTGAGTTCAGCTTTCTTTTCAGTTTTTTGTGATTATTGGATATTCATGCATTTTTCTGCTTTGCTTTGTTTCTTTTTCCAGTTACAACAGCAGCAGCATCTCCCCAGACAGATGAGTCAGGCACAGAGGAATCCATACCCGCTCCAGCAGTTTCAAGGCAAGACACATACAAATACACAAAAAATATCCATGCCCAAACACTAACCACTTTGCCACTATATATAATGGCCGCATTATTTTGTGGCCAAATGGCTTATGGTGTTAATATAAGCAATGTAAGGACCTCATGTAAATACTAAATCTCAGCTCCTCCTTTAAAACTATGGGAAAAGTGCTTTTCTCTATTTCAAAATGAAAAGAAATCATTTTCTCATTGACACTTTAAAATACTGCCTGGCCACTGATGCCCAATGAAGCAGTATAACACACATACATTCACCCAAACTAAAGTCTGCTGAAGTTACAGTTTAATAAAATATTTCTTATCAGCAGTAAAATCTGACAACAATATCAGAAATGTAGCTTCATAAATCAAATTATGCTGAAAAGCAGTATTGTTCAGTCATGTGTGTTAGGGCTTTAAGACAGGAAATGTAAAGCTTAAATTTTATTGAGCTTTATAGCTCATTTTTTGTCTGATGCTTGTCAACATAATTTTAACATGTAATACATATGTGTGTGTTTATTGAAGCTCTAAGGTTTCGAACATGGAATTATTAATTTGATGCACAGACATCTGGAGATTTCAGTGTGGCAGTGTATGTCATCATATACAATTGACAGTGATTTGCTAAGCTTTTTAGAGTGTGTACTTATGCCATTTGACTTAATTGAAACAAGCCTTTGATGTACTGGAAAACTAATGAGAACATCAGATGTCAGTTAATATTATTTAATTGTAAATTATTTTAGGCACGTCCCAGGAGATGGCAGCAAGGAACCAGGCACTGCAGAACATGCGCAACGCTCGACTTCTACAGCAGCAGCAGCAACAGAACCCTGGGATACTGCAGATGACACCCGTCCAAAATTCGGGCGGCATGCCTTCACAGGGTGACATGAGCATGGCATATGGAGGCCAGCCAGGTACACAGACCGGGATCTACCAAGGTATGAAACCAAATATGGGCCAGATGCTCCAGCAGCAACAGCAGCACCATCCCAACCAGTCCGGCATGGTGATGGCACAGAGACAAGGGGGCGCTGGCGGGCAAGGGATGGTCGGCGGAGGCGCTGGAGGCGGGTATGGGCAGGGAATGCTAATGAACCCTTCCCTCCCGCAGCAGCAAATAAAATCAGCCAGTGTTGCCCCTGGTGGGCAGCCGATGGCCAATGTTCAGAGACTGCAAAGCATGATGGGAGGTGGAGGCCAGACGTGGCCGCAGCAGCAGCAGCAAAACATGCAGGCCATGGGCGGAAGGACTTCAAACGACATTGTGGCCTTTAACAGTAACCCTGCATACGCCATGCAAAGTGGCCAGGCTCCTAGAATGGCCAAGCAACATTTTACACAAGCGATGGGCGGACAGACTATGGTGGACCCGCGTTCGATAAACCCAGCTGCAATGGGTGGGCCGATGATGCCACACATGGCAGGGCAACCAAGGACCAACCAGCCGCGGGGTATGGTGATGCCAGGCATGAACCAGGGTGTGCCGAACATGGCTGCTTTCGGACAGGGCCCTGCTCAGGGCATGCCGGGAACATCGGGAGGGGGTGGGCCGTACCTGCCAGGGGGTCAGCCTCAGGGCTACCAAAGGACGTCCAGTCAGGACCTGGCATACGGTTACGGCAGCCAATCAGGGGCTGGGCCCGGGGTTTCGTTCGGCTTGTCAGATGGGACAGACTTGGATTCAACGGAAGGTTGGATGGACGAGTTTTTTCCCAGCCAATAGCCTACGGGATTTTTTAACAGGACAGTTTTATGAAAAGAATGTGATTCGTTTTATTCTTCTTCTTTTTTTTTTTTTTATACATGGTCGACAAATCTAAGAAATATATTACATGTTGTGTATTACATGTGTGTGCTGTCACGATATTTAAACCAATTCCTCTCTGTTTGGGTTGCTTCTCATGTAAGGATCCGGTGTTCTGTGTGGTGTTTTTTTTTTTTTTTTTTTGAAGAAATAACCATTTTGGGTTTGATCCATTTCTGACTTTTTTTTTTTTTTACTCTTAAATCCTTTCTGCTGGATTAAGGGTAAGAGGCACTGAAAACCTGCAAAATGACATTGGCAAAGATTTGATGGATGTTTTTATGTTTTGTTTTTTGTTCACCCTTATTCTGACATTCTGTTCACGTAAGAAAGAGTGTGTGAAAATTTGAGGTGGGCCTTTGTCTACATTGGATCCCTTTTCCCAAAACCAAACAGTTCACCCACACCTCTTTCTTCTCTTACATATCTTCTCTCTCTCCCTTTTTCGCTGCTCTTGACACGTGTTCATCCTCTGCATTTGCTCTGCTTTGTGCTGGTGTGTGTTTGCACTATGAGCATCACAACAAAACACATCCGACTCTGTGTGCTCTCAGTGCATGCAAGATGGATGCTCTACTGTCGCCAGGCGACCGGTGTCAGTAGAAGAGTGAAGCCATGTGTGTATTTGTTAATATTGCTTGAAGAGATTTGGCAGCTACAAACTTCTCCCTCCCCTTCCTAAAACTGTGAGAAAGATGTTTTCTTTAGTCACAGTGGCAGCTAGAAGGAAACTATGACATGAACTCATCAAGTATAATTTATGATGCGATTTTGACTGCACACAGACATTTAATCTGAGGCAAATTCAGCATTTTAATTCATACATCTAGAATTTTAAATCAATATTTAAATGCTTCCCAACATTCAGTTTTTTTTTTTTTTTATCTGAACATTATTGCTTGTGATCACTGGTTGAAGATATTTTAATAAAAAAATATTAATAAATACACCGTACATACTGTATTTCCGCTCATGGGTCATACCACTTTTCGTCTTTTATTTTACTCTTCAAATGACAATATTTATTAGTTTCTGTAATGTTTAATTTCAATCATTGCACCACTCCCAGCTCTTGAACACATGCACGGACACTCTTTTACCTGCTACACAATGGCTGACAGAGGAAAGACAAGCACATCAAGACTCCATCAAGCCAACTGAACTGCAGACAACTTTCAACTCTTTCAAATCTGACAAAATTTAAACAAAAACAAAAATCGACTTAATTTGTTAATAAAGGCCTTTTCTCTTTATTGGTAATATAAATCAATTTATTGCCCATTTCTAGCTACTTGAGTTCATTGTTGTGCAGTTTTCTGTTGTTAACCATGAGATGCCACACAAATAAAACATCTATCTTTTCTGCTCTGTTGTGTGTTGCTGCGGTATTATGGTATTATAGTCATGGTGTTTCTGTAATCAAAGTCTAGCTTTATTGTTTCTGCTCTCTGAAGAATGAACATGAATGTAACATTGCGACTGACTTGCCTTTTTTTCTTTTGAGAATTTTTTGTCTTAATGGGAGATTGAACGCCGTCACATCTGTAATGTTTAGCAGTGTTATATTGTTGCTCTGTCAAGAGGATTGCAGATGGACAAGGTAAAGTCTATGTCCTTCTGCTGTCTCACCAAATAACTCACTCAACAACCTGGGACCAAGATTAACATGTTTTTGATTTCTTCTTAAGTCATCAAGCTTATCTTTTTCTTCTTTTTGTTTCTTACTGGTGCTGACATATGTGTGATGGAAAAAGATATATATAATATATATATATATATATATATATATATATATATATATATATATATATATGTATGTATATGTATATATATGTATATGTATGTATATGTATATGTATATATATGTATCTGTATGTATATGTATGTATATGTATGTATATGTATGTATATGTATGTATATGTATATATATGTATATGTATATATATGTATATGTATATATATGTATCTGTATGTATATGTATCTGTATATATATATGTGTATATATATATATATATGTATATATATATGTGTATATGTATATGTATATATGTATATGTATATGTGTATATATATATGTGTATATATATATATATATGTATATGTATATATATATATATGTATGTATGTATGTATGTATGTATGTATGTATGTATGTATGTATGTATGTATATATATATATATATATATATATATATATATATATATCTCAGATACAGTTATTTGTAAATATGTTTTTACAATTTTAAATACATCAGAGGATACGTCTCTACACACTGTAAAGATATTGCTGTTTAAAATAGAGAAGTATTTTTATTTAATCTTTTTTCCACTTTTAAACTCATCTGACCTATACCATTGCACTTCAGACAATGTCTTACTACTAATTTGTAATGTAAACCTCTAATTTTTATTTGAAGGTTTTTTTTTTCTAGTTAAAAAAAATTTACTCTAAAGCAGTGCTTTTTTTCTTTGTCATGTACAGAGTTATGTAAATGGTAATGCCAGAGAGTTACAAAGATTTGTTTTTCAGAAAAAAATACATTAAAGAGATTGATTGTGCTTTAGAAATAAATGAAATGATTGATAATTAAAAAATGTTCTCATTAAAATTTGTCTCTGGAATTTATTTGATATTAGGAAAGAGTATTGCACAAGTTTAATCTGTTTATTAAGATATATAGAAAACAGAAGATAGAACAACTAGTTGATTGGTTGAACTGTGTATGGGCCATAATCAAGGTAGGTACATCCAAACAAATGTGTCATGGTTCTCCAGTTGGCACTAGCAGTAGCTCCTCAATCTTCAGACATTTTGATTTTCACGGATGCTTCAGCATAGGACACATAATTCAAAAGTTCAGTTGGGACCAAGATAGAAAGCACAAAGTCAAAAGTGAGTTCCTGCAGAAAAGGTTGATTTGTTCTTCAGGTAGGAGATAATTAAAGCGCCTTAAAGGGGAGGAGGGGGGGGGGAGTGAAATGCTCATTTTCACTCAATATCCTGTTAATCTTGAGTACCTATAGAGTAGTACTGCATCCTTCATAACTCCAAAAAGTCTTTATTTTTATTATATTTATAAGAGAAAGATAGTCTGTACCGATTTTTCCCGGAAAAACACGAGCGCCTAGAGGCGTGACGTGTGGGCGGAGCTAAAGAATCACGAGCGCCAGTAGGCTTTTGCGTTGAGAGCATGTGGAAGCTGTGACACAGATCCAGAGGCTGAAATTTAACAAGAGCAGCATCAGCAAAGGCGTCTCTATGTGGTATGTACTGAAAATGTATATATTTGCTTAACTGTTTTGGAAAATGACTAAGTTCCACTTTATGTCGTCTTTTTTTTTTTTTTTTTTTAAGCTGTACATGTGGAAAGTGCAGTTTGATGACAACATCGCATGTTGTTTACTTGATGTGCTTACGCGCCGATAGCTAAGTTAACAACACAGAGATATTTGAAGCAGTTTTACTCACCGCATGCGGTTCCAACACACGATCGTGACCCTTTTTCGTTGGGACTGCATTATCCTTAAGAAATAAACGATGTGCAATCCGAAATGCAGGGAACAAACAAAAATACTTGCACAACTCTGTTGATGCTCTGTAAAAATAAACTCCATCCACTAGTCCCTTAATGCTGTTTCTCTTTTGGTAATCTGTGCAGGGTTGTCTTGCCCTGGCAACCAAAAACACACTTCTTTTGTGACTTTTCGCGACGCTCTCGCTCTGTTCAGGCTGTGCTCAGCCTCTCATTGCTCTGCTATACGGGAGTGCGCGCTCTTCCGGCAGAAGTGCCTTAGGACCCATATAAGGAAATTCCGCTCCATCTAACGTTACACAGAGCCAAAAAAAACTTGTGACAAACCGGAAGAGTTTTTTTTTTTGGAACAAAAATGCTCCTTCAAATGTACAACTTAATTTTTGAAACTTTGTCCATGTTTAGCATGGGAATCCAACTCTTTAACAGTGTAAAAAAACTCAGTATGCATGAAATAGCATTTCACCCCCCCTTTAAGATGATTCTTTCTTTCCGCACTGCAGGTCACTTTCCTGCTGATAAACTCCATCTCAACAAGTAGTCAACTGAATGTTTTATTATCAAGATCACAGTCAGAAATATAGCTGTACAGGGATCAGACCCATGTTTCTGGTGGACAGACCATAGACATCACAAACACTACATCATCTCAGGCCACTGCAGTCATTACAGATTTAATCACTGCTGACCTGGTAAGTTCTAACAATGAAATCACAATGTTATGTTATATTTTATCAATAATATTAACAGTACTTTTATCATCACTGTTAAATATAGACATGCATTTTATAATGTAAATGTATTTTGCTTTATATCACCAGTCATATCCTAATTTAGTTTGTGCTTTTCTGTTCTTGGAGGTAACTCTGTTAATCTAATGTGATAAAACCTGTTTCTTGAAGGTGACTGTTCTTCAGGCAATGACAAAAATCCACCTAAAACAGAAAACTTTTATTTTGTGCTGGATCCAACTCTGTCCAATGTGACCGTGTATATCACAGGAGACTCTCCAGTCTTTACTCTCTACAGCCCTACTGGTAAACCAACACATTTATGAACAGAATGCTCAGCTTCTGTACTGTACTGTACATATTTAATCAGTTTCATGGCGTTTCAAATGATACTCAACCCAAAATGAAAACTATCCCATTTAGTCAACCTCATGCTGTCCCACACTGTATGTACAGTACAGACCAAAAGTTTGGACACACCTTCTCATTCAAAGAGTTTTCTTTATTTTTATGACTATGAAAATTGTAGAGTCACACTGAAGGCATCAAGGGCTATTTGACCAAGAAGGAGAGTGATGGGGTGCTGCGCCAGATGACCTGGCCTCCACAGCCACCGGACCTGAACCCAATCGAGATGGTTTAGGGGTGAGCTGGACCGCAGACAGAAGGCAAAAGGGCCAACAAGTGCTAAGCATCTTTTGGGGAACTCCTTCAAGACTGTTGCAAGACCATTTCAGGTGACTACCTCTTGAAGCTCATCAAGAGAATGCCAAGAGTGTGCAAAGCAGTGATCAAAGCAAAAGGTGGCTACTTTGAAGAACCTAGAATATGACATATTTTCAGTTGTTTCACACTTTTTTGTTATGTATAAAATTCCATATATAATTCCATGTGTTCATTCATAGTTTTGATGCCTTCAGTGTGAATCTACAATTTTCATAGTCATGAAAATAAAGAAAACTGGACCAACACCAGCAGATGACATGGCACCCCAAACCATCACTGACTGTGGAAACTCTACACTGAACCTCAAGCAATGTGGATTGTGTGCCTCTCCTTTATTCTTCCAGACTTTGGGACCCTTCAGCGAGACGCTTCAGACACTGTCTGTTGTTCAAGAGTGGCTTGACACAAGGAATGCGACCGCTGAAACCCATGTCTTGCACATGTCTGTGTGTAGTGGTTCTTGAAGCACTGACTCTAGCTGTAATTCACTTTTTGTGAATCTCCCCCACATTTATGAATTGGTTTTGTTTCACAATCCTCTCCAGGGTGCGGTTATCCCTACTGCTGGTACACTTTTTTCTGCTATATCTTTTCCTTCCCTTCGCCTCTCTATTAATGTGCTTGGACACAGAGCTCTGTGAACAGCCAGCCTCTTTTGCAATGACCTTTTGTGTCTTGCCCTCCTTGTGCAAGGTGTCAATGGTTATCTTTTGGACAACTGTCAAGTCAGCGGTCTTCCCCATGATTGTGTAGCCTCGGGACTAGACTGAGAGACCATTTAAAGGCCTTTTCAGGTGTCTTGAGTTAATGAGCTGATTAGAGTGTGGCACCAGGTGTCTTCAATATTAACCCTTTTCACAATATTCTAATATTCTAAAATACTGCATTTGGGATTTTCTTTAGTTGTCAGTTATAATCATCAAAATTAAAAGAAATAAAAATCTGAAATATATCAGTCTGTTTGTAGAGAGGATTATCATCACTTAAAGTTTGGTCAGTTCATTAAACAACTGTGCCAGTTGTTTTGGCTGAAACAGCATGGAAACAGCATGGAATTCCATTCATTGTATTCAGATAAAATTTATATTGATTGGAAGATTGGAAGATCAATATAAAAAAAAAACTTTTTTTGTTGTTGTTGTTCATAGAAATTCTCTGGAAAACTTATGTTCTTTAAAATAAAATGCAAAGAAACCACAGATTTCATGACTGGTGGATGTCACTTTTATTTAGAGTTTTAAGTATTTCAAAGTATTCTAAGTATTTAGATTGAGTTGCTTAACCGGAGTAATTTAATGAAATACATTACTGATTACTTTTTAAAGCTAGTATTTTGTCATCTGTAGTGAAATACCTTTTAAAAGAAACCATACCAGCCCTGTTTAAGGGTAAGGTTGTGATTAGGGTTTGGGTTTATAACTACAGGATTGTTGTTCCAGGATCAACAAAACATGCTGACCCAGGAACATGCCTGCATCAGAATGTGCTGGTCAGTCCTAAGAAATCAAATCAAATTAAACCTTAATTGTCAGATAAGATAAAAAAAAAGAGTAGCAACCATCTGGATATAGAAAGGTTCTGCGAGGTCTTTACAAATTACAGAGACCATGAAACAGATTTAAATAAGTAAATCCACATTGTTCTTAAGCAGGGCATCTTCCTCCACCATCCCTTATTCATAATGCCTAAGAGTTAGGGCATAAATGGCATAAATGTAAAGTGATACCAGCAGTTTGTAAAAGATAATCAAAAATAGTGAGAACATAGGAATATTAAGTTAAAAATAGTGGGAAAATGTTCACTTAATTCATGATTCCAGTCTCCCTCATCAATACAGAAAGGAAACGAATAACCTTACTAAAGCAACACACATGGAGAAGGACACAGAATATGATCCATTGGGGCTAACAGTTGTAGATCCATTGGGGCTAACAGTTGTAGAAGGGCTCTTTATAGAGGTGAAACATGTACCCACGTTTCCTACCCTGTCCACAGCTACAAGCTCTACTTCCTGAGAACAACAGGAAGCATTGTAGAAAGCCACAGTCACATTTGTGCCATCCGCACTCATCACATTGCTTAAGCTGAGAGAGCCATTGCCACGACTGAGGGACACTCCGGCTATGCCTGTACAATTAACGTCTGTTATGTTGGTAGAGAGTTCCCATGATGCTCTGCTGCATTCCACAGGACAGTCAGCTTTGATGCTCACTACCTGGCAGACAGGGCTAGAGAAATCCGTGACCTTCCAAAAAAAGAAAAATATTATGAGGTTAATCAGAGTCAGTGAAGGGATAAAATGCTAATACTGTTTGCGTGTAAAAACACAGATGCATAGTGTTGCAGAAAGTTACTGTATATATTTTCCTCAGAGGATGGTACATTTTACATTTTTCAGAACAGTTACCTTAGTCATGACAGTGAACCGCAGTGCCATGTAATTTGAGTCACCAGACTCTGTATCTTCTGCCTCAATAGTGAGTGTGACATCCGTCCCTGACTCTGTGTTGGAGGGTGCAGTCAGTGTTACAGTTCCCTGAGCATTTCCCTCTGTCCCTGCATCCAGAGAACTGGGGAAAGACACGCTGAAGCTGCGGTCTGTCCGAGCTCGGATAGTGTAGCTGATGCCTGTAGCATTAGTGACCAATGTAAAGTTGAGAACAAAGGGAGTTACAGGTTCTATAGTGCTGTTTGGTTGGGCCTGAAAGGAAAGATGTTTAATATGATTAGAGATATTGTCATTTTATTTTGCATGTCTTGTATATATTATTTTTAGAGGTTTTGCAAAAAAGTTGAATATAAAAGTTGTGTCAGTGATGCCAGAATTTTAATTTTTGGGTGAAGTGTCCCTTCAAGCTCACCGTGATAGTTAATCTAGATCCTTGTTGCTGGGTGGGTGACTGTCTCAGGAACTGACTAGGCAAAGATCGAGTAGAGTCATTCAACAGCCCCTTCAGCTGCTCCACAAACGCCCACTCTGGGATTCTGTCAATGTTGACCAGGAAGTCTGTCGCACCGACAGCTTTGATAGTCCCAGTAACAGATCCTGAAGCTTCAACTAGAAGTACGTTAGTCACTGCCATTGAATTTCCTCCGGTCACAGAGACATAAAAAGCAGCATTTCGACCTGATCAATAAGAGAAGCATTTCGTTTGTTTCATTTACATTGATGATGACAACAACAACAAAAATAATAATATGTATATATTTAGAAAATTGTGCGGTGTAATCTGTATTGTGAATACAATTTTTTACAGTTTTACTAAATATTTTACAGTTTTACTAAATTGTTGATCGAATAAAAAGCATTGGTGAGCATGTCAATTTTATACCCAAAAAATATTTTACAATTCTTTACCGATCCCAAACTTTTGAACAGTAGTGATAAGTAATAATCAAATGAAGATGATATCATACCAGTGAAAGGACGATTGGCTTTCGGTGTGAAGTCACCCCCTTCTAACCGCTGCACAAAGTTAAAGAGGAAGTTCACAGAACTCTGACCTGTAATCACAGTTAAAGGTGCCATCAGTCATGTCTGGCAAAAAAATCAAGTCATACTCCACATTCCATACCAGATGGGGGCAGTATGCCTCAATAAAGTGAATTGGTCTACTCTAGAGTAACAAACGAGAAACGACATAGTCTCTATGCTCCGCCCCTACCTTCACAACAACCCTTAAGGCCATAGCTGAAGACTAAGAGGACATTTTGCCTCCAGAGGAACGATGGGTGATGTCAAGTGATTTTGAAACATGACATCTTCAAGCTACTCCCCTTCACCAGTGAATATGTTCATATTCGTTTTGTTCATACTACATTTTGAGTTGTATAAACACATTATTTGAATTAAATTAATTTGACAGACAGCATTCTGTCAACATCATTGGTAAACATCAGACAGCTGATCAAAGCTAGCGCCAACCAATGTAACCAGAGCTGCCAACTCTCAAGCATTCACCGTGAGACACGCAATTGACCCTTTTCACACGCTTTCACGCCACACATCAATTTTCTCACGCACAGAAAAACCATGAAGCAAAGAGGACACGGAGACCAACAGACTAGACAGAGCAGGTTAGTTATGATATAAAAAAATGGGTAAGTTATAGCTAGCTAATTATCAAACGCAGCTACGGTTAGCCATCGCTAACATTAGCACGTTTCTCGAACAGCCTTCGATACATTTCTATGTTATAACTTCCCAAAAAAATACACAAACATATAAAACAAACTTCTAGCGAAATACTAACAGCATCTAACTTACCAATCCAAAAGAAATTTTGCAAGTTTGGAGTCGAGCCTCATTTCTTTCAGGTCCATCAGTTGTCTCCAGCGATGAAAAGCAGTGGCAATGTTTACTCTGGTTCGGCTCCTTTTCTTATAGGATTTGATTTGTAATTCTGAGCGTGGTTGGTTCCCTGTAGCGGGTGGCGCTCTCTTCCCTGAACTGAAATGAAGTAGTGGGCTGTACTTTCCACACGATTGACATCAGGTTCAGGCACGCCCACAAGCCGTGCCAGTTATTCGTGTATTGCAGGTTGGCTGGTGGTTATGTTGCCTGCATACTGCCTCCCAAGGCCGAAACTGGTATTACGACACCTGTCGGGCCGGGGCTAGTAATGCTAATGCTAATTAAGGTTCATATCTCTGCAGCACTATAACTTGACATTTTTTTAATGACATCATCGCCCTTATTTCTTCTTATTCTTTTGATGCGTTTAGGTCATTTTTAGGATATTTTTACCTCAATTTCTACACATGGCACCTTTAAAGCGGAGTGAAATTAGCTCACTGTGAGATGCAATACAATATTCCAAAGGAAAACATTTTACAGACCGCCCCCCCAAAATCATTGTTTATTGAGCAGTATGATTTGTTTTACATTTTAAAAATAAAAATATTAACAAAAATCTCAGTAGTTTACAAACAAAACATATAAAGGCAGATTAAAAACCCATACCAGTAGAAGCTTGTAGATTCAATACTGATCTTCCAATCTCTGTCTGGTTGTCAGAGTTGAGTTTTACTCTCTTTAGATTCCCTACAGTCAGGATGCTGCCCAGAGGACCATCTGTCACTGAACCCGACTGAGACACACCTGAAAGACAGGGGAATCTGCTTATTTTACACAGTGATTTTGGCATCTTGTTTTTCTATTGGACAAAATAAAACCCTCATATCTGCAAACAATGTTCGAGGCGCACTGGCTCACCTTTCGGGCTGTATATGGTGAAGACTGTAGAATCTCCAGTGACATACACAGTCACATTGGACAGAGATGGATCCAAGACAAAGGTAAAGTTTTCTGCAATGGCTGGATTTCTTACCAACTGAAAAAGCGTCACCTTCAAGAAACACAGAGTTGTTTTAAGTATGTTGCAGTGTTTCATTGCAAAATTCCCAGTGACCAAATTGGGAAAAATATTGTAAATATTGGGGTATGTACTTCCCCTTCTTAAATTGTCCCTTGTTAAATATGTTGTAATGAGATTAAATGGAGAGTTGATACACAAAAAAAGCACCATCTGTCATTCTTAATACATACAAGGGCTGAGGTAGATGCATCTGTAATGACTGCAGTGGCCTGAGACAGTAGCTCTTGTGACCTCTATGGTCTGTCCACCAGAAACATGGGCCAGATCTCTGTACAGCTGTATGTCTGACAGAGGTATTGATCTTGATGTAGAACCTTGAGATTGTGAGGCATCCCTTCTTCTATGGAATGAGGAGGGGTTAGTCAGCATGAAAGTGACCTGGATTAAAGAGCAGATAAAAAAAAAAAAACATAGAAAAATGTCATTACATGTAATCCACCAACACTTTAGCTGCAATTAGAAGTGATTTGCAGGCATTTACTGTTGACTTGGTGCGTTCAATCGTGGCTTGAACTGTGCTTTTTAATTCTGTGTCCTTTGCTGAGGCATCAGTGAAAACAATAATGTCTGAAGATTGAGGAGCTCCTGCTAGTGCCAGCTGGAGAACCATGAGACAAAAAAAAAAAAAACAAGATCACAGGACCTCAAGATTATTATAATTTTTATGCTGGCTTTATTGTAATATAAAAGCTTAACACAGATTAGATATTCACAATAATCATATCAATAATGTAATCTTATACAGCATATCAGTTTGAAGAGGAGTGAGTGATTTCCTTAGTCTAATTTTTTTTTTACAGCACATAATTTAAACATAATTAAAAAAAATAAATACAAATAAAAATATTATTTTTTATGTCTTTGTGTAGTTTATTTCCACGAACTGTTGTTTAGTTATCATTCAGAAACTGTAAACATCGCACATGATGAAAGGTACATACGTTTCTTTAAATTATTCCATAAAAAACTAATTCAGCACATTATCTTTAAGTTAGATTGAAATCTGAATGAAAGTGGTGATGTATGAATGGGTAAATAGTAATTTTTTTATTTGTAATTACTCCATCTTCACCAGTTTTATGCATTCAGCCTAATTTGTAATGGGCATAATGGATCTGTTTATTAGCTAATAAAAATGTATAGTCAATAGAATATTCAGTCTCATATTTCATAAAATTAGTTTTATTTTCACATTGTTGTCTGCCAAATGTTTTGATGAGGCACTGCTTCCTTTTGCTTTTATTGGAAAAACAACAACAATAACTTTGACTACACTGTAAAAAATCCAACTTAGGCTAAATTTTGTTTTGCAAACTCAGTTTTTAAAGTTAATTCAACAATTTAACATTAAAAAAGTTGAGATAACACAGAAATGTAAGTTGAATAGGAATTTTTATCAATTTTTTTACACCAAATTAATATTTCAAGTTAGAACAACTAACAACTTTAAGTTGATTATTAGTATTGCCAACAAAGGCTGATGAGCATGCGCAGTTCGAATGCTTTTTTAAACAACGCCATTTTATTTTCTCCCGTTTCATTTTCGAGTCACCTTAAGCGGCCTCTGTTTATTCCCTTATTGTGATATTCCCTCATTCCGCTCTGGTAAGTGTAGTTCTATGTGTATCAATTCACCATATGATTTAAATGAAGTTTATTCACAATATGCGCTTTTGTACAACATAGGTGGCGGCAAGTTAGTCAGTTAAATTTTCTCGCCTGGTCTTATTGTTGCCTCAGGTCAGACGTCGCCTATTTTTTTCTGCCTGACAGTGTTAATTAATCTCTCCGGTAGGTGCTGTTCTTTATATAATATTTACCATAAGAGTTAAAATGTGTTTGTTCAAAAAATGTGCTTTTGTAAGCCGTTTTAGAGTTGCCTCAGGCGGCGCCAAGTTAACGTTGGTCCGTCATTGTTATCACTCCGGTAAGCGGTGGTTCTTTGTGTATCAATTTAAGCCATGATTTAAATGAAATTTGTTCACAATATGCACATCTTTACAACGGTGTAACGTTAGGTGGCAAATCAAGTTAGTCATTTCAGTTTTCATGCTTTGTCTTCGAGTTGCCTGAGAGGGGTCAGACGAGCGCGAGTTTTTTTTTTCCCCTCGACAGTGCAATCGCTCTGGCAGGTAATGTCACGGGCGTAATTTCCTATGGGGACAGGGGGGACATTAGTTTATGATTTTTTTTAACGCGCGACGTCATCATCACGGAGGAGTAGGACCGAGCAGAACAGACAATCCTGCCTGTCTGTGTCGATGCGCGCGTCCCTACAGGCAGGGACGTCTCTTGCACACTCTAAATAGCGCACGGAAAGTTATACTGAGCTGTTACTGTTGATACTGTTGATGAGCTAACGTTAACATACACTGTTGCTAGGTAACTTCAGACCGTTAACGTTAGCTAGCTAACCTAAACATTTAATGTTGCCTAGAACATTCTGTGTCCACTTTAAACAGCAGCGTTTTCTGTCAGCAATGTATGACAAGCAGACTCTGGCTGCTGTTATAGGCTACTCAACTCATTATACTCGGATGCAGAAATAAAATAAGTCTTAATAATAAATGTTTTTTTTCTAAAATTGAGCTATTGTTGTTCACTTAAAACATTTGTTCAATTAAAATGGAAGTTAATTTGTAATAATTGGTTTACTTGTTCAAAGAAAAGGCTTAATATCTAGCTAGCTTGAGTTAGCCTATATTTAATATAGTGTTATGGTTATGTGATGAGCCTGAGTATAGTTTAACACATCAGCCCAGTCTAGTCTGTAAAGTTATTGATACGCAGTCAGGTTTTTTTTTTACACATTAATCTGAAAATGAATGTAGCACACCCAGTTTTTAAAATGTACATCCAGAGACTCTTTTCTGGCTATGTGGACTCAATATGATCATAACTCAGTTGTTTTCATATCAGAGCACAGATGAGGTGTAGCTGCTTCAGAACAGAGAGGGTGAGATAGGGAAAAGCAGTAGCAGCACAACGTTACAGGTAGGTTATGTGCTGTATGAAAGGCCTGGTGATTTTGATTTGTTGGTAATAAAAGGGCAGAAGAATACATGATACATAGTGAATACAGTTTGAATATTATCAAATTAAATGTTCTTCTTGTAGGAGCCAAATTGCATGTTGTTATTTGTTTAGAATATTTTTTGGTCACATCATCACATGGGTGTGGTTTCATATTATTTACCTGCTCACTTGTGTGGTGGGAGAGAAACAGAATCAGGCCCTGATATTTTTCTGTTGACTGTTATAATATAGTTTCAGTTGTGATGAACTTTTGTTTATTTTTTTATGCCATGCTTTCATATCAGAGAACAGATGAGGTGAAGCTGATTAAAGACAGGGAGGGTGAGACAGGGATAAGTAGCTCAGAGTTGCAGGTGCTGTGTAAAGGGTCAGGTTATTAATTTTAATTATGTCATGTCAGAAACAGGCTAGCACATTTTCATATTTCATAGATGAGACAGGGAAAATTTTTAGTGAAAGGTTTTGACTTTATAAAGTTATTCCCTCAAGTCTTGGGTATTCAACAATAAATAAAGTAAGACATCTTTTTCTTAAACATAGTAGCCTATTATTCCTTTTGGCAGGATTTATCATTATAAACAACTTAATTATTTCCTGGGTTTTGTATCACCATAGTCCCTAACTGTATTTAAATGGAGGAAATGGGATTCAAATCGAAAACATTTTTCCCCATTTTGTGTCCCCTCACTTCTCAAACCAAAGTTACACCCTTGGGTAATGTTCTATGCAGGCTATGAGAATAATTAACAGTAAGGTCTGAATGGTATTTGTTCACAATATGTGCTTCTGTACTGCTGCTTAGGTGGCTCCAAACTGGTCAGGTCAGGTTTCCTGCTTCGTCTTCGAGTTGCATGAGAAGTGTCAGACGAGCGCGAGGTTTCTTTTTTTTTTCCCGACAATGCAATCACTCTGGCAGGTAAATTAATGTTCTATGCAGGCTGTGAGAATAATTAACAGTAAGGTCTGAATGTATTTGTTCACAATATGTGCTTCTGTACAGCTGCTTAGGTGGCTCCAAACTGGTCAGTTCAACCTCTCCTGCTTCTTCTTCGAGAAGTCTGTTAGTCATTCGGTGGCTTTTTTTCCAGACAGTATCATGACTTAGGTAAGCACTGTTTTATATCATATTAAGTAAAGGGATTTAATTATTGTTAAGGATATAGAGTTTTCTTTATTTGTAGGGGTGCTCTGATCACAATCGGCCGATCGTTATGCGCATCTCGTCAGTAAAGCCGCTTCTCTAATCAGCGGTTAATTCCATCAGGTGCCTGATTTCACATAGAGCAGCTGTTACTACACAGAGTCATTGTTAATAGAGAAGATGCGCAAATCCACTTCATTTTCAGCGTTTTTTGGCGCATCTTCTCAGTTAACAACGGCTCTGTGTAGTAACAGCTGCTCTATGTGAAATCATGCACCTGATGGAATTAACCGCTGATTAGAGAACCGGCTTTACTGACGAGATGCGCATTAACGATCGGCCGATCGTGATCGGAGCACCCCTATTTATTTGTTTATAATATATTCATTTTGTACAGTTGTGTGGGTGCCTTTGAGTTTTGAATAAGGTTATTTAAGTTATAAGTGTATTAATAATTTTTTTTAAACAAATGTAACCGTATAAGATAAGCTTGTGTGTTAAGCTTTTCGCAGATTCTGTATGTGTATACTGTAACTTATGCACAGCCTCTGTCAGTGTATTTATACACCTTTACACACGTGACGAATGTCAACAATGTTACTTGTTGTGCTGTGATGTATAGTGCTCATCTTTGTAACATTTGTTTGTCAACGTTCTTGAGGTTTGTGTGCCTGGTCTAGAGTATGTTTAACCACTTATGCTCTTTTTCTGGATACCTTAGTTTTGTAAGTTGTATTACAAACAAAGACAATGTTGTCTGCTTATTAGAGTAATTGAACCTTTTAAGGTCATCATTTGTAAACAAACATACATTATATAATGTGGTTACTTTTTAAACTTAAATGATTTGTTCCAGGAAACAGAAAAAAAATGAATTACTTCAACAACAGCAATTGCTGTTTCCGCTGCTGTGACAATATTTTTTGTATTAGCAAAATAAGAAAATCAGCATTGCATGAAAAAGCTAATTTACATTGACTCAACAAAGTATCTTTATTGAGCATATACAAATCTATTGTTCATAAAACTTAAAAGTCTTACAGCATCAAGTTGCCTTACTTTTTTAAGTATTCTCAAAAGTAAATTTTTTAAAGGATACTATTGTAGTAGCAAACAACACAGTGTTAACACAAATGTATGAAAATAATGATTTTACTTAATAAAATTAAATATATTAGTCACCTTCCATTCCTGAAGCAGCTTTACCGCAAGGGCTTATCAGCTGAATTACAGTCAGAACTGGCCTTCTGCGACGAGGGAAAGACACTGGAATAGTTCATCAATTTCTCAATCCACCTCGACAACCTACGATGCTCCTCACAACAGTCACATGCACTATCACCCATCTCTGCAGCCATGCCAGACCCTGAACCTTGGAGGTACTTGTCTATTGTCGGAGGAAAGAGAGCACAGGATAAGGAACCATCTATGCCTTTACTCCGGGTTGCCAGGTCATCTGAAAGCCAACTGCCCTACTAGACCGGCCCCCAAAGATACCACCACGGTGAGTTCTAACCCATATACTCTTGAAGTACCTTTTTCCATGACCACTAATGAAGTTACGGTTGAGACAAGGCCATAATTAGACTGTGGCATAGCAGGAAATTTTATTGATTTGTTTTGCCAACACTCGTAACCTTCCTCTTCCATGTGAATCCTGACTGGTGGTGGCAGTGCTAGATGGATGCCCTCTGGGCACAGGTCTGATCAAATTTAGAACCCTGTCAAAGGAATGCCTGCACTTCCAACCCTGAAACTCCATTCCTTTCTCACATTCGGAAGAGTTGACCATATCAAATCTCCCTGTTGAATACCAAGATCTCACAGAGCCATTTAGCAAGTCAAAGGCTTCTCAACTCCCACCACATCAATCCAGTGACTGCGCTAGACACCTGCTTCCCGGACTGACGCCTACGAAAGGTAGAGTGTTTCCCCTATTACAACCAGAGTCTGAGGCATACATCAAAGAGGAATTGGCTAAAGGGGTCATTAGACCATCCACCTCTCTAACGTCAGCAGGATTTTTCTTTGTGAAAAAGAAAGATTGAGGCCTGCGGCCCTGCATTGATGACCAAAGTCTGAATGATGTCACAGTCAAGTATTTCACCAAGCTCGATCTACGCAGGGCCTACAATCTTATCTGTATCCAAGAGGGAAATGAGTGGAAGACTTCTCAACCACATCCGGGCACTACGAATACTGGGTTATGCTGTTCGGGCTTTCCAACAGTCCGTCTGTCTTCCAGGCCTGCATCAACGAGGTGTTCCGTGATATGCTCAATCGCTGGGTCATTGTTTACATTGATGACATACTCATCTACTCTGATTCCCTGGAAATGCACGTTCAACACGTTTGAGCAGTCCTGCGACGTCTAATGAATTACCAGCTGTATGCAAAAAGGGAAAAATGTGAGTTCCATCAAACACAAGTATCCTACCTGTGCTACATAATCAGCGCTGAAGGGGTTGCCATGGACGATAACAAGGTTCAGTCTGTAGTAAACTGGCCACAACCAAAGGCTGTAAAGGAATTGCAACGTTTCCTGGATTTTGCTAATTACTACAGGCATTTTATACTAAATTTCAGCATCATAGAGGCTCCGCTTACTTCACTGCTCAGGGTAGGGAGACAATGCCTAGACTGGTCACCATCAGCTCCGAATGCTTTCCAACAACTCAAGGATTGCTTTACCACAGCACCCATCCTTCATCATGCAGATCTCAATCTCGAATTCACTGTAGAGGTTGATGCATCCAACACATCGGAGCCATCTTGTTACAATGTCAGAGCAATCATCCTAATCTATTCCCCTGTGCCTATTATTCATGCAAACTGAATGCAGCCGAAAAAAAACTATGACGCGGGTGATGTTGAGAGTTGCTGGCTATTAAGGCAGCCTTTGAGGAATGGAGACAAGGCTAGTGGGCGCTAAGTTTCTTTGCTGGTATTCCTGATTAACGCAACCTGGAGTATATTCGCTTGGCTAAAAGAGTTAACCCAAGGCAAGCCCAATGGTCACTATTCTTTTCACACTTCGACTTTAAAGTCACCTACCGACCAGGGTCCAAGAACTGTAAAGCGGATGCATTATCCCGATTGTACGAATCGTCACCTACTCTACTACTTCAGCTGATTTTTCACAATGGGTGTTGCATCTGGTACACGATTCCCCCAACTCAGAAAAAGCTTAGATCCAGCTGGTGTCCAAGCGCTTCTGGTAGTCATACCTAGTGCCTGATACCATCTGATCAGAACCGACATAATTCTTTGCATCCACATGAAACAGCTTTGCCCCAGTGCCAGGCGTGAGTCAAATGAGCGTGGGAAACTGTGGTCTGATGAGATGTTGTTCAGGCTGTATGTCAGTTAAACACACTTTCCTGTCCTGTTAATGATTTTACTGTGCTCATAGCACACACTCTTCAACTTTACTCAAATATGCGTCTCATGCTATGATCAAGTCATCATAAATAAGCGCACATGAAACTGAGCATACAGAAACTGAGCGTAATTCTGTCATCAATTAAGTCATTAAATGACCAAAAACGTGATTAAAGCTGCAAACTGTGCATGCATACAGTATTGTTCAAAATAATAGCAGTACAATGTGACTAACCAGAATAATCAAGGTTTTTCGTATATTTTTTTATTGCTACGTGGCAAACAAGTTACCAGTAGGTTCAGTAGATTCTCAGAAAACAAATGAGACCCAGCATTCATGATATGCACGCTCTTAAGGCTGTGCAATTGGGCAATTAGTTGAATTAGTTGAAAGGGGTGTGTTCAAAAAAATAGCAGTGTGGCATTCAATCACTGAGGTCATCAATTTTGTGAAGAAACAGGTGTGAATCAGGTGGCCCCTATTTAGGGATGAAGCCAACACTTGTTGAACATGCATTTGAAAGCTGAGGAAAATGGGTCGTTCAAGACATTGTTCAGAAGAACAGCGTACTTTGATTAAAAAGTTGATTAGAGAGGGGAAAACCTATAAAGAGGTGCAAAAAATGATAGGCTGTTCAGCTAAAATGATCTCCAATGCCTTAAAATGGAGAGCAAAACCAGAGAGACGTGGAAGAAAACGGAAGACAACCATCAAAATGGATAGAAGAATAACCAGAATGGCAAAGGCTCAGCCAATGATCACCTCCAGGATGATCAGACAGTCTGGAGTTACCTGTAAGTACTGTGACAGTTAGAAGACGTCTGTGTGAAGCTAATCTATTTTCAAGAATCCCCCGCAAAGTCCCCCGGTAAAAAAAAAGGCATGTGCAGAAGAGGTTACAATTTGCCAAAGAACACATCAACTGGCCTAAAGAGAAATGGAGGAACATTTTGTGGACTGATGAGAGTAAAATTGTTCTTTTTGGGTCCAAGGGCCACAGGCAGTTTGTGAGACGACCCCCAAACTCTGAATTCAAGCCACAGTACACAGTGAAGACAGTGAAGCATGGAGGTGCAAGCATCATGATATGGGCATGTTTCTCCTACTATGGTGTTGGGCCTATTTATCGCATACCAGGGATCATGGATCAGTTTGCATATGTTAAAATACTTGAAGAGGTCATGTTGCCCTATGCTGAAGAGGACATGCCCTTGAAATGGTTGTTTCAACAAGACAATGACCCAAAACACACTAGTAAACGGGCAAAGTCTTGGTTCCAAACCAACAAAATTAATGTTATGGAGTGGCCAGCCCAATCTCCAGACCTTAATCCAATTGAGAACTTGTGGGGTGATATCAAAAATGCTGTTTCTGAAGCAAAACCAAGAAATGTGAATGAATTGTGGAATGTTGTTAAAGAATCATGGAGTGGAACAGCTGAGAGGTGCCACAAGTTGGTTGACTCTCCATGCCACACAGATGTCAAGCAGTTTTAAAAAACTGTGGTCATAGAACTAAATATTAGTTTAGTGATTCACAGGATTGCTAAATCCCAGAAAAAAAAAAAATGTTTGTCCAAAATAGTTTTGAGTTTGTACAGTCAAAGGTAGACACTGCTATTTTTTTGAACACACCCCTTTCAACTAATTGCCCAATTGCACAGCCTTAAGAGCGTGCATATCATGAATGCTGGGTCTTGTTTGTTTTCTGACAATCTACTGAACCTACTGGTAACTTGTTTGCCACGTAGCAATAAAAAATATACTAAAAACCTTGATTATTCTGGTTAGTCACATTGTACTGCTATTATTTTGAACAATACTGTATATACATTACATTTCCGAATGTCTCTAAAATACATGTACTAAAATATATTATGCAATTCCAGTATTTTATTTTATTTTATTTTATTTTTATTTTTTGGAAATTAATGCGAGCACAGTGCAATTATACAAAAAAATATGCATATTCATTCATTTTAAAAGTACAAATTAAAATGAAACCATTTAAATGCTCATTTTACATTTTGGTATTTATGTGCTGTTGACTTCAGGGCTTTTTAACATCTGCTTGTCTCATCAATGAATACATGTGAGAACAAGCTTTTGGGGATTTTGAAAACCAGAACCCAGCTGACTGAGCAATAAAGCTATAGTGATCCCCTTTGTTAAAACATCTAGAGGTGAGGAATAATACAAAAATGGTCACATACATTCAGTAGTACTTGATATATTAATTCACAAATATCTAAATTACAATTAAGTATAAATTAATTGTATTCAGTTGTATTTTAGGCACTAAAATAGTCTAGTACTTTATAGTAAAACACATTTTTATATTGAAATAATAAAGATTTTTGTGCCACCCCAGAGTGGTTGCTGGTTAACAAATAGTTGTGTGTCTGATTGGTCCAAATGCTACAACACTTTAGCTGCAGTTATGTAGAAGTGATTTGCAGGCATTTACTGTTGACTAGGTACTTTTAATCATTGTCTGAATGGTGCTTTTTAATTTTTAATTTTAACTTCTGCTTGTGCCAACTGGAGAGCCATTAGACAAAGAAAAACAAGATCACAGGACCTCAAAATTATTATAATTTCTCAGGCTGGCTTTAATGTTCTTTTTCAAATTTCGCAACTTTAGGCATTTTTTTTAATGATTTTTCCAAACTGCAACCAAATAAATTTACAATACTACATCATATATAATTAATTGTTAGTTTTAGTGATCAGGAATTTGTGGAATCACACAAGACCATGTAATTTTACAAAAGGTTAACCATTTGTTTCAATACACAAGAGTCCAAAATGTGTGGTGTAAAAGGAAGATCTCATATCAAAGAAAGGCTTGGTCGTTTGTTGCAAGTCGAATGTCTTCCAGCACTTCCATAGTAGCAGCGATGGCCATTTCAGCAGCACAGAGGTGAAGGAAGCCGTGATCTAAACTCATCTCATCATTATTAATGCCTTCAGTAGGTTCTTTTGAACTGGTCCTACATAGGCGTGGGAAGCAGGGGTGCTAAGGGTGCTGCAGAACCCCCTGTTTTTTTATTTTATTAAAAAAAAAAAAATCAGTTGAAAGAGGGTCCCACAGAGGAGAAATACAGCCATTACAGCCAGTGAAACCATGACTGTCCACAAGAATAGGCGCTGTGGAAAAATTCACAATTTGAAAATGCAATCATTTACAAGTCATCCACAACCATTTTGTTGACACATTAAATTCAAAAGGGATTTTGGATGTCTCCTTTGACTGCTAAATAATTCAGAAAATACTGTCAACAGCTAGAAACTCACTCTCTCTCTCCATATAGTTGTGTTAAGGCCAGTTGGAGCTAAACTCTGCATGGCATTGGCCCACCAGGATGTAGTTTGGAGACCCCTGTCCTACAGAGTTGTTACTTTACACATGCTTTTTGATCATTACAAATAATAATGTCAAATTAATTTCTTAGAATAGGAGATGTGCAGTCTCTTGCATCACATACATTATCAGTGGTTAAGTATGTGGTCTTGAAGAGCATCCTTTTTTTCTCTTATTTGGACTCGGTCTTGACTAGTCCTGGTCTTGGACTTATCTTGGACTGGACAAAGCTGAACTTGATTACAGCTCTACATATAATCTGATGGCAATATGAAAAGATTCTTATCATATTAATAAACTGAAAATAAATCAATAAAAATATAAATTCCCCTTACATTATTTTGGGAGAGAACAATGTTGATCTGTTTAAACAGATGTTTTCACAGAGTTCAAATAAACTATTGGTATGTTACGTTTTGTTTAAATAACAGTAGTACTAGTTTGCACATGTACTGTTTGTACATGTTTCGGATCTATCCGTGATGATGTAAATATAACTGTAATCTATATTTATTTGATGTTAAAATAATCTTTACTATTCATATTTAAAAAATGTTATATCCATTTTATATTCTTTGTTATATTTGTTATTTCTTTATTCACCCATAGATTTTGCAAGTCTCAACAAAAGTACTAAAATGTACAAAAACACAAACATACATGCAAACACACACTTAATCACACAATGCCCCCAAAAGGTTAACTGGCACCTGGATGAAACTACCCACCAGTGAAACTTAACCATCTGTAACAAAAGGAGAGTAGCCACTTCCACCCATTTCAACTGAGTCAGCACTACCATTGCTCTTACTAGACCCAGCAGATCTCAGGCCTGATAGCGGAGATGAAGTCACAACCTACTTCATGTTTAGCCACAGTCCCAGCCACAAAAACTTTAGAAGGTATACCTGACTCAGATACAGCAAGTGCGACCCTGCTAACAACATCAGTACCATTTCTCTGACTTTTCCCCTTTAAAACAGGACAGTCTTTCTTCCAGTGGCCCTTTTCCAAGCAGTATCGACACACATCTGCATCCTTCTTAGCCAGACTGGCAGATGTACAAGCAGAAAACCAAGAAAATTCCTATGTATTTTTTAATATTTATAGCGTGAAATCATTCTACAATAAATTTGGAGCATTGCCAAACTCATTTTCCTTACGGAAGGTTGAGGTAGGGGGAGATGGAAAAAAA
Organism: Carassius auratus; assembly: GCF_003368295.1. NCBI lineage: Eukaryota > Metazoa > Chordata > Actinopteri > Cypriniformes > Cyprinidae > Carassius > Carassius auratus. The sequence goes on from NC_039243.1 coordinate 14,489,023, forward strand.
GCTATTACAGTTAGACTGCTCTAAGGGCCCTGGGTTAGATGGGTTATCTCCTCGGTTTTACGAGATACTGCTGCCCAAATAGCCCCATATATCTCAAATATTTTGGACCTGTCTGTTGAAACTGGTGTTTTCCCGAATGATCTCAAGAGGGCCAAGGTAGTCCCCCTTTTTAAAAAGGGAAATAGCCACGATCCTGGTAACTACAGACCAGTCTCTATTTTATGCACAGTATCAAAAATATTTTAAAGGTTGGTCAATGAGCAATTTAATGAATACATGAATAAAAACAACTTCATGTTTAAATTCCAATCCGGATTCAGGAAGTCACATTCTACCGAATCATGCTACTCTATTTATCTGACATCATACACAGGGAAATAGATAATGGAAATCTATGCGGAATAGTGTTATTGGATATTCAAAAGGCATTTGATACGGTGAACCATGACAGACAGATTGCCAAACTTGAGACCTTAGGGGCAGACAGCTCCACCTGTAGATGGTTTAGATCTTACCTATCAGGGAGGGAACAATTAGTGGTCTTAGGGGTCAGTACTGTCAGACCCTTTGTATAGTTGAATGTGGAGTTCCACAAGGAAGTATTCTTGGACCGTCCTTATTTTAAACATATATTAATGATATGGCAGACTCCTGTTCATGTGAATTATTTCTTTACGCAGACTCTGCACTTTTAATGTCTCATAAACAACAATCCACTCTAGAGAGTAACCTGAGCTCTGAGTTAGCCTATCTTCTGTTAACAACTGGCTGATTGATAATATGCTGTCTCTACATTTTGAAAAGACTGAGGCCATTTTGTTTGGCTCAAAATATAAATTAAATAGATGCTCGAAATGTCGGGTTATTTTGAATAATGTTGAGGTCAGTATAAAAACGTCATTAAAATATCTGGGTTGCATCCTAGAAAACAACTTGGATGTCAGAAAGATGGCCAATAAGGTTCTGAGTAAAGTCACTGGGTTTATAAAGTTTTTAGCCAGAAATACTTCATTTTTAGATAGGTCAACAATGATAATTTTAGCTAACGCTTTAATTTTAAACCAGTTTGAAAATGCATGCACTTCCTGGTTTGAAGGCCTAACAAAACGACTTAAAGAGAGGCTGAAAGCAGCACAAAATAAATTAATAAGAGTTATTCTAAACATGGGCCATAGGTCTCATATAGGTAGGTCACAATTTATTGATCTTAACTGGCTTCCTGTTGAGTCGCGTGTTATTATGTCAAGACTGACCCACTTCTACCTCCTCAGCTCTTCTTTCTCTTGCTCTTACCCCCTCAGCTCTTCTTGCTCCTTCTCCTACATCTTCAGCTCTTCTTGCTCTTTCTCCTCCTCCTCTTCTTCTCCCTATACCCTGTCCACAACCTCTCACTCATACACCTTTCTTTTTTAACTCATCAGATATCAATTTGGGGTCAACTGAGGACAAAAGGTGTGCAACTGACTATTTTACAAATCGAGTTTTGTTTGTTGTGTTTTGAAAATGGTACAAAAATCCTTGGATTTTGTGAAGACCAATGAAAAAGCTGCAGATGTTTTTCCTGATATATTAAAGATTTGGTTGGCTGTATGAACTGCTGTGATAACATTAGGGAATTTTGTGCACAGTGTTTTGAGAAAATTATGCTTTTGATTAGTAATTTGTATGAAATGAAGGAGAATTTACTATCGGTTTAGGACAATTAAAAAGTGTACAGATCACTGTGTTTGAGAGCAGTTACCTGAGTTTAGAGAAATGTACCAAATCGATGGTGAAAAGCTGTAATTGAAGCATTAATATGTGCCCTGTATTTTATTTTATTACACTGCTAATGAGAACCAGCTGATTGAAGTTATGCAGATATATAAAATACAGCTGATTCCCATCTAGGAAAAACACTCGGGTGTTGAGGTTCTTTCAGTCACATGACTGTATGATATACAGTAAAAGAGGGCCTCTTTGGGCTGATCTTATGTGGAAAAGTGCACTCCTGCATAAATGTGAGATTTTAGAAGATCTGTAACAAAGACAGGTGCCAGAGAAAGGGGACAGGTAGGAGACCACATGCAAATATATGTTATCACATGGAACAATATGGCATTCCCAGAGCACTCAAAGCCTGGTTTGACACCCTTTTGAGAATGATGTTTATTTTCCTTGCCCTTTACTCCCCTTTCCTCAACCCCGTTGAGGAATTTTACTGAGCCTGGAGATGGAAGGTTTTTCACCATCATCCCTCCAGATGTCCCTCCAGTATGCAATGGATGCTGCATGCCAAGACATCACAGCTGAACAATACCAGGAAGGAAAAGCCATACCAAAAGAAACTTCCCAAGATGCCTTGCCAGAGAAAATATCAGGTGTGATATACCAAACGCAGAAGACCAGGTAGATTAGATAACATTTTTTTTTTCAATTTATTATTATTCTGTGGCTTTTTCTGTTCTGTATATTTTGGATTTTCACATAATAAATAACAGTTATGTTGTACATATTTTGTTGTTGTTTTCTTGCTGTCTTTTTTAGTTTTTTAACGTCTTGTTGCAAATAAAGGCTTTACTGCAGCAATTCTGTCTCTGTCTTGGTTCCCCGTTCATCCTATAAAACTACTCTGAGATGGGTCATTCGTATAGTTTTTGTATTGAATTTCTGCATCAAAATCAACAAAATGCATGTATTATGCAACATACTGTACTGTCTATTGTATAAGGTCAGACCTGACACATAAAATAATGCAGTTTTTCTAATTCCATTTGATGTTAGTGTTTTTATGATATTGTGCTATGATTGACTAAATGTTCCTGTTGAAAGAGTGTTTTGAAATAATACTTTGGTTTTGAGAAATGTTTGCAGTGTTTTGGTAGATGTGGGGTAATGTGTTAGGATATTATTGTAATTTGAAAATGTGTGTTGAAGTTTAGTTTACAATGTGTGATTTTGAGCATGAAATTAACTTAAGGAAATTATTAGAGGTATTGAAAATAAAATGTCATAGCGAGTGTAAAATTCTGTAATCAAACTAAAGTTTTTTAGTTTCTCATTACAAATATCTTTAATCTACAAAATGTAACTTATTTGTTAAAACAAAAATTTAATCATTGTTTAATCATACTCCTTTTCATCACCTTGTAGAGATACACAGTGTGATGGTAAACATTTTTATTTGTAAAAGGTTTGTATTAGACAATGTAAAAGTTTGAATATTTAACTGCAGTGTGTGTGTATGCTAGTGTTTGTGTTGAGTGTTTATGGGGGATTAAGTGTTTTTGTTTGCGTGTACGTTTGTGTTTAAGTGATGTGACATTCAGCCAAGTATGGTGACCCATACTCAGAATTCGTGCTCTGCATTTAACCCATCCAAAGTGTGCACTATACAGTATTGTTCAAAATAATAGCAGTACAATGTGACTAACCAGAATAATCAAGGTTTTTAGTATATTTTTTATTGCTACATGGCAAACAAGTTACCAGTAGGTTCAGTAGATTGTCAGAAAACAAACAAGACCCAGCATTCATGATATGCATGCTCTTAAGGCTGTGCAATTGGGCAATTAGTTGAAAGGGGTGCGTTCAAAAAAATAGCAGTGTCTACCTTTGACTGTACAAACTCAAAACTATTTTGTACAAACATTTTTTTTTCTGGGATTTAGCAATCCTGTGAATCACTAAACTAATATTTAGTTGTATGACCACAGTTTTTTAAAACTGCTTGACATCTGTGTGGCATGGAGTCAACCAACTTGTGGCACCTCTCAGCTGTTATTCCACTCCATGATTCTTTAACAACATTCCACAATTCATTCACATTTCTTGGTTTTGCTTCAGAAACAGCATTTTTGATATCACCCCACAAGTTCTCAATTGGATTAAGGTCTGGAGATTGGGCTGGCCACTCCATAACATTAATTTTGTTGGTTTGGAACCAAGACTTTGCCCGTTTACTAGTGTGTTTTGGGTCATTGTCTTGTTGAAACAACCATTTCAAGGGCATGTCCTCTTCAGCATAGGGCAACATGACCTCTTCAAGTATTTTAACATATGCAAACTGATCCATGATCCCTGGTATGCGATAAATAGGCCCAACACCATAGTAGGAGAAACATGCCCATATCATGATGCTTGCACCTCCATGCTTCACTGTCTTCACTGTGTACTGTGGCTTGAATTCAGAGTTTGGGGGTCGTCTCACAAACTGCCTGTGGCCCTTGGACCCAAAAAGAACAATTTTACTCTCATCAGTCCACAAAATGTTCCTCCATTTCTCTTTAGGCCAGTTGATGTGTTCTTTGGCAAATTGTAACCTCTTCTGCACATGCCTTTTTTTTAACAGAGGGACTTTGCGGGGGATTCTTGAAAATAGATTAGCTTCACACAGACGTCTTCTAACTGTCACAGTACTTACAGGTAACTCCAGACTGTCTTTGATCATCCTGGAGGTGATCATTGGCTGAGCCTTTGCCATTCTGGTTATTCTTCTATCCATTTTGATGGTTGTCTTCCGTTTTCTTCCACGTCTCTCTGGTTTTGCTCTCCATTTTAAGGCATTGGAGATCATTTTAGCTGAACAGCCTATCATTTTTTGCACCTCTTTATAGGTTTTCCCCTCTCTAATCAACTTTTTAATCAAAGTACGCTGTTCTTCTGAACAATGTCTTGAACGACCCATTTTCCTCAGCTTTCAAATGCATGTTCAACAAGTGTTGGCTTCATCCTTAAATAGGGGCCACCTGATTCACACCTGTTTCTTCACAAAATTGATGACCTCAGTGATTGAATGCCACACTGCTATTTTTTTGAACACACCCCTTTCAACTAATTCAACTAATTGCCCAATTGCACAGCCTTAAGAGCGTGCATATCATGAATGCTGGGTCTCATTTGTTTTCTGAGAATCTACTGAACCTACTGGTAACTTGTTTGCCACGTAGCAATAAAAAAATATACGAAAAACCTTGATTATTCTGGTTAGTCACATTGTACTGCTATTATTTTGAACAATACTGTATATATATATATTAGTGGTGGGCATAGATTAAAGTTTTTTAATCTAGATTAATCTCACTGTGATCTTGAAATTAATTTAGATTAATTTAGATTAAAACGGCTCATTCGAATTCTGCCGAAGGCATTCAAAATATGTATGTTATCCAAATTAAATTGACAAACAGTAAGTCTTTGAGAAGGGGTTTATCAAGCTAGGTGGGGCACTGTTTCCAAAATGCATCACAAAGTGCTTAAAAAAGCTGTAAACTTATTCCACATTGCACAAGCTGCAAACAACCTCACGCTTGTTTCACACATACTCCGTCTGCAGTGTGTATGCGTTTGCATATTTTTTTTTTACGCACCCATGGTAACAGATTGCAGTTGCGTTCCAGGAGCGTTGCGTCTGCAGCAGTGCAGCGATCGTTTACATACCGAGTAGCGGACTGCAAACGCGTCCTGTGTGAAAGCACATCAAGTCCGTGCTGCACCAAATACGTAACGCACACGGACTGCATACGCACTGCAGATGGAGTATGTGTGAAACAGGTGTGAGCAGGGCCGTAGCTGGGGTCAGCGGGGCCCCGTTTAATTAGTATGTTCATCTATATTTATTTATATGTGCTATTTACACAATGTTTAAGTTTTTTTTTTAAGTTTGTAGGTGTCAAGGTACAGAAACCAAATAATTTAATGTAAAATAGCACTGGATAGTCTTCAACGTAAAAATGAACTATACAATCAAACCTACATTTATTCAGTAACCTTCAACATTTCTCACATTATTACAGTTTTGCTATATATATATAAAAAATTATATCTGGTGTCCGAATAATTTTTGTTTTAAAGAGCAGTGAGTGATTTTCATTTTCATTTTCTTGGATTAACATTACAGCAGCTAGTAGCTAAATTAGCCGCGGTCACTTTAAGAGACGATGAACGCATCCAATATATTACACATCCCATTTTTTTCCTCAACTGTTTACTTTCCCTTAAGAAATAACTGACAATTTTTTCGAGCATAATTTCCAAGGTGGATATTTTGACATATTTTGTATGTATTTGTCGGCACAAGTACAAAAATAAGCAAATTCGGTGTTCAATCGCTTTGAGACGCCTTTCTCTGCGTGAGCCCTGAACACCAGAACATCTTGAGTACTGAATTGGGCTCTTTCACATCTTTTTGTTTATATTTATATATAAAAATGTAGCCATAGGTTAAAGATAGTTTATTTTTTGTTTATTAAATGAACAAGGGGTGTTTATTTGGGCTGTTGTCGACCACAGCCCACGCCGTACACACCCCAACTTCCAAGAGAACTGGACTTGAACCAGCGAGGCACTCTTCTACCCCTCCTTTCTCTTCGTTTCCCCTTACACACACACAGGGGCAGAGCCTCTTGTCAGATCCAACTCGAACATCCAATAACAGTTCGCAACACAAAAATGAATAAAGTGCAACATTAACATAAAGCACATTGTTATCTACAACACAACAACATTTTGAACATGCTACACTACCCCCCTCTTACTGAAGTCCTCGACACCGAGGACAAAGTCTCTAAATCTGACTGGGGGTCTCCTCTGTCTCCTTGGGACTGTGTTTGCTTGGCTTTCCGGTAATGATTCCTCTGAGCCCTGTAAACAATCACCCTGAGGGGCGTTGGACAGCGATGTCACCTGTTGGCCGCTACTAGCCATATCAGCTGAGCCAATAACCCCCTCTGACCCCTGTGGAGTCCCAGCATTTTGTGACAGAAGTACTGTGATTCCCTGCAGTGTTGCAGTGCCCCGGTAAGGAGCCAACCTATCTCGATGCAGTACCACTTTGAGCCCCCTAGGAGGCAACTATACACGATACATAACCTCCCCCAGCTTTTCCAATACTGAGCACGGTCCCACCCAGTGGCTGTCCAGCTTCGGGCACCTCCCTTTTTTCCTAACTGGGTTGTAAACCCAAACTAGCTCCCCCACCCCAAAGTCACGACCCCGGGCATGCAAGTCATAAGCCCTCTTTTGCCGCATACTTGCAGTAACTAGCTGCCGCCTGGCATATGCATGGGCAGAGCCCAAGCGGTCCTGGAGCTGTCTAGCATATTTAGGTCCAGCATGAACAGGTGGAGCATCCAGGGGCCGACCAAAGGCCAACTCTGCAGGGGTCCTAATCTCCCTCCCCAACATGAGCAGGGCTGGTGTGAATGAGGTAGAGTCCTGAACAGCAAAGCGACATGCCATTAAGGCCAGCGGCAGATGGGTGTCCCAAACGTGTTGATGAGTGGATGTTAAGATGGACAACTGTTCAGCTAACGTTCTGTTGAATCGTTCCACAAGCCCGTCGCTTTGGGGGTGGAGTGGGGTGGTGCGGGTCTTGTTGATCCCCAAATTCTCACACATGGAAGAGAAAACCTTGGACTCAAAGTTTCTGCCTTGATCACTATGGATGCTCTGCGAAGCCTCAAACCTACTGAACATGCCCTCTACCAAGGCGTTGGCAACAGTCTCAGATTCCTGGTCAGGCAGCGCAAAGGCCTCAGGCCATTTTGTAAAGTAATCCATAGCGGTCAAAACAAAGCAATTCCCCCTCTTGGTGCGAGGAAATGGCCCCATGATGTCCACCCCCACCCGCTGCATCGGCTCCCCCACTGGAAACTGCTGTAGCTGGGCCCTAGACTGACCCTGAGGCCCTTTCCGTGCTGTACAAAGATCACAGCGCCTACAGAAGTCCTCCACATCCCACCTCAGTCGTCCCCAGTAGACAGCCTGACGCAGGCGTTGAAGTGTCTTTGTCACCCCAAAATGGCCTGATCCAGCAGAGCCATGCATGGCTTTTAACACTGCTTCTTGCATGTCCCGAGGCACCACGACTTGCCATCTCTTTTCCCCTGTTGCTGGCACCACCCATGCCCACTGGAGATTCCCCTCAACTTGGACCACAATCCCTTTGGTGAATGAGGAGAGGGCCGCTACCTGCTCCCATGGTGGCCGCTGCTGTGTCTCTACCCACACCATCACCGGCTGCAGGTCTGGGTCTCGCCTCTGATTCTCCATCCATTGAGTGACATCCACATCATGTAGCTCCCGGCAGACCAGTTCGGCCCCACTGCTTCCATCCACCTTCTGGCTAAGCTCCAGCTCTCTGGCTTTTCTACGCTCACAATACTTGCATTCCTCCAAATGACATGGCCGTCTCAAAAGAGCGTCAGCATTGCCATGGCGTTCCTCAGCACGATGTGTCTCAGTGAACTCATAACTCTGCAGTTCCTCCAGCCAACGAGCCACCTGGCCCTCTGGTTCCTTGAACATCATCAGCCACTGCAAGGAGGCATGGTCAGAGTGTATGGTGAAATGCATACCACACAGGTAGTACTTAAAATGCCTAATGGCAGAGATGGCAGCCAACAGCTCTCGCCGTGTGACACAATATCTCTTTTCAGCTTTGCTGAGCATCTTGCTGAAATAGGCCACTACTCTCTCTCCATCTGGCCACGCCTGGGATAAGACTGCTCCTATTCCATCCCCACTTGAGTCCGTGTCCATCACGAAGGGCAGTTGGGGGTCAGGAGGTGCCAGGATGGGTGCACGCACCAGGGCTTGTTTCAGAGTACTGAAAGCATTTTGACAGCCCTCTGCCCAGACAAAGCACTGATCCTTCTTTAAGAGCTTATATAAAGGAGCATCAATACAGGAAAAACCCTGCACAAATTTCCTGCAATAGGATGCCAAGCCCAGGAAACGTTTTAACTCCCTTTGGTTCACTGGAACAGTCCACTCCTGTACGCCACTCACTTTGTCCTCCGCAGTGCCGATCCCTTCACTGCCTATCCGATGCCCTAAGAAGGTCACCTCTCTGCCCAACAGTCTGCATTTATTAGGATGTAACTTCAGACCCGCCCATCTGATCTTCTCCATAACTTCCCTCAAGGCTGTGATAGCTGATTGGAACGAGCTTCCATGTGCCAGTATATAATCCAAAAATACCAGACACTGCTGGTGTGGAATGCCTTCCAGTACCCTCTCCATTAAGCATTCAAATGTGGCTGGTGCATTGCAAAGACCGAAAGAGAGGACTTTAAATTGACACAGACCTCTACCCGTGCAGAAAGCCATCTTTGGTCGAGCTTCTGGCGTCAGCGGCACCTGCCAGTATCCACACCTCAAGTCCAATGATGAAAACCAACGCGAGCCAGCCACAAGGTCCAAGTATTCATCCACATGGGGAAGAGGGTATGAGTCTTTCCGTGTCACTGCATTGAGCCTCTGGTAATCAATGCAAAAGTGCCACTCCCCCCCTTTCTTCGGGACCATGACTACTGGGGATGCCCATGGGCTCTCAGAAGGTTCTATTATGCCAGCGTGCTGCATCTTCACTAATGCCTGCTCTGCTGCCTCCTGCCGTCCTAAGGGCACGTATGGGTGACGCATCCCCTTGTCGATATTGTGTTGTACCAAGGAAGTTTGACCCAGATCCCCTTCATCACAGGCAAAACTCGCTGGCGCTTCTCTGCATTATCTCTTGCAGCACTCCCATTGTTTCACCGTCTCTCCCAGAACCAGGCCCAGGCAATGTGTATAGTAACGGGGCTCCTGCAGGGATGAACTGGGTGGCACTGTGCAGCACGGGTAATCCTTGTCATCTAGGTGACATTCCGCAAGTCCATCAGTGTGACATGCTCCTGGTGGCCTCATTTTCATCACATGACCATTGCCAAAACTCAACGTGGCTTTGGACGGGTCAAACTGACAGCCATGATCCATCAAAAAGTCCAATCCCAGGATACAACTGTCCTGCACATTAGCCACCCACACTGGATGCTGCATGTTCATGCCCCCCACAGTCAGTGTTAACAGCCCCTTCCCTCTCATTGGTGCCAGCTCACGTTACTGTCCGGAGCTGAACTGCTTTGTCTTCCAGCTGTGTTCCATCTGGCACCGCATCAGGACAAACTACAGTCACTGTAGACCCTGTGTCAACTAGGGCGGTGCATTCAATGCCATCAATGCAAATTAGGATATGGCAAAAATCTGATATGGCTGTTCTGCCCACCACAACCACCCCATGTTCTTTAGTTCCATTACTCATGTTGGGCCAGTCTGTCTGCTCTGCTGACAAGCGGGACGTGGGCCTGGGGGTCTGCAGCACCCCACCTACTGCGCCCCCTTCCTGTTTCCCAAATTCTTAGTCAGCATAGGGCATTCCTAAACCAGATGTCCTTGCTGACCACACCCCCAGCAAAGAAGGGAGGGGCCAGTTTCCGACCCTTGCATTGCTGCTTCAACTGCCATTTCTCTCTCCATTGCCAACTCTATGGCCTCTGCCAAAGCATGTGGGCGTGCGAGCTGTGTATGTATGCGCAGCTCTGCTGGAGAAAGAGCTCTAATGAACTGATCACGGGCCAGCTCGCTCTGCATGTGCAGACTCACCCTCTCTGGAACTGTCCGAGGCCAGCAGCACGGGACGCCGTCGGGGCTTCGTGGTCGTCTGGTGTGGGGGGCAGTTCCCGGTGGGGCTGACAGGCTGGCTCGCGGAAGCGAAGAGGCAGTCGAATCCCGGCCAATCCCTGCCGAGGAGGACCGGTACAGGCAGATCCTTGACGATCCCGACTTCCACCGGCCAGGCGCCAGGGGGCACCGTGACGGTGACGCGCCTTGCTGGTACTTCTCGAGTATCTCTGTGGACTCAGGTGATGGGCAGTCTGGCTTTGGGTTCCAGCCATGGAGGAAAGACAGTTGGCCGGACCACGGTGACGGCGCTGCCTGAATCGAGGAGGGTGAGGACCGGCCGGCAGGAAGAGAAGCCTGAGCTCTGAGCACCGGAAACCCCTCACGTTGGCTATTTTCCCTACAATCACACAGAACCACGCAAGATGTCAAAACAAGATTTAGTCGGGATGCGTTCGAAACCGCATACCCTTTAATTAGGCACTTAATTTCAATAAGTACTAACTTAACGAGCGCTAAAAGAGTACATACTCTACAGCCTAAATGTGTATGTATAAAGTATGAATGCAATTTGTATATCATCATCCGCTATGTTGATCATGCGACCTACAAAGTTAAAACAAGCACAAACACTTAAAAAATATAAGTGACAGGTTTAATTAATGTATCTGTAATTGTCTTGATAATGAAGAACATTGCCAATGTTGTGGTCTTGTTGCAGAAATGGCTGCCTTTTTATTTTGTGATTGTAGTCGATACTGTTGATATTATATTTTTAACTCCACTAATGTGATCAAGTGTTATCCTTAAAGCATTTTTTTATTATAAAAAAAACCCCAAAATCGTTATCTCTTGAATATTTTTTTTTTTCAATTATTTTACGTGAAAAATGTTTTCTTGTATATCTCATTCTATGATGAAAACATGATTTATTTTATTTACTGCTTTATGGCATTATGATTGTTTATTGTTAGATACAACTGTCTTACCATGATCTTTTATGTAATAATTTGGCCCACTGAAAATAGAAAAGAAAAATCTAATTTTCTAAAATTATTTTTCAATTAATGCAGTATTTCAGATTAAAATAAAGACTAGGTCTTTAAAATCAAATTTTTGAATGCAGAATAGCACCTCCTGGTGAGAGGAAAAAAATAAAAACTTGTAATTTCATGTGTAACTACTAGATTTCTGTACAGGACTCTAAAGAGAGACTTGTGAAGTCCCTTGTTGTTTTTATACATAATTGTTTACTTTTATTAGGTTGTGGATTTAAATGTATATTAAGGCATTCTCAAAGACTACTTTTTGTCAAGGTTTATAATTTTTGTTGTTTTAAATGTTGATTTGAAGTGTATTTTTTTTTTTTTTTTGCATTATTATTACTTCATTTAAACATGAACACAGAAAGCACTTTGTTACACAAAACATTACAATTCTATAAAAATGTTAACAAAAATTCTTATTTTAGTCTTGTGACTCGTTTTATCTATATTGTTATAGTCCTACCAATTTATTTGAGTATGTATAATTCTGTATGTTTGTGTCTTGTAGTTCTGAATTGCTTTGCACAGATGTTTTTATGTGCTGCTCTCTAAGCTGATTTCTGTAAGTGCCTTTTTACCATACAATCTGTCAGTGTAATTCTCTCCCTCAAAAGATTGTCAATAATTTCATGTTTTTCTTCCCTTAATAATCCTAAATTCCTCAATGAAACTAACAGATTGGAGTGGAAGACACTTCCCCCAGTATGGTGGTTCCTGTTGCACTTTTCCCAAACTTTGTTTTTCCAAGCAGCACAATTCAGAGCTAATTTTTTTCTTCTGTTAGATGAATAATGACATGCAATCATCACATGCAAGACTAATTTAAAATTAAATGACTTAAATAAGAATCTATTTCATGAGTTATGAAACTGATAATTATAATAAATAATTTCAATAATTCAAAAGTTTTAATAGGCTATTGTTTTTGCATACAAAGCACAAATATAGTTGCAAAATGAGCACCAATCTTAGATACTGACATAATTTAATTCTCTATATTTCTTCTAGAACACACTGAATGAAGTATCCTATATCTACAAATAATTGTTTAAAATTGTATATAGTTTCTAAAACTATTTAATAGCATATAGGTGTGCTTTAAAAAAAAATTATATCTATATATATATATATATATATATATATATATATATATATATATATATAATATTAGTGATGGATCAAAAATCACAATTATACGCATCAATTTATTCATTCAGTCCTCCCAAACTGTCTAAATACGTATAATTTATAAACACTCATGTGACAGGAGTTCAGTGAACCCTCTGAGCCAATGAGAAACTGAATGGAAGCTATTGTAAAAAGCAAAACCAATAGAGTTTACACAATGCTGATGCCCCTTATGTGAACTTTGTATTTAATAAATGTTAAAAAAGTATAGATAAGAGTATACTGTATACTACACAATGAAATCACAACTAACCACACAAACTAGTCCCAAATGCACCTGTTCACATACAAAAGAAAGTGAAAGTGAAATATCAGTAGTAAACCTTAACCTTGATTCTTAGATATTTACAAAGGCTCTTTTACCCAAGACAGTTCAAGACAAGTAAATATTTTAAAATACACTGCTTGCTTTGCTAAATGTTATTTAGAAACATACAATAAAAAATAAGAAAGAAAGGCACACAGAAAGCGAGTAACATCCACTGAAAATAGCATTTGCTGTTGAGACAGTGAGTTGCAGTGTGACATAATTCAGGTCAGTGGATCCTGGAGCTTCTGCCTCAATAGTGAGTTTGACATCCGTCCCTGACTCTGTGTCGGAGGGTGCAGTCAGTGTCACACTTCCTTGAGCACTTCCCCCTGTTTCAAGGATCAGAGAGCTAGGGAAAGACACACTGAAGCCCTGGTCATTCAGAGCTCTGATAGTGTAGGTGCCACCTGTAGTATTAGTGGCCACTGTAAAGTTGAGACTCAATGGGACTCCAGGCTGTGTAATGTTCTGTGATTGGGCCTGTGGAGGAACAGATATGGGGAATGCATGTTATTTGTCTTAAACAGTGATGAGTTTTTAAAACTCTGTTTTTATACTAACTGTGATGTAAAATTAAGTGTATTTTGATTAATTATTGTTTTTAAATAAGTAAGTTGTATTTAAACAGCATTTTACCATATATATCTTACCATGACTGTTATTCTAGATCCTTTATGCTGGGTGGGTGACTGTCTCTGGAATCGACTAACTGATGACGAGTCATTCAACAGCCCCTTCAGCTGTACCACAAACGCCCACTCTGGGATTCTGTCAGTGTTGACCAGGAAGTCTGTCGCACCGACAGCTTTGATAGTTCCATTAACAAAATCTGATCCTGAAGCTTCAACTAGAAGCACTTCAGTCACTGTGACCGAATCTCTTCCAGTCACAGAGACATAGAAAGTAGCATTCTGACCTGATCAGCAATTAGAAAAATACTTTGAAAAGAATTGTTTTGGGGAAAATAAATAAATAAATAAAAATTGTCATATATATAATCTAGAAATTTATATATACATATTTGAGGAAGATATCAGTATTTTACCAATAAAAGGGCGGGTGAAACTCTGTCCCCATGAGTCTCCATGACCTCCCTCAACTATCTCCACAAAGTAAAAGAGGACGTCCACAGAACTCTGACCTGTATTCACAATTGAAGAAATGTAGACATGCATGTACTTTTCCTTTGTTTTTACAAATTGAGGATCCCACAAAAGCCTTTTGCACAGCACTTTTTTGTCACTTAAAAATGTATGTTGGTGCATCAATCTATTTTATTACTCAGTAAATAATATTGCGATATGTGATAAAAAAAGACTATTTTTATGAGTGCGGATCATGGTTTCATATACAAGGAAAATTGAGAGTGAAAATAATACCAAATAATAATAACCAACAGCATGACAATTTAAGTTGTATTTTGTTATTGTAGCCAAGAATGTACCTTCCGTTTATATGGCAGGAAACTTCAAAAACTTTTCATAGTTTTGTTTGCATGTAATTTGGATGGACAAAATTGATGAGTTGATTTGAATGTGTAAAGTCAAGTGCCTGTTTTTTTTTTTTTTTAACACTAACAGCAAGTCACATGCAGGAACAAAAATTTTACCGATCACTTTCAGGGTGTAGGAGCTTGTGGAGTTTATACTGATCTTCCATTCTCCTGTCTGGTTGTCAGAGTTGAGTTTTACTCTCTTTAGATTCCCTACAGTCAGGATGCTGCCCAGAGGACCATCTGCGACTGAACCTGACTGAGACACACCTGAAAGTGTGGGGACAAAACATTACGTTAAGAGTGGTACTGTCACGGATGTGGTTACACAGGGATGGAGAGTAGAGCTGAGGATCTACAGTATTGTAAGCAGCAGGAATCAAAGGAGTGTAGCACCAAACCAAACACTGACACACAATAATTATATGTTATTTAGGTCCAATCCCAATTCTATTTTATACCCCTTCCCCTTTCCCTACCCCTCCGCCTACCCCTTCCCCTTGTCCCTCGAAACAGTGTGTCAAGGGGTAGGGGAGAAAATATTCCCTAAGGATTGGGACACCACTTCCATGACGTCACACGCCATCATTCGTCGTCTAGCTCTTACAATACACATATATACTGGTATGCTGGTGTGCATTAGAGCCTTTAATCATCGTTCTATAGAGCTTAGTTATCGTTTAATTATCGTTAATTATCGTTAAGTATCGTTATCTTTAATTATCGTTCTGAGCTGCTTATTGACACATATGACATGACACATAGATCGGAAATCACGCAGCTCACACATCCAGGAGAAAATAAACTTGTCAACGCTGCCCCACGACTTTTATTAAATACAGTTTAAATACTGAATCGCTACATTATATTTTCCAGTGATGAGAGGATACAATAGCTGTTTTTAGGTAAACTCACTCTAAAATATATACGCACAGACGCGAATACACGCAATTTACATCTCTCTCTCTCTCTCTCTCTCTCGAATAGATAATATTTGAGAAAATGGTTTAGCGATTTCTAATTATTGGGAGGATTAGCCCCCATCAATGTCTATGGCAGTTATCGGCCTGATCAGACATATGCTGTGGCACAATCATGTAGTCTGTAATGATATGACGTTAGCAAATATTAGCAATTTTTTGCAAACATTTCTTTGAGTAACATGAGTGTTAATATGAACTTACAATTGAATGTAACATAAAACAAATGTTTACTCTTTGTTAAAATCTTTATTTATGCCAAAAAAGCTTACGTTTATGTGTCTTTTTGTTCACTGTAGCAGCCAAGTTGCCGAGAGAATTCATACCCCTTCGTTTGAAGTGTGGTCCTGAAAAAAACTCTGTTTGAAGGGCTATCTGGCCCTTCCCCTTACCCCTTCCCCTCCAACCAAAAGAGAATCGAGACACCCCTACCCCTTCACGTGAACGCGCGAAATGGGGGGGTAAGGAAAAGGGGAAGGGGTAAGGGGTAGAATTGGGATTGGGCCTTACTGTTACATGATCAGTTAAGCACAGAAAAACGGATTCATTAAGCACATAGGTAAGCACTCTGTTCATAATGTGTTGCTGTACTGTACCTGTAGGACTGTAAAGGGTAAAGACTGGAGAGTCTCCAGTGATATACACTGTCGTGTTGGACAGAGATGGATCCAGCACAAAAGAAAAGTTTTCTTCCTTGGCTGAACTTCTCTCTACCTGAAGAACAGTTACCTTCAAAAAACACATTTGGGAAACAATTAGACCAGACATCCAAACCAGGTGGTGGATCAGCACCTAGAGACAACCACAAATGCCTTAGATGTCAGTGGAGACCATAATAACTATATGAGCCCTAGAGATAGATACCCTGCAAAGACCTCGTGAACTAGACGGCCATTGACACAAATCATCAGCAAAGACATTGAAAACTAGACCTCTCCAGCTTCAGCCCCACCAAACACTGGACTTATGGATCCCAATCACCAAGGAGAAGGAACTGGATGAATATTCTGAACTATACCAATCCACAATCTGGCTTGTGTTGCTGCCCGGAATTAAACTACACCATATTGGTTCATCTGGCCAGAGCAGAACTGGCCCTCTGATTGAACCTGATTTCTTTGAGCCTGATTTCTCAGAAGGTTTTATTTTTTCACAATTCCTGTCACTGATGGAGTTTGGTTTCATTCCCACTGTAGCTTTTTGGTTTGTGTAACTGGGAATCTTAGTATTTGGCAATATTATGATTGCACAGACATTATGGTATGAGAAATGAACTGAGATGGATAATGAAATCTATAGTTCCTCTTCAGGAACTCGAGCAGCTTCAGAGAACGCTTTGGGGAATGCCCTTCAGTTGCACAAGCAGGGGTGTCAAACTGGGGGTAAAACCAGTACTGATTACCAGGTCCCCAAAGCAATAGAGGGCCCTTGAAAAGTCTGGAATATATATTTTCAAGGGGTAGGGGGCCCATTAGGACTGCCTATGAATAGGGCCCGGGATCTTGTGCAGCACCCCTGTGCACAAGCATCAGTTACACAAGCATATTATGCCTAATATTTTAATGAGCAGCATTAATGAGGAGTGGAGCTCGTGCAGACGTCTCTCGGGGAGCTGATTGTGCTTTTTCAACAAGAGGCTGGTCTCGCAAGACTGGTTCCCTTATGAGGTCACATGGCGGTGTGGGAGTCCCTGCCAAGTGTGCTTCATGGGGTCCTGCCATGAGCAGACTCTGGTCTAGTCTTCTTAGAAGACGATGTGGGTCTGAGGACCATTGTTTTAGGAGACTTCAGCTATGAAACATGTTACCTGTTTCTGTTGCAGAAAAGCTAGTTCATGCATTCAAAACCTATATACTGGACTATTGTAATGCAATTCTAGGTGGCTGTCCTGCATCTTCAATAAACAAGCTACAGGTAGTCCAAAATGCAGCAGCTAGAGTCCTTACCAGGTCAAAAAACTGGTAAGGACTGGGGCTGGACGCCATGGTACAGACGTGGCCGAGGCTTCATCTGTACATTTTTCCCCTGACTGCTCTGCTCCCGGGAGTTCTGGAGAGAGTGTGTGGGGATGGAGTCCGGCTGCTGTTAATAGCCCCATTCTGGCTGGTCTGGGTATGGTTCTTGAGCCTGATTTCTCTCTTTGACAGCACTCCATGGGAGGTTCCCGTCAGGAGAGATTTCCTCTCGCAGGCAGAGGACAAGCCACCACACAGAGCTTGGAGGCTGTAGGTGTGGTCTCTGTGGAAGCAGAACTATAGCTTCCGATCTCTCGACAGAGGTTGTTGAGACCATTCTCCAACCCAGAGCTCTCAATGAGGAAACTATGCCTTGAAGTGGAAGCTTTTCACTTCTTGGTGAGTAGACAGCCAGCTCGACCCAGTTAACTGCCCGGTTGGTACAGTTCTACAGTTCCTGCAGGCCCTCTCAACCCTCCCGGGTTGTCGGTGTGGGCATTCTCATTCCCCAAAGTGTTCTCCGAAGCAGCTCAAGTTCCTGAAGAGGAACTTCTCAGGTTACGTATGCAACCATGGTTCCTCGAGGGAATGAGATGCTGTGTCTCGGGGCCATACTTCCAGCATCCCTGGCGGCGCTTGCTTCATTCCTACAGGCTAAATGCTGGTTTTACTGCACATGCTTTTAAGCTTCCTGGTCTTTGACGTTTCCCGCCTGTGACATCTTGCCCCTCCATTGGACTGATTACACACATGATTCAAGGGCAGTCATGCTAAAGGGCATTCCCCAAAGCATTCTCAGACACAGCGTCTCGTTCCCTTGAGGAACCATGGTTCCCTTTCAGTCGGTCACGTTCGACGTTACGAATGGGATCTCGCCCGAGACCCCAATCACCTTCGAGTGGTACAAAACGAGCCAATGGTACAAAAAGTACCTTGGTCTGCAGAATTTGCATCGCAAGCTCCGCCCCGCAGAGCGGGTATATAAGGAGCAACATGAGCAACTCGCATTCAAGCTTTCGCTTCGGAGCCGAGCACATCGCTTGCTGCAATCACCGGAGTGTTTACAAGCAAGAGCTGGTGTTGGTGTGACGGCGCGATTCAGCGGTTCGTCTGGGTTTCCTGCGACAGCTCCCGCGTTCCCCTGAGCGCTTCAACACCTCTAAAAGAGACAAATTTCTCTCACAAAAATAAATACGGGCCGATTTGCATCTTTTTAAAGATGTCATTTCGCCCGTGTGTTTCTGGGTGCGGTCGATATATCGCTCCTCGTGACGGTCACGATCGCTGTGTCACGTGTCTGGGCTTCCAGCACGCTGAGACTGCGTTCGTGGATGACTCATGTTCTCATTGTGGGGACATCTCGGCGTTGAGATCGAGACTACCGTGTGGGCTTCCCCGACGAGCGAACCTCCTCGGGCCACACCCCCCTCACATACGCCGCAGCCGGTCGAGTTCCCGGATGAGTTTGCTGGACCCTCTCAAGCTCCTGACATCTCATTCGGGGCTCGCGAAGAGGACCGTATGTCGAAAGCCGCATCACAAGGCGGGCTTGAGTCCTCGGGAGATGAGGGTTCAGCTGCGTTGCAAATTCCGCAGACCAAGGTACTTTTTGTACCATTGGCTCGTTTTGTACCACTCGAAGGTGATTGGGCTCTCGGGCGAGAACCCATTCATAACGTCTCCGTTCCCTCCTTCAGGGAACGAGGATTACATACGTAACCAAGACGTTACACATGTAACCTGAGACGTTTCTCTAGAAATGCTTTATAGATTAATTAAACTCATTCTATAATTAATGAATTAATACAGTTATTAAACTGATTTAAAAAAACAATGAACTTATTTTAACAAAAAAAAAAACTCTGGCTTTTTACTATTGTCTTGTTTTTTATAGCTACTTTACAGTAGAACTTAATTTTGTTTGTATCATTGAAACATTATTTTCCTGTTTGACTCTTGCTGTTTGACTCTTGCTGTTTTGACACAGTCCGTACTGTATATAGTGCTATGTAAATGAAGGACACTCAAAAGGTAACAATTACTTCCAATAACAACATAAAACAGCAACAAAGCATTTAAATTAGCATAATATTAGTTGCATAATGCTAATTTATATTTATATTATATAATAGGAGTTAGTATATTGAGCTCAAAAAATTGTTAGAAATTACCAGGTCAGCAGTGATAGCATCTGTAATGATTGCATTGGCTTGAGACATTGTAGTGTTTGTGACGTCTATGGTCTGTCCACCAGAAACATGGGCCAGATCACTGTACAGCTGTATATCTGACAGAGACAGTGATCTTGATGGAGAGGCATCCTTTTCACTACGCAATAAGGAGCTTGTAAGCAGGAAATTAACCTGAATAGTGAAAAAAAGAAAGAACAGTTTGTTTTCTGGAAGTATTCTTGAGCCCATGTTGTGATTTCCATTACAGTAGCATTCCTGTATGTGATGCAGTGCCATCTAAGAGCCCGAAAAACCATACGGGCATCCAGTATGGTTTTCCGGCCTTGACCCTGACGCACTGTTCCAGGTTCTCTGAATCTTTGGATGATATTATGCCCTGTAGATAATGATAACTTCAAACTCTTTGCAATTTTTCTCTGAGAAACTCCTTTCTGATATTGCTCCACTATTTTTGGCTGCAGCATTGGGGGAATTGGTGATCCTCTGCCCATCTTGACTTCTGAGAGACACTGCCACTCTGAGAGGCTCTTTTTATACCCAATCATGTTGCCAATTGATCTAATAAGTAGCATATTGGTCCTTCAGCTGTTCATTATGTACATTTAACTTTTCCAGCTTCTTATTGCTACCTGTCCCGACTTTTTGCAATGTGTAGCTCTCATGAAATCCAAAATGAGCCAATATTTGGCATGACATTTCAAAATGTCTCACTTTCAACATTTGATATGTTATCTATATTCTATTGTGAATAAAATAAAGTTTATGAGATTCGTAAAATATTCCATTTCTTTTTTACTCACAATTTGCACAGCGTCCCAACTTTTTCGTAATCGGGTTTGTACATTTCTTAATATTGATTTGTATATATATTATTGTTTATTGTTGGTTCATGATACCTAATGCATTAACAAATTGAACATGTTTGTAGACGGTAACACATCAGCTGCAAAACTGAAATAACAAACCAAACAGTGATAACACAAGTGATCTGCAGGCACTCACTGTTGACTTGGTGCTTTCTATCATGGCCTTAACTGCACTTTTTAATTCCGTGTCCTTGGCTGAAGCATCAGTTAAAACAAAAATGTCTGATGATGGAGGAGTTCTTGTCAGTGTCAACTATAGATTCATGAAACATAACAAACAGGAAGCTTAAAGAGTATAATTACATAATTAATGACTCATTATTTATTATGGATTTCAAAGCTCCACCTAATTATTCACAATAATTTTTTATCTTATCTTTCATAACATTTGTTTTGTGTGTACTAATTTCAGTGGAACTTTTTCAAGCTGAGTGAGGATTTAAATCATGGTCCAAAAGACACACCAGGAGTCCTGACAGGAACATGTCTGAGAAGTTTCCACCAACTGATTCTGAAAGTGAATTAATATATTCTTTGAATGTATCTGCATTTGGAGTGCTTATCAAAGGTCCAGAACCTGTCATCAGAAATACACACATTACAGAGACCAAGAAAATGCAATATGCATTTAAAAAAAATGCTGTGCCTGATCCATGTATCTCACCCATATATATATTATGGTTTGTAATTTAAAATTATCCTTTCCTTTCAGACACTGTAGAAAGGAAATCACCTATTTTTCACAAAACATCAGCTTTCAAAACTATTCCATGTAGTTATTGTCTTCTGAAAGTGTTTTGTGTTTGTCAGCAGTGTCTCTGAAACAATTTGATCTTATTTAATAAAAATATTTCATATTTTAAGTACAATGGACCTACCCTGGCCATTAAATGGGACTAAAACATATTCTGAAGGTTCCTCTGATGTTCCTCTCCTGCTGTCTATGATACTTAAACACACACTCTTGAACACTTCAATGTAATGAGACAAACTGCCTGTGATGTCAAACACAAAAGCCAGAACTGAAGTCTGAGTGAGGCCCATTAGTCTAAAGAAAGAGAGATGAAAGAATAGTTCAGTCTATAGGATTTTTACCAAATAATAAAAAAAGGATATTCTGGACATTCTTCTAAATATCTTATTTAGTGTAACTAGGGGCGAAAATGTTCTCATACCGAAGAAAGGCTTGGTCGCCTGTGGCCAGTCGAATATCTTCCAGTAGTTCCATAGTAGCATTGATGGCCATGTCAGCAGCACGGAAGTGAAGGAAGCCGTGATCTGAACTGATGTCATCTTTATTAATGCCTCCAGTGGGTTCTCTTGAACTGGTCCTGTCAAGAAAGCCGCCATGGCTACATTTGCCTGACCAGACACATATTTTCAATTAAATGTTGTTGACAAGTACATTTTAAATATATTTGTTCCATCCAGTCAAATATTACAGTAACTCTCTAAGTATCATACTCTCAAGTTCAGCGACTTTCTGACTTTGGTTTGAAATCCAAAACACTGTAAAACCGATCAGTGAAATTAATCAAATGAAATTAGTTAATTGCACTCAAATAGTAATGAAAGTTCAATGGACTTAATTTAAATAAATAAATAAAAATGTTTTTTTGTAGTAAGGTGAACTTAAAATGATTGCATTTTCTAGTTCCCAGCATTCTTTGCATCATAAAACAAGGAAATTAAATGTAGAAATTAATTGATATTTTGTGTGTTTTTACACAAGATTAACATAGAGGGACAAAAGTTAGTCCTTAAATGTTGTGTTATGTTAGAATTTACAAAGGTTTCTGTTATGTTGGTTTTGTAGTGTTACCGTTGTGAAGAGTAGAGAAAATGTTGAGTGAATTAATCTCTAGTTATAAGGTGAGAAATATCAATATTTATAAGATGTATAATTTAAGGCAAATGCAATTTTTAATTTCATGTAAACTTAAAACATTTAAAAACACCACTTAAATGTTCTTGTGTAATCTGTTACACTATAAACCCTGATGAGTTCACAGAACTCAAAAAATATTTTGTAACAGATTACACAAAAACATTTAAGTAATGTTTTTAAATGTTTTAAGTTTACATAAACTAAAAAAAAAAAATTATAATTCCAGTTGCCTTAAATTATCTCAGTGCCATCTTAAATAATGATATTCCTCAACTTAAGAGTAATTCACTCATAATGTTATCTATTTTTCAACTCATATAATGTGGGAAATACACTCAAATTTAGGCTTTTGCTATCCATCCTCAGCCTAACCACAGGCTCTGCTCTTCACCACAACGGGAAATCCAACATAACATAAACCTTTGTAAATTCTAATATAAAACAACATTTATGTATTAACTTATGTCCCTCTATGTTAATCTTGTGTAAAAATCTTGTGTTTTCTGATGCAAAGCATGCTGGGAACTAGAAAACACAATCATTTTAAGTTCATCTTACTACAACAAATTTTTGAGTTTACAGAACTTATTTAAATTAAGTCCAATGAACTTTCATTATATTTGAGTGCAATTAACTAATTTCATTTGATTCATTTTACTGTTCAGTTTTACAGTGATAGGGTTTACAGTGTACCAGAGCTAATGCCAGTACTTACCTGCAGGTTTGGATGATAAAATCAAGTGGAAATATCCAGAAGTTAATGTCTTCTGCTGCAGTACATCTGGGAGAATATTGTCACTGCAGTTTTTTCCAACACAGTTTCTGCATGTTTTTGTGTTGGGACCTAGGCATCCATCCATCCATAAAGTGTTGGTAGAATTGCACAGTATTCAAAGTGTCACAACTTAGTTTTTTTTACATATGCACATAATTGTAAAGATGGCTAACTAATATATGATACTAGTGACTGGGGAAAACTTTGTAATTCTGAGATGCACAGAATAAAAAAATAAAAAATAAATAAAAAATACAGCACAGTACCTGCTGTATTGTTGAGAGGAAGCTCAGGTTTGATCAGTGTGCTGAAAGGAGCAGTGCTTCCCAGTTCCACCCAGTTACTGTGGCTATAGAAATCCTGCACACAAAACACATCTGTATGCTAGATTGTTCTTAACAGTGTTTGAGAAAAAAAGCTGCTTAATTTAATTCACAGTTCTATAATGTAGATTAGAATGTTTTTCAGGGCAACCATACCTGTAAAGTATGACATGCAGCCCCAAGACTGGTGCGGGCGGAAAAATAGTTCCCCTTTTTGATGCTGACTTTCACAGCAGCTACACCCTTAGTAATAAGGTCTCGTCCATTTTTGAAATCTTCATCATCGAAATGGTGAGCAGTACTGAACTGCTTTCTATCCACAGCTGCATTGCTAAGGGAAGTCTGAACAATAGCCAGATTGAAAGAGGAGAGTTTCAAGAGGGAAGAATATGCATTTGAGCAGGCTCTCTGGACGGTAGTTGCAGTCAATTTGCTGTTGATCTGGAGGTGAGGAGTTGGATGTACAGAAAAAAAAAATTGTTAACACTGCAGCCTTTTAACTGCCATAAAATGCATGATTAATATTCATGAAATGAAAATGTCAGATTATTAACTAATAATTCTGGCCATAAACTGTACAGAAAAGGATTGCTCCAGTGTAATACACTTCATCCTCAGTATTGAATATCATATGGTTAATTTATTTTTAACTAAACTTATATCTGTATGGATAATGGTCACACATGAGTGCCTGTGATGGCTTACAAGGTGTTTTTTTTTTTTTTTTTTGTAGGCTATGGAAAGTTGCTGAGCAACTGCTAATAAGATGAATGGGAATGCTAACATTCTGCGGTTGAATTCAGCAAAAAGTTTAACTTGTGTCTCAGTTTGCAACGGCAAACAAAAAATCTAAAACTCTAAAATTCAGATTAACAAATTAATATTGGGATAAATTCACACAAATATAATCAAGTCTAATTAAGTGATCAAATAGTTTGTAAACAGAATGAGTTCACGCTCATATTCTTTTCTTACAGGTAGAGTAAAATCTTTCCCCCGGGCTGTGGCTACATCTCGGCAAACCTCTGCCATCTTGCGGAGGAAAGCTGCCTCAGTGATTCGATGATGTGTGAAGGATTCATCAGTAGTGAAGATTTTGAATGCTGCTGCATGAGGGGGCTGAAATAGAGCCCCCTGGAGGAGAAATACAGCCACTACAACCAGTGACACCATGACTGTCCACAATGACACAATGAAAAAAAATCATTATGAAAATTAATTCTTAATTAATAATTTTGTGTTTTTATTTTTCATTATTATTTTTAATTAAATATGCCATACATTACTTTTTTCTGTCTCTAACACAGACTTCATTGTGACTCAAACATGCAGATTAAGTCAAGTGTCATGTTGCTATATTTTAATTTGAATATGTAACTTTCAGCATAAAACAAATTACAGTGCATGTGGCATTAACTAACATACAGTCATGCACATAAATGAATAAAAAGAAAAAAGTAAAATTGTGTGTATGTACAGTAAAAAAGGTGTGCGTGCGTGTATGATCAGGAAGATTTGTATTTGTTTTATTCGGTGCTCAAATAGTAGCTCTACCCTAATAGTCAAAAAATTCTTATGTATTATTATTATTTTTTATTTAAATTAAAATGCTATAATCACCGATTGATAGACATTAAATAATTGCTGATGGGGTCATAAGAATTAGGGTTTTGAAACAGTTATGTGATCAAAACTCTAACCAAACTCTAATTTAATGCCCCACACTAACACCAACACCCCACATAAAGAACTTCAGGTTCAAATTATTATTTTTTAATTAACCACAAAAAGTGATTTACATTGTTTTAACACTGCACACACACACACACACACACACACACACACACACACGCACACATTAATTATATATAATTATTTCATTACCTTGTAGTAGATTGTGCTTGAGTAATGTATTTGCAGACTCCGTTTGTATATAACACTGATTAAATCACAGATTTAAATTAAATCCCCATATTTAGTCGACCCAGACCAGTCATGATCTATAGAAACCTCAAAATAATTAGATGGTGCCGAATGGAAATCAGTTAAATGGAAGCAAAGAAAAAAAAAAAACATGCTTTGCATAATGCCCGCCTTTTGTAAAAAGATACAGTCCAGGCTGGAATGAAGACTGGTTTCATTCCCCTACACCCATATAGTTCTTAAGAAGTATCCTGATCTTTTTTGGTCCTTGACCAACATTTCTGACAACCAATCAGGTATGAGATCTAATGTAAGAGTCAAGCTTAACAGTCAAGTCAAGTCACCTTTATTTAGCACTTTTGTGTCAAAACTGTTTTACAGTGTTAAACAGGAAAAACATGTCCTGATAATGCAACAGGACAAAAGAAAACAGTCAGTTTATTCTCTTTAGTTAAAGGGTTAGGTTATCATTAGGGCTAGGGTTATAACTTGACAGGATTGTTGTTCCAGCACCAACAAAACATGCTGACCCAGGAATATGCCTGCAAAATCAGGATATGATGGTCAGCCCTTAGAAATCAAATCAAACGAAACGGTGTACATGTCAAATAAGATTAATATGAATAAAAAAAAATGCAGCCAGGCCTGGAAAATAAGTTTGACTTCATTCCCCACAACCTGCTGGTCTTAGTAAATATCTGCACACAACAAACCACACAGATCATGAAATGTTTTTTGATTTAATGACAGATAAGATAAATGAAAAGTGGTTCTCGAATGGAGAGCGGCATTCCTACAGTATCTAGGCATCACAGTATATGGCTGACAGTTTTGGGACTGTCAATCCTGGATACTTCCTTACAAAATCAAAACAAAGACAAAAATTTAATTGTCAACATGTTTGTCAGGAAATTATATTATATCACTATAAATTATACAATGACTTGTTCTTTTTCACTTCCAAAATCCATAATTTCAACAGTATTTTAACAAAAAATAACAAATTATGAACAGAATTGGATAAATATTAATTCTGCTGTTTAAAACAAATAAAGATACAGTGTAGGAGAACGGTTATCATGTGCAAGTAGCTGGAAACTCTTTATATTCATGCAGTGTGAGCATTTCAAATTTTCAATGGCTTTTCAAATCAAACAAATCATTTACCGGCAGATAACCAGTGACTTTCAGGCTGTAGAAGCTTGTAGAGTCAATGCTGATCTTCCATTCTCAAACAGAAATGCTGGCATATGGAAAACTATTCTTATGTTCCTCCCCACAGAAATACAGCCACTATATCCAGTGAAACCATGACTGTCCACAAGAATAGGTGCTGAGGAGTCTTTCACCAGCCATCCACAACCATTTTGTTGACACATAAGATTCAAAAGTACAGAGGTATTTTGGATGTCTCCTTTAATAGCTACATAAATCATAAAATTAAAGCCTGAAACTATATATATACTGTGAGAGTAGATCTTTCCTGACTGGAATCCATGGAGAGTTGTCGAGGAGCAGGATAAGATCTAACAACCATACTCGGCCCAGCCAGAACGGGGCTACAAATCACACGTTACGCATTACTAACCATAGTAATATGATTACTTTTTAGTAACGGAGTAATCTAACACGTTATCATTTTCAAAAATAGTAATTAGAGTATAGTTACAAGCCGAGGTCTCTACTGTTACTGCGTTATATTGCTGAAAGAATGCAGTGTTTTATAATCTAGAGATTGTATAAAGGATATAGCACATGCATTGACGAGTCAAGTGCCAGTGGATTAGAGACCTTCTCCCGCGAGACCTGATGCAACAGAGTGCAGCGCGTGGGACAAGACTTATGAGACTTGATAGGCGAGTGCAGAGACTTGTGTGTGTGTCGGATTCCGGAGAGTAAAATGATTCACGGGACTCCAGTAAAATAGAAATATCTAAACATAAAATATCTCAAACACATAAAATTGTTATTCATCTATTGAACAAAAGCAACATGAACTAATATAAAATATAAACAATTAACAGGCACAAGCGTATGCTAAGTTTCTATTTAGCCTTTAACATGTGTTTGCAGCATTGAGCAATGCAGTGCTGAAATTTTCATGCTCACGTTTCCTCTCATTATAACACACAAATTGTCGACATTATGAAATATTAATTATGCATATATTTATTGTGTTATAACAGAGATTTGTGAGATTGCATGAACTGAGATCATGGGTAGAGGGTGAACCAACTCCAGGGTAAGGCTAAAAGCAGCCAAATGTATTAACAGGGTGGCCACCACAAATGAAACCGTGTCTACTCCTTTGGCCACCCCACTCAAAACTTCAGTTTTTGTTCATTTTCTTCTTGACAAAAAATTCATTTATTTAGACGCAATACTGCTGTATCTCTTTAGGCTATGACCACATGAAAAGTGAGAATTTTCAGACATGCACTTGAGCTTCACCTCAGCATCACGTGCGAGTCACACAATCACGGAAAAGCAACAGCAGCCAAATTAGCTTTAGTAGAAAAATTGTGCACTGCGGTCAAATGAGATGTTGTTAGACTATTTATCAGTAAAACACACTTCCCTGTCCCATCAGCCATTTTACTGTGCTCACAGCACACACTCTTCAACAGTACACAGATATGTGGCACACGCTCTATTTCACTTCACCATAAATAACCCGCACAAGAAACTCTGAGCATAGGCAACATACTGTAACTCGTTCTGTCAGTTAAGTCATGACATCACCAAAAAGGCGATTAAAACTGCAGACTGCATGTAAGCAGCACACAAGAACATCTCTCAAATGCATGTAATAAAACATATTCTGTAATTCGAGATTACCATAAGGCACAAGATGATATATATTTTTTATTTGTAATTTAATGCACAAATAAATCTGAGCACAATACACTTATACTAGAAAATATGTGCAAATAAAAACATTTAAATGCATAAAATAACGCATTTTAGAATCTGGCTTTTATGACTGTTGACTTCGGCCTTTTTCAAATTTTTATCACTGATCATGCCTCATCCAGGAGAATGCAATGTTGGAGAGCAAGCATTTAGGAGTTTCTAGAAGCTGAATAAACAATAAAGCTATAGTGAGCCCCTCTATTAAAATACCTGGAGTTGAGGAATAATACAAAAGTTGTCATATTCACCCAATATTACTAATTGTATTACGAGTCAGTCTGTTGTTTGTTATCTGGCTCGGCTCGGTATTCATCTTCAATTCTCTCTTCACAGCAGTTCAGTCAGTGTACTGTTTGAGTACATGAATTACTCCGGGATATTGGTTTGTTTGAACTCAAAGGGAGTGTCAGCCACATTAAAAAAGTTAACAGCTTAAGTCATTTGTGGATTAATGCGTATTGGAGTCACGAACTGTTTAAAATGATTCAGTTCGATTTGGTGAACTGGTTCAAAAAGATCCGGTTACATCGAATGATTCATTCGGAACCGGATATGACCAACTGCTTTGTTTTGAACTCTCTCTCACAACAGACTCGGAAGAGAAGACAATGCTGAATAAAGTCATAGTTTTTGCTATTTTTGGACCAAAATGTATTTTGGATGCTTCAAAAAATTCTAACTGACCCTCTGATGTCACATGGACTACTTTGATGCTTCAATGGAGGGACTGAAAGCTTTCGGACTAAATCTAAAATATCTTAAACTGTGTTCCAAACATAAACGAAGGTCTTACGGGTTTGGAACAACATCAGGGTAAGTTATTAATGACATAATTCAGATTTTTGGGTGACTATCCCTTTAAGCACTCTAAAGAGTCAAGAATCAAGTTATTCTTATAGTTATTATTTAGCTGATTTTCGCAAAAAAAAAAAACTAAACAAAACTATCGTTATAATCACTAAAGCTGTATAAACTGTTAAATTAATCTCTTTGCATATACATCTGGGCTTTGTTGGGAATTCGCAAGAGTCCGGAATTCAGTCAGCGAATGCACAAAACTGATGAGTTTCAACAAAACTGATGAGTTTCAGTGAGGACTCATCTGAACGCTTCTGTTTTGCTATGTATTCCTAAACTCAACAGAATTGTGTGTGATTGGGTAAAATGCACAACACTGTAAAAACGCCTTAAATAAAATATGGTGCAACATGAGAAGATCTTAATTGAATGCCGCATTCAACACTGTCTATTCATATCCACTTTGTTAGCAACAGACGTAATAGATTATATTTGTTTGTGCAGACCAATATTTTTGTCCAATTAAGTAGCAATTTGCCACAAGTCCCCATAAGTGGCTACAGCCTTACACACGCTATGACTGAAATGTCTTTTAGAGATTATGCAGAGCTCTTTGCTTGCATTCTGCCAAGCCATGCTTTAGTTAAAAATAACAGTGTTCTGTGAATATCGATGCTTTAATAACAATTTTTTATCGGGAGCGTGTATGCTGGGATTTCATAAATTTCATAGAGAAAAAGTAATGTAACTAGTAATGTAACTAATTACTTTTTAAATAAAGTAATCAGAACAGTAACATGATTACTTTTAAAAAAGAGTAATCAGTTATCAGTAATTTGATTACATTTTCAGAGTAATTTGCCCAATACTGCTAATAACAGCCAAACCCCGTCCCGGCGTACTCTTGCCAGCGATCGGGGGAAAAGCGTTCAGACGAAGCCTTGGCCAAGTCTGTACCATAGCGTCCAGTCCCAGATGAGCTGGATGAACTAGAGAGAACCAGAGGGGACATTACAATGTCTCCAAAAAGGTCCACCTGAACCTGGCCAAAAACTCTCCATATCTGCTTCATCACCTCGGGGTGTGACATTCATTTCCCGGGTCTTGGCCCCTGTCTCGACTGTATGTCTGCTCCTACATTGAGATTTCCAGGAATATATACTGCTCTAAGTGAGAGGAGTTTGTCCTGGGACCACACAAGGATCTGGTGCGCCAGCTTGTACAAGGGTCGCAAACATAGACCTCCTTGGTGTTTGATGAAAGAGACCACCAATGTGTTGTCGGTGTGCACTAACACATGGTGACCTCTCAGGTCTGGGAGGAAGTGTTTTAATGCTCGATACACGGCCAGCATCTCTAAACAATTTATATACCATGTCAGATGGCAACCACTCCACAGACCACAAGCAGGGTGGCCACTCATGACTACACCCCATCCGGTGAGGGCCACATCCATCGCTATTGTTACACACCGACAAGGAGCTCCCAGCATCGGGCCCTGATTCAAGAACCTAGGTTTCTTCTACATGTCTAAGGCATGGATGGACCTTGATAGTTTGAAGTTTCCTCTGGGAAAATCCCTTGGTCTTGAGCCACCAATGTAGGGGCCTCATGGAAAACATGACATGAGGTATCACGTTGGACACAGCAGCCATCAGACCCTGCAGTCTCTGAAACAGTTTGACAGTGAGTGACTTGCTTTCAATGACACTCTTGACTGACGTGAGTATCAGCTCTATACAAGCAGGGGACAGACGTGCCTGCATCGTGGTCAAATCCCACACCTCACCTAGATAAGCGGTCATCTGTAATAGAGAAAGTACACTTTTCTTGGCGTTCAGTCTCAAACCCAGCTCCCCCATGTGGGCAAGAATGGCATCTCGATGTCGAACTGCCATCTGCTCAGATTGAGCTAAAATCAACCAATCGTCTATATAATTTAGTATGTGGATGCCCTGCAGTCGCAGTGGAGCCAGAGTGGCATCCACACACTTCGTAAAAGTGCAGGGTGAGAGTGCAAGTGACAGCCCTGAAGTACAGCCCTCAGATCCGGCTTAGGCTGGGAAGTCCCTGAGCATCCCTGTACGAGGAGCTGGTAGGCAGAGGGCGGAGCTAGAGAGTGGTGAGGGAGGAACTACTGAAATGCCGCCACTTGTTTGCAGGCCTCCTGGTACCTGTCAGTTGACAGAGTTGCAAAACAGTCCAGAAGGCACAAGTGGGGCGTAGAGGAGGAAGACCTTGTCTTTCTCTTTCATGTCAGACAAGGTCAATCAGAGATGCCTCTCCACTGCCACCATAGCTGCCATGGACCACCCAATGACACGGGATACTCCTTGGTGGCGAGGAGAGCACGATCAGTGGTTCTCCTCAGCTCTACAATGTTTTCAGAGCTAAGCTCCTCACCCTTATCCAGCTCCTGAAGCAGGTCTGCCTGGTACACCTGTAACACAGACACGTACACCTGTACCACCTGTGTGCAGACACGCAACGGCTTGACCTGCTGCCTTGTACCCCTTGCCCACCAGTGCTGACGTTGTATGCAGCGGCTTGCAGGGCAGTACCGGAGCCTTCAGGGATGATGCCGCACCTGGGGACAGATAGCTGTCTAGCGTATGTTCAACCCGGGGCATCACCCTGTAACCATGCTCACTCAACCCTGCCACATTTCCATAGTAGTCGGAAGCAGAGATGAAGAGGTGGGCCGAGAAAGGCTTATCCCATGGCATGGAGGTGGTGGCCTCCACCACAGGAAGCGTTCATCCAACTTGCTTCGCTGGGGCTCGGTCTGACTGTCAGCATGCCAATAGATTTTTAATTGGGCTACCGCACGAGTCACCGCCTCCAACAGCTCCTTGTACTGGGGCAATAGAGGGCTATCCCCATAGCGTCTTGACGCAGCTCGAGTTCCTGAAGAGGAACTGATTTCCTGTAGTGCCTTGCCTTAATTTTTTTTTACAATTTAATACATTATTTTTCATCAGTTAAAATGTGTAATCTTTACCTGAAAAATCCTCACAAAATATTAAATGTTATACATTTAGAAAAAATTATAAGCATAAAAAACTGTTTATAAGTTAGACAATAAGACAATTATTTGATTACCTTTTTGCAGATTTTGTATATAATATAATTTATGTACAGCCTTTGTCAATATATTTATACACCTTTACACACATGATGATCTCAGCGTCACACATCTATTTGATGTAAATGATGTACTATATACATGATAATCCTTTCTGTAAGTGTGTGGCTGTACAAATGTCAGTAAGGAAGAACATTTACTTCCTTATTAACTACTATTGTTGATTGTGCCCTTATCAAAATATGCACATCGTGTGTTTGATCTAACCAAAGCAAACTTGCCTTGGTTTCCCTGACAACTGTTAATGAGCCATAACAATGCATCACTTACTCTCCCCATTGAAATTGAATGAGAGTGGAAGCTATTGTTTAAAGCAAAACCAACAGAGTTTACACAACACTGATGCCCCTTATGTGAACTTTGTCTTTAATAGACGTTCAAACAGATCAAGAGTATATACTACACAATGAAATCACAACTATTCAAAAAAACTAGCCCCAAATGCACCTGTTCACATACAATAGAAAGTGAAAGTTAAATTTCAGTAGTAAACCTTAACCTTGATTCTTTGATATTTACAAAGGCTCTTTTTCCCAAGACAGTTCAAGACCATTAAAGATCTAAAAAGTTAATTAGAAACATACAAAATGGCAAACGATAAAAAAAGAAGAAAGGCACACAGAAAGTGAGTAACATCCACTGAAATTTTTGTCTCAACAGCATTTACTGTTGAGACAGTGAGTTGCATTATGACATTTGGGGGTTGCAGTTAGGGGTTCGGTGCTTTGCTCAAGGGCACCTACAGTAAGCCGACAATACCACGACTAATGGGTCAAATGCAGAACATGAATTTTGAGTATGGGTCACTATACTTGTCTGTATGTGAAGTCACTGGAGCTTCTGCCTCAATAGTGAGTTTGACATCCGTCCTTGACTCTGTGTCGGAGGGTGCAGTCAGTGTCACACTTCCTTGAGCGCTTCCCCCTGTTTCAAGGATCAGTGAGCTAGGGAAAGACACACCGAAGCCCTGGTCATTCTGAGCTCTGATAATGTCATTGTAGTATTAGTGGCCACTGTAAAGTTGAGACTCAGTGGGACTCCAGGCTGTGTAATGTTCTGTGATTGGGCCTGTGGAGGAACAGATATGGGGAATGTTTGTTTTGGTACCAAACTGTGATTTAAAACTAAGTGTATTTAATTGTTCTAAATTAGTTATTTTTGTTTAAACAGCATATTACTATATAGGTCCTTTATGATGGGTGCGTGACTGTCTCTGGAATCAACCAATGACGAGTCATTCAACAGCCCTTTCAGCTGCACCACAAACGCCTTCTCTGGGATTCTGTCAATGTTGACCAGGAAGTCTGTCACACTGACAGCTTTGATAATTCAATGAACCACATCAGATCCTGAAGCTTCAACTAGAAGCACATCAGTCACTGTGACCGAATCTCTTCCAGTCACAAAGACATTGAAAGTAAAATTCCGACTGAACAATCAGAAAAACAGTGAAGTATCGGTACTATATATGTGTATGATGAACAAAATTATTAGGGTATTACTATTACACATCAGAGTTACGTTACCTCCAAGAACAGCACAGCGCAGCACAAATTAAATTAGGATACTACTGGTGATATAAAGCAAATTACATTTACATTATAAAATGCATGTCTATGTAATAGTGATGATAGAAGTACTGTAAATATATACTAATAATATATAACATAACATTGTGATCTCATTTTTAGAACTTACCAGGTCAGCAGTGATTAAATCTGTAATGACTTGTAATAGAACATTTTTATCTAATTAATTACATACTCTGTGATTAATTAATATAAATTAATCTCATACATTATTTTTCCTGTGAAATTATAAAATATTTCAATTAAAATGAATCAACGAATAATAGTGACATTAGAGTTCAAAAACTCTTTTATTATTATTTTCATTGTTCAAATAATGGCCATAACAATCAACAATATGACCCCATATGCTAAGAAAATACATTTAAAAGTGCTTCAGGAAAAATATTTTTTTCACTGTACAAACAAGGCATGTTGAAGATGACGTTGACAGCTAGAGTTGGTATCATTGGACGTGTTAGGTCGTACCTCCGGATTAACGTTAACTCCTGGATGCTTTGCATTGATGTGGTACTTTAGAGTGGACAAACTCTGGTGATATGCAAATTCCTTGCTGCAGACAATGCAGACGACTTTATTTTTATCAACACTTCTATCAGGCCGTTTTTTATAAGTAAATGTTCAAATCCAGTGTTGTGGAAAAATTCAATCAACTCTCACCAGCATAAGAGACAGACTAACTCTCAGGTTATAATTAAAAAGAAAGTTTTATTCTTTGCAAAGAAGGTCCGACAGTCATACAGTATACTGAGTTCCTGCAGAGTGTGACAATAGGGGAGGGCGGTCCTCCACCTTATATCCCTCTGCTGCATCAAGGTTACAAAGTCTTAGCAGCTGTAAATGTCCATGGATAACATAAAACACACTCTCTGTGGTTTGTTTCTCACACATTTAGGACTTTGGTGACCCCCTCAGGTCATCCTCAGGCATTGTCCCCCCACTATATGGCCCAATGACCCTCTCAGGTAGACATCTTTTTCCCCACAGGTGTCGCACTTCTGAACCCACACACCAATTCTAAGAAAACACATGCATATATAGGCATACAGAAGCAGTGATAAATAAATTTTTCCACTATACCAGGCAGCACCATCGCATTCTCGTCTCCCTTCTTCATTTTACAGTCGAATGGTGGCTAGAACGGCTCCAGGTTCCAAAGTCAATACGGAATGGATTAACCTGCGTTATTTTTTTTACGCATAATTTTTTCTCAGATTAATTAATCTGTCACAGCCACACCTTCTACACTCCCGGAATCGGACACTTACGCCACACCCACTCGTCCCCAATCACCTGAATTCTGAACACCTGTGCATCATCACCAGTGCCACATATAAAGCCATCAGTCACCATCACCCAGTGTCTGGTCTAGCACCGATCTCCTCACTTACCTGAACGCCATTCGTGTAACCTACCTGATCTACTGAACCCTCTTCATCCTCATCTGTATTCCTGTTCCCATCGTCTTCGTCTGAATCGCCACCTGTATCACCATTCACCTGAAGGAAAGTTGTGTTATTCTCTGTGTCATCTACGTGTCAAGATTCACCTGTGTCTGAAACCTCTGATTCACATTAAACACTATATCACTGAATCCTCTGTGTCCTCGTCTGTGTCTGACAGAAGACCAGACCTCATGCAGAGCTCTTCAGATACAGGCGAGGACCGCATCGCGGATCCCTTCACTGAACTGGTTCACGCTGTACGGTCCTCACTAATGCAACAAACTCAACTTTCCTCACCGGCTGTCAACAGTTCAAACACCGCTACAACTCCGGTCACTTCTTCAGTTGCCCCTGCGAGTCCCATGGCCAAACCAGCGACATACAGCGGCACGGCGGAGGATTGCAGCGGGTTCCTGCTACAGTGTTCCCTCTACATGGAATCCAGCGCTCATTTATTCACCACTGAACGCAGTCGAGTCGCATTAATCATCAACCTGCTCTCAGGTAAAGCTCTCCAATGGGCTCAATCTCTCTGGGATTCGAACTCATCTGCCCTTGGATCAGTCACTAACTTCTGTTCTCAGTTAAAATCCGTCTTTGGTCAACAAACGTCTGCATTGTCTGTCCATGATCAATTATTTACAATTCGCCAACAGAAGGATGAATCCGTGAGTGATTATGCCATACGCTTCCATACACTCGCTTACATAAGCGGCTTGAATGAAACTGCCTTAATTACAGCATATCGCCACGGATTGTGTGACAAAATACAAGGTTTGATTGTGGTGTACGAAGACCCACTGGGACTTGAGTGGCTCATCCAGAAATCCATTAGAGTTGCCCAGAGACTCACTGCCTGTCATCTGCTCACTCCCGCTGTACTTCCTCCGCCCGCTATACCATCTGTCGCTCCTCCAGCACCTGAGCCCATGCAAGTGGATTCTAACCATCTGTCCACATTGGAACGTCAGCGGAGGATTAACACCGGGCTGTGTCTCTATTGTGGGGGAGATGGACACCTCTTACCATCCTGTCCAGTTCGGCCCCCACGCCCAGCGGTGAGTACCATCCATATACCTCCTCTAACTGCTCCTCTGACTAAAACCTGGGTTACTCTAAGACATCTCCATTCTTCTGTTTCAGTACAAGCCCTCATCGACTCCGGTTTGGCGGGGAACTTCATCAACCGGCAAACATTAACTCGTCTAAGTGCCAAGCCTCATCGAAGCCCCGTCGAACTCAAAGTAACAACGATACAGGGAAAGCCACTGGGCAAGGGTCGTGTCCACTATTTCTCCCCCACAATCATCCTCCGCGTGGGACTCCTGCACGAAGAAGACATCACGTTTATGGTGCTGGAGGAATCCACCGCAGACATCATCCTGGGACGCCCCTGGCTTAACCAACACCAACCTCACATCCATTGGCCCACCGGTGAGATCCTGAAATGGGGAAAGTCCTGTCATCATACCTGCATCACTCCCCCAGTTAAAATTCCCATGGTCGTTCCTGCCATAAAGAAGTCATCCCTACCGGTCCAGTCCACATCAGTGGAAAGCCCCGACACTAAGGTGGATCATATCATCCCTCCTGAATATCGGGCGTTCCAGGATGTGTTCAGTAAGCGGTTGGCAACGAAACTTCCACCTCATAGGCCATGGGACTGCGCCATTGACCTCCTGCCTGGAGCAACCCTTCCAAAAGGACGAGTCTATCCACTGTCCATCCCGGAGCAGAAGGCCATGGAGGAATACATACAGGAAGCCCTCACTCAGGAGTTCATCCGACCATCTACTTCCCCTGCCGCTTCCAGCTTTTTCTTCGTGGCCAAGAAGGACGGAGGCTTGAGGCCGTGCATCGACTATCGCCATCTCAACTCTCAGACCGTCAAATTCAGTTATCCTCTTCCCATGGTCCCAGCGGCGTTAGAACAACTACGCGGAGCCAAAATCTTCACTAAACTGGACTTGAGGAGCGCCTACAACCTGATCCGTATCCGGAAGGGGGACGAATGGAAGACTGCTTTCATCACTCCTTCCTGGCACTCTGAATACAGGGTCATGCCGTATGGGTTATCCAACAGTCCATCCGTCTTCCAAAACTATATGAATGAAGTCTGCAGAGAATACCTTAACCAGTTCGTTATTGTCTACATTGACGACATCCTCATTTACTCCACATCCAAGCAGGAACACATCCAACATGTCATACTCGTACTCCGAAAACTCCGGGAACACCACCTATACCTCAAATCTGAAAAGTGTGAGTTCCACATGCCCTCAGTCCAGTTCCTGGGATACATCATCGACCCACATGGCGTGAAGATGGACCAGGGGAAGGTGGACGCCATCACACACTGGCCTCAACCCGGCTCCATAAAAGAACTTCAATGCTTCCTGTGCTTTGCCAACTTTTATCGAAGATTCATCAAGGACTACAGTTTACTCAGCTCCACTCTAACTTCTCTCCTCCGGAACCGGCCCAAGTCTCTGTCCTGGAACCCCGAGGCCACTGAAGCTTTCCACCTGCTCAAACAAGCCTTCAAGACCGGCTGGAGGGAGCCCAGTTCCCTTTCGAGGTGGTAACCGACCACCGGAACCTGGAATACCTCCGTGAAGCCAAAAGACTGAATCATCGCCAAGCTAGATGGGCCTTGTTCTTCACGAGATTCAACTTCAAGGTCACCTATCGCCCTGGCTCCCAGAACAATAGAGCCGACGCCCTCTCCCGTCTTCATCAAGCAGATCCAGAACCCGAATCTCCAGAACCAATCCTCCCTCCAGCCATGATAGTTAGTCCTATCCAGTGGAGTATTGATCATCTGATTGCACAGGAAAACCTTCAACACCCTGCTCCGCCGGGAGGTCCAGAAGGGAAACTCTTCGTCCCCCCTCAACATCGGATTACCCTCCTGGACTTAGCTCACACCTCTCCGGGCTCTGGACACCCAGGCAGGAGGCGGACCCTCTCATTACTATAACTAGTAATCAGTGTTGGGTGTAACGCGTTACAAAGTAACGCGTTACTGTAATAATATTACTTTTTTCAGTAACTAGTAGTGTAAGGCATTACTCGTCTGAAAATGGTAATATTATTACAGTTTTCCCAAGCTAGTTACTTGCGTTACATTTGCCAGTAGCACCTTCATCACACACACAAGGCACACAACACAGAGAACAGAAGGGAAGGGAAGGAGGGCGTGAATGGAACAGTGATTGGTCTGGGTTTGGCACGAGGTATCATTTACCATCACTGATTGGTCGACAGCCGGCAGCAGAGCGGCACGCTCAGACAGATGGGGAAAAATGGAAGCGTCAACAATGGCTAGCTCTTTTTCAGAGGAAGGTTCCCAGCAACAGAAAGCTAGTTTCGACGGGTGGAGATTCAGTAATTATTTTGTAGGAGTGCTCCGATCACGATCGGCCGCTCGTTAATGCGCATCTCAGTAAAGCCGGTTCTCTAATCAGCGGTTTATTCCATCAGGTGCGTGAACCATATGTTCATACAACCGTGCCAATAAACGCTGAAAATGAACTGGATTTGCGCATCTTCTCAGTTAATAACGGCTCTGTGTAGTAACAGCTGCTCTATGTGAAATCACGCACCTGATGGAATTAACCGCTGATTAGAGAACAGGTGTACTGACGAGCAGTAATATAAGTGAGTTGTGTAAACAGTGATTTATGTGACTTCAATTATTTCTTATTAAACTGAAATCGAAAAGTAAAAAGTATTTTTTGGAAAAACCACATCCTAGTGTTAGTCTTCATATGCTGATGAATAGTGTTAACACGGATATAGAAAAATAAGGAGTGCAAGAGATTGATTCCTAATGTCAGTTTATTTTTAATTAATACTATAGTAGTTCGGTTCCCTTTACATCTTTAACTACCCGTTAATTTATCAATTGAATGGGTGACCTATCCTCATTAATAGAGCAAACATTTGTCCCCCCTGAGAGAATTGGCAGGAGCCGCCACTGATAAAGACCCTAAAGAACACTCCTCCTTTGTATGTTCTCCCTCCATCTGATGCATCTCAGGCAATCATAGAGTAATTAAGAAAAAAAGATGTAACTAGTAATATAACTAGTAATATAACTAGTTACTTTCTCCAGGGAGTAATAAAGTAAAGTAAGGCATTACTATTTTTGAGAGTAATATGTAATATGTAATATATTACTTTTTTGAGTAACTAGCCCCAACACTGCTAGTAATGTAACTAATTACTTTTTAAATAAAGTAATCAGAACAGTAACATGATTACTTTTAAAAAAGAGTAATCAGTAATCAGTAATTTGATTACATTTTCAGAGTAATTTGCCCAATACTGCTAATAACAGCCAAACCCCGTCCCGGCGTACTCTCGCCAGCGATCGGGGGAAAAGCGTTCAGACGAAGCCTTGGCCAAGTCTGCACCATAGCGTCCAGTCCCAGATGAGCTGGATGAACTAGAGAGAACCAGAGGGGACATTACAATGTCTCCAAAAAGGTCCACCTGAACCTGGCCAAAAACTCTCCATATCTGCTTCATCACCTCGGGGTGCAACATTCATTTCCCGGGTCTTGGCCCCTGTCTCGACTGTACGTCTGCTCCTACATTGAGATTTCCAGGAATATATACTGCTCTAAGTGAGAGGAGTTTGTCCTGGGACCACACAAGGATCTGGTGCGCCAGCTTGTACAAGGGTCGCAAACATAGACCTCCTTGGTGTTTGATGAAAGAGACCACCAATGTGTTGTCGGTGTGCACTAACACATGGTGACCTCTCAGGTCTGGGAGGAAGTGTTTTAATGCTCGATACACGGCCAGCATCTCTAAACAATTTATATACCATGTCAGATGGCGACCACTCCACAGACCACAAGCAGGGTGGCCACTCATGACTACACCCCATCCGGTGAGGGCCACATCCATCGCTATTGTTACACGCCGACAAGGAGCTCCCAGCATCGGGCCCTGATTCAAGAACCTAGGTTTCTTCTACATGTCTAAGGCATGGATGCACCTTGATAGTTTGAAGTTTCCTCTGGGAAAATCCCTTGGTCTTGAGCCACCAATGTAGGGGCCTCATGGAAAACATGACATGAGGTATCACGTTGGACACAGCAGCCATCAGACCCTGCAGTCTCTGAAACAGTTTGACAGTGAGTGACTTGCTTTCAATGACACTCTTGACTGACGTGAGTATCAGCTCTATACAAGCAGGGGACAGACGTGCCTGCATCGTGGTCAAATCCCACACCTCACCTAGATAAGTGGTCATCTGTAATAGAGAAAGAACACTTTTCTTGGCGTTCAGTCTCAAACCCAGCTCCCCCATGTGGGCAAGAATGGCATCTCGATGTCGAACTGCCATCTGCTCTGATTGAGCTAAAATCAACCAATCGTCTATATAATTTAGTATGTGGATGCCCTGCAGTCGCAGTGGAGCCAGAGTGGCATCCACACACTTCGTAAAAGTGCAGGGTGAGAGTGCAAGTGACAGCCCTGAAGTACAGCCCTCAGATCCGGCTTAGGCTGGGAAGTCCCTGAGCATCCCTGTACGAGGAGCTGGTAGGCAGAGGGCGGAGCTAGAGAGTGGTGAGGGAGGAACCACTGAAATGCCGCCACTTGTTTGCAGGCCTCCTGGTACCTGTCAGTTGACAGAGTTGCAAAACAGTCCAGAAGGCACAAGTGGGGCGTAGAGGAGGAAGACCTTGTCTTTCTCTTTCATGTCAGACAAGGTCAATCAGAGATGCCTCTCCACTGCCACCATAGCTGCCATGGACCACCCAATGACACGGGATACTCCTTGGTGGCGAGGAGAGCACGATCAGTGGTTCTCCTCAGCTCTACAATGTTTTCAGAGCTAAGCTCCTCACCCTTATCCAGCTCCTGAAGCAGGTCTGCCTGGTACACCTGTAACACAGACACGTACACCTGTACCACCTGTGTGCAGACACGCAACGGCTTGACCTGCTGCCTTGTACCACCAGTGCTGACGTTGTATGCAGCGGCTTGCAGGGCAGTACCGGAGCCTTCAGGGATGATGCCGCACCTGGGGACAGATAGCTGTCTAGCGTATGTTCAACCCGGGGCATCACCCTGTAACCATGCTCACTCAACCCTGCCACATTTCCATAGTAGTCGGAAGCAGAGATGAAGAGGTGGGCCGAGAAAGGCTTATCCCATGGCATGGAGGTGGTGGCCTCCACCACAGGAAGCGTTCATCCAACTTGCTTCGCTGCGGCTCGGTCTGACTGTCGGCGGGCCAATCGATTTTTAATTGGGCTACCGCACGAGTCACCGCCTCCAACAGCTCCTTGTACTGGGGCAATAGAGGGCTATCACCATTGCGTCTTGACGCAGCTCGAGTTCCTATATACATTATAATCCTTTCTGTAAGTGTGTGGCTGTACAAATGTCAGTAAGGAAGAACATTTACTTCCTTATTAACTACTATTGTTGATTGTGCCCTTATCAAAATATGCACATCGTGTGTTTGATCTAACCAAAGCAAACTTGCCTTGGTTTCCCTGACAACTGTTAATGAGCCATAACAATGCATCACTTACTCTCCCCATAGAAATTGAATGAGAGTGGAAGCTATTGTTTAAAGCAAAACCAACAGAGTTTACACAACACTGATGCCCCTTATGTGAACTTTGTCTTTAATAGACATTCAAACAGATCAAGAGTATATACTACACAATGAAATCACAACTATTCACAAAAACTAGCCCCAAATGCACCTGTTCACATACAATAGAAAGTGAAAGTTAAATTTCAGTAGTAAACCTTAACCTTGATTCTTTGATATTTACAAAGGGTTTTTTTTTCCAAGACAGTTCAAGACCATTAAAGATCTAAAAAGTTAATTAGAAACATACAAAATGGCAAACGATAAAAAAAGAAGAAAGGCACACAGAAAGTGAGTAACATCCACTGAAATTTTTGTCTCAACAGCATTTACTGTTGAGACAGTGAGTTGCATTATGACATTTGGGGGTTGCAGTAAGGGGTTCGGTGCTTTGCTCAAGGGCACCTACAGTAAGCCGACAATACCACGACTAATGGGTCAAATGCAGAACATGAATTTTGAGTATGGGTCACTATACTTGGCTGTATGTGAAGTCACTGGAGCTTCTGCCTCAATAGTGAGTTTGACATCCGTCCCTGACTCTGTGTCGGAGGGTGCAGTCAGTGTCACACTTCCTTGAGCGCTTCCCCCTGTTTCAAGGATCAGTGAGCTAGGGAAAGACACGCCGAAGCCCTGGTCATTCTGAGCTCTGATAATGTCATTGTAGTATTAGTGGCCACTGTAAAGTTGAGACTCAGTGGGACTCCAGGCTGTGTAATGTTCTGTGATTGGGCCTGTGGAGGAACAGATATGATGAATGTTTGTTTTGGTACCAAACGGTGATTTAAAACTAAGTGTATTTAATTGTTCTAAATTAGTTATTTTTGTTTAAACAGCATATTACTATATAGGTCCTTTATGATGGGTGCGTGACTGTCTCTGGAATCAACCAATGACGAGTCATTCAACAGCCCTTTCAGCTGCACCACAAACGCCTTCTCTGGGATTCTGTCAATGTTGACCAGGAAGTCTGTCACACTGACAGCTTTGATAATTCAATGAACCACATCAGATCCTGAAGCTTCAACTAGAAGCACATCAGTCACTGTGACCGAATCTCTTCCAGTCACAAAGACATTGAAAGTAAAATTCAGACTGAACAATCAGAAAAACAGTGAAGTATCGGTACTATATATGTGTATGATGAACAAAATTATTAGGGTATTACTATTACACATTAGAGTTACGTTACCTCCAAGAAAAGCACAGCGCAGCACAAATTAAATTAGGATACTACTGGTGATATAAAGCAAATTACATTTACATTATAAAATGCATGTCTACGTAATAGTGATGATAGAAGTACTGTAAATATATACTAATAATATATAACATAACATTGTGATATCATTTTTAAAACTTACCAGGTCAGCAGTGATTAAATCTGTAATGACTTGTAATAAAACATTTTTATCTAATTAATTACATACTCTGTGATTAATTAATATAAATTAATCTCATACATTATTTTTCCTGTGAAATTATAAAATATTTCAATTAAAATGAATCAACGAATAATAGTGACATTAGAGTTCAAAAACTCTTTTATTATTATTTTCATTGTTCAAATAATGGCCATAACAATCAACAATATGACCCCATATGCTAAGAAAATACATTTAAAAGTGCTTCAGGAAAAATATTTTTTTCACTGTACAAACAAGGCATGTTGAAGATGACGTTGACAGCTAGAGTTGGTATCATTGGACGTGTTAGGTCGTACCTCCGGATTAACGTTAACTCCTGGATGCTTTGCATTGATGTGGTACTTTAGAGTGGACAAACTCTGGTGATATGCAAATTCCTTGCTGCAGACATTGCAGACGACTTTATTTTTATCAACACTTCTATCAAGCCGTTTTTTATAAGTAAATGTTCAAATCCAGTGTTGTGGAAAAATTCAATCAACTCTCACCAGCATAAGAGACAGACTAACTCTCAGGTTATAATTAAAAAGAAAGTTTTATTCTTTGCAAAGAAGGTCAGACAGTCATACAGTATACTGAGTTCCTGCAGAGTGTGACAATAGGGGAGGGCGGTCCTCCACCTTATATCCCTCTGCTGCATCAAGGTTACAAAGTCTTAGCAGCTGTAAATGTCCATGGATAACATAAAACACACTCTCTGTGGTTTGTTTCTCACACATTTAGGACTTTGGTGACCCCCTCAGGTCATCCTCAGGCATTGTCCCCCCACTATATGGCCCAATGACCCTCTCAGGTAGACATCTTTTTCCCCACAGGTGTCGCACTTCTGAACCCACACACCAATTCTAAGAAAACACATGCATATATAGGCATACAGAAGCAGTGATAAATAAATTTTTCCACTATACCAGGCAGCACCATCGCATTCTCGTCTCCCTTCTTCATTTTACAGTCGAATGGTGGCTAGAACGGCTCCAGGTTCCAAAGTCAATACGGAATGGATTAACCTGCGTTATTTTTTTTACGCATAATTTTTTCTCAGATTAATTAATCTGTCACAGCCACACCTTCTACACTCCCAGAATCGGACACTTACGCCACACCCACTCGTCCCCAATCACCTGAATTCTGAACACCTGTGCATCATCACCAGTGCCACATATAAAGCCATCAGTCACCATCACCCAGTGTCTGGTCTAGCACCGATGTCCTCACTTACCTGAACGCCATTCTTGTAACCTACCTGATCTACTGAACCCTCTTCATCCTCATCTGTATTCCTGTTCCCATCGTCTTCGTCTGAGTCGCCACCTGTATCACCATTCACCTGAAGGAAAGTTGTGTTATTCTCTGTGTCATCTACGTGTCAAGATTCACCTGTGTCTGAAACCTCTGATTCACATTAAACACTATATCACTGAATCCTCTGTGTCCTCGTCTGTGTCTGACATAATCGAAATTAACGCATTATTTTGACAGCCGTAGTAATGACTGCAGTGGCCTGAGATGATGTAGTGTTTGTGATGTCTATGGTCTGTCCATCAGAAACATGGGTAAGGTCTCTTTACAGCTATATTTCTGACTGAGACAGTGATCTTGATA
The DNA here is from genome assembly GCF_003368295.1 of Carassius auratus. Taxonomy (NCBI): domain Eukaryota; kingdom Metazoa; phylum Chordata; class Actinopteri; order Cypriniformes; family Cyprinidae; genus Carassius; species Carassius auratus. Next base: position 14,533,924 of record NC_039243.1, read on the forward strand.
ACAAAACATTCTGTTGACTACGTGTCGAGATGGAGTTTGTCAGCAGGAAAGTGACTCGCAGTACGGAAAGAAAGAAACATTTTAAGACCAAGTATCTCCAACACAACAGATCCTACCTGAAGAACAAATCATCTTTTTCTGCAGGAACTCACTTTTGACTTGGTGCTTTCTATCATGGCCTCAACTGAACTTTTTAATTATGTGTCCTTTGCTGAAGCATAAGTGAAAACAAAAATGTCTGAAGATTGAGAAGCTCCTGCTAGTGCCAACTGGAGAACCATGACACATTTGTTTGGATGTGCTGCAGAACAGTAGAGATGGGACATAAACACACTGTCTGCCCTGTCCCGTGAGGTTTCCTTTTAAATGGGGTCATTTAGTCCCTCAGCACTTTGTCCATTAGTTCAATACAATCATCCTTTAATCTGATTTATAAAAAAGCAAGAGCTGCGATTCTACCAGAAACCTGCAAGACAAAAACAAATCAGAAGCAAAGGTGCTTGTGTATGTGTTCGTCCACTCTATTTTTTTCTTCTAAATGTGCATTAATTCAAAATAAAAACCAGGACATTGCAAGTTTGCAAAATATGCACAACTCTGTTCTCTTTATTATAAGAACTTTGTTAACCCAAAACATACGAAACATATCCAGGACCAACAAAACATGCTGACCCAGGAACATGCCTGCATCAGAATGTGCCGGTCAGTCCTAAGAAATCAAATCAAATGAAACTTTAAATGTCAGATAAGATAAAAGAGAGTAGCTTGGCCTAAAAATAAGTTTGATTTAATTTCCTACAACCATCTACTGTAGATATAAAAAGGTTTTGCAGGGTCCTTACAAACTATAGAGACCATGAAACATTTTTAAATAAGTAAATTCACATTGTTCTTAAGTGGGGCATCTTACCCCACCATCCCCTATTCATAAGAGCATTTTTCCATTATAACTGATAAGGAGGTAGGGCATATATGTAAAGTCTTTACCAGCAGTTTGTAAAAGATAATCAACAATACTGAGAACACATTAATTAAAGATAATGGAAAAATGTTTAATCATTCATGATTCCAGTTCCCCTCATCCATACAGAAAAGAAACTAATAACCCTACTAGAGAAACACACATGGAGAAGGACACAGAATATGATCCTTTGAGGCTAAAAGTTGTAGATCCATTGGGGATAACAGTTGAAGATCCATTGAGGCTAACAGTTGTAGATCCATTGAGGCTAACAGTTGAAGATCCATTGAGGCTAACAGTTGAAGATCCATTGAGGCTAACAGTTGTAGATCCATTGAGGCTAACAGTTGAAGATCCATTGAGGCTAACAGTTGTAGATCCATTGAGGCTAACAGTTGAAGATCCATTGAGGCTAACAGTTGTAGATCCATTGAGGCTAACAGTTGAAGATCCATTGAGGCTAACAGTTGTAGATCCATTGAGGCTAACAGTTGTAGATCCATTGAGGCTAACAGTTGAAGTTCCATTGGGGCTAACAGTTGTAGATCCATTGAGGCTAACAGTTGTAGATCCATTGAGGCTAACAGTTGAAGTTCCATTGGGGCTAACAGTTGTAGAAGGGCTCTTTATAGAGGTGAAACATGTACCCACGTTTCCTACCCTGTCCACAGCTACAAGCTCTACTTCCAGAGAACAACAGGAAGCATTGTAGAAAGCCACAGTCACATCTGTGCCATCCACACTCATCACATTGCTTAAGCTGAGAGAGCCATTGCCACGACTGAGGGACACTCCGGCTATGCCTGTACCATTAACGTCTGTTATGTTGGTAGAGAGTTCCCATGATGCTCTGCTGCATTCCACAGGACAGTCAGCTTTGATGCTCACTACCTGACAGACAGGGCTAGAGAAATCCGTGACCTTCCAAAAAAAAAAGGTTAATCAGAGTCAGTGAAGGAATAAAATGCTAATACTGTTTGCATGTAATAATACAGATGCATAGTGTTGCAGAAAGTTATATATTCTCTTCAGTGGATGGTCAATTTTAATAATTTATACTCTTGTTTGCAGCTTTCATAACAGTTACCTTAGTCATGACAGTGAACCGCAGTGCCATGTAATTTGAGTCACCAGACTCTGGATCTTCTGCCTCAATAGTGAGTGTGACATCCGTCCCTGACTCTGTGTTGGAGGGTGCAGTCAGTGTTACAGTTCCCTGAGCACTTCCGTCTGTCCCTGCATCCAGAGAACTGGGGAAAGACACGCTGAAGCTGCGGTCTGTCCGAGCTCGGATAGTGTAGCTGATGCCTGTAGCATTAGTGACCAATGTAAAGTTGAGAACAAAGGGGGTTCCAGGCTCTATAGTGCTGTTTGGTTGGGCCTGAGAAGAAACATGTTTAATATGATTAGAGATATTTTCATTTTATTTTGCATGTCTTGTATATATTATTTTCAGAGGTTTTGCTAATTCCATATAAAAGTTGTGTCAGTGATGACAGAATTTTCATTTTTGAGTGAACGAGCCCTTCAAGCTCACCGTGATAGTAAATCTAGATCCTTGTTGCTGGGTGGGTGACTGTCTCAGGAACTGACTAGGCAAAGATCGAGTAGAGTCATTCAACAGCCCCTTCAGCTGCACCACAAACGCCCACTCTGGGATTCTGTCAATGTTGACCAGGAAGTCTGTCGCACCGACAGCTTTGATAGTCCCAGTAACAACATCAGATCCTGAAGCTTCAACCAGAAGCACGTCAGTCACTGTGATTGAATCTCCTCCAGTCACAGAGACAAACAAAGTAGCATTCCGACCTGATCAGTAAGAGAAAAATTTCTTTGTTTCATTTACACTGATGAAAAAAAATAAAATAAATAATAATAATAATAGTGTTCAGTAAGATTTTTTTAAAAGAAATTAACACATTTGTTCATCAAGGATGCATTAAACTGATCAGAAGAGACAATAAACATATTCATAAACAACACAATTAATAATGAACATTCTACTCAAAGAATCCTAATTATATATTAAAGGTCCCATTTTTTGCGCTTTTTTGAAGCTTTGATTGTGTTTACAGTGTGCAATATAATACTGTATGTGTTCATGTTTCGCATGTAAAAAAAACACAATTCACCTATCTGTATACCGCTGATTTCACTGTCATAAAAACCATAGACAGTAAAAGAAATGGACACAGCGACCCCATTGGATTCAACAGAGACAAATGAAGTCAATAAGAAGCACGCACTTCCTGGGGGTCGGGCGTACTGCGCAGACTGAAACTGAGCTTGATGACGTAGATGTCTCGTGAGCAACATGTAAGTCTTATAATCGTTGTGTCAAGAGAAATCTGAATCACCAACCAAATCTTCCAGAGAAGGCGAGCGTGAACAGGAGCAAATTTTGGAAAGTATTCTGATTAATTATCTCCCTTGACTTTATACCTCCACATCCCCCCGATTGCCTCATAGACAGTAAAAGATTGCCTGCGAGCTTCTCCTCCTGTCCATACGGTAATTTCTCTACTGTGCGACAGAGAGTCGCTGGTTATGATGCAATCGTTAGCCTATTTTTACAAAAACTGCTTCTATGGGACCATAACGTAAGATACAAGGTAATGGAGCCTTTTATACATTCTCGTGTTTCTTTAGAAATAATTAATGGACAAATGGAGTCTTTAAACACCTCAGATGTAAAGTTATTCGCTGTCAAAGTGACGCCACAATGAATGGGAGTCAAAGGAATGCTAACAGCAGGTGGGGGTCAACTAGCCAATAGCGGCACCCAGGGGTGCTTCAAAAAAATATGAAACCCTGCCCCCCTGATAAAAACGGGCTGATGACTTCCTTGTTCTATAAAGTCCATCCTTCAGAAATACGTAAAGAGTTCTGATTGGGCCAGCGGTACCTGGGTTGTGATTCGACAGCACCTTAGTGCAGTCGGCCATCCTGGAAATGCGATTGGGCTAGTTTTGGAGTAGTTTTGAGAAGCAAGTGGGCAGGAGCATGTGTTGCAGATGTACTTATAATCACGGGAATGGTTTTACTGACGAGATGCGTATGAAAATCGCATTCGATTTTTTGCACAGCCCTAACATCTAGTTAACAAAGCTAAACAGTGTTTCCCTTTGTGTAATAAGTTACAGAAACTGTTAAACGCACCAACTTAAATAATAAAATACACTTAGCGGTTGTGGTCCATAAACAATGCCTTCTCCAGACAAAGATGGAACTGCTCCATCTTAAATTGAATAATCTTTGTGTGAATCCGGCATTAAACTGATTCAGATTGAGAAAGCTGTCCTCAGCAAAATGTGCTGCACATAGTTTTACATGTGGATTATAATTTTCAGGAACCAAATTAAATATAAATTGTAACCATTAATCTCCAAGTACAGCGTCCCTGGGAAGGCCAAACAAAGGTGACTGGACTCCGAGATGAAAATAACAGCTTTTCGACGACATGGCGACAAACACAAACACAACCCTTCCTCTTCTCTGTTGGAGTGCAACAAGACCACGCCCCCCTGTTTGTGTATTCATGTGAGCAGAGGTTAATCAAAAAACTGTTTTAGTAACGTCATTACTGCAGGAACTAGAGGGATGTAGTCCAAACGGGTCGTTTTTTGTAGGCAAATTCTGTTAAATAAAATATCTCGCTTGGCATTGAACTTTGAGCTTTAGAATTTTACAGATATTATTTATACTCTAACAACAACATTACACACTAACTAAAGTTTAAAACATGGGATCACGAAGAACAGGACCTTTAAGCAGTTATACATTGTTTTTAACTTTTATATTTTTGCTAATAAAATTATTTCTTGTGCACCAACTTTATTAGAATGATTTCTGAAGATCATGTGACACTGGAGACTGAAAATTCAGCTGTCGAATCTTTTAAAATGGAACAATTGTAGAAATAATTTAAAATAGAAAATATATATCTTTTTTTTTACTGTATTATTGATCGAATAATGTAGCTTTTGTAAGCATAATGTGAATTTTCTCCCAAATATATTTTAAAATTCTTAGCCACCACAAACCTTTGAACAGTAGAGTAACTGTTTAGTAATAATCAAGAAATATCAAATAAAGAAGATGACATCATACCAGTGAAAGGACGATTGGCTTTCGGTGTGAAGTCACCCCCTTCTAACCGCTGCACAAAGTTAAAGAGAAAGTTCACAGAACTCTGACCTGTAATCAAAGATAAAGCAGGATGAAAGTAGCTCACAGTGAGATGCAATACAATATTCCAAAGGAAACCCTTTTACTGATACCCCCCCCCCCAAAACCATTGTTTATTGAGCAGTATGATTTTCTTACATTTTAAAAATAAACATATTAACAAAATCTCAGTGGTTTACAAACTAAACAAAACATTTACCAGCAGATTAAAAACGTCTCAGGTTACACATGTAACCATGGTTACCTGAGAACAGAGAATGAGATGCTGCGTCCTCTAGAGGGCGCTATGGGAACGTTGTCAGCGTGACCGGTGTTGAAGTGTGAATGAAATAACGACAATGAACTTGACATAGGTGGGCGGAAGCCTATGACGTAAGCAAATGAGTGACTCCGGATATAAAAGGGAACCTGTAGAACACATCATCCTCTTTTTTTTGTCTGTGGAGACACAGGCATAATGCCGAAGCATGGCACAGAGACGCAGAATCTCGTTCCCTGTTCTCAGGAAACCATGGTTACATGCGTAAACTGAGATGTTCCCTTTCGAAAGGGAACTCCACGCTGCGTCCTCTAGAGGGAGCTATGGGAATGGTATACCAATGCCGCCAACTCTCTAAACCAAGAGGAGATCTAGCTACACTCATTGTCAGAGGCAGGTAGTGAGGGTCATATAAAAATTGCCTGCTACTCACATTACTGCCTAAGCATAGCTATGGGGAGTGGAGGTTTCAGCAGAATGACTCTCTTGAGCGAGGCCTGACAACACTCAGCGCTAAAGACAATTAGTGAGGCTAACAAAAATGAGCCTACATACCAATAGTACTGTCATAGTGGAGCTATGGAGAGCGAAGGCTCTAGCAGAATGACTCTCCTAACAGAGAGGATGTCAACAGGGGCACCCTGCTCACCATAACTCTCCATGTTGAGGGGAGCGATGCTTAAAGGGGGGGGTGAAATGCTCGTTTTCACTCAATATCCTGTTAATCTTGAGTACCTATAGAGTAGTACTGCATCCTTCATAACTCCAAAAAGTCTTTAGTTTTATTATATTCATAAGAGAAAGATAGTCTGTACCGATTTTTCCCGGAAAAACACGACCGACTGGAGGCGTGACGTGTGGGCGGAGCTAAAGAATCACGAGCGCCAGTAGGCTTTTGTGTTGAGAGCGTTTGGAAGCTGAGACACCATGAGGACAAAACCAACCATAACAAACCATGGCTAACAGTCAGATTCAGCGTATATTTATGATCCAGAATCAGATCCAGAGGCTGAAACTGAACGAGAGCAGCAGCAGCAACGACTAGCTCCGAGCAACAACGTCTCTATGTGGTATGTACTGAAACTGTATATATTTGCTTAGCGGTTTTGGAAAATGACTAAGTTCCACTTTGTCTTCTTTTTTTTTTTTTAAGCTGTACATGTGGAAAGTGCAGTTTGATGACAACATCGCATGTTGTTTACTTGATGTGCTTACACACAGATAGCTAAGTTAACAACACAGAGATATTTGAAGCAGCTTTACTCACCGCATGCGGTTCCAACACACGATCGTGACCCTTTTTCATTGGGACTGCATTATCCTTAAGAAATAAACAATGTGCAAATCCGGCATCAAACTGGAGCTTGTTTCTAAAACAAGCATCTTAGAAATGCAGGGGAACAAACACAAATACTTGCAACTCAACTCCGTTGATGCTCTGTAAAAAATAAACTCCATCCACTGGTCCCTTAATGCTGTTTCTCTTTTGGTAATCTGTGCAGGGTTGTCTTGCCCTGGCAACCAAAAACACACTCCTTTTGTGACATTTCGCGACGCTCTTGCTCTGATCAGTGAAGTCTGTTGTGCTATACTGGAGCACGCGCTCTTCCGGCAGACGTGCCCTCAGGACCCATATAAGGAAATTCCGCTCCATCTAACGTCACACAGAGCCATACTCAAAAAAAACTTTCCGAAACTTGTGACAAACCGGAAGGATTTTTTTTTCGGAACAGAAATACTCCTTCAAACATACAACTTAATTTTTGAAACTTTGTCCATGTTTAGCATGGGAATCCAACTCTTTAACAGTGTAAAAAACTCAGTATGCATGAAATAGCATTTCACCCCCCCTTTAAAAGTGTGTTAGTAGAGACACACTGGTTGAGTGGAGCCCAAGGTACCGGGGTCTAACCAACTCAGAGAAAGGGAATGAAGCTAATATGCATAACTCTTACCATACAGGTTTCCAGATGGTGCACTGTGTCTTGCATGTGCACTGATCACTTATGTGGATTTTAGAAAGTGTGCAAAGGTGCTAGCCTACACACTTACCACTTATGTGGATTTTAGAAAGTATGCAAAGTGTGTCATGTGCACAATTACCACTACGTGGATTTCAGGAAGTACACAGATGCTCGGCATGTGTACTTATCTTCCTAAGCATCAGCTCTGAGGAGTGGAGGCTTCAGCAGAATGACTCTCAAAAATATGAGGAAACCTACCATGCTCATCCCTGGTAGGGGATCTCTTAAGAGTGGAGGTCTCAGCATAATGACTCTCTAAAGCGAGGGGAGACATGGCTACACTCAGCGCCAGAGGCAGTAAGCGAGGTTTAAGAACAAGCCTTCACACTCATATCACTGCACCTGACAGAGCTTTGAAGAGTGAAGGCTTCAGCAGAATGACTCTCTTAAACGAGAGAAAGCCTAACACTCAACCCTCTTAGAGAAGCTCTAAAGAGTGGAGGCCTCAGAATGACGACTCTCTTAAGTGAGAGGAAACCTACACACTCAATCCTAGTTTGAGCTCTTAAGAGTGGAGGCCTCAGCCTAACCACACTCAGGGTCAAAGGCAGTTAGTGAGGCTCAAAATAGAAGAGCCCACACCCCTCTACTGCCTAGATGGAGCCATGGGGAGTGGAGGCTTCAGCAGAATGACTCTCAAAGGAGAGGAAACCTACAACGCTCAACCCTGGTCGAGGAGCTCTTAAGAGTGCAGGTCTCAGCATAATGACTCTCTAAAGCGAGAGGAGACCTGGCTACACTCAGCGTCAGAGGCAGTAAGCAAGGCTCAAGAAAGAGCATTCAAAATCATATCACTGCACATGACGGAGCTCGGAAGAGTGAAGGCTTCAGCAGGATGACTCTCTTAACCGAGAGGAAGCCTAACACTCAACCCTCTTAGAGAAACTCTTAAGAGTGGAGGCCACAGCTCACAAAAAAGGAGTCTACAAACCAATAGTGCTGTCTAAGCAGAGCTTTAAGGAGCGGAGGTTTCAGCAGAACGAGAGGAAGCCTAACAACACCCGACCGCATTGAGGAGCTCTTAAGAGTGGAGGTCTCAACATAACGTTTCTCTAAAACGAGAGGAGACCTGACTACTAAACGCTGTAGTGAGGGTCACAAAAGAACCTTCATACTAATAGTTCTGTCTAAGCGGCTCCACAGAGCTCTTTTCAGAGCACCAGGAACTGTTAACTCAGCCTAGCAACCCTTCAGTACAGCTGATCAGGGAGGCTCACAGAGAGCCTCACAACCTGGCCTGAGAATGAGGAGGCTCAGAGGAGGCTCAAACAAGAGCCTAACAACTCAAACTTGCTTTTTTTTTTTACACCAAGTCAGGAGCCTCCTTCACCAATAATATAGATAACCCATATTATACACAGTTCCTATTCTATATATACAAAAAAAATTATGGAAGAAAAAGCGTTTCTCGTCAGATTCCTTCCATGCCCCGCATACAATCCCCGTGATTGGCCTTAATAACACCTCTCACCCCTGTTTTGGACTCGCGGGTGCAAAATTCTCAAAGAGAATAAGGCGTTCTCAATGCAATCACGCACTGCAGCGTGCCTATCTCGCATTAAGCTTCTTCAACTCCCCCGAGAGGCGAACGCACTCCTGCAAACGCTGGTAAAAAAAAAAAAAAAAAACTAGAGTACAGACCTCTGCTCTAGTAGCTCCGTCAATGCAACAGTGAGCGTATCCTTCTTTCTCATGAGTCAAACACATATGTGCTTTGTACACAAGGTCTCTGAAGAAAAAAAGAGTACGATGTGTTCTACAGGTGCCCTTTTATATCTGCAGTCGCTCATTTGCTTACATCATAGGCTTCCGCCTGCCAATGCCAAGTTCATTGTCATTATTTCATGCATGCTTCAACACCGGTCACGCTGACAGTGTTCCCATTGCGCCCTCTAGAGGATGCAGCATGGAGTTCTCTTTCAAAAGGGAACCCGTACCCGTGACTTTCAGGCTGTAGAAGCTTGTAGAGTCAATACTGATCTTCCACTCTCCTGTCTGGTTGTCAGGGTTGAGTTTTACTCTCTTTAGATTCCCTACAGTCAGGATGCTGCCCAGAGGACCATCTGTCACTGAACCTGACTGAGACACACCTGAAAGACAGGGGAATCTGCTTATTTTACACAATGATTTTGGTATGTTGTTTTTCTATTGGACAAAATAAAACCCTCATATCTGCAAACAATGTTCGAGGTGCACTGGCTCACCTGTCGGGCTGTATATGGTGAAGACTGGAGAGTCTCCAGTGACATACACAGTCACATTGGACAGAGATGGATCTAAGACAAAGGTAAAGTTTTCTGCAATGGCTGGATTTCTTACCACCTGAAAAAGCGTCACCTTGAAGAAACACAGGGCTGTTTTCAGTATGTTGCAGTGTTTCACAGCAAAATTCCCAGTGACATCATTGGGAAAAAATATTGGCACCATCTGTCATTCTTAATACATACAAGGGCTGAGGTAGATGCATCTGTAATGACTGCAGTGGCCTGAGACAGAGTAGCTCTTGTGACCTCTATGGTCTGTCCACCAGAAACATGGGCCAGATCTCTGTACAGCTGTATGTCTGACAGAGGTATTGATCTTGATGTAGAACCTTGAGATTGTGAGGCATCCCTTCTTCTACGGAATAAGAAGGGGTTAGTCAGCATGAAAGTGACCTGGATTACGTGGAGAAAGAGCAGATAAAAAAACACAGAAAAATGTCATTACATGTAATCCAACAACACTTTAGCTGCAATTATGTAGCTTTTTGATTAATGTAGTAATTAAGTGATTTGCATGCATTTACTGTTGATTTGGTGCGTTCAATCGTGGCTTGAACTGTGCTTTTTAATTCTGTGTCCTTTGCTGAGGCATCAGTGAAAACAAAAATGTCTGAAGATAGAGGAGCTCCTGCTAGTGCCAGCTGGAGAACCATGAGACAAAAATAAAATAACAAGATCACAGGAACTCAAGATAATAAGATCATTATTATATTTTTTTATGCTGGCTTTATTGTAATATAAAAGTTTAACACAGATGAGAAATTCACAATGATAATGTCAATAATGGAATCTTATACAATATATCAGCGTGTGATTTTCTCAGTCTAAAAAAAGTTGTATAACACTCACCAAAATACATAAATATTAAAAAAAACACACACAGACCAGCAGTCCTGACAAGCACATCTCTGGAAAGTCTCCTCCACCAAATGCTGAAAGAGAATTGATTCTCTCTTTGAAAAGATCTGCATCCTCAGTCCTTGTCAGAGGTCCAAAATCTGTTTGAGACAAACACATCACAGAAGACTACAGCAACATGTTGTACATAATTTTAACTTTTTCAAGAAAACTAAAAAAAAACTTTAAAAAATAAAATGGAATAAAATCATAATAAAGAATATTATTTTGTATGTCTTCATGTAATTTATTTCCACAAACTGTTGTTTAGTTATCATTCAGAAACTGTAAACATTGCACATGTGAAATGCACATACGTTTCTTTAAATTATTACATTAAAACTAAACCATTAGCACATTATTTTTATGTTAAGATAGATTCAAATCTTAACGAAAGTGGTGATGTATGAATGGGTAAATATTTATTATTTTATTGTAATTATTCCATCTATTTTCACCAGTTTTATGCATTCAGCCTCATTTGTAATGGGCATAATGGCCGGGAATTCACAATGGAACTCTTTATTAGCTAACAAAAATGTATAGGTAATAGAATATTAAATCTCATATTTCATAACATTAGATTTATTTTCACATTGTTGTCATCCAAATGTTTTGATGAGGCACTGCTTCTTTTGCTTTTTTTGGAAAAACAACAACAATAATAACCTTGACTATATACAGGACTAAATAAGCAAAATGACCTGGATCATTAAATGGGACTAGAATGTATTCTGAAGGTTCCTCTGATGTTCCTCTCCTGCTGTCTATGATACTGAAGGACACTCTCTTGGCCTCTTCAATATCATCAGACATGCTGCCCGTGGTGTCAATCACAAAAGCCAGAACTGAGGTCTGTTTTAGGCCCATCAGTCTGAAAGAAAGAAACAAAACTGGCTAAAGTTGGACAAAACGTTTTGATTGTAGGGGCTGCTAAAAAAAAACAATCTTTTGAACTTTGTCTCCATAGCATCAGCAGAATATTTATTCTTTAGATTTGGCAGCGTTAGGAATTTTCTCCTTTCTTTCATTACAGAAGAATCCAAAACTGTGTGGTGTAAAAGGAAGATCTCATACCGAAGAAAGGCTTGGTCGCCTATTGCCAGTCGGATGTCTTGCAGCACTTCCATAGTAGCACTGATGGCCATGTCAGCAGCTCGCTGGTGAAGGAAGCCATGCTCTGAACTGATGTCATCTTTATTAATGCCTCCTGTGGGTTCTCTTGAACTGGTCCTGTCAAGAAAGCCACCATGGCTACATTTGCCTTAAAAAAAGAAAATTATGTGAGTATAGTTTTGTGGTATATTCCAGCCATACTTTGGTCTGTGATGAAATACAGAATAGATCAACACTACACATGGGATGATAAGCTTTCCTACCAGCAGGTTTTGTGGAGGAGTAAATACTGAAATATCCTGAGGTTAGTTTCTTTTGCAGCAGTATTTCTGGGAGAATGTTATCAACACAGTTTGGTCCAGTGCAGCTTTTGCATGTAGGTGTGCTGGGGCCTAGAAACACAGATAAGAGATTTTAAAAGTGTGCATCTTTACATCATATTCATATTGTTTTGTTTTTATTGTTTTATTGTTTTTAGTGTATTTATTGTTTATTGTTTTTAAACACACAGGGGGTTAGAAAATGTAGAACTGGGCAATTGTATTTTGTTGTACCTGCTATATTGTTGAGAGGAAGGTCAGGTTTGATCAGTGTGCTGAAAGGAGCAGTGCTTCCCAGTTCCACCCAGTTACTGTGGCTATAGAAATCCTGCACACAAACCAACAACACATTAATTAGTGAAAATAATTATTACATTTTATAAATGCATTTCTTATTTTCTTTATATTCCTTCATTTCAATTCGCGTTGAATGTGACATATTCAGAAGTCTGTGCAGCAAACTTTGAAAGAATTGGCCTCAAGTGTTTTTACTGTTGTTTTTACTGGCTGTATATCTCCAAGAATTGGCCGAAGTCTCAAATCGCCAGTAAAATTGTCATCAAAATTTGCAATGTGTTGCATGCATAAGCAAAAAAATTAATAAAATAAAAAATACACATTCTGATAAAAATAAATAAATAAATAAATAATGTATTTAAAAAATTAAACAATTATAATTTTATCATTTTTTAAATATTATTATTTATTACAAAACATAATATTATTCCAAATTCAAAAAGTATTCAGACACTTTGTGGTTGTCAAACATAGTTGAACATGCATGTATTTCATGTACTGTGAAAAGTTTACATGTAAACTGCACCTTTGAAGTGAAGTGACATTCAGCCAAGTATGGTGACCCATACTCAGAATTTGTGCTCTGCATTTAACCCATCCGAAATGCACACACACAGAGCAGTGAACACACACGCACACACTGTGAACACACCCGGAGCAGTGGGCAGCCATTTATGCTGCGGCGCCCGGGGAGCAGTTGGGGGTTCGATGCCTTGCTCAAGGGCACCTAAGTCGTGGTATTGAAGGTGGAGAGAGAACTACATGCACTCCCCCCTACCACAATTCCATCCGGCCCGAGACTAGAACCCACAACCCTTAGATTGGGAGTCCAACCCTCTAACCATTAGGCCACGACTTCCCCTTTGTGAACTTGAGTTGATTTTACTGAAATGTTAAAACTGTCTCATTAGCTAAAATTCTTCTGAGAATGCTCCATCATCTGTTTGCAGATGCCACTTAGTTTAATATTTAGTTTTCTATGCAATGAAATCCAAGCATGTTCATTTAAACAAACAAAACCATTCGAAAACTCTTTAAACAGTTTTGGGATTAGCATTATTCCAGACAAGTTTAAAAACATATAGCCATTTTAATACATAAAAATAAGAGTGAATCAGAACCTGCATATAAATATTGCTAGCAATGGGAAGGTCAAGGGTTCAATTCAGAATGCAGAACTTGATAATATGTACACTCTTAATGCAGTGTGTGAGTCATAGAAAATAGAAGTCAAAGATAGAAATTATGTTATATATGGCTACCTTGAGAGAGAGAGAGAGAGAGAGAGAGAGAGAGAGATTCTCATGCCACTCCCTACTACAATCTCCATACATAACATACCTGTAGAGTGTGACATAGAGCTCCCAGTGAGATACGGGCAGAAATATAGCTTTCCTGCTGCACGCTGGCCTTTACTGCAGCCACACCACGAGTGATGAGACCCCGGCCCTCACTGAAAGCCTCATTATCTATGTGATGTGCCTCACTAAATGCAAAAACTTGATCTACAGCTGCGTTGCTTAGATAAATTTCTGTTATAGCTGAATAAAAACCGAGGGTAGAGAGGGCAGAAGATGAATCAGAAGATGTTGAGCAGGCGCTGTGGACAGCAGATGGAGTCAACCTGTTGTTTATCTGGAGATGAAGAATGGACAGAGGAGTATATTATTGCTTAATGCTAATTCATTCGGTTCACTCTTGAGTCTTTTTCTTACAGGCAATGTGAAGTCGTGCCCCTTGGCAGTGGCTATGTCATGACACACTTCTGCTGCCTTGCGGAGGATGGCCATCTGAGTGATTTCTCGATGGGTGACGGAGCCGTCCAGAAAGAGAGGTTTGAATGCTGCCACCTGGGGGGGTTGAAAGAGGGTCCAACAGAGGAGAAATACACCAACTACATCCAGGGAAACCATGACTGTCCACGAGAACAGGTGCTGAGGAAAAATGCACAATCTTTTACCAAGAATAACAGACAAGAATATAGACAGGAATAAAAATTGAAAGTTTGACTTATATATGTGGAAAAAACTCATTTTGAGAAGACTGCTTTTAAAATATGGATTATAATTGATCTACAGATGCTAATAGATAAAGTGTAATAAAATAAACACTTAGAGGTGTATTTTGAATGTTTAAATTTCATGAAAAGACAAATAGCCCAAAATCTCAAAACTAAACAATACAATGTTTTGTCTGCAGTATCTCTCCTTAAATTTTTTACATTTGAAAACATTATTTGTTCCAGTTAACATTTTTAATCTTTAACTTGAAAATGCTCATTAAAATATTACATATGTCACAATTTGTCAATTATAAACAAAGAAATTGACAATAGTTTTATTACCTTTTTGCAGATTCTGTATGTGTATACTGTAACTTATGCACAGCCTCTGTCAGTGTATTTATACACCTTTACACACGTGATGAATGTCAGCATCACACATGCTTTGTAAGTTAATTAGGGATTGTATACATGATAATCCTTTCTGTAAGTGTCTAGCTCTAAGAATGTCAGTAAGGAAGAATATTTACTTCCTTATTAACTACTATTGTTGATTGTGCCCTTTTTCAAATATAACCTTAGCAAACTTGCCTTGGTTTCTCTGACAACTGTTAATGACCCATATTAATGCATCACTTACTCTCCCCAAAACAAACTTTCCTAGAACTTGGTTCAGTATATATTTTAATAATAATGATAAATAAAAAAACCACAATTGTACACATCAATTTATTAATTCAGTCTTCCCAAACTGTCTAAATCTGTATAATCACTCATGAGTTCAGTGAACCAAGGAGAAACTGAATGAGAGTGGAATTATTGTAAAAAGCAAAACCAATAGAGTGTACAAAATGTTGATGTCCCCTATTTGAACTTTGTCTTTAATAAACATTCCAAAAGATCAAGAGTATATATAACACAATGAAATCACAGCTAGCCAAAAAAACCAGCCCCAAATGCACCTGTTCACATACAACAGAAAGTTAAAGTAAAATTTCAATAGTAAACCTTAATCTTGATTCTGTGATATTTACAAAGGCTCTTTTACACAAGACAAGTAAAGATTTAAAATGTTATTTAGAAACATACACAATGGCAAACGATAAAAAAGAAGAAAGGCACACAGAAAGTGAGTAACATCCACTGAAAATAGCATTTGCTGTTGAGACAGTGAGTTGCAGTGTGACATAATTCAGGTCAGTGGATCCTGGAGCTTCTGCCTCAATAGTGAGTTTGACATCTGTCCCTGACTCTGTGTCGGAGGGTGCAGTCAGTGTCACACTTCCTTGAGCGCTTCCCCCTGTTTCAAGGATCAGAGAGCTAGGGAAAGACACGCTGAAGCCCCGGTTATTCAGAGCTCTGATAGTGTAGTTGCCGCCTGTAGTATTAGTGGCCACTGTAAAGTTGAGACTCAATGGGACTCCAGGCTGTGTAATGTTCTGTGATTGGGCCTGTGGAGGAACAGATATGGGGAATGCATGTTATTTGTCTTAAACAGTGATGAATTTTTAAAACCCTGTTTTTGTAGTAAACTGTGATGTAAAATTAAGTGTATTTTGATAAATAATTTGATTAATAACAATATTTTACCATATAGTTCTTACCATGACTGTTATTCTAGATCCTTTATGCTGGGTGGGTGACTGTCTCTGGAATCGACTAACTGATGACGAGTCATTCAACAGCCCTTTCAGCTGCACCACAAACGCCCACTCTGGGATTCTGTCAATGTTGACCAGGAAGTCTGTCGCACCGACAGCTTTGACAGTTCCATTAACAAAATCAGATCCTGAAGCTTCAACTAGAAGCACTTCAGTCACTGTGACCGAATCTCTTCCAGTCACAGAGACATAAAAAGTAGCATTCCGACCTGATCAGCAATCAGAGAAATACTATGAAAAAATGTTTTTGGGGAATTTTTTTTAAATGCTGTATAATCTAGAAACTTGAGATTGCAAATTGAGGATCATACAAAGCTGTTTCCACAGCACTCTTTTGTCACTTAATATTTTATTTTGATGCATCAATCTATTTAATTACTTAGTAAATAATACTGTTATGTGATAAAAAAAAAAAAAAACTATTTTTATGAGTGCAGACCATATATATATATAAGACCACATGGCACTACAGTAATGGATGCTGAAAATTCAACTTAAAATGACATTTTAAAATAGCCTATTTTAATTAGAATTAGAATATTTTCTAATTAGAAAATAGTTGTTTAAAATTGTAATAATATTTTATAAGGTGATTGTTCTCCCAGAAATATTAAAAAATCAACCCAAACTTTCGATTGGAACACTGTAAAAAATAAGATAAATAAATAAATAAATAAATATATATATATATATATATATATATATATATATATATATATATATATATATATATATATATATATATATATATATATACTGTATATATTACATCTGTGAAGCTGTGATAGTAAAATACCAACAGCTGTGGTTGCCAGAACTTTACTGTAAAAATATGGTTACAACATTTTTTTGTAAAAAAAAATTAAATAATGATAATAATAATAATAATAAATTAAAAACATATTTCTTTAACTGATATTCAAGATTCAAGATTTTTATTCGTCACATACAAAATTATATATCAACAAGCAGTGAGTCAGGTTCGCTCCATGGACAGTGCAATTATTAAAGAAAACAACACAGATGAAAATATACATAAATATAGCTATGTAAGAATGAAATAAAAGTAAACAATAAAAATATAAGAATAAAATATACAAAAAAATGTATATTGTAGAATTAAATATAGAACGCAAAATAAAGTGCATGAAAG
Source organism: Carassius auratus (assembly GCF_003368295.1). Taxonomy (NCBI): domain Eukaryota; kingdom Metazoa; phylum Chordata; class Actinopteri; order Cypriniformes; family Cyprinidae; genus Carassius; species Carassius auratus. The sequence continues at coordinate 14,551,066 of NC_039243.1, forward strand.
TAAAATGTAGTCTTAAATATTAAGATACACAGGGATATACAATGTGCATATGACCATTATACAGTAGTATTAAATATTAAGATACACAGGAATGTACAAGAGGCAAATGTGCAAACAGGTTGACACTATCAGTATGTCAATGTGAGGTAGAGAATGAAGAATATCTTACTGAAAAGTTAATATTAAGTGGAGACATGAAGATGTTAAGAGGCTGGTTTCGAGTTTAGGTGCCTTTAGTAGGCTGCGGAAGCACTTACTAGATGGCAGCAAAGTGAAAAGATGGTTACTGGGGTGGGTGGAGTCAATACACTTTCTATAGCCCCTGAATAGAAAGTTTTCAGGATTGCTGGTGAGACCCTGAATTTCCTCAGCTGTCGCAGATGGTACATTCTTTGATATAAAGTTAAAGGGTACCGTTCTTCGTGATCCCATGTTTCAAACTTTAGTTAGTTTGTAATGTTGTTGTTATGTTGAGTATAAATAATATCTGTAAAATTATAAAGCTCAAAGTTCAATGCCAAGCTAGAGATATTTTATTTAACAGAATTCGCCTACATCGAACAACCAGTTTGGACTACATCCCTCTACTTTCTGAAGTAATGACACTAAAACCATTTTTTTACTAACCTCTGCCCACAGGAATACACAAAAAAGCGGGCGTGATCTTGTTGCGCTCGCACTAGGAGGAAGAGTTGCGTTTGAAGAGTGCAATCACCTTTGTTTGGGCTTCCCAGAGACGCTGTACTTAGAGATCAATGGTTACAATTTATGTTTAACTCGGTTCCCGAAAATTATAATCCACATGTAAAACTATGTGCAGCACATTTTGCTGGGGACAGCTTCCTTAATCTCAATCAGTTTAATGCCGGATTCGCACAAAGATTATTCTTGAAAGATAGAGCAGTTCCCTCTTTGCCTGGAGAAGGCTTTGTTTATGGACCACAACCGTTAAGTGTATTTTATTATTTAAGTTGGTGCATTTAACAGTTTCTGTAACTTATTATACAAAGGGCAACACTGTTTAGCTTTGTTAACTATACTGTATGGTAGCGCTGGGCAAATATCGAATGCGATTTTCATGTGCATCTCATCAGTAAAGGCATTCTGTGATTAGAAGTACATCTCCAGCACGTGCCTTCAGATCAGGATTTCCAGGTTTTCAAAACAAATCCTGCCCAATTACTTCTCAAAACTAGTCCAAAACTAGCCCAAGTGATTCTGACGAATGTGGATCGCTTACGAGAGACTATCTACTTCGAGTGAAATAAAACCAGCCAATGTATATTGGCATGCGATAATTGCTGTCCATTTGCATACCATTTCGCTTTCGGAGCAAGACAGTGAATGCTGTTCCTGTCTCCTGCAAGATTCTACAACTGTGATTACAAGTCTCTGCGAGGAAGCCTCTGTGTTGGTGTTGGTGTGATGATGCGAGCAGCAGAGGTTGCGATCTCTCTGTGTCAACATTTAGAGAAAAACAAAGCTCTGTTGGTTCAGTGGGCATAACACTGAGAGTAAGTGCTCAGATTGCACTACTCCCCTCTGTGTAGCGTCGGCTATCTCCCTGTGCATTTCAGCACCTCAGAGGGCTTCTAAAGGTGCTGGCACGATCAAAAGGAGTGCCAAGCCAACCCAGGCCTCCGCTAAACCAACCAGCAAGCGTAAGGGTGGAGAATCTTTTGTTTCATTTTGCTTCTGTTATGCCACTGGCTCCCCGTAGTATGGTTCCTCCACCCGATATGAGGACAGGGTTCTACAGCCCCTACTTCATTGTACTCAAGAAAGGCGGTGGGATGTGGCCAATCTTGGACCTGTGAACCTTGAATTGGGCACTGCAAGAGCTCGCGTTCAAGATGCTCACGCAAAAATGCATTTTCGAATGCATCATTTCCCAAGATTCGCTTGCAGCAATCAACCTGAAGGGTGTGTACTTTCAAGTCTCGATTCTCCCTCAACACAGACCGTTCCTGCTGTTTGCGTTTGAGGGATGTGTATATCAGTACAAAGTCCTACCCTTCAGGCTGTCCCTGTCACCCCATGTCTTCACGTAAGTTGTGGAGACAGCCATTGTTCCACTTCGAGAACAAGGCATTTGTATTCTCAACTATCGCAATGACTGGCTGATCCTGGCTCAGGTTCGAGGGAAGTTGTGCAAACACAGAGACATGGGGCTGCGTCACCTCAGCCTGTTGGGCCTTCGAGTCAACTGGGACAAGAGCAAACTCTCCCCTGTGCAGAGAATCTCTTATCTTGGTATGGAGCTGGACTCGGTGAACCAGACAGCACGATTCACAGAGGAGCGCGCCCTGTCCATGTTGAACTGCTTGAGTACAATCAAGAACAGAACAGCAGTCCCACTGAAACTTTTTCAGAGACTCCTGGTACATATGGCATCTGCAGTGCAGTAATGCAACTCAGATTGCTTCTTATGAAATCGCTTAATCACCTGCTTCACAGCCAAGTCCTGAGATGGGTGTGGCAGAGTGGCACGTACCGGGTGCATGTCACACCGCACTGCCTCCATACCTTCAGGCCGTGGTCAGAACGTTCGTTTCTAATGGCAGGTGTTCCCTTAGAACAAGTGTCCAGGCATGCTGTGATCTTCACAGATACCTCTGTCACTGGCTGGGGGGCCATGTACAACCCCAAATCAGAAAAACTTGGGACAGTATGGAGAACGCAAATAAAAAAAGAAATTAGTGATTTCTAAATTTACTTTGACTTGTATTTCATTGAAGACAAAATGAACACAAAATATTTCATGTTTTGTCTGGTCAACTTCATGTCATTTGTAAATATGCATCTTTTCCTGTCATTCGGACCTGCAACACATTTAAAAAAAAGTTGTGACAGGAGCAATTTAGGGCTAGTAATGAGGTAAAATGGTTAAATAATGATGTGATTTGAAACGGGTGATGTCAACAGATGATTGTAATTATGATTTGGTACAAAAGCAGCATCCAAGAAAGGACTAATTCTTTAGAGGCAAAGATTGGCCGAGGATCGCCAATTTGCCAACAAATACGTGAGAATATTATTGAAATATTTAAAAACAATGTTCATAAAAGAAAGATAGGAAGAGATTTTGGATATTTCACATTCAACAGTGCATAACATAATTAAAAGATTCAAGGAATCTGGAGGAATTTCAGTGCATAAAGGACAAGGGCGCAAGCCTAAGCTAAACAACAGTGATCTCCGATCCCTCAGGCGGCACTGCATCAAGAATCGTCATTCATCTATAAGTGATATCACCACATGTGCTCAGGACTACTTTGGCAAACCTTTGTCAAGTACCACAATATGTAGTTACATTCACAAATGCCAGTTAAAACTGTGTCAAAAGGAAGCCCTATGTTAATAGTGTCCAGAAGCCCCGTCGACTTCTCTGGGCTCGGAGGCATCTGGGATGGACCATCACACAGTGGAAACGTGTACTGTGGTCAGAAGTATCAGTATTTCAGGTATTTTTGGGGAGGAATGGACGCCGTGTCCACCGGACCAAAGAAGAAAAGGATCATCCAGACTGTTACCAGCAACAAGTCCAAAAGCCAGGGTTTGTCATGGTATTGGGGTTGTGTCAGTGCCCTTGGCAAAGGTAACTTGCACTTCTGTGAAGGCACCATTAATGCTGAAATGTACACAGAGATTTTGGAGCATAATATGCTGCCTTCAAGAAGACATCTTTTCCAGGGACGTTCAATGCATATTTCAACAAGACAATGCAAAACCACATTCTGCACACATTACAAAGTCCTGGCTGCGGAGGAAGAGGGTAACTTGACTGGCCTGCCTGTAGTCCCGACCTTTCTCCAATAGAGAATGTGTTTCTCCAAAATTACAAAGTGGTAAATGCTTTACTGTCCCAACTTTTTTTTAAATGTGTTGCAGGTCTGAATGACAGGAAAGGATGCAAATTTACAAATGACATGAAGTTGACCAGAAAAAACATGAAATATTTTTTGTTCATATTGTCTGCAATGAAATACAAGTCAAAGTAAATGTAGAAATCACTTCTTTTTTTTTCTTTTTTTTGCGTTTTCCATACTGTCCCAACTTTTTCTGATTTGGGGTTGTACAATGGGCATGCAGTTTCAGGTCTGTGGATGGGGCCTCAACTGCATTGGCACATCAATTGCCTCAAGTTGCTCATGGTATGCCTTGCGCTGGGACTCTCCTCACGAAAGCACCTCCTTGCCCCATTCCTCTGAGGAAGGACCTGCTTTCTCAGAGACGGGGCACTCTATGGCACCCACGTCAAGACCTCTGGAAACTCCATGTCTGGTGCCTGGACAGAACGCAGAGGTTCTAGGTGACCTACCCCAGGCATGGTCAAGTCAAGTCACCTTTATTTATATAGGGCTTTAAACAAAAAGGATTGCGTCAAAGCAAATGAACAACATTAATTAGGAAGACAGTGTGTTAATAATGCAAAATGAAAGTTAAAGGCAGTTCATCATTTAATTCAGTGATGTCATCATCTCAGTTCAGTTTAAATAGTATCTGTGCAATCATTTGCAATCAAGTCAACGATATTGCTGTAAATGAAGTGACCCCAACTAAGCAAGCCAGTGGCGACAGCGGTAAGAAACCAAAACTCCATCAGTGACAGAATGGAGAAAAAACTTTGGGATAAACCAGGCTCAGTTGGAGGGCCAGTTCTCCTCTGACCAGACAAAACCAGCATTTCAATTCCAGGTCCAGTAAAGTCAGATTGGCAGAAGAATCATCTGTTTTCATATAAGAATTTACGGTCATATTAATCCCAACAAAGTGTTCTAGTCAATGCAAAATAATTTTGTGGTCAATAGTGTTGAATGCAGCACTAAGATCCAATAGCACTAAATGAGAGATACAACCACGATCAGATGATAAGAGCAGGTCATTTGTAATTCTAAGGAGAGCAGTGTCAGTACTATGATACTGTCTAAATCCTGACTGGAGATCCTTACAGATAGCATTTTTCTCTAAGAAGGAATATAATTGTGAGGATACTACCTTTTCTAGTATCTTGGACAGAAAAGGGAGATTTGAGATCGGTCTATAATTAACTAGTTCTTTGGGATCAAGTTGTGTTTTTTTGATGAGAGGCTTAATAACAGGTTTTTGGTACATATCCTAATGACAATGAAGAATTAATAATAGTCAGAAGATCTATGACTTCTGGAAGCACCTCTTTTAGGAGCTTAGATGGAATAGGGTCTGATATACATGTTGGTATAGATTATTTAACAAGTTTATACAATTCTTCCTCTTCTATAGTAGAGAATGAGTGGAACTATTCCTCCGGGGACCCAGTGGCGGCTCCAGACAATTTTGATTGGGGGGGCAATGGGGGGTCCTGGTCTTTTCAAGGGGGGTCTCATGAAAACCAACAAAAAATACAGTGGACATGGCTAATAACTGCATATTACTGCTACTAAACAACAAAAACACCTTTGCAATGTAAACAAATGACAGGCTACATTTGTTATTCATATCCTGCACACTGCACTTTCATGTCAGGTATATTATGCATTTTTATTGACATTGATATTTTTACATTTATTTCCAGATAGATATTATTGAGTTTACAGGCTAAAGTGGTCTTGCTGTTGTAAACACTGTTGCTATTGTAGAAAAAATATTTGCATCACATATAAAATATAATTATATTTTAATTCATTTCTGAATTGTTTTTATTTCTATAATGATAATTCAGAGAATGAGAAAATCTGAATAAGCCTTACCAGTGTTGTGATAATTATTTTTACGTGTTAAAAATAAATAAGTAGCCTACTGTAATATAATAAAAGTTTATTCAAATAACATAAAAAAGACCAGACCCCTCGATGCCTGACTGTGAAACTGTTCTCCCTCAAACAGCACGCTAGTGTTACTTCTACACTACAGGCTACACACAGCAATATAAACAACGTATCTGCATGTTCTCACATCACATCGTTCTTGTTAAATAATAATAAGTAAATAAACATCAAAATCACTTCGCTGAGAATGAAACACCACTTACCAGCTGCCACGATGTTGAAAATATCCTCTAGCAATTAAAAAATGCGCGTGCAGCGTGAGGAATCTTCCCGGTTGGATGAGGTCGTAGTCAGGTGAACTGTCATCATGCTGGTCATTTTATTTACGGCTAAATTATTATTAATAAATTGTACTAATATTATGATTGGGCGTGGGCAGGCATTCACAAATGTTTATGTTATTACAAAAAAAATTGAAATTTTGCTTTGACAAAAGGGCACTTAAGGGGCAAAGGAGCAGGTGCTCAAGTGAACCGGTTCTTTCGGACAATTCGATCAAATAAACCAGTTGAAAAAAAAAATGGTTCACCGGTTCTTTTGCGCTCGATGTAATGCCGTCATTGGCGATGATTGCCCTTCATTCAAGCCTTTGGTTTACCCGCGCTTATAACATTAGCACAGAATCAGTTCAGAATCAACCACCAAAAGAATCAGGTCGGTTCAGATGCGCTCTGTGTCAGTCTGCTTCACGCTGAATCACGCATGCGCAGTTATCATCAGCTCATCGGTTCTCGAATCGGACGCGTCTGACAGAAACGGTTCTCGTTTCAGTGTATGAATAAATATCGAAATAATTATTTATTATTGTTCTGCGTAGTTTGAAGAGAAACATTTTTGGATCTTTATCCCGAATATATATATCTTTTTAATCAGGAAGAGGCTGGGGGGTCAAATGGGGGGTCAAGGCATTTTTTGGCAGGGTCTTGAGACCCCCCAAGACCCCCCCTGGCGCCGCCGGTGTACATGATAATCCTTTCTGTAAGTGTGTGGCTGTACAAATGTCAGTAAGGAAGAATATTTACTTCCTTATTAACTACTATTGTTGATTGTGTCCTATCAAATTACACACATCTTGTGTTTGATCTAACCAAAGCACACTTGCCTTGGTTTCCTGACAACTGTTAATGAGCCATAACAATGCATCACTTACTCTCCCCATAACAAACTTTCCCAGAAATTGGTTCAATATATATTTCAATATTAGTGGTAGATCAAAAATCACAGTCGTACACGTCAATTCATTCATTCAGTCCTGAACCCTCTGAGCCAAGGAGAAACTGAATGAGAGCGGAAGCTAAAAAACAAAACAAATAGTTTACACAATGCTGATGCCCCTTATGTGAACTTTTTCTTTAATAAACGTTAAAAAAGATCAAGAGTATATATTACACAATGAAATCACAAATATCCACAAAAACTAGCCCCAAATGCACCTGTTCAAATACAACAGAAAGTGAAAGTTAAATTTCATTGGTAAACCTTAACATTGATTTTTTTTATATTTACAAAGGCTCTTTTACAAAAGACAGTTCAAGACCAGTAAAGATTTAAAATGTTATTTATAAACATACAAAATGGCAAACGATAAAAAATAAGAAAGAAAGGCACACAGAAAGTGAGTAACATCCACTGAAAATAGCATTTGCTGTTGAGACAGTGAGTTGCAGTGTGACATAATTCAGGTCAGTGGATCCTGGAGCTTCTGCCTCAATAGTGAGTTTGACATCCGTCCCTGACTCTGTGTCGGAGGGTGCAGTCAGTGTCACACTTCCTTGAGCGCTTCCCCCTGTTTCAAGGATCAGAGAGCTAGGGAAAGACACGCTGAAGCCCTGGTCATTCAGAGCTCTGATAGTGTAGGTGCCACCTGTAGTATTAGTGGCCACTGTAAAGTTGAGACTCAATGGGACTCCAGGCTGTGTAATGTTCTGTGATTGGGCCTGTGGAGGAACAGATATGGGGAATGCATGTTATTTGTCTTAAACAGTGATGAGTTTTTCAATCTCTGTTTTTGTACTAAACTGTGATGTAAAATTAAGTGTATTTTGATTCATAATTTGATTAATAACAATATTTTACCATATAGTTCTTACCATGACTGTTATTCTAGATCCTTTATGCTGGGTGGGTGACTGTCTCTGGAATCGACTAACTGATGATGAGTCATTCAACAGCCCTTTCAGCTGCACCACAAACGCCCACTCTGGGATTCTGTCAATGTTGACCAGGAAGTCTGTCGCACCGACAGCTTTGACAGTTCCATTAACAAAATCAGATCCTGAAGCTTCAACTAGAAGCACTTCAGTCACTGTGACCGAATCTCTTCCAGTCACAGAGACATAAAAAGTAGCATTCCGACCTGATCAGCAATCAGAAAAACAGTGAAGTATCATTACTATGTACATATATGACAAACAAAATTATTAGGGCGCAGTAACATTAGCGAAATTCGATGGATGGATGATGCATGATGTTGTACCAATAAAAGGGCGGGTAAAACTCTGTCCCCATGAGTCTCCATGACCTCCCTGAACTATCTCCACAAAGTAAAAGAGAACGTCCACAGAACTCTGACCTGTGTTTACAGTTAAAAGAATTTTGAATTATGGATTGGCATATAAACACTTATTTTGCTTTGACAAACAGAGATAAATTATTTTCTGTGATAAATGACAATATAAGAACTTAATTCATATATTACTCCCATTTTTTATGTATGCTGCAAGAAATCACCACCAAAATAATTATGGTAAATGATCTATGTCCTATAAAACATGTTACAGATTTTCTGGAGTTATTTATTGCAGAATTAAACCTTTACCAGTAACTCTCAGGTTGTAGGAGCTTGTAGAGTTTATACTGATCTTCCACTCTCCTGTCTGGCTGGCAGAGTTGAGTTTTACTCTCTTTAGATTCCCCACAGTCAGGATGCTGCCCAGAGGACCATCTGTCACTGATCCCGACTGAGACACACCTGAAATTGCCAAATATATAATTACATTAAGGGTGGAATCCATTAAATCAGATGTTGTTTACATAATAATTATTACATAATCCTTATTGCAGAGCCCAAACATCCAATGCAGCCATAAAGCTAAACTCTACCCGAAAAATAAAAATTATATCATAATTTCCTAAATCTCATGTCATCCTAGATGTATAATAGTTGCTTGGAAGCTATGGTTAATAGTTAAAAATTATCTCTTTTTTTTTCTTACCTACACTTATCATCTAGCTTCAGAACACATTGATTCATTGGGCTTTTTCAAATACCCAAACCTGCAGTCTTGGCCACATGAGCAAGTGGACGCAACAGGAAGTAAGTGTGTAAGACTTTCCCAAATGCCAAAATGTCCTTAATGCACTAAATCCACATTATCTTCAATACCGCTTCAGAGTGGTATAGAGCATCACAGTCCCGCCCACAGCCCGAGAGAGCTCTGGTGCCGGAAGTAAATTTCCCATTCATTTCTCCCATTGACTTTCGGAAAAAAACGTATCTAAAGAGTTTTAGAGCATGTGTGAGGATAACCAGCTACGGCTGAACTCATAAGCATATAACATATCATTTCGAGTGAAAAAATTAAGAGAAAATCCCAAAAAAGTCAAAGGTACAAGACTGTGTACATATTTTCATTCCGAGCGCAGGAACTACTCATCCCATAAACCACCACGCCTCATTGAATTCGACTGGAGCCACAACCGCGAACAAGCCTTTTGAGCGACTTCAAAATCTGATGACGGCATGGATGACGGCCGCCCGTGCGAACTTTTTCCTCCAGTGAATTTTCTCATGGCAGTCATGGAGATCATGATTGCACTCATAAGTCTACCGTACAAAAACGCAACACAGGTTTTTAATTTCCTTTTGTGTTTATATGAGCATATACTATCGCTTAGTACAGCCGTAGCTGGTTTTAAGCCTACCATGTATGGTTACGTTTTTATGGCTTATACCCCAAATGTCAATGCAGAAATTGCATTGAATTTTTACTTCCGGCACCAGCTGTGGGCGGGACTGTGATGCTCTATTGGAGGCTAAGCATATGCTATCAATCATCATGTTCTGGAAATAAATAGTGAGATTTTTTTGAAAGGGTGAAAGGGTGCTGAAACCTTTCCAGTACATGCTAAATATTAATAATAATTAGATATTACATATAATTTGGTATAAAATAAGTGTTGCACATTTGATTGGTATAATATTTGCAACTGTTTTTATCATTTAATTAGAACCACCACAAATTATTAAATTGTGTTGTTTGTTATATGTGACCCGTGTCCAAAGCATACAATGAAAAACATCAAGTTGGCCGGCGACAGCCCCTGACACGACTACCAGTGCGACTATAGATAAATGTGCGCCGGGAGAACACATCATTCACTTCATCATCTGAAGCTTGTGTCCGAAGCATGGCAGGAAGCTAGAGGACGCAGTTTCTCGTTCCCAACTCAGGGAACCATGGTAACATTAGTAACCTGAGATATTCCCTTTCAAGGTAACTTCAAACTGCATCCTCTAGGGGTCGCTATGGGGAACAGTATACCCAGGCCGCCATGCTGAGGGGAGTGCAGGCCAGAATCATGGTGCGCACTAAGTACCAACTCTACCATTTTCATGGAATTTCCCCCTGGGACATTGGACGGATGTCCGTGACATTATCTCTCGTATGGCTTAGGGCCTAGGCTACATTCCCAAATTACCTGTTAGGGCTACGGCCCAGGGTAGAGTTCAAAGCTTGGAATGAATATTGGAAGGAATATGGCAAAGAGCCTAGCATTTAATACTAAGTCTTGTCTGTCACACAGGGGATACCATTGTTGCATAAGCTTGCTGAAGGAACTGTCTCAACAGATCACTTACCATAATATGGATTTTAGATACTGTTCTAAGGGGTGCTCTCATGGCACTCTAAAAGAGCAGCTCATATAAGGAATTGTGCATCCCAAAAACAATGTTTGAGAGTCATCAACTAAATCTATGGTAATAATGCTGGAGAGGCTAGCAGTAAATATCTATCTGAGGGGAGGGGCAAACACCAAGCTCTCAAACGAGGGGGAGCTCGACCTTCAGCATGTTCCAAGCTGGAACAGCTAGCAATAATTTACTTAGTTGAGGGAGCACAACCCAATTCTCATGAGAGAGGGGGCTCAACCTGCAGCATGTTTCATGCTGGAACAGCCAGCAGTAGGCTACCAAGCTGAGGGAGCACAACCCCAACTCTCAAAATGAGAGGGGGCTCGACCTACAGCCTGATCATGAGAATCAGAAGGGTAAGCATACTGCAAGCTAGCCAAAAACTCAGTGTATCATAGAGGCGATGGAAGGGCTTAGTATATCTGATGCTGCTGGATGCCAGGTGCTCTGGGAAAAACAGAGAACTCGTCTTTCATGTGAGAGGAGAACTCCGAATTCAGAAAGAGAATTGCACGCTCGTAGGAAACCCTTTTTGGTAAAGGGAACACTTCTAAACTACTGCAAAAACAGCCCACGGAGCGAGGAATTCAACTCCTCACATGGGGAGAGAAGTCAAGCCCTTCATGTTGAGGGAAGTGACGCTTTAAGTGCATTAATAAAAACACATTGGTTGAGTGGAGCCCGAGGAACCAAGGTCTAACCAACTCTGAGTACATGACCCTTACCGTACCAGATTTCAGAAAGTGCAAAGTGTCTTACGTACACACTTACCACCTATGTGGATTTTAGAAAGTGTGCAAGTGTTCAATGTGCACACTTACCACCATAAGGATTTAGAAAATACACAAAGCTTAGTGTGTGTACTTAAAGCTTCTTAAAGGTGGGTGTTCACTGTGAACTCGCATGGTCGGAAGCCCATGCGATGTGTATGTGTATGTCCACACTCACGTCACAAGTGAATTTATCTGAAAATCGTACGGACGAGGTGATACACGATTTTACCACCTGCCGATTTCCGAAGCAATCGCACGAAGTTGATAGGCGCATTCGACTTGAAGCAGCGCTACACAGAAGGATCACTGTATGACATTAAAGTACCGTAAGAGTGATAAGAGAGCACACAGGAATCTCTCTCAATGTCCTTTGATGTCATAGAAGTGATCATTCTGTGTAGTGCTGCTTCAAGTCGAACGCACCTAATATAACTGCTCTCCCTCTCTCATAACTACATATAAAATATTAATACGAGCGTGACTGTTTCCTACACATTTAGGCTTATTGTCAGCCACAGACACTTCCTGTGCCCTCATAAAACCAAATGTCTTAAATAACCTAAAGAATGTTTAATTAAAATTTTAAACATGCATTTTTCCGTGATGAATAGAGGTAGTGTATGCAGATAGAATATACAGTTTGTACAGTATAGAAAACTGTTACGTCTATGGAGAGTCCCCATAAACTACATATGCGTGTGTGTGTGTGTGTGAGAGAGAGAGAGAGAGAGAGAGAGAGAGAGAGAGAGAGAGAATTAAAAAGCACGGTACAGCTTTTGCATGGTACATGATACATCGCTCGCTGTTCCTGTCAGAGTTCAGCAAGTTTATCCTCCTGGTCAATAGTCCACATTCTCCATGGCGCTGCCGTCTTCGTCTTTCTTCTTCTGTGGTTTTCCTAGTTTGTGATTGGTCAACTTCAGATAGATCAACAAATCGGCTTGTTCAACCGCACACGTCACAAATTCAAACCGATAGCTCTCATGTGCACACCATCTACAAACTCGGGTAAATGGTGAAATACTCACATCTCCCTTATAAGTCCAGCGAATGACTCACAATGAGCACAGCAGAGCGAATCTAACTCCCTCGAGAGCTGAATGCGCTTGCTCTTCAGCACACAGACAGCACAGCATGCAAGCTGTGAAACTGCCAGTATCAGAGCAAAACCTCTGGCAAGAAACATGCACTCCTAAAAACTGTACGCTTAAAAAAAAAAAGTAAAATGAAGACGAAGAAGAGAAAACCTGTTCTCCCGGCGCCTATTTTAGTCACACCGGCAGTGATATCAGGGGCTGTTGCTGGCCAACTTGTTTTTTTTATTTTTTATCGTATGCTTCAGACACGGGTCACAACGAGGCATTCCCCATAGCGACCCCTAGAGGACGTAATTCGAAGTTCACTTGAAAGGGAACTCATATACATCTGGGACGGCATGAGGTTAAGTAAATGGGAGAATTTTAATTTTGGGTTGAGTATAAATTTAAAAACTGATTGAATATGTACAGTACAGTACAGTAGCTGAGCATTCTGTTCATAAATGTGTTGGTTTACCAGTAGGGCTGTAGAGAGTAAAGACTGGAGAGTCTCCGTTTATATACACAGTCACATTGGACAGAGTTGGATCCAGCACAAAAGAAAAGTTTTCTGCCTTAGGTGGATTTCTCGTTGCCTGAAGAACAGTCACCTTCAAGAAACAGGTTTTATAACATTAGATTTACAGAGTTAAATAAATTAAATTTATGCATTGACAGACGCTTTTATCCAAAGCGACTTACAGTGCATTCAGGCTATCAATTTTTACATATCATGCGTTACCTCCAAGAACAGAACAGCACAAACCAAATTAGGATACTACTGGTGATATAAAGCAAATTACATTTACATTATAAAATGCATGTCTATGTAACAGTGATGCTAAAAGTACTGTTAATATATATTGATAAAATATAACATAACATTGTGATCTCATTGTTAGAACTTACCAGGTCAGCAGTGATTAAATCTGTAATGACTGCAGTAGCCTGAGATGATGTAGTGTTTGTGATGTCTATGGTCTGTCCATCAGAAACTTGGGTCAGGTCTCTGTAAAGCTGTATTTCTGACTGAGACAGTGATCTTGATAACGAAACATTCTGTTGACTACGTGTTGAGATGGAGTTTATCAGCAGGAAAGTGACCTTCAGTGTGGGAAGAAAGAAACATCTTAAGATTAAGTATCTCTAACCCAACAGATCCTACCTGAAGAACAAAACCTTTTCTGCAGGAACTCACTTTTGACTTGGTGCTTTCTATCATGGCTCCAACTGAACTTTTTAATTCTGTGTCCTTGGCTGAAGCATCAGTGAAAACAAAAATATTTGATGATGGAGGAGCTCTTGTCAGTGTCAACTATAGATTCATGGAACAATAAAAGAAAAGACAAAAACTTTTAGCATTATAACGACTCTGTGTTGTGAATATCAAAGCTCACCACAATGATTTCTTTCAAATGGAAACTTTCAAAATAAATACTTGGCCATTTGTTTTTGAGTGTACTGGTTTCACTGTGAACTTTTTTTGGTTGAATGAAGGATTATTTTACTAAAAGATCTAAAAGACACACACGCACCAGCAGTCCTGAAAGGCACATCCCTGGGTTTAAACTATCAGATACTGACAGGGAATTGATTTGCTCTTTGAACTTATCTGCATCCCCAGTTCTTATGACAAGTCCAAAACCTGTGTGAGACACAAAGACATCACTACAAAGCACAACCAGAGCAAAAACATGCACAGTGCATTTTCAATGTGTGTAGAAACTGTCAAAACTGTGGTCCATCTCAACAAGCTATATGAAACAACATAAATATGGTGAATGTTTTAGTTTTATTTTATTTTAAAGCACCATGCATAAAGAACTTGCTTAATTTTATTGAACAAGATATTTCATCCATATTTATATAGTATGTTAATATAATATGTTATTAAAGTGATATAATTACAGAGATTTGTCCATTTTTATATCACAATGTGACTAACCCTGGTCATTAAATTTTACTAGAATGTATTCTGAAGGTTCCTCTGATGTTCCTCTCCTGCTGTCTATGATACTGAAGGACACTCTCTTGGCCTCTGTGATGTAGTTAGACAGACTGCCTGTGGTGTCAATCACAAAAGCCAGAACTGAGGTCTGACTGAGGCCCATCAGTCTGAGAGAGAGAGAGAGAGAGAGAGAGAGAGAGAGAGATGAAAGAGAAACAAAAATTTCAGCAATAATTTTACCAATGTTGACCAAATGTGTGAACTATAAGCTTAAGATTTGAATAAGAAGAAGAGTTAAGGAGATTTTATACCTATGGCTGATGGCACGACTAACTCCCTATTGCACGGCTTTCAAGAAACTTTGAATATGGTGCATAGATTTGGACGGCTTATGCTACTAGGAAGAAGAAGGAAAAATGCCTACTACCGAAGAAAGGCTTGGTCGCCTGTTGCCAGTCGGATGTCTTCCAGCAGTTCCATAGTAGCATTGATTGCCATGTCAGCAGCTCGCTGGTGAAGGAAGCCATGCTCTGAACTGATGTCATCCTTGTTAATGCCTCCAGTGGGTTCTGTTGAACTGGTCCTATCAAAAGCACCACCATGGCTACACTTGCCTGAGAGAGTTAAATATTAAATTAAGTGTCTGTAAATGTAGAGCTTTGTAGTCTCATTTCAAAGCATTTGTATGCACTCTGTGATGAAGCTGCAATGGAATTGTAATTGATGGAGTTAATTTAAGGGACCTGATGAAACAGGATATCTGGGGATCTTTCTGACCATAATAATTAAGGTTTTTGGGTTGTTTCTGTTGGCCTTTTTGTCCATTTAGAAAGTAGAGCATTTTTGGGATAAGGCACTGAAGTTGGACAAGAAGGCCTGACTTGCAATTATGGTAACCTGTACTCAGAATTGGTGCTCTGCATTTAATCCCTTTTCCAAGTGCACACACACAACAGTGAGTAGGGAACACACTCCCAGAGCAGTGGGCAATCATGCTATAATAGAAAAGGGCCTTCCCCAAACTGTTTCCACTTCACAATTTTCACAATGCAGTCAGATAATGTTCTCCTGGAATCTATCACTCCACAGAACTTGTTTCCACTGCTCAAGTGTCCAGTGGAGGTGTGCTATAGACCAGTCAATCTAATGCTTGATATTGTAATGTGAAGCTCACATGCAGCCGTGACATGCAGCCCACTCTGTGACTTTACATGGTCTTCTGTGTAGTGTCTGAGTCGCTGCTGTTCCTAAATGTTTATACTTTCTAATAATACCTCTTACAGTTGACAGTGGAATATTGCAGGGCTAAAATTTTACAAACTGACTTATTGCAAAGATGGCATCCTATCACAGTACCCAGGTTGAATTGACTTGAATTGACAGAACAACCCATTTTGTTTGTAATGTTTGTAAATTCAGACTGCATAACGTGGCAATGTCTCTTGACCCAAAATGACCTGTGTCTTTTTCATTTTCCTTTTTTTTTCTTTTTTTTACAGTGTAGAAAATAGAAATATAGCGCTTTGTTAACTACTACTTTAAAAAGCCAAAACAGCACTACTTACCAATGCTAATGAATGAGATGCTAAGTTTCCATACCTGAAGGTTTGAATGGGAATACAAGGTGGAAATATCCTGAAGTTAATTTCTTCTGCTGGATTATCTCTGGGAGAATGTTGTTACTGCAGTCTTCTCCGATACAGCTTTGGCATGTTTTTGTATTGGGACCTAGATATTCATCCATACAGAAATACACTCAAATTACTTGATATATCAAGGTTATGTAATTTGATTGGGGAATTTAATTTTGAGATTAATACATAGACTACTTCAGAAACAAGTATACAGCACAGTACTTGCTAGGTTGTCGAGAGGAAGCTCAGGTTTGATCAGTGTGCTGAAAGGTGCATTGCTTCCCAGTTCCACCCAGTTACTGTGGCTATAGAAATCCTGAACACAAAAAAAAACTTTTTTTTTAACTTGCAAATGTATATACTCAGAGTAGTCCTATTGTGACTCATTATAAACCACTGACAAAGCCAATGCTGAACACAGTATAATTTGTGTAATAATACTGAGCAGTTTTATTGTGCTTTTTTTATTTTTCATTTAGATTCAATTCTAATCTTTAAAAGAAAAATGCAGATCTTGATTTTTATTTAAAATCCTCAACAATTTCAGATTTTATTGCATGAGGCCTGCATAAAATTAAAATATGCTTCAGACACATATTGTAAGGACTAACCAGGATTAACATACCTGTAAAGTATGAGATACAATCCCAAGACTGGTGCGGGCCGACAAATAGTTCCCCTTTTTGATGCTGACTTTCACAGCAGCTACACCCTTAGTAATAAGGTCTCGTCCATTTTTGAAATCTTCATCATCGAAATGATGAGCAGTACTGAACTGCTTTCTATCCACAGCTGCATTGCTAAGGGAAGTCTGAACAATAGCCAGATTGAAAGAGGAGAGTTTCAAGAGGGAAGAATATGCATTTGAGCAGGCTCTCTGGACGGTAGTTGCAGTCAGTTTGCTGTTGATCTAAAGTGGGAAGTATATAAATGTATTAAAATATATTTAATAATCTATTTTACAAAATAATGCATAAATAATATATTTAATAAAATAAATAAAAATGTTTAATCACAAAAGTTTATATAAAAAACTACTAGTATTTTTTTTTTTTTTTTAAATAGTAAAGTTGTGATTAAATCATTTGAAAACAGCCCGTGTAGTCCACAAATTTGCTAAAGCTCATATTCTTACAGGAAGCGTAAAGTCTTTGCCCTGGGAAGTGGCTGCATCTCGGCAAACCTCTGCCATCTTGCGGAGGAAAGCTGCCCTGGTGATTTGTTCATGTGTGAGGGATTGATCAGCAGGGAGGATTTTGAATGCTGCTGCCTGAGGGGGCTGAAATAGAGCCCCCTGGAGGAGAAATACAGCCACTACAACCAGTGACACCATGACTGTCCACAACTGTGGGAAAAGTAATAATGGGAATTCATTAATTTCTTTCAAAAGTCATTCTTTTTTTTCTTTTCTTTTTACATAATATGCCATATTTTCATTTTTCCTGCCTGTGTCTTTAATCATAACCCTGATAAAATGGAATAATGTCTTAGATTAACTCTAGTTAAGTCAAATGCTTATTATCTGCCTTTAAATCAGCTCCTGGATGTCTAAACAGTTTATTTTAATTATTATTATTTTTTTTTATGTTTCCATTCATGGTTTATTGCATGTACTGCTGTCTGCAGTAAATTGCCTCTGAGACAGTAGACAAACTGAACGTAAAAGTGGTGACCCAACAAAACACTACATATTTCGGATTATTCTCTTTTGATACACCCATTTCAGGTCTTTCAGCCTCTAGTCTTGCGTATCTAGATCTTCAGAATGACAGCTTCAGGCCAACGGCCCGTGGGTCGTGCATTGCTGAAGGGGATCCAGAACAATGTTTGCAAACTTTTCTGTAACCAAACTCTAATCTAACATATGAACTCCCAAATGAAGATCTCTAGTTTTAACAGAATGTTCACCACAAAACTGTCTAGCTTATTTTCTTTATTGGAACACAAAAGGTGAATTTTTATAGAACATCTTGATGAAAAAGAAAGAGAAAGTTGTCAAATGATCAGAGGAAATAAACACGCAGAGCTGGGTAGATTACTCTAAAAGTGTAGTTTGTTACTGATTACAGATTACATGATGAAAACTGTAGTTAATAATGATAGGTGACTCATTTTTGGTAATGTAATCGGAGTACTTTTAGATTGATTTTAGATTACCTTTTTTATCAAACTTGTTTTAAATGTACCATTAAATGTACCATATTGATATTTAAAAAAGCAAAGAGAAAGAAAATATATTCCTTTTTTATATCAACATAATAAAATGCATTAAACATTACATTCCTCTAGGTTTTCCTAAACTGGTTTTAATAAAAGAACTGCCGTGGGTTTGTGAGTTGATAAAAAGCTGCTATTTAATTAAATCATAAAAATGTAAAATTAAAATAATTTAAACATCTGTACACTAAAAAGAAAAATATTTTATTTGTTGACCTGCACATCAATGTTACCATGTTGTTAAATTCTTTTAAATATTAACTCCTGCAGGGATATTTAAGTAAATATTATATGTCAAAAGGGTTTAGCTAACATTTGGGAATACAATATGTATATATATATATATATATATATATATATATATATATATATATATATATATATATATATATATATATATATATATATATTACTCTAAGTCCTTAATTTTTCGAACCTGATTACTAACTTTCTTATATAAATGTAATATACTACATGACAAGAAATAATCTAAAGTAAATTCAACAGTACGCAATGAGAAAAAAAGAAGAAGAATGAATGATGTTACCTTGTAGTTTTCTTGAGAATAATGTATTTCCAGCTCTGTGTATATTTATATCCTTTTACATATGACGTCAACATCACACGTAAATGTTGTAAGGCTACAGGCAAAGCGATTGCATGAATTATCAAATCTGAGAAGGACTACCTGTTTCCATTTTAACCATAATTATGTTTTTTTTTTTTTCATTAAAAAATAGTAATTCATAAATAAATGAATCGAGTAGACTTACCTAATCAAGAAAATAAATCCACCCAGGCTGTTTATAATCTATAGAACTCCCTTCATATAGAGAAGGTGATTGCGAATGGAAGCAAAAAAGAAAGTAACAGACGTTAAATCAGGTTTGTGCATAGTTAGAGCCTTTTACAAACAGCTACAATTTGAGCTGGAATGAAGAAGGATTTCATTCCCCACACCTCGCTGGTCTTAAGAAGGATCCTACCTTTTCATTGTTTCTGCTGGAACAACATCGCTGACAACAAATCAGTTGTGAGGACTAATGTTAATCTTAGGATCAGTACTGGGTTAGAGACTTGTACATCATTGTTGTTAAACTAAATTCCCTCTAGTTAAAGGGTTACACAATGATTAGAGTTTGTGTTATAACTTGACAGGTTTGTTGTTTCAAGTAATCATGCTGACCCAGGAACAGGACGTGCCGGTTGGTCCTCTGAAGTCAAACCAAAAGAAACTGTTTATATCAGAATATCAGAATGTAATACTTTTTTCAAGTAACTAGTAAAGTAATGCACTACTTTCTAATTTACAATAAAATATCTGAGTTACTTTTTCAAATAAATAATTCCCATTCATTGACTTAAAGCTCTCCTGTCCCCGTGTTTAGAGAAATCAGGAGTAAGCGCAGAGGTGAAAAAAGAAATGAAAGCAGTGCAATGCAAACCTGCAATAATTAAAGGAAAACATCACCATTTTTCCATGTTTCCATATTCTATAGTTTATCCGAATGAATGCACGCACTGTGACGGGAGAGGTATGTATCAACTCGTCTAAGTTGAGGGAACATAGCAGAATATGGAACAACGGTGGCGTTTTCCTTTAAATGTATTAAATAACACAAATGTCTTTTGTGCATTTAATCCCATTTTATTAATCAATATCTTTGCTGCTGACATTCGATAATCCAATTCAGCAATATTAATAAGCAAAAATTACTTAAAATAAACATGACTTTTGTTTTTATTTCTTTTTGTTTCATTGCTGAAGAGTGTTGAACTTTCTCCTGCATTCTATGCTTCATGCTAATCCAGAATGGCTGAGGTGCATTCGTTTCACTTTTGGCGTGAAAGGGCCTTCACACATTTTTATTTTTTAAAAACAAAGTAACTTTCCCTAACACTGGTCATAAGATAAAAGCAAGTAGCTTGGCCTAGAAAGAAGTTTGACTTCATTCTCCACAACCTGCTGGACTTAGAAAGCTTTTGCACAGCCCTTACAAACTGCACAGACCATGAAATAGTTTTCATTGCCAAAATATGCAAAAAAGACAAAGTATGCTTAGGACTGGAAAGTAGATCAGCATTCCTATCTTCTTGAAACCAAACATTCCTGTTTAATGATTGTAGGGTAAACTGTCAATCATGGATACTAGCCTACACTGCCTAATCAGTGACAAAAATGGTCAGAATATTAAACAGGAAATAAATACTAATATTAGCTAATACTAATCTCTGCATTTGTGCTGATTGAATCATTTATTAATTAAACTGGATGACTCAAACCCAGCAATCACAGGTCAAATCAAAATCTAAAATAGCTAGTTTAAATGAGCAATATCACATGAGCATGATGCCTTTGTAAATACATCATAATTTTTACTTTAACACTAATAGTGGATTGCCCAAAATTGCATTCTTTTGTTCCACTTTGACTTCTCTTTCACTGTTATTCTGTCTACTTCTGTGTATCTGTACAGTTTTCCAGTTGGAATTTTCACTCCAAAACAGCAGCCGCCAATTTTGGTCTTCTATTCTTCTATTCTCTTTGGTTTAACAGCTGAGCTCAATCCTCCTTAACAAATTCAAAACTTTCACTTTAGAACTAGGAAGGAAAGTTGAGTTGCTTCATTAAAAGCTTATTGTCTTACTTTATTAAAATCAGCATATTGTGTGGAGTTGTGTATCATGAGAGAGAGAGAGAGAGAGATAGATAGAGAGAGAGAGAGAGAGAGAGAGAGAGAGATGGACTGAGCGAGTGTGATTATTTATGTGTGATGAGTAAAAAACGTTCTTGTTCAGCGTTTCAGTCTCTTTCAATATAAAAGTATTTACTTATGACTCATAAAAACTGTCCCTTGTCTCCATCTAAAGGTGGAACAATATAACTAAAATCACCATCATCATGAGCACACACTGTTTCCCAATACTAAAAACTAGTATTATTTATATAAAATATTATTTATTGAATTTTATCTTGAGTTTAACCACTAGAGACATCAGAGCCAACTGCAAATTCCAGAAGATATGGCCGAGGTGAGGCTGCTCTCAGTGGGTTCATGATCAGTCAGATTTTCCCCTGCTAAAATTGGTTTAGAGAACTTAGTTCATTACATATTATTATTGTATGTGTTATATATTAAATGACAGATTAAAAAAAAATATTTCAATTGTACATGTCATTTCATTTATTAAATCCTCACAAACTGTCTGTAGCCAAATATAAATTATAATCATTCAATTGACCAAAAGCTAGTCCCAAAACCATCTGTTCACATACCACAAAAAGTGAGAGTGAAATTTCAATAATACAGTCACCATGTAATCAAAACTGACAATTCTTATTACTTTTTGGAACTTTGCCGTATTTATTATAATTAATTTTTCCAAATACATCATTACTTTTTATTCATTTAACTTATTCAAAATAACTTTGGCTCCCCTTGCAATCTTCTCTGATGATATGTTCAAGAGTTAAGATATTAATTTACATGCTGTACTAAATGTTACTTAGAAACACAAAATGGGAAATTAAAAAAAAAAAACAGATAAAAGAAAGGCACACAGAAAGTGAGTAACATCCACTAGAAATATCATTTTCTGTTGAGACAGTGAATTGCAGTGTGAAATTTTTCAGGTCAGTGGATCCCGGAGCTCCTGCTTCATGGTTAATTATGTTTGTAGGCTATGTATGCTGCTGTCTAAACAACAAACTGTCTCTTGAGAACAATAAAGACTGAAAGTGAAAATTATGGCCCCAACAGCATTGGATTTCTCCCTTATGACACACCAGCTTCAGATTTAACAAAACAATTCACCAAAAAACCTTTGTGATTTTTTTTTTCTTTTGTGGAACACAAGATTACTTTTGATGAATACAACAGAATACCATATATACTATACAGAATATAATAGTATTTTCCAGTATAATACAAGTGAATGAGAGAACAATTGTTTTTTTTTTCACATACATATTTTTTATTAATTGAGACATAGTAAATGGTTACAAAATGTTCATTTTCAAAGCTAAGAGAACAGATCAGAGTCACAACTTTCACAACCAGGCAATCCACCCATCAAGATTAAAGCTGTTACTCATACCTCGACTGGAAACAGAATTAGTCATCAAACTAAGTCAGTGACTATCCAAGTTTGTCTATTTCATCAATAATTGTTCTCCCTGTATGTCTTTGACTCCACCAAGCATGAAGTAATCCTAGGATTTCAATCTGTTCACGACCCCGTCATTTCCTCAGGGTGAGTTGATTAAGTGGTATACTTTCTGTATGAGTCATTGTTTTTCCCTAGTTCCCCAACCATGCTACACGACCAGCATAGAAAGTCCCACGAGTGACAAGACAGTTAAGGTTCCCCACTGTTATGACGATCTGACAGAGGTCTTTAGTAAAACCAAGGCTCTGCAGTTTCCACCCCACCGCCCCTGGGACTGTACCATTAACCTACAACCCAATACAATGACTCTCAAGAGTAGAATTTACCCTTTGTCCAGATATGAGAACCAAGCCATGGAGAAATATACTGAAGAGGCCTTAAAGAGTTAGTTCATCCAAAAATGAAAATTATGTCATTAATAACTCACCCTTATGCTGTTCCAAACATGTAAGACCTCCTTTTATCTTCGGAACACAGTTTAAGATATTTTAGATTTAGTCCGAGAGCTCTCAGTCCCTCCATTGAAGCCGTGTGTATGGTATACTGTCCATGGTTAAAAAGGTAAGAAAAACATCATCAAAGTAGCCCATGTGACCTGGAATTTTTTGAAGCATCGAAAATACATTTTGGTCCAAAAAGGGCAAAAACGACGACTTTATTCAGCATTGTCTTCTCTTCCGTGTCTGTTGTGAGAGAGAGTTCAAATCAAAGCAGTCTGGATGTCCGGTTCGCGAACGAATCATTCAGTTCACCAAATCGAACTAAATCGTATTAAACGATTCGCATCTCTAATATGCATTAATCCACAAATGACTTAAGCTGTTCACTTTTTTAATGTGGCTGACACTCCCTCTGAGTTCAAACAAACCAATATCCCAGAGTAATTCATGTACTCAAACAGTACACTGACTGAACGGCTGTGAAGATGAACACCGAGCCGAGCCAGATAACGAACAATAGACTGACTCGTTCACGAGTGAAGAACCGGTTGCATCGGTTTTCGGATCACCAGTAGTTCTTTCGGACAGTTAGATTCAATAAACCGGTTGAAGAAAACGGTTCACCGGTTCTTTTGCGCTCGACGTAATGCCGTCATTTGCGATGATTGCCCTTGATTCAAGCCTTCGGTTTATCCGCGCTCATAACACTAGCACAGAATCAGTTCAGCATCAATCACCAAAAGAATCAGTTCAGTTCAGTGTGTCTTTTTGAGTGCATGCATTACTTCGGGATATTGGTTTGTTTGAACTCAGAGGGAGTGTCAGCCAAATTAAAAAAGTTAACTGCTTAAGTTATTTGTGGATTAATGCGTATTAGAGATGCGAATCGTTTAAAATGATTCAGTTCGATTTGGTGAACTGAATGATTCGTTCGCGAACCGGATATCCAGACTGCTTTGATTTGAACTCTCTCTCACAACAGACACGGAAGAGAAGAAAATGCTGAATAAAGTCATTGTTTTTGCCATTTTTGGACCAAAATGTATTTTCGATGCTTCAAAAAATTCAGCATAAGGGTGAGTTATTTATGACATAATTTTCATTTTTGGATGAACTAACCCTTTAAGTTCAGTATTCATTCGGCCCTCTACTTCACCAGCTGCAGCAGGGTTTTTCTTTGTGGAGAAAAAAGATGGAGGACTGAGGCCTTGTATTGATTATGGAGGACTGAATAATGTCACTGTAAAGCTCCGATAGCACTTGCCACTGGTTCCATCAGCCATAGAACAGCTCCGTGAGACTACAATATACACCAAACTCAACCTACGGAGGTACCCTTAAGGTCAGGTTTACCAGAGCCCCCATCCTGATCCCAATCTTCTGTTCGTAGTGTGGAGGTGGAGGCTTCTGACTGTGGAATCCAGGCAGTGCTCTCACAATGCCATGGCCAACCTGGTAAACTACATCCCTGTGTATTCTTTTAAAGAAAGCTATCTGAGGCAGAAAGATATTATGATGGTTGAAATAAAGAACTTTTGTCTATGAAAGCAGCCATTGAACAATGGAGACACTGGCTAGAGGGAGCAGTTCATCCTTTCCAGGTGATCACAGACCACAAAAATCTGAAGTACATCAAAGGAGCTAAACGACTCGATCCACGCCAAGCTCTCTGGTCCCTCTGCTTTACTCGATTCCAGTGACATATCGCCCTGGCAGTAAGAACAGTAACGCAGATGCTCTCTCCAGACAGTATGACCTTCCCCAAACAACCATACACCAGAATGCATACTCCCCTTGTCTGTTTTCATCGCCCCTACCACCTGGGACATAATGGAGGAATTACAATGGGAACAACTTCAAGAACAAGCTCCTGTTAACTGCCCACATAATAAGCAATATGTGCATTAATATGTTACAAAATTATAAGATTTAAAGACATCCTGTTTCCTTATTAACCATCATTAGCCTATACGCTTTTAATTAAAATAATAATAAATAAATAAATAAAATCACTAAAGTACCATATCTACAAAATGTTTATGATTTGCTTATGAACGCCCTAAATAAAGAGTGCTGAATATGAATTAAGAAAGCCAAGGAAGCATAAAAAGTAAGACCAATGTCTTGCATAATGCACATCTTTTGCAAATAGATAAAGTTTGGCTAGAATAAAGATAGATTTCAATACCTGCATCCTGGTCCTAAGAAAGTTCCTGCTCCTTTTTGGTCCTGGAACAACATTGTTGACAACCAGTCGGGTGTGAGGGTTGTTAAAGATGTTATGATGGTTTTAGAGACTTAATTGCCTTCTAGGATTAGGTTATAATTAATGACCAATACATGCTGACATGGGAACACAAAAACAGGACGGTCCCTAAGAAATGTTATAGAAAAAAAATTAAATAAAGAATAACAGACAAAGCAAGCAGCTTGTCCTTGAAAAAAGTTTAACTTTCCCCACAACCTGCTTGTTTTAGAAAGGTTCCACCTGAACCAAACAAATCACACAGACCATAGTGAAATGGTTTTAATTTCAAATAAGATAAAGAATTAATCAATATTCCTTAAGACCTCTAGTCTAGACACCACCACACCTGCCTCAAACCAGACATTCCTGTTTAATACAGTTACAGATGGGTTAAACTGTCATGGATACTACACTAAATGAACAAAACAAAGCCATAAATTCAACAGTCATGCAGGAAAGAGGAGCTTTTGACAAGGACACAGCCAGGGAATTTCTGTGGGGCAAGTTTTGAAAAAAAAAAAAAAAAAAGATGGGTATTTTTGTTTAGTAAGTTTGCCCTCATTCAAAAACAAACTCCCTTCCTTGCCTCTATAAAGAAAACACCCTGATTAGTTTTTACAAATGGCCATATAAAGAAGTGCTATGTTTAATCCACCAGTGTGTGTTATTAATTTTTAATAATGCAATTGCTACTTTTTGTTAAATGTTACATTTGACAGGACATGACAAAACTCATTTAATAGACAAAAGTTACATACATTCAGATTTTGTTCATTTAACTTGTATAAAAGCCATCTGGACAACTATTTGTACAGCATTGCTTTTTAATGTCAACACCACTGAAAACTGTTATAAAGTCACAATAAATAAGGCAGATCCTAAATGATAACCCTTATAGTGAATATGTGACAGCATGTGGGAGAATGAGGCCTATTTCGTTATTATTCATCCTTGCTATTTTAAGGTCATGTACAGTACATTTTGAGTGGTCTAACATGTTTTTGAAACAGAACGGGAAGCCCATGAAAAGAACCATGTGCCTAAAGGTCATGTATGAGTGTTCATATGTATATATTACACACACAGGTGCTGGCACCTTGACACCTTGCACAAGGAGGGCAATACACAAAAGGTCCTTGCAAAAGAGGTTGGCTGTTTACAGAGATCTGTGTCCAAGCACATTAATAGAGAGGCAAAGGGAAGGAAAGATGTGGTAGAAAAAAAGTGTACAAGCAATAGGGATAACCGCACCCTGGAGAGGATTGTGAAACAAAACCAATTAAAAAACGTGGGGGAGATTCACAAAGAGTGGACTACAGCTAGAGTCAGTACTTCAAGAACCACTACACACAGACATGTGCAAGACATGGATTTCAGCGGTCACATTCCTTGTGTCAAGCCACTCCTGAACAACAGACAGCGTCAGAAACGTCTCAAGACAAAAAGTACTGGACTGCTGCTGCCTGGTCCAAAGTTATGTTCTCTGATGAAAGTCAATTTTGCATTTCCTTTGGAAATCAGGGTCCCAGAGTCTGGAGAAAAAGAGGATAGCCACACAATCCATGTTGCTTGAGGTCCAGTGTAAAGTTTCCAGTCAGTTATAGTTTGCAGTGCCATGTCATCTGCTAGTGTTGGTCCAGTGTTTTCTGATGTCCAATGTCAATGTAGCCGTATACCAGGACGTTTTAGAGCACTTCATTCTTCCTGCTGCTGACCAACTTTATGGAGATGCAGATTTCATTTTCCAGCAGGACTCGGCACCTGCACACAGTGCCAAAAGAAACCAGTACCTGGTTTAAGGACCATGGTATCCCTGTTCTTAATTGGCCAGCAAACTCACCTGACCTTAACCACGTAGAAAATCTATAAGGGTATGGTAAAGAGGAAGAAGCGATATGCCAGACCCAAGAATGCAGAAGAGCTGAAAGCCACTATCAGAGCAATCTGGACTCTCATAACACCTGAGCAGTGCCACAGACTGATCGACCTCATGCCACGCCTCATTGCTGCAGTAATTCAGACAAAAGGAGCCCCAACTAAGTATTGAGTGCTGTACATGCTCATACTTTTCATTTTCATACTTTTCAGTTGGCCAAGACTTCTAAAAATCCTTTCTTTGTATTGGTCTTAAGTAATATTCTAATTTTCTGAACTTGGGATTTTTGTTAGTTGTCAGCCGTAATCATCAAAACTAAAAGAAATAAATATTTGAAATACATCATGTAATAAATGAATATAATATACAAGTTTCACTTTTTCAAACGGAATTAGTGAAGTAAACTTTTTGATAACCAGCACCTGTATATACACACACACACACACACACGAGACAAAATTATTAAAACGCAACACTTGTTTTTGTCCCCATTTTTCATGAGATTAACTCAAAGATCTAAGACTTCTATGTGCACAAAAGGCCTATTTCTTGGCCTAAAACCAAGAAAAGTACCTGTGACCCAAACATGATCAAATATTGAAATGTATTATCCTTACATACACAACCGTACAAAGTTGTATATGAAGCAACAAAATAGAGTAAACCATTCACATTGTTTGACTAGATGTAATTTACACACGCCATACCATCGAAACAGTCACTCTTTCTGTATAACCTGTTGTTTAGGATGTAAAAATGTCCTTGCTTATAAAAAGACACTAGAGTAGAAACTGCTAGATAAACGTGATTGTTACCACAATTTAAACCACCATTAACAAGCTGACCACAAACTATTTATGCAGCTAAAAAAGTTAAATAAAATTCTGTGGACAAAAGCACTTAAGAAACCTTAAACAATAAAATGCCTAAAGAGACCTGGCCAACAACAGGCATCCATTATATCAGGGCTTGGGACAATGAACGAACAAGTGGAGAAATCCATACCTGATGTAGAACAAATTTGGAATCTTCTAAAGCACAAAATCAACATTCTATTTTATTTCTTTAATTCCGTTTATTGACGTTGGGAAAAAAACATCTCAGAGTTACAAGTGAACACAGAAACATACAGAGGTATTCATTATGGTTGAAAGATTTTGTAAGGCAGATTTTGACCTGCTAAAATCACTGACAAATGACTAGAAAATGAAAGTCCTTTGAGTATAACAAAACAAGTGTGGTGTTATCGTTTGTAAAATTGCTTATGCTGCACAGGAAACATTTAAGAGTGGGTTGTATCAGGCTTAGCCTTTGTGTTGGTTCAAAATCTCTTCCAGTTTAGCCTGGTTGGACCCAGAGAACTCATCCAGCTACAACAGAAAAAAAACAGCAGATTAAATCATCCTAACAATAATGGGAAGTAAATTCAAACTCTGCATATTTACAGAGAAATATCTTGAACTTTGTACTAATGTGACTATTATTTGTTCAATTTCTCGACTCATTTAATAATTTTTATGGCCTTAAATCTGATAAAACAAAATTTAAGACTCAAGGCTTTTTAAGGACCTGTGGAAATATGTGACTTATTAATTCAACTAGAGGAAAGACAACAGAACAAACCTTCTTCCCGTTCTTGTAGAAGTGGAATGTTGGCATACATTTTATCTCACAAGACTGGGCTACATCCTGCAAAACACAGAACACCACTTTAATATTCCTCAGGAAGCTTTCCTGCCCTTATCCAACTTCTTTTATTTAGTAACTGCAGGGCACACTCAGAAAAAGCATCAACATCAGACTTTTGGTTTCGATTGGGATGGAACCAGATCATATTTTATGTTATTCTACTACCCTCTAGTGGTTTATATCATGAGCCAACACAGCATATTAAAAACACATTCCTCTTACCAAAAAAAAATTTTTTTTAAATCCATTTAAATGGATTTAGGCCTAACCTATGGTTGAAGGGTAATGAACAATAAGGTTCATAAAAAAGCCAAAGCTTTTCCTCCCATTCCATTGATTGATTTGAATTATGGTGAAATAATGATTGAATTCCTTCTGGCTACCACAGTTTCAGTCTAAAAAGTTTCACACTGGACCACTATGACAAATGAGAAACCTAGAAAATGTGAAAAGCATGAGATAACCTTATAGTACGAGTCATATTATAATTTTTTTTAAATTTTAATATATATATATATATATATATACACACACACACACACACACTCACCTGTGCATCATCCACGTCCACTTTAAGGAAGACCACATTAGCATAGGAAGGATTTTCAGACAGGCCCTGAAGTAAGGAATTACAAAGAGAAATTGAGTCAAATAAGTCAGTCCAACGACTCAAATATAGTGACTTTAAGTTGGTTCCTTACTTTGTAAAATGGAGCGATGCTCTGACAAGGCCCGCACCACGTAGCTGTAAAATCAACCACTACAAGCTTACCACCTGCCTCAGCAAGAGCCTTGTCAAAGCCATCCTGTGAACACAAGTCAATGATCAATGTTTGCGGTGTCATCATTGCAATATGCCATTCTTTAAAATCAGACTGCGTTGCTGTGGGCACTTGATCTTTCATCACAAAAGATACTTTGAAGAAATGTTGCTAAGCAAACATTTCCGTAGTAGAAAAAAAACAATGGAAGTCAATGGCTACCATCAACTGTTTGGGAGCAACATGTCTTCAAAGTACCTTCTTTTGTGTTGAGCAAAATAAAGATTCATACAGGTTTGGAACTTCTTGGCTGGGGACAACTATTCCTTTAAATGAATGGAGTAAAATGATGGTTTGATTTATCTTATACCTTGACTATTTCATTTGCTATCATTAACTAGGTTAAAACACACCACATCGGTAGACCACTTAGGCCAATACTTTTGTAAGAATTACTACATGTATCTGTATAAGACGGAATCAAATTATTTAATGTGACTACATTAAAACAGACAGTAAGAGAATAAATTTACCGACATTTAATGGCGTCCTTGTAGTAATTATTTGCCTCATTTAATGCGGCAAATGATCAACTGCTGCTGTGCAAAAAAAAAAAAAAAAAAAAAAAAAAAAAAAAAAAAAAGACCTCGAGGAGTCAAACCCACGTGACGATGGCGCGCTTGGTCTCATCAGGCCGCGATCACCTTACTGTCTATGGCGATCACCGAAATAAATTGTAAATGCTACAAGAGCGTGTTAGCTAGGTTAAAGGAAGAATGAGAACTTATTTTTTTCAAACGTAGGTTTTGACCACACTCAGTCACCGTAAGATGAGGGTTACGTAACGAAGCGGCATGCAGCTGCAGCAGAACTAACGTTATGTCATTTGATTTCACGCGCGTTGGATCATTATTTTACAACATAAATGTTGCAGTGCGAATAACATCACATGAAAGCTGAATTTCATAGGGGGAAACTATGCATTTTAGCTTTCGGGTGCCGTAGAGGCTAGGTAACGTTACGTTAGACATTAGCAGATAGGCTAACTAACCTTATATTATTTACACCCACAATCTGAACGGACTTATTATTGAAGTTTATTGCTTAACGTTACTGATACTTTGTGAATTCTCACAGACAGCTGTTGAATTTTCAACAAACATAAAAGAAATCGATTTTATGGGCAATTACAGGCTCTCGTGCCGTTAGTCAGCGAAACGTGTCCTCAAGTCGTACCGCGCGATTTTGCTAATTTAGTTAAAATATATTTATCTTTTATAAAATTGATGTGTCCATTGAATCCGAGCAGCGCTCTTACCTGATCTTCAATGATGATGATCATTTTATCGCTTTACTGCTGTCCCGAGCTCGAAGAACAAACCTTCCTGACG
Source organism: Carassius auratus (assembly GCF_003368295.1). NCBI lineage: Eukaryota > Metazoa > Chordata > Actinopteri > Cypriniformes > Cyprinidae > Carassius > Carassius auratus. Next base: position 14,582,011 of record NC_039243.1, read on the forward strand.
TCTCGCCCAGAAGTGAGCCTTCTCTGTCTGCTGCTCCGCCTGACTCAAGCGTGTAGTTTATAAAGCTTCGGTTCATTCAGAAAGCCCTGCCCAGAAACGCCTGGCGGACAACAGGCCACAAACGGCCTCAGTGTTTGGGTCTTTGTAGTGTGGGAGTAGCACTGGACATTCTTGCTGCAATAGGTTTCTGTAGGGTTTTTTCCAGGAAAATGTCTCGAGTGTTTTACAGAAGTTGTTCAATTTCAAGTAAATCCAACATTTCAAGTAAATTGTCAACATCTGACAACTTCTCAAGAGGTTAAAAGCATCTAACAAAAGAGTCAAACCTGGTATTTATATGGATAAACAGCTTTGCATTATTATAGTTTAAGCTGCACTTTGTTATTTGCATTGTTTTTCCCAACCCCTTTTAAATTTGCATAAACCACACTGTGATTTACAATTTAAGAATTCACTTGTGTTAACCTTACAGTGACTGTACATTTATATTAAAACACATTTTAGTAGCCAGCAATTGGTATTTTCTAGTATTGCAATTTAACTCGTCCTGAACTGATAATTGGAGTAGTTTCTTATTATCACAATGTAGATTTATATATTTGGAAATAGCTGTGGAAAAAATAAACATTTGCATAGAATACTCATGTTAAAATAATAAATATTTAATTGACTGCCGGTAATGATTGATATCTACTAAAAACAATAAGTAAATGATCAATAAATCAATAATTAAATTAAATTTATTACATAGGTTAATTTTCATGTCTAGTTCCATGCACTGTTCCTTTTTTCTGCTCTTTTGGACCGCTTTCCATTTCAACTCAGCCTGTTCTGTGATGTCTCATTCCATCCCATTCAATCATGTTAATCATTTTCTTTGAACACTGATGAAAATACATGAGATGATGGTGATGTGTGTTGTTATGGGATCTGGAATAATTAGGCCTGGCTCTTTGAAGTCTCTGAGTACGATGTTGCCACAGAAACCAATCACGGCCTCTGTCCTTCTCTTTCTGTTGCATCCTTCATCCTTCATCCAGGCTAGTAGCTATTCAGAGATTCCAGGTGTTTGTCTCCATCATTTGGAAAGAAAGCCTTCCATTTACAACTGCTTTCAGGTCATATGAAGGCGGTCGTATAGCAAAGCATTAAAAGTTTGTCTGATATATGAACATAATATTAGTTTAATATTATGATGAGATCTAATCCTAATCTGTGGAACATAGAATAGATTAAACATCCAGTTTATTGCTGTTTACACATTACACTGAAATGATGCTAAAGATTTTGGAATGGTATTACAACAAAATGTTCTTACCAATTAAATATTAAACTAACTGAATTGTTTTACAAACACCTGGATGAATGAAAACCTTTACAGATGTATTTTCATAATTGCCATAAAAAAAATTATAATGTATAATTATGTAGTTAGAAAAAAAAAACAGCAGACATTTTGTGGACTGACAAAACATGCTGAAAACACACACTCCCGATATTCAATTTAAAAGCCAACACAGTTTTACAGAAAGACTATAATTAGCATTTTCTGTTGGGTAACCTTGATGAAAGCCTCTCCTATCTAATCAGTTTGCAGCTCTAAAGAGTGTTCATTGTGAAGTGGGCCTGTCTTGCTTTGTTTACCGTTTCCTAGGTGTTTTGGATCTCCGCTCTAGATGTAACCAATGAATCAGAAAAAAAAAGACAAAGAAATAGACTGTACATATGAAAAACAGTCCTAATATAGGAGACAAACTAACCTGGAGGCAAAAGAGTGACAACAGATCACTCCCTAACATAAGAGTAAAGACTTGTTTCATTAGCTCAACTGAGGTTATAATAGTAGTAATAATAATACTTCTACCTTAAACTACTTTTGCTAAAACAGTACCACTACTACTTGGAATCAGACTGAAATCATAATAATATATATCATATATCATAACAATACATATAAAGGTCTCCCACTCAAACTGAACTGGTTAAATAATTGGACCCACTATAAAATGTCATGCTTTTTTCTTTTTCTTTTTTTTAAATAGTAGTTTAGACATGACAGATGGGAACATGATGCCACCTAGTGGTCAAGTAGTCCTATGATCAATAAATATATTTATATGGGCAGATATCGCCACAAAATACAGTTAAAAGGGCGAATATTTGCAGTTTCAATTGTATAGGCCATTTCTATTTCACTACCTAAAATGTGCTTGAGGTAGTACAATCTAAATTAAAATACTTATTGTATTTATAGGTTATACCACTATTTTATCAAGTATTTTAGATATAGTATCATTTTTAAATAGCAGTGCGATACATGATTAATGTGAAGTGTTTTTTTTTTTCCCCAAAGCTTTTGTTTTTAATTTGGTGATACGATTTAAAAAGAAAGAAGGGGAGAGAAGGAAAAATAAGAGTCTTCAGTGTTGTAAAATATTTTAACTATATCCAACTGTGTTATCTGACTTTATTCATGATCCCTTAAGAATTATATAATGAATTAATAAATGCATGTAATGTCATCTGCTGTCCATTTTTTAAAAGTTATTTAACAATATATTGATGATCTGTTTATGACATGCAGGTTATTTATGTTTATGTTGCTAACAATTCAGACACATATTTATTAGGGACATTTAAAAACATTCAAGTATAACACTTAACATTTGGAAATTTTTAATTTTTTTTATTTATTTTGTGTTACTGCTGTAGGAACATTAATTTAATACGTTAGCACATTGCAAAATGTTCGTCCAGATTTTTCATAGAAACCAACAACAAAATATGAGTAATAAAGCCCAAGAAAACTGCCAGTGCCCAGCATTTCAATGCCCTAGCTTGATATTTACTTCTAAATATGACTGATTTCTGCCCGTCTTCCTAATAATACACTGAAATCTGCTTATGGCGAAGGATATTCTAAAGTAGATTTGTCACACGAAAGAGCCTGCTCTTGATAAGCCTGTTACGAGGAAACAGTGAGCAGCACAAATGTGTTTTCAAACATCCTTGTTTTAGTGCATAAAACAAAAATAATTAAAAGAAATACAGTATTTTTCACATAGTTATAAAATTAATAGATGTGTTGTTTAAATATCTATATTTATTTGTTCTGGATACAGCATCCATTCAATTCCTTATGAATGAAATTAAGATATATCAAGTTTACATATAGGTAAACACAGATGCAGGCCTCAAAAACATGTCAGTTAATGTAAAATGCATTCTGCACTCATGAATGTCATTAAGCTTTGGATGGTTACACATGCTGTATATGGGGTACAGCATGTGTTGTTGGTTATGTGGTCCTGTTGTTGCAGATGCATGAACTGGATTAAGGCTTGGCTGTTGTCTTGCCTGGTTCCCTCCAGCCACCGAAAGCTTTCTCCAGGTAGAGGGCAGTGGCCAAAGAGAGACGGTCCTGTAATTTACCTGTCACAATCTGTACACCCAGGGGCAAACCCTCCTCACTCAGCCCTAATGGACACTGGGTCACTGGCAAACCTAGGATATTAAAGATACCTGCAGAGAACAAAACCGCTTAGAGCCCAAGATCCCCAGGAACATGGTCCATAATAAGTAGATTATCAGTAGATCACAACCAACAACACTTACCAGTGTAACAGAAGTTGAAGGGTGTGAAAATTGGGTGGTGGTGTTTGGGAGCAATCTGGGGATGAGAGGGGTACAGCAGCACTCCATCTGTGCCCAGCAACTCTTCCAGCTCCTGCTGCAGTTTCTCCTTCTGCTGTAAAATGAATGGAGACGGATGGGAACTCTGGAGCAGCTCAACTAGAGCAAGACCTGAGAAAGAGAGACAGAAAGGAACACTATTGTCACAGGCATTCATCTTCACATACATAACTTGCAAAAAATGCTCATCACAAGAAGACACTGGCAGCAATGATTTGCATCTCATGCTAATAAAGATTAATCAGATCTGTAAGGAAGGATGGTTCAAATTCACAGTTGAAAGGGTACAAGCTCATTTGCTCTGTCACACACCTATTGCTGCTATGGTATGAGAAGAAAACCCCAGTAGCCACTTGAACAGCTCCCAGACAGGCCAAACCTTCTTCCCGCCTTCACTCATTAGCTCTGCAAAGGTGGTGGGAGGCTGAGACAAAACAATCTCATATAAATATGCTGACAACTAGAACATTATTGATGTTATACATCGTAGGAAAGTATGTATATTAAAAAGAATAACAGACGATCTGCTATTAAACTAAAACAAACTTATTTATAACTAATTGAATATTATATATATATATATATATATATATATATATATATATATATATATATATATATATATATATATATGTAGTTGAAATCAATCTGCATATATAATAGAAATCAGTCATGATCCTCTTTGGTATATCTTTTAAAAGCATCCTTTTAAATTAAATTAAATTAAATTAAATTAAATTAAATTAAATTAAATTAAATTAAATTAAATTAAATTAAATTAAATTAAATTAAATTAAATTAAATTAAATTAAATTAAATTAAATTAAATTAAATTAAATTAAATTAAATTAAATTAAATTAAAAGCATCCTGAGTAAAATAGCTCCATGTTTAACAAAGCACATAGAAAATAACCAGTGCTGCCAAGTCCGCTTATTATTAGCAAATTTGGGTTTGTTATCCTGTAAAGTCGCTTACAAATATTGGTAGTTGTGGGTCGTGTTTTTTGGGGCTTGTTTCTAAAGTGTAGTTGCTTATTTGGGGTTGTTCCCAGCTCCCTAATAAGTTATCAAGCAGATATTTTTCTATATGTTATTTAAACGTTGTTCTAGTCTGTTCTCTCTGTCCCTCCCTTTCCCCCATACACACAGGAGACAGCAGAGTTTTTTTCCCACCCACATCCTGCTTCTTATTGGCTCTAACCCAGATGGCAACAAGTACTAGCCAATCAGAGGCAGATCAGGGCAATCTGTTTTTTTTTCTGGTTAGGAAAACTTTGTCAGTGAGTGACTTAAACTTTAAATAAATGCGCGCGAGTAGCGACTGATGTCGTCTGACTGGACTGTAGGAGAGTTTTTATTATGCAATGATAAATAAAGAATTTATGAATTCAGGATGATATTTATTTGTGTGTGCAAATTTTAATTATTAGATGTTTACTGTGTATATAATGTGCTCTGTACATCAGTCTATATTTGATATCCCATCAGTTTTCTAATGTTAAATAATGTTAAAAGGGGGTTTAACTCCCTCTTGTGGTCATTGTCCTGAAGCTCAGGGGGGGAGAAAAATAAATAAACTGTACTGCGTGTGCAGTTTTGTAAAACTGTGCACAGTTTACCAATCTGTCCACATGGGTGTAAATTGAAAATCTTTACCCACAGTTTAAAATCCGTCCCCACGAATAGTAAAACCGTGCACACAGTTTATTTATTTTTCTCTTCCCAGAACCTAGGGGGGTTCCGTAGAAAAAGTCGCTTGTTTTGGGCTTGTTTTCACAGCCTTGGTTGCTTATTTGTCTCGCGAGATCTGGCAACACTGAAAAGAACCGAACCAGAAGCGACAAGACAAGTACAGAATACAGTTATTCAGACAAGTTATTTTCAATAACCCCCATTATTTACACAACAGAAAACCATTAAACCCCATCCTTAACAGGATGTAAATAAAGAGCTAAAGTCGGTGAGAGGTTAAAAGTTATCTTACATTCATTTTAATGAACTAATTTGTCATCCTTTAAAACTGACTTCCATTTTTAAAAATGTTGAGTTTACTATTTTATTAAGTATATCTGTATATTTATTCTTCAGTAGATTTATTGATGAGGATATAAAAATTATAATGGCAAAAAGCACACCTTTCCATCCTTGCCGGGTGAGGCCATCATAGTTCCCCAGATCTGAAAGGAGTATTTGAGCTGAGGGATAAACAGCTCTTGGACCTTCACCCCAAGGTCTGCTTCTAAACGTCTGACCACCTAAAAAAAACCAAGAGCCCATTTAATGTAAAATCATGTAAAGCTGATCCACAAACACCCACTTACCATTTTCTCACAAACACCCACTTACCATTTTCTGTGCCTTAAGCAACTGTGTGTCAACTGGAGAGACCAAATGAGAGCCTCCATTGTGGGGAACAGAGAAGAACCTCAGCTTTTTCAAATCTACTTCAGCAGAGAGACGCAGTCTACCAGAAGAGAAAGACCGACAGAAAGACAAGTGATGATTTAGGATGCATTTCTAACAGTGGTTGACCAAATTTAAAATAAACAATTGGAAAGACTGAAATGAAAGCTACCCTATTCATATGTTTTGTTTAATTTAATTTTTATATATAAAAAATAATTAGAAATACTTTTTTTTAAATGAAATTAATACTTTTCTTTTCAGTGAAGAGGAAACATTCTAAACATTCTAGTTGTATTCTAATCTTTCTCTCAAGACATGTTTTTCTTTTTCTTTTTTGCAAAGTGAGTGAGTCAAAAATGGCAGTTGGCACATAATTAAAACAACTACAATGTTATCATAGTTGATAAATATTGCACACCTCTACTCTCAACAGGGATACTAATGACTAACTAAACACTTCTAAAAGACCACAAAAACACTTTTAATCTAATGGACCATAAACTTTTGAATGGTAGTGTAGATTGCATTTAAGTAAAGCTGATATTTGCTTACAATGTTGTTGTGATCATATCATATCTATGTAAATAGCGTTGTATATTACTTATTTGCATTAGGTCCTCCCATGATGCTTAGCATGGGAATCAGGTCTTCAGCATAGCGGCACATAGGTCCTGTACACAGAAATCCCTTTTGCAGTCCAGAGGCGGGAGGATACTGACCATCATTGCTTACGATACCTGTATGTACAGCCAAAACATGTAGTTTGTGTTTGTCATAGTCTTAATCAACATTACTACAATACGGTTTTGGTTAGTGTTTTGTCATCTGTTATTCACATTACATTTTCATGTTACAATTTGTTCACAAATGGGAAAAAGCCACTCAGATCGCACAGTAAATTTCCTTAAAGATCATTAATACACACTGAAACTAACATTGCCATGCCATTTTCAACAAGAAAAATGGTAAAAACTTTAGAAACTCTTAATATAAATTTCAACAATTCCAATTTATGTACATTTTTCCCCATTGTATTGTCACAGGAAAATCTAATTTATTCCTCAAACACAACAGATCCATTATTGAAACTCAGTGAAAGTTTGATCATGGCACATTTGGTAACACAAACACACACACTGTCTATATGACACTCTAATGTAAGCAGAATATCGCTGCGGAGAGATCGCTAGACTTATATAATTTTTTAAAATTTTTATTAAATGTTAACAAGAACAGATTATAGTTTACAAACAAGAGTACATAAAACTACACATGTCAGGGGTAATAATAAAAAAAGGAGAGAAAAAAAAGGCATTTTACATTAAATTGTATCTATTAAACAACTTTATAGATTTTATTGCTTTCGATATTGTCTCTAAATATATTTTATATCTATTTTAATTCTTTTTTTCTTTCCATTTGACAAGGTTAACAAGCATAACAGTCTTTCTTTGTAAGTAAATACTGAGTTCTTTCCAAAATATTTGGGTCTTGGGACACGTGTTTGGGACTGTGCAACTCTTGGGATAAGTGATTAATAGTCTCTGGAAATTTGACAAAAAACACAAATATCTTCCATTTTCACTTTGAAACGCTGTGCCACAAGTGACTTAACTGGGTAAACCCGATGAAAAATTTCATATGAAACTTCTTTCACTTTGTTTGTGATGCAATATTTATGAGATGTCATCCAAATTTTACTCCAATCAAGACATTTTTTAAATAGAGAATTCCATCGAGAAGTAACAGCAAGTATACTTTTAGATGGAAGAAGGGAGCGTAAGAAAATATTATTACATCCATAACTTGTGAAATCCTTGCCCTGCTACATAATACAAGAAGTAAATTCTTCAATTATTTGTAAAGAATAATTCTTACTACCTTCTAATAGCCTCAAACTTTCCTTGGGAATTGACTGTAAAACCAAACAGTATTGGATAGGATCGACTAAAAAGTTATGAATATGACAGTCCTGGAGCAACTGAAACGCAGATTCCAATCACCAGATGCTTGATATCGTCATCCGTTTTCTCGGGAACACCATGCAACCTCAAGTTCCATCTCCATATTTCTGCTCATGTGATTTAGTAATTTCTTCAACTGCTCTCATTTCATCTTTTAAGTCCTTAACTTCATCCAGCGCAAAGTCAATTGACTTTTTTCAGGGTTCCAATGCTGAGCATATTTTCTCGAATCAGATTCTCCAGTTGCCCCGAGCTCTCATTATTTTTTTGTTGGACAAGAGAGTTATGATATTCTCTTGTATTTCAAGGAGCGGCGGTTCGTCTTTCACTTTTTTTGGCGCAAGGTTTTTCTGGCGTGTCATCCATATCTGCCTTACGCTAAAGATCTCTCTCAAAAGTGTACAAATTATCTGTCATCTCAATGTCATTATTTGTTCCTTCATCTTGACCTTTTTGTGTCTCTACAGATTACGATATTTTAGAGGCAACTTCTCTTTTCGTTTAATGGCACCACCAGAGCTGTTGATAGTACTCGGTTTCATTTTGTGAGAGGAAATCAATATACAACCGAGGGGGAACTATTTCAGAGCCCATTGTCTAGTTAACAATCCAATATAAAATACAAGTAGTCCATAAAGTATAAAAAATAATTTCTCCCTTTACAAATATTTGGAAAAAAACACCCCTAAGACATCCGCACTTAAAAGAGACCATCCACCCCGGCCGCCATCTTGCCGCGCCACCTCTCCATTCATATTTTCATATTATCATCAGCACTTGTTTTGCCATAAGCACAGGGTTGCCAGATTGCACAAATTAAATAAAACACCAGGGAAGAAAGTGTATCCAGGAGAAAAGCTCTGTTTTGGGGTTTAAAGCTCTTCACATCTGGCAACTATAAGCATGAATGCTAGTGAAGAGAGACTTGTTAGCAATGCAAGATAACGCAAATGCCAAATGAAAAACACGTTTCAGGATAAATAACGAGTCAGTCAATATTGTCACGATTATTTTTATTTAATCTAAAAAGGTGGATATCGTTATTGAGATTAAAATACTATTAATTGTGCAGCCCTACAATGGACAAACACCAGCAGACGTCACAGCTCTCCAAATAATCACAGAAGGATGTGGTCATCCCTTTTCCTACCACTCTTTCTCCTTCCAGTCAACTTTCTATTAATATATTTTGATACAGCACTCTGTCCTTTCAGCAATGACCTTCTGTGGCTTACCCTCCTTGTGGAAGGTTTCAATGATCATCTTCTGGACAACTGTCAAGTCAGTAGTCTTTCTCATAATTGTGGTTGCATGTTCTAAACTAGCCCAAGAGGTACCCAGTATTTATACTCAAAATTAATCAAACTAATCAAGCTCAAAATTGAATATTACTTTTTTTTTGAGATACTGAATTTTTAATTTTCCTAAGCTTTAAGTCATAAACATCAAAATTAAAACAAAAAAACTCTTGATATATTTCAGTTTGTATGCAATGAATCTAGAATATAAGAAAGTTGATATTAAATTTTTTTAGATGCATCTGTATATAGAAGCCAAGCCCTCCATCTGTGTCACTATTATTATACTACTTACCAACACATGCACACAACTACACCCGTTCTTCTTACCTGTTGATGGCTTGTGTCCGAAGATTCCATTAAAAAAGCAGGGAATACGGATACTACCCCCAATATCCGATCCAACTCCAATGACAGAGGCACCAGCACCCAATATACTGCCTTCACCTCCTACAATTGAGATTAATAACTACAGTTAATTTTTGCTAATGTTGCTCTGGAAGTCATCTTGGACTTATACTGGGATATTTTTCAGCTAAAGATGATGTCATAAAAATGCAGTGCACTATTCACAGTAAGCCATTTTATATTTATTCTGTGAGCGAAAGTATGGCTGCTGATGTGATCTCAACATGGCAGCCCCATGAGGCGACCCGCTTAATGGTTATAAAGCTGTTAAAGCATAAAGCTTTTATTAAACTACTAATAAAGGGTTTCTGCAGGTTTTAGGAAGGTCAGTTGTAGACCTTTAACAGACCAAGTACAGACATTTTAAGGACCAAACTGAAGAAATCACAATACATCAATATGTTCTCAAATTGTAATATTGTAGATCTCCATTACCAGTCTATTCATTTTACATCACACTGCAAAAAAACATTTTCTTAATCATTATTTGTGCCTTGTTTTACACTGCAAATGTCTAAAGATTTATAAATCAAGATACACTTACTTGAGAAGAAAAAAAGACATAAGAATTCTTGTTTTCTTAGAAGTTTATGATTTACACAAAAACAAATAACTGCCTCTAGGCTCAAAAAACTAACAAAAAAAAAACATCAACTTAATTCAAAGGGAAATCATTTTCATACATTATTAAAAGATATGTTTGTTTTAGCATACAAAACTCAGATAACTTTCAGAAAACAAGACTTCAAATATTTTCATTTTGCTTCTCAAGCAAACATCTTGGTTTATACATGTAACCATGGTTTCCCAAGAGGGAACAAGATGCTGTGTTGTCTAGCCGACAATTGGGGACTGACGCCAGCAGGACCTCTGTTTAAAGCACATGTTAAACAGCTCCAATCCTATTGGCCCACGTAGGCTGTGAAGTCACAGGCAGGTGCCCAGAAGTATAAGAGGGCACCTGCAGAACACATCACCAACTTAGTCGCCTGAATTAGACGTCAAACAGATAGGCTGAAGGCATGGCGAGGAGACACAGCATCTCGTTCCCTCTCGGGGAACCATGGTTATATGTGTAACCTGAGACGTTCCCCTTCTATGGAACTCGTGTTGTGTCCTCTATTGGACACTTGGGGAATTAAATGCCAACTATGCTATGGATACCGTTGCACATGCCTGTCAATCTGTTGAGAGAACACCTAGGAAGTGACAGACATACACCAAACCTTTTCTCAGAAAGAAACCAAGCCACTGACACCCCGGGGCACTCACATAGCTTGGCAGAAATGGAGAACCCAGTTTCAAATGAAGGAGGGTGGACAACACTGCTAACCTCAGACAGCTATGTTATGTGAGCAACACCTTAGCCTGATAATACAAGGACCACAGATACTAGTGGCTACTTAGAAACCTTAGCATGGGGGATAGCACAGTCTAACACAACCTAACTAATAAAAAGGAGGGACATCTTAACCAGCCTAACTGCAAACACAACTGTTGGCCATCTAATTGAAACCTTAACACAAGGGACACCGTTCAAAAGCATGAGAAATAGGGAAACTGCCTGCTCTAAAAATGACCTAAGGAAAACTTATAAACCCTAGAAAAAGGGGAGGAAGCCCAGCCTGCTGTCCGAGATATTAGGCAAGAAGCTAACATAACTTTGGAAGAAACAGCTATGTTTTAAAAAGCAATGAGTCATCAACTTGAAACAGACCCCTCCTAAAGAGACAACAAAAGTTGGTGACTGGTTCTGCAGGTGCCCTCTGATATTTCCGGGTGCCTGCATGTGACATCACGGGCTACGTGGGCCAGTAGGATTGGAGTGGTTTAACACGTGCTTCAAAAATCGGTCCTGCTGGCGGCAGTCCCCAAGTGTCCGCTAGAGGACGCAGCCCAAGTTCCCTTGAAGGGCATAATACACTGATTTAGGGCTGTTTAAATATTTGTATTGAAAAACAAGACAAAAATACTGGTGGATTTGATTTTTTTGCACTGCATGCAACCTATAATGTAATGACTTTTGCAATGAATGCAATTAATTTAAGAATTTCTTCTCCGATTTAAGACCTAGGTATTCATTTGTGGAAGATCAAATTAAGAATTTTTTACACATTTTAAAGACCCGCAGAAACCCTGTAACATGACTGGATTCTTTATCTTGTGCAAGTGTGCATCAGTTTATACATATTTTCTTTTTCAATTTCTCTTTCTCTTCTCTTTTCTCTTTCTCTTTTCAACAAATTCAATTTCTATTTAAAAAAAATAGTTTTTTTTAACTATTCATGTCTTTATGGGCAAAAAGTAATTAATGATGCACATTTTCATATTTTCATATTTGATGTGTTTTTAAATTTATTTTTTTTAAATTTCATTTAAGTTAAAATTACAGAAAGCAACTTGTAATATGCACAACTCCTACAAGGTTTACAATGATGAAAGTGTCCGGATTTGTAAATGTGTGTAAGAATTACCCGAACTGCCGCCTGCAATTCTCTCAAAGTCATAGGGGTTGTTAGTGATGCCATAGAGGTGGTTGTGGGACTCTAGCCACATACAGAGCTCACTGCAGTTAGTTACGCCAAGTGGAATCGCTCCTGCCCTCTTCAACAGAGCAACAGATGGGGCATCTACTCCTGAAACCAGATCCCGTCTGGTCAACAGCCCTGTCGAGTTAGGCATGCCTGTTAAAGCGAAAACAAAGAGTGTCATCCTACAGAAATGTATCATTTTTTTTTAAAAGAGAGGTTTGGAAAAATGACATACCTTGCAGGGCAAAGGCCTCTTTAACAGTGATGGGTACTCCAAGCAGAGGTAGCCTGTCCTCCAACACCTCCTCTCCTCCTGTCTCTTCCTCTATCAGTTTGTCTACCTGTGCAGCTTCCTGAAGTGCTGCAGAAAACCTAAAGAAATGAGAACGTGTTTTCAGAATCTGAATGAAATATAGTTTGGTTTTACCTTTGAACCCACTTACCTGTCTTTGACCATGGCATTGATAAGTGGGTTCACTTCCTGAATGCGGTCAATGTAGGCCTGGACCACTTCAACACTTGTTACCTAGAGACAAATTGGAACTGTTTAGGCTGCATAATGCAGTAAAACATAAAAAATGGATGTGGGTACTTAACTGAAAGACAAACATTGTAAGATGCAGATTGAAAACCTAGGTCAGGCCTACTGTGAACATGAGTCATGGATCTAAATGCCTAGAAAAATGTACACACTGCACTATGTTATATTTGTCTGTTCTCAAAAGAAAGGGGGAGCAGATATACATGATTCTTCATTTAGAGACATTTTTGATTATTTTAAAACTTTAAATTCTAAAATATGCTTCATCAAAGCTAAAAGATTTATCACATGATGCCCTGAAAAAGAAAATAGATATATTATTATGCATTTGATATTATTACAGTGTAGCTTCAGTGTCACTTAAAAAAGTTATATAAAATCATTTTATTTTTAAAGGTTACTACTATATAAAACTTTTATATTATATTAAATATAATATAATTTAAATATATATTACTATATATTTTATATATTTTAAACTACTATATGTTATATATCTAAAATTTAAGGCGAGGACAATTGTTTTGGTTTTGGTTTTGTTTTTGTTTGTTTTTTTGTTTTGTTTTTTGCTATTGATTTTGTTTTGTTGTACAGGCAAATGAGGGAACTGAAAATAAATCAATGATTTATAGGACGAAATAAAATAGTCTGGATGATTGATACGCATACTGTACCTATAGGAGGCTTTAAGGATGCCCTAAACAATGTAGCTATTGATTTCATAACTTCTGCTGACCTTTGAACAGCCTTGGTAACTCGTGAATTCCTCTTAACTAGTGCGTCAAGGCAAATAGACGTCCTACTCTGATTACTTACATTAAAAAAAGACCTGCGATCAGAAGACAAACTATTTTTTTATAAACTATGCCACAAAACTGAAACTGTATTGAAACTACAACTCCCAGAATTCATTAAAATACACACTGTCCGATCTCTTCCTCATAATGAGTGTGAAATAAGATCTTTCCCGTAGCGTCACTCAAAGAGTAACTAACATGTCATTACGGTTATGCTGTCATTATATTTATCAGGCCACAAAGCCTACGCAGTTTTTATTGACATCTTACTGCTTTCCGACGAATCTTTCTGGCAAGCTGCATCGCTGAGAGCAGCAGAAGTGGGTTAGTGATGGGTGGGAGTCGCGAAACTCCATGCCTCTGCTGGGGTGCAAATAATTTAAAAACGGCGAATAACATCCAAACCACAGCTCGAAGCAATCGGCCCAAAAACCGTTCGAACCTGGTCAAAGCCATCGTCAGTGAGCGGCCAGCAATGAATGACACTAGCACTCTAGCATAGAACGCAGCTTAGTTTAACCGGAATGAGCTCTCTACTGCCCTCTGCTGAGCGTGAGCGGTGTTACTGAATCCATCCTTGCAGTTACGAAGTCATACCTCATTCAGATTTTTGAACAAATTCCACTGGGTCTTTATACATATTACAAGGCCGTAACCATGTCTTGAACATTGGATTGGATTGAGTGCATTTAAAATGTGATACAGACTAGTAACATGTGTATGCTGTGACATGACGCAGATGTTATATTTGCAGTACAAATAGAAAATTCATTGTTTAGTTTCGAGCATGAGGAGTGAAATGTTATATAAATATATATAAAAAAAGGATTTTGCAAGTTTTTTTTTAATCAGCACTGACTTTTCAAAATTATTAGTGTGTGTGTGTGTGTATGTGTGTGTGTGTGTGTGTGTGTGTGTGTGTGTGTGTGTGTGTGTGTGTGTGTGTGTGTGTGTGTGTGTGTGTGTGTGTGAATTAATGAGCAAGTACATAAAAAAAAATATTCTTCCAAACCGTGTTTTGCCTTGCCAATACTTTCTCTTTTTTTCTTCACCACATTGAAATATGAATTAGGCTACACGTAAAACAATAGCCTTATGTTATAGCCAATAATATTCTTAATCCAAAACTGAAAACGTTAACAAAAAAACCGAGAAGTTTGTAAATATTAATGTATTTGCCAGTGCCAAATATCAGATGTTTAGCTCCTTACAAATAACTATTTGCACTCTTTCCCTGTGCTAACTAGGGCCTGTAAAATGTAGTGTGATCCAACAACAAAAAAACTAATTCATCAATAATTGTATGACATTTTATTTGAATATATGATTATATGCAGTTTTTAGGAACATATCAAATGAGAATCACCAATATGAACTCTGACAACTTTCAATTGATTGAATTAAATTCCTTGAACTTATAACTCACTGTCCAAATTTATGAAGCCAATTGTTTTTTTTTATTTATTTTTTTTTTTTTTACAATACAAGCATACACTAGTTTTTTAACTAAACATTTATTATGGCCAATCGCCAATACTTACACACACACACACACACACACACACACACACAAAACTAACATTTAGGTAGGCTTATTATTTTAAAAAACATTTCAAACTAGAAATAATGTTATATTTCAGGTTAAACATATGTGCATATTCAATGGGTTAGGTTTCAATAATGTCACTAAAGTGATATTTATATGAAACCTATTTCCCAAATCGTTCAGCTTAGATGGTAAAAGAAAGGCTTCTTTCACAGGGATGAGAGGAAGCATGGAAATAATTGCGTATTGTAATAAAAGCGACTAAAATGACATGATGCAACACTTTCATTTCAAATGATTAGTCAGTGGCCTGGTTTTGTCTGCTGACTCACGGCGATGATATCATCCCAAACAAGGACTGCTGCACGTCTATGGACGTTGCAGTGTGACATGAAACGTAAAGATGACATCATAGTTCAGCCACGCCAGCGCACTGGCCGCTCATTGGCTCGAATGTTTGATCGATGTATTATGCAGCCAATCAGAAGCCAAACTACAAAAGCTCATATCACAAATAAAGGCAAATGTAAAACGTATTTTTGATGTGCTTATGCACCGCTTTCAAACTCATTTAAGTTTAAATTTGCATGACGTGCCGAATGCAGACACAAAATGAAGAATGCAGTGCAGAATCGCAATAGTGCAGAATCACACTGGCACACGTTGGAGCATTTCCTGCGCATGCTCAACGCGCAAAATCCAGCCTTGCCTAGACCTGCCCCTCTTCTTCACCAATGAACGGGCAAATATACAAGCGGCATTCGCGTTTCACTATGGCCGAGACGGACAGTGACAGCTAGCGAACGAGATGTTACAGACAAAACGCTGAAGATCTGCTAAATGCAACGTTGGTACCTAAACGAGAAAATATTTTCTTCGATCCTACTAAATCCAGGTACAGTGCCGTATTCTAGGGCAGCTGCATGGGCCCGGATACATGCATGTCGTCCTCGGTTGCATGTGCATACTTAAAGATGCTTTTATAATTATATCGCATGTCTAATAGAAAATAATAAAGCCTTAAGTCTGTAAGACGGTATTTGCTTTGAAAATCGATAAAGGTGAAAAGCAAATTGCATTCAGAGCAAGCCCTTTAGCGGTCATGCAATTTCAGCAACAATCCGCAATGGATCCTTTCTGTAGCCAAGCTTGACAGATGGTGCGGACACACCGCATTTCTTGTGCCCTCTGGAATTATTTTGCTGTATTCTGTGTTTATTTAAAGAGCTTGCAATAAGATTAGTCCCATGTACGTTATAGCTGCATGTCTCCATATTTGGGACAATTGTACTTGCTGTCGCCGTTTATTCGGCTCAGTGTGATTCATAAGCCCATGCCTATGAAAATGTAATGAAGCATCATTGCTAATTTTTAAAACCACATTTAACCCCCTCTTTTGCAGGCGGTTTGTTAGTAAACGTCGCTGGGACTGAAGCTACCGGCTACAGCTAACTTAGAGATCTGCTTATCGGAACGGCGATAACGCGCGACCTTTTTGGAGTAAAGACTGATTTAAGAACCACGCGACCGACCGGGATTACGAACCATGGCAACCGCATCACTCGGGAAAGAGCCCGAGCGCACTTTTCATCATTTGTGTTCTTCTGCCCTTTTTGGAGAATATTTAATCGGCTAGTTTTTTTTATGTGGTTTACAGCATTGTACAACCTTTTATTAGTAATTGAGCTGTTTTTGTAAGCAATTATTTGTAGTGCGTCTCACTCGGGATATGGATGTTTGGACTTGGTTGCGTTAAAGGGACCCGCTGCCTGCCTGTCCATCATTATGGATCAAGATGAGAACCAAGAACCATGCGAACCTCCTATGCATGCCCTTCACGGGCCTAACCGGATACGTCCGTCATCGTACCGGGCTCTGCGAAGTGCCGTGTCCAGCCTGGCAAGAATTGACGATTTTTGTTGTGAAAAAATCGGTTCCGGGTTCTTCTCAGAAGTCTTCAAGGTAACCCTTTCTCATTTTATCTTCTGCCGTAGGGTTATTGCAGTGCTCATGACTCATGCTCTTTCTGATTGATGTTTGGTTACAACTTTTGATGCTCTTTAAATCAAGTTTGGGATGGAAGCAGGAGGAGTTTGCATAATTTAAAACACCCAATTGGTACCATACACACACACACACACACACACATATATATATATATATATATATATATATATATATATATATATATATATATATATATATATTCCAACAATCCAATAATCACACTACAACCTTAAACTACAGTTTATAGTAGAAATTAAAGGGTTAGTTCACCCAAATATTAAAATGAACTTACCCTCATGTTATTCCAAACCCGTAAGACCTCCGTTCTTTGGAACACAGTTTAAGATATTTTAGATTTAGTCTGAGAGCTCTCAGTCCCTCCATTGAAACTGTGTGTATGGTATACTGTCCATGTCCAGAAAATTAATAAAAACATCTTCATAGTACTCCATGTGACATCAGAGGGTCAGTTAGAATTTTTTGAAGCATTGAAAATACATTTTGGTCCAAAAATAGCAAAAACTACAACTTTATTCAGCATTGTCTTCTCTTCCTTGTCTGTTGTGAGCGCGTTCAAAACACTGCAGTTTAGTGATATCCGGTTCGCGAATGAATCACTCGATGTAACTGGATCTTCTTGAACCAGTTCACCAAACCGAACTGAATCGTTTCAAATGGTTCGCGTCTCCACTACGCATTAATCCACAAATGACTTAAGCTGTTAACTTTTTTTATTGTGGCTGACACTCCATCTGAGTTCAAACAAACCAATATCCCGGAGTAATTCATGTACTCAAACAGTATACTGACTGAACTGCTGTGAAAAGAGAACTGAAGATGAACACCGAGCCAGATAGATTGACTCGTTCTCGACTAAAGATCCGGTTTCATCGGTTTTCGGATCACCAGAAGTGATGAGAAGTTCGGTTCTTTTCCATGAACCGGTTCTTTCAGACAGTTCGATTCAATAAATTCAATTCAAAACGATTCAATAAATTGAAGAAATTCAATTCAGTTCAGACGCTCTGTGTGTCGGTCTGCTTCATGCTGAATCACACATGCGCAGTATTATTAGCTCCTCGGTTCACGAATCAGATGCATCCGACAGAAACGGTTCTTGATTCAAGAACGAGTCAGTCTTTTGTTCGTTATCGGTGATCACGGTTGATATACGTGTGTGTGAAACAGATATTCCACAATTATAGACTTAATTGCTTTTATGTATTTATTTGGTTATTAACTTTGTGTTTACCAGTAAAAGCTTAGTTGGTATAAATTAATGTATTTAGGTTGATACAGTGATGTTAAATAATAATTTCAACCAGGTGATGTGTTACCATTTTTATGGTACATATTCATTGGAGAATATCACCGTAAAGAAACCTATATTGTGTGATCATTTCTCAACAACAACAACAATTACATATAAAGTCTACCAGGGGGTGGGATGGGTCAGGAGGGGTTCTACGTTTGCACAGTTGCTTTTTGTTTTATACTACTGTTCCCAAAATAAAATTTCAATAAACAGTTGTTAAATTTTTTTTAAATCTTTAGTTTAAAGAAACTTGTAAGAATACACTTGAATTTGAATGCATTGAAACATCTACACAGTCACACAAATTACATGTAATAGCTTTAGTTATCACTAAATCTTAGTCATCTTGTGTTGTGTATACTGTTGCAACAGTACAACAGTGTCATATGTGTCCATGTTAAGAGCAACAGTGTCTATGATTAATGATAAAACAGGTTGGTTGTACTCCACAGCATAATCTGATTACCAGCCTGCCCTAATCTGTCGTCCTCTTCACAGAGGGGTGTGTGTTTATTTGCCCATTCCTCTGTCGAATGTCTCGTGCAAGTCACAAATAGTTGATTGGTTTCATCTGAAAGTTTTTGCATCTATCAGCCATTGGCCCTCTGATTTTCCTCTCAAAATTAAATAATGAAAAATAGCCTTGGTTATTTGTTTAACATCATTTTGATATTAGCAAAACATGTCTGCAACTGAACTCAATTTGTCCCATATTTAATAATGGAGACTCCTTTAAATACTTTTTAATAACATTGTGGATCATAATATAAATTTATCTTATCCTTTTTGTTTTTTTATGTACTTTTTCTTTTGTTTTTTGCAGGTGTCATTAGCATATTTATTATATTTATTACAGCTATTTAGTAGCTGTAATTCTTCATTAGTGGTTAGTTAAATCAGGATTACAGATTATTTTCAATTCTACAACTACAGCAATGTGAGCATACATTTTAAAATATGAACTAACTAAATAGGTCTACAAATTTCCAGTGCCTGACTTTTATTGTTTTCTATAAATAACAAAAACCAGAGCTGTTATGGCACTTTTTTGTGAACATTTATTTTGTTGTACAGTAGGCAATTACATTCAGTTCAAAGGGATTGTTCACTCAAAAAGGAAAATTCTGTCATTAATTACTCAGCCTCATGTCATTCCACACTCGGAAGGACTCACGAAAGAAAGCAACCTAAGATTTTTCTTTTGATGAAATCCAAGAGGTTTCTGACCCTGCATAGACCGCAATGCAACTGAAACGTTCACAGGCCCAGAAACATAGTAAGGACACTGACACGGAAAAGAAGAATTGTTGAATAAAGTTATTATTTTTGTTTTCTTTGCGTACAAAAAGTATTCTCGAAGCTTAATAAAATGACGGTTGAACCACTGATGTCACATGGACTATTTTTATGACGTCCTTACTACCTTTCTGGGCCTGGGAATGTTTCAGTTTCATTGCTGTCTATGCAGGGTCAGAAAGCTCTCGGATTTCATCAAAAAAAAATCTAAGGTTGCTTTCTGAAAATGAACAAAGTCCTTACGGGTTTGGGACGACATGAGAGTGAGTAATTAATTACAGAATTTTAATTTTTGGGTGAACGATCGCTTTAATGAAACTAATTTGTCTTTTATTTTCCTTTTTAGAAGTCAACATTTATTAAAATTAGTTGTCATAGCAAAATAGAAGAATTATGTCTAAATGACAAATGACAGAGTATGATTAAGGAATGTATTGTTGATATGCGGTTCACAAATAGTTATAAATCAAAGTCAGTCCAATATCTGATATTTACATGTTGGATGATATGGTGTTTGGTGATCATAGTGGTTGAAGCCCACGTTTTGTATGTGACGTTGTGATGATGTCCTGGGTTCCAGCTTGTTAGGTGGGATGATGGGAAATCCAGAAAGCCTATTAGTGCCCTAATGGCTGTTAATACTCAGCATGCTGTACTGGATCTTTCTCCAACTCTCTCTAACTCATATTCACAGAGCCATATTTAATCCAAACCTATATACACTAATGCAACTATTGCATTATTGTCGTACAAATCCCAACAGCCTCTCAATCTTCCACTAGATTTTATATTCTCATCTCCTTTACTAGCCTCACATTTAATGGCAAATCACTCTAATGCATGGTTGAAATTCTGCCTAGTAGGGCCAGAAAATGCTTTATATACCATTGTGCAGATGTACAAAGATTTTATCCTAAATGCAGGTCATTTACATGACTGAATGGCTATACATATACATGGTTATACATACAGAAGCATGATTTTATACCAAACTATTAGTTGTGATTTTCACTGAACAAGACATGTTGTGGAAATCCACCTATTGATGTATCTCCTGTATAGGAGTGTGTATATATAGGCTGTGTTCAATAATATAAATACATTCAGAAAAACATAACCACTTGTGGAAAATTTACAACAATGTCTATTGCCTTTGACCAAAATGATTTTAAATAGTCAGAAATGCCCAAACCGTTTACTACAAAGGGCCAAAAATCTAACTTGATTGAGGGCCGGAGGCTGAAAGTAAATTGCATTATATTCAGATATATATAATATTCAAATTTACATTTAAAATCGTATTCAGTCATATTCTTAACATTTCAATGATAATTTCAAAAATGTATATAAAATGTTAAAACTAAAAGATTAATTAGAAATTATGTTATGCCTAAATCACTCTACTTTTCTCTCATTTTTTCCACCCTCTCCTGATATACATAGGATCCAATTATAACATTGTATTAAATCACATAAATAATACTGCACTTGGCTCACAGTCTTGTCATAAACACCAAACACATTCACATAAGTTCAAAAGTACTACATTTGTTCTTGTGAATATGAATTCTTCTAACAGTGTTTCTTAGATTATTAGCTGACACCAACAGTCAAATCTAACCCAATGGCAAGGCGAGGTTGAATGCTACTCTCAAAAATGAGCTTTGATATGTTCGCCTATGGTTAAACTGGCAAGTCTACAGTTAAAGTGCCACTTGGCAGTCAAAAGCTGCAAATGCATTTGCTAAAGAAATGGTTGCGGTACCAGCGGCAGTAAAATACTTATTCTGGCTGAATACAACCTGTAGCATTGTGAGCCGAAGGTCATGGGTCTGGTTTGGGTATCTCTGGTGTACTACATGTACTACCTTTTTTATTAGTGTCTCCGAATAAGTGTGTGTATGTATTTTGCAGGTGCAGCACAGGATCACAGGGCAGGTGATGGCTCTGAAGATGAATACAATGGCTAGTAACAAAGCCAACATGCTGAG
Source organism: Carassius auratus (assembly GCF_003368295.1). Taxonomy (NCBI): domain Eukaryota; kingdom Metazoa; phylum Chordata; class Actinopteri; order Cypriniformes; family Cyprinidae; genus Carassius; species Carassius auratus. Next base: position 14,603,805 of record NC_039243.1, read on the forward strand.
AGAGGTGCAACTCATGAACCGCCTTTGCCACCCTAACATCCTCAGGTGTGAGATTCAGCATTTTCCCTTTTTGTACATAAAACAGGGAATACTTCTCTCTGTAGGCATGGAATGATTTCAAAGTACTACAATGCAATGATTATAAATAACATTTATCTTGGGTCGTGTGTTTGAAGAGTCTGACTTGAATGTGATAAAAATGAGATTTGATGTAACCTGTTGGGAAATTACCTTAGGTTAAAGATGCTTGTTCACAAAAGGAATCCAAAATATATAGAAAATAAATAGTTGTTCTCACCTTCATTAGGTTTTTGGGGGTGTGTGTTCATGAAGGACAGCTTCATGCTCTCACGGAGGTAAGACGTTGCACAGAAAATGCACAGACTTTAGGAGTAAATTAACTATCAGGTTGATGTGTTGATAACTGTATTGTCACTATGTTTACAGTACATAAATGGGGGCAACCTTGAGCAGCTGCTGGACAGTGACATATATCTGTCATGGAGTGTGAGGATAGGTCTGTCTCTGGACATTGCAAGAGGGCTGCAGTATCTACACAGCAAGGGCATTTTCCATCGAGATCTTACATCAAAGGTACATACTCAGTTATATATGGTTTATTGTGACAGCAGCTATGTCTGTTCATTTTGTGATTGTTGCATGCTGGTGTTAAGAGTGTTGCTGTGTTGTCATATTTTTGTAGGCCAGCCCAGAAGTTAGCATCATCCTGGTTTCCTTGACAAAATTAGATTTTCCAATTGCTTTTGAATTAATGCAGAAAATAAACTACGATTAGCAGAAATGTATGATTCTAACATATTTTGTTCAGCATGATAATATTCACAAAGTAACACAAATTTGATTATTTTTGAAGCCAAAATACAATCTCTAGAAGTAATAAGTGAAGAAGAAAAAAAATTAAGCTATTTCTGGTAAATTCTAAAAAATCTTTGACACCCTATGTAGTCCCATTTAGCCACTTGTTAGCAACCACCATTTTCAAGACAACTAAATGCTAAAAGAGTTTTTTTTTTTTTTTTTTTTTTGTCATAGAATAAAATGCTAAAATATCCTGCCTTTGTGTTTACCACAGACCTTATTTTAGGCCTTCAAAACCAAAAACCTGTTTAAAAAACCTATTGACTTTAGGACGATGGAACCAGGATGGAAGTGCTAAAATGCTAACTAGTTTTGGGTCTTGTCCTTCAAAAATACATAATCACTGCAGCATTCTTTAAATAAGACTATAAGGTTAAAAACATTGACACACAAAACAATATCCTAACATTAAATACGTTATCAAATACCCTGACTATACTACTGTACTATACAGAATTGTCTGGTGCGTTGTGACAGTGGTGTTTTTACCGCTGTGGTTGGGGACTTTGGACTGGCAGAGAAAATCCCTGATTACAGGTCAGTGCATCTCTTCTTTTACACACAAATAATACAGCTTTATTCACACATTTGATGATGACATTTTAAATGGATCAGGACTTAACCGGAGATACAAGCAAAAGTAGGATGGCCATCCAAGAAGCCTATATTCCAAACATAGTCCAAATATTGATGTATGCTTTGTCTTGCTTGTGTGCAGTGACGGTGCTGAGAAGCAGCCGTTGGCTGTTGTGGGCTCCCCCTACTGGATGGCTCCAGAAATGTTAAGAGGAGAGCTGTACAATGAGAAGGTATCCTGTCTTTGAACACTAACAAATCAATGTCCAACTCTACTTGTGTGCTTGTGTAACTTTATTCATCACATTTTCATACCATAGGTGGATGTTTTTTCCTACGGTATAATCCTTTGTGAGATTATTGCTCGAATTGAGGCTGACCCAGATATCCTCCCTAGAACAGAGGTACATCATACAACTGCACACACCGCCACATGAAGCACAGAATAAACCACAAAGTCATGTAGCTGGTTTACCAGACATAGATGCAAGCCTACAAAATAATAATTCTGTGCAAAATTAATTTAATGGCTAAATTTAATCTATGACAAGCCTTAAAGCTTGGATGTTTATATTTCATGTGACGAGGTTGTGATAACTGAAATGTTGATATTCTGTAATTGTATTAAAACTCAAAATGTATCAAAAAAATGTATGTCATATTAAAACATAATCAAATGAGTGCAAAAATAATTAATTATTTTGGTTTTGTTTTATTTGCTCCCATTTTTATTATTATTATTATTTTCTAAATATGATGTGTGTACATATAAGTAACCATATAATGTATCCAGGTCCAATTTTAAGAATACACTGATGTAAATTTTTCATGACCACTGCAGTTTAGACTTTGATATCAGTCGCTCATTTTAAGAGTGTTGCCTCCCTCTGCTGGTGAAGGCTGGTCTATTTTCACAAAATGGATATTTTATATTTTACTATTTTGTAACATTTTTAGAAAGCAACACAGTGTTCACTATTGCGAAGCTTAAGATTAATCTCAAATTTGTCTATGTGTGAAAAGATGTCTGATCAGAGCAGCATGTGTGTAACTTCCATCTGTCTGTCTGCAGGATTTTGGACTAGATGTGGACGCCTTTGAGCAAATGGTGGGAGACTGTCCACCTTCATTCCTTCACCTGGCTTACAATTGCTGCAGTGTAAGCCAAATATGCATATAACACTCATATACAGAAATTCAGAAACACAGAGTATAGTATGGTATGAAATGGCAAATGTCATGCTCTCAGGTGTGTTTATAATTTGTTCTTCTCTTTCTGTGGTAGATGAGTGCAGACAGTCGTCCTGCCTTCTCTGAAATAGTACTTACACTTGAGAGGATAGAGAGAGAGAGGAAGATGAGTGAGGTTCCAGTCATCCTAGGTAAGTATGTTACAGATAGCATAGGCACTGTATCAGTGTAATCCATTTATTTAATAATATTGGGTAATAAATAAATAAATTATACATACACTATTGTTAAACAGTTTGGGGTCAGTAGGATTAAGATATTATATATATATATATCTATCTATATAGATATATATATATATATATATATATATATATATATATATATATATTAGGGGTGTAACGATACGCGTATTCGTATTGAACCGTTCGGTACGACGCTTTCGGTTCGGTACGCGGTACGCATTATGTATACCGAACGGTTCGTTGGAGTAATTAATTATATTTGAAAAAAAAAAAAAAAAGAGAGAGAAAGAAATATAATGATATGCGTTCAACAAGGTAGCCCAATAACCCAAACAACGTAACAGGCAACGCCCCTGACACTCCCGAAGAAGAAAAAAACACCATCTTATATGTTTATGTTAGGCTACTCAGGGCAGGCGCTCGCTCACTCAGTACGCGCTGAAGGCTCGTTGCAAAATAGCCAATGCTTTTAACAGACTAGAAATGAGAAGATCCTCCAATAACCAACAGGTCTGGTGTTTGGGTGCACTTTGGATTCCCTTTAAGCTATAATGGTGATGGCAAGAGAGTGGTGGATAAAAAAACAACGGTATGTCGCATCTGCAACATGACAGGGTACACCAGCGGGATTACAAAAAAAAAAAAAAAAAAAAACCAGCGGGAATATCTGGGATATATGCGTCAGTACTATCTGGGAAAAGACGAAAAAAAGGAGAAACATGCACGCAGCAAACTATCCCTGCAGCATTTAGACACTATAGCTTACAGGGAATCCAACCCAAACACCAGACCTGTTGGTTATTTTAGGATCTTATATTTCTGGTCTGTTAAATGCATTAGACATTTTGCAACGAGCCTTCAGCGCGTGCTGAGTGAGCGAGCGCCTTAGGGGCCGTTCACATATCGTGCCTAAAAACGCATGGAAAACGCTAAGCGCGTCTTTCTCCTCCTTTCCAAAGCGCTTGGGCAGAAGCGCTCATGAGGCGTCTGTCTTTGCTAAGCAACAATGACGTGCTCTCTCCATGAGACGCGGAAATTTCAGCGAAGGATAAATGGATTTGCAGCTCTAAAAATCGCTTGCAGTAGCTCTGCTACTGAATTTATTTCAAAATTGCAATCCATATACAACTATGATCAGCTGTTCCTTCATCTTGGCTGAGCTCTCAACGTTGTTACGGGAAAGGATGAAGCTGATTGGTTGGTTCTTGTCACATGACCCGCGGTGCGCTTGCGGCATTCTGAAAAGTTGAGATGTTTTTACATTTTGCTGTATCTAAAACGTATCGAACCGAACCGAACCGAACCGTGACATCAGTGTATCGTATCGAACCGAACCGTGAATTTTGTGAACCGTTACACCCCTAATATATATATATATCTATATAGATAGATATTCTTTTGTTCAACAGTGATGCAGTAAATTAATCAAAAGTGACAGTAAAGGCTTTTAATATCAAAAATAAAAATAAAGATTTTACTTAAAAAAAAAAAGTTGTATTAAAAAGTTGTAAATAGTGTATTGAATGATTTAAATATATTTGACCAGTTAACAGCTTCTTCCAGAACTCAACTTTAAAGATTACAAATATTTACCCATTTTTAAAATCACTTTTAAATCACTCTTTTTATAGCATTCACCAAGAAATTATTTTTCAGTTTTACTAGTCTTTAGACAACCCATTCTTGTTTCCTCAGAACCCATTGCCGTTGACGTCAGCCCGTATAGGAGGAGAAGCTCGCCATGCCATCCCGGTGACCAGCGCCTGTCCCGTAGTCAGTCAGACGTATTGCCTCCTGCCACATCACCGTGTTTAGGCACACCTGCACGGGTCAACCCATTCTCTCTTCGCCAAGACCTCAACGGTGGTCGTATCAAGCTCTTCGACACCCCTAGCAAATCTGTCATCTCTCTTACCTTTACCCTTCCACCACCTCCAGACCCCTGCGCCTCCCCACCACTAAACAGGAGCCCCGGGCTCCGAGGACCCCCTCGAAGGTGTCGCTCCCTGCCGTGCACTCCCGAGCTGGGGCGACAGCTGCCGTTCCGAGACCAAGAGGGCCAGGAAGAGGAGGGGGGGACTGAAGAACTGAGAGATGGGGTGAAAGAGAAAGAGGTGGAAGTCCGGCAAGATGCGGTGGAGGGCTCAGGCCTGATTCTAGACTTAGATATGGTGTCTTTAGACAGGGTAGAAGAGGAAGAGGAAGATGACGATGTGGAGAAGGAGGGCCTGAGCCTCACAGAGCCCATGGACTGTAGCAGCTCGCCCGACACGGCAGAAGGAAACGTGTCAGGGAAGCGGCTTATCAGCGGTTCTTCTTATTCCTCGTCCGTGCAGTCTAATGGTTGGGCTACACCCATCTCTAACGGTCCACCGTTATTACCTCCCCTTCCCCGTTTGGACAATAACAATGGACTGCTGAGGCCTGGGCGGCCAATGGCGTGGGCAAGACTGAATGGATACAGAGGCCCCGCCCCGGAGCCTTTACCTCCCACTAACGAACAAGACGATGTCATTACTTGTCCAGGCTGCTGTCTGGCTGGGTTTAGCTTCCCTTCCATGTGCCTACGTAGAGCTCCTCCCTCGCGCCGTGGACCTCCGCGAAGACCGTACAGGAACTTCAACGGAGGGGAAGCATCTGCAGCGACAGCAAAGGGACTGCTCTGTCGGGGAGCAACGGGTCTGGCTCCATCCACAGCTACTTGTGAGCCAGGGTTACCACTACCAGAAGCCCAAACCTAAAGATGATTACTGTGACATCACAGAAACTGCAATGTCACACAGTCAGGCCGCATCTCTGATGTCAGTGCGGCTATCTTACTGGATGCAGTGCGGGTTGAAATTTTGAATTAAAGGGATTTTTCACCCAAAAATATAAATTCTGTGATTTACTCACCCTGATGTTGTTCCAAACCTGTATGACTGACTTTATCAAACAATGTTTTGAAAAATGCCACACTGCGTTTTGGCTATACGGTGAAAGTCATTTCATTGTGTGGATGTTTAAAACATTCTTAAAAATACATCTTCTTTCTATTTTACAGAATAAATGAAGTCATACAGTTTTTGACATGAGGGTGAGTGAATAATGACTATTTTTTAGAGCTACACAATGTAAAAAAAAAGAAAGAAAGAAAAAGAAACCGATATTGTGATATGGCTTAGTGTGATTGTCAAACTGCACAGATTGATTTCAATATATATTCACTAACAGTTTCAGATTGAGAGCACATGCACATGTACTGTAAATGAACAGTGACGCACTTCTCTCTGAAACCAGCAGTGCATATATTTCTAGGCTGGCAGCTTACCAAAATGAAAGCTTGATGGGTTAATGTTTAAAAATATAAAGCAACCAAGGCACAAATATAAGTATTATAATCGTAGTGTTGTACTATAAATAAAAATTGCATAAAATTAATTTCTAGTACAATGCAATTATTACATTTCTTGTTTTGTTTGATATTTTTATTTAATAATAATCACAATAAAATAATTATATATTGTTTTCTAGTTATTTTGAAGTAGACAAAATCAATGGGAATTTGGCGTATGAAAACTTAAGTGGAAAGAGATTATTTTTCAATTGTTTAGTTAATGGTTAAAGAAAGAGGCTGAAGTTTTTGTTTCTGATAAACTTTAGTGTGAACATTCAAAAAAATAAAAGGAAAAATCCAAATTGGTTGACCCTTAAAAGGATGAATCACACCAAAAAAAAAATTGCTGATGCACTTATTATAGAGCTCATTATCCCCCATGATATAGCAATATACTAAAGCCATCTGCTAAAAAATCAACAGTTTTTTTGTTGTTGTTGATGTTGTTGTTATTTATTTATTTTCATATTGCACTATATATGGCAGTAAAGCGTTTTGTTTTTGGGTGGACTATCCCTTCAGTGTGTATGAAACAGGATAGAAGAGAGGAATGAAAGGCATGCTGGTTCCATAGTGCCAGTTCTTTATCATGGTCTTTTTTGCCGTAATTCAGAATAACTTAATATCATTACTCTACAATAATGGCTGCTTTTTATTGTGTGTTCATTTTGGCTCCATAAACATTCTTGACTGAAAGCCACTGTGTTTAAAAAAATAAAATAAAATCAAAAACTGTGTTTGTAGTAAGGGAGACCTACATTATAATGTGGCATGTCAAGCATTTTTAAACGTATTATCTGATTATTTATTTATTGTAAGCATTCCCCTGAGAGACTGAATGCTCTTTACTTTGCTGTGAGAGTGGACTACTGGGTGTGACACTGAGTATTGATGTTGAGACATTTTTTGTGATACATGTGTATGTTTAAATGCAATGTATGCAGTAAATCATGGTAATTATGTAAAGTGTACTGTTTAATAGGCCTTTTTTAAATGAAAACATCTATGTGCAGGAGTGCTTGTAGATGATAGCAGTTTAACTTTTTATCTCCCCCTAGTGGTCTGGAGGATACACTCTTAATAGACCACTGCTGCTGCTGTTGTTTAAAATAAAGAAAAGAAAAAAAGAATCCTTTCACATGTGAGATGTTAGAGGACATTTACCTTCACATTTGATCTAGTTAAGCTTTCTGTTCAAGTTGTGGAATCATATTTTAAAAAAGCAAAAGAAAACTTGCATAAAGTGTTTCCTCATGCCACTAACATTTCCTCAAGACAAATATGACACACCCCCGCACAAATGGTCAACAAATCTGCTTTGTTATTGAACATTAGATTAAAGGAATCTAAATTCAGTGTGGGTCAATATTAGTCTGGGACTGAAACGGTAATTCATATTGAGTCTAAACTGAAATTTTGCATTAGTTCATGCAAAATCTGAGATAGTCTGATATGCTGAAATTTTTCTGACGTGTGGATTACACCTCAGAAACACATCCACTGAATTTCCTCGTGCTTGTTTGTGTACATCTGCTTATGAGATGAGCATAGGAAGTATCTGCATGCTGAGTACTGTACAAAAGAGTGATCTGTACATAATCAATGCATGACAATAGACAAGAAGCTGTCTAGCACGTTAAAACTTCCCTTCAGACTGGCATCAGAGGTGAAGTTGTCTCGATTTTGTCTTACTCAGATCTGAATTCTGAAACAAGATATGGATGCAATAAGTGCTCTTGGTTTAAACAGTAACTTATATTTTTAATAGTTTGGTGAGAGATATGTTTAAATGAATTCATTAGGGTCTTGAAAAGTATACTTTTTTATATTAATGTGAAGCATAGAATTGGGCTGTTAAACTCAGAAGCTGATAATGAAAAGTCGGCTTGATTGTGACTACAATTTTCAATGCACAGAAGAGATGAAAGCTGTTTGATCTTGTATTTGTATAGCACAGACATTCAGAACTTGCCTCCTTTGTGTCAGTGATGAAGTGATGTTATAGCGGATGGGGCATGGATGGATTTGTAAGGTCCATGCGTCACGTTGTTGTATAATGATTTTTCTTTTTAAGAGAGAAGCGCTTTCTCTCTGAAAGCAAAGCACTTACCACTATGATTACATTTATTAGTTCTGGGGAACAGCAGCTTTAATAAATGTCAGTGAATTGTTATTTATGAAAATGTCATCAATTAAAAAAAAAGATTGAATGTAGAAACTGTCATTTTGTCTTTCTTTTTTTTTTCTTTTTTACATTAAAACGTATTTGAAATGTTTGTAAAAGCTACCTAGCTGAATCAGAAAATTGACAAGCATTGTGCCATAATCCAGTTTATAGAGCTCATTTCATATAGAAGAGCTGTTTATAGGATTACCCACAGGATATACTCTTCAATTATTTTGACAACATACAGAGTGAAAGAAAATACAGCCATTGTAGATGTGATCATTCACAGCAAATTTGTTTGTACATACACTATAATAGCAGTGGTAAAAAAAAAAAAAAGAGAAGGAGAAAAAGTTTTGTAAGTCTATCTTAGCATATTTACCGTATGTGGAAAAGTCAAAGATTTAAGTTTGTGCACTCTGTAGAAAACTCTGTGTAGGACTACATGCCGTAATCATTTTAAATAACTTGCACCACTGTAATAATGCCATCTGTAAAATATATATATATATATATATATATATATATATATATATATATATATATAAATATTTCAAAACATTTGCTCTTCAGATTTTCTGCTGAGAAACGTTAGTGAAAACACATGCAAACAAAGCATACATTGAAAAAACCTATTTATTTTGATAACCAAAATTTGATGAGAGTGTGAACCAATTTTAACACATTCCAAGAGTTGTCAGAATTGTAGTTGTCAGCTTGTATTCTTGCCAGGTCCTCCAGTTTCTTAGCTAATTGAATTTTCATTTCCTCAATTACTCTCTATTCTTCATGAAGCATGTTCGTGTAGTATTCTCCACCATTTCATCAAACTGAATATTGTTTAGCATTTGCATAAACTGTGCTGAATCCTGACACTCCTCAGCGTTCTCCACATTTTCTGACAAATGGTTGTAGTTCTGAATTGCTGGGCACAAATTGCTGTCCAGAAACGTAGCAAGGAGATCTGTGAATGAATCCATGTGGCGATTGTGGTTCATTTGCAATTATACAAAGCTACGAGAATACTTTTTGGGTGCAAAAGAAAGAAAAAAATACTTTATTCACTTTATTCATCAATTTTTCTCCTCCGCATCAACATGGTGCCATTTTGGACAATATTTCAGCTGTGTATCAGCATGACGTTGCTGAGATATTCTCAAAAATGGCACTTGAAAACATTTCAGTTGCACTGCTGTCTTTGCAAGATCCGACAGCTCCATCTTAATCTGTGTTCCGAAGATGAATAAATATTTTATGGGTTGGAAACTACATGATGGTGAGTAAATAATGACAGAATTTTCATATTTGGGTGAACTAATCCTTTAATAATCCTAAATTCCTTTTACATTTTTGAGACTAAAAGACTAGGATGATGATTCCTTTTGAACTTTTCCCAAATCCTGTCTTTCCAAGCAGGACAATTCAGAACTATTTTCTTCTATTAGATGAATGACATGCAGTCATCACATGCACCACTTATATTGTTGAGTCTAATTGCTATTACAATCTATTTCTTGACTTATGAAACATAATTGTAATAAATAATTTATATAATTCAATAGTTTCAATAGGCTATGCATGCAAAGCACAAATACATAGTTGGAAAAGGACTACTAATCTTAAGATACTGACAAAATGTAATTATCTGTATTTCTTCCAGAACACCACTGAACGAAATGTTGGTCTCAGGTATACTAATCTACAATAAGTACATAAATATATAATGTTTAAAATGATTGAATAGCATATAGGTATGCTTTAATGTGTATGCGTGTTTATATATATATATATATATATATATATATATATATATATATATATATATATATATATATATATATATATATATATATATATATATATATATATATATATATATATATATATATATATATATATAGTGTTTATTGGTACCTCTTTCCTCAGTTTGCTTTGTATCCTCATAGTCATCCCTTTAAATAACAAAAGCTAGGTGACTCTAAGTTTAAATTATACCCTATTAAGTTATATCCTGTTTGGCATCCTGTTAATTGTTTTGTCATAATTATATTAAGCCACAATTAATCTAAGTCTCTGAGGAAGGTGAAGTGTGTGCTTGAAGAGACTTGTACACCAGGTCCTCGCATATTCATTTGTACACAGCTCAGAAAATACTGCATATTAGGAAGAAGGACTTTTCTTTATGCAAAAATAATAATTTCAAAAAAAGCATAAAAGAAACATTTTCAAAAAATAAGAAGGGAAAGAAAATATTCTGAAAAATGCCACAGTAAATTTTCATTTTGGGTGAATTGGTATCCATTACATTTGATAGCCCTGACTACCATGTGAACTACATTTAACAAATGAAACTAAACAATAGGACAGTTCAGTAAATGAAAATAACCTGCATCAACAACAGAAACTATAGCAAATATTGCACAGGTGTTCCAACAGCTGGTTTGTTGGTCTAGTTTGTTTTTCTGTTCAGGGCTGAAAAGTGTATTCTCCTCAGGGCTGAAAACAATTCAATAACAGTTTGTACAGACGTTATGCACGGTTTGTTGTACATGGCTCTTCTTTAGAAACTTAAATAGGCTAAGTGATATATGTATATAGTATATATACAGTAGCCCATGACGTAAACATGCAAGGACAAATAATATAAACCTGAAATTTCCCACCAAATGTATAGAAAGAAAAACAATCCACACTACAAGCAATAGGCCATTTTAGATGGCAGATAAAAGAGAATGATTTTAACAATTCTCACATTGCAAAAGCCATTTGTTGTGTATTGAAAATCATCCAGGCAACATTTGTTAAATCTACTTTTAGTTTTACTTAGAACAAAAATGACAGAAAAAAGATTGTTTGTACAGGGATTATGCAGCTCAACGGTCCTTATTTAACTCTTCAACCCAGTAAAACAATCTGAAGTATGAATTTAGAATAGGGAACACATATTTACTTTTAGGAGTTTTCCCTGAACAAACTCTTAATTTGCTGCTTATTAATCGATAGTAAGGTAGTTGTTAAGTTTAGAAACAGGCTGGATTGAGGGATCTTAAATATGGTCATGCAGAATAAGGCCTTTGTGCTTTATATACAGGTGCATCTAAATAAATTAGAAAGTCGTGGAAAAGTTCATTTATTTCAGTAATTGTGAAACTTGTGTATTAAATAAATTCAGTGCACACAGACTGAAGTAGTTTAAGTCTTTGGTTCTTTTAATTATGATGATTTGGGCTCAAATTTAACAAAAACCCACCAATTCGCTATCTCAACAAATCATAATATGATGATATGCCAATCAGCTAATCAACTCAAAACACCTGCAAAGGTTTCCTGAGCCTTCAAAATTGCCACGACATTTTGATGGGAGTTGATGGCGCCTCCATGGCCATGACAGGATAGGACGAGTGCTCAGGAAATGCGGCTGAGATGTGACGAGGTTCTGGAGGTTCAGCAGAGATGTGAAGAGGCTCTGGTAGATCCGTGGTGATTGGACTGGGTTCAGGAAGATCATCTGTGGCTTGACTTCGTTCAGGTAGATCAACTGTGGCTTGACTTCGTTCAGGAAGATCAATGGTGACTTGACTTTGCTCATCAAGATGATTGGTGACTTTTCTTTGCTCATGAAGATGATTAGTGACTTGACTTTGCTCACGAAGATCATTGGTGACTTGCATTTGTTCATGAAGATAATTGGGTGACATGAATTTGCCCATGAAGAACATTGGTGACTTGACTTTGCACATGAAGATCATTTGTGACTTGACTTGACTCATGAGGTCTAACTGTGGTTTTGCTTGACTCATGAGTGTTAATGGTGACTTGACCTGACTCAGGATGGTCAACGGTGATCTGACTAGACTCAGAACGGTCAACGGGGACCTGGCTCGACTCTGGAGGGTCAACAGGGGTCTGACTCGACTCTGGGGGGGACCACGGGGACCTGACTCGACTCTAGAGGGTCAACAGGGAACTGAACTGTTAACGCCAATAGCAAAAACGGCTTCACAATTTGCACAACTGAAAGTGCAAACACGTATTTAAAGAAATCATATTAATGCGGGACCAATCCAGCCTCTGTTGATGCCCTAGTGGTGTGATTATTTACTCAGCGTTTGATGTGGCGAAACCTGTGTTCTGACAAGGTTTTTATACCACTTTTTGTCCACTGATTTCCTGATGCTAACCTTACCTCCACACCTAAACCTGAAGACTGTAATTCACCAAGCGGCATCAACAGTCTGTTACAATCCATTTCATATAGCAAATGGGAATTTAAAACATACTGGGTGGGGCATGCTTGCAGGTTCGCAATATTTACTTGGATATGGGAGGGCTAAAAGAGGTAGGATATAAAGAGACTCAACTGTTCATTTTTCCACATGACAGACAAATCTGCAGCAAAGTGCATCAAAAATCCTTCAACAAATATACCCACTCTTATCCAATTAAACATTATGGAAGCCGAAAAAGGTAAATCATGATTTTGTGATAACATCTCTTTCTATATTGCTGTTATATTTGAATATTTAATTTATGTTCCATATGTACCAATTATGGTTAGAAATTTACTATTGCAGAAGAGCACTGAAAAATTTACTTAATGAAAAAAGATTGAGAAATGACTGCAAAAAGACATCCATGTAATAGAGCATTATTATTATTATTTTTATGCATTAATTTAATTATTTAATATACTAAACAAAATAAATAATACATCTTACACAAGCACTGTCACTTTACAATGTTCTTCGTATGCTATGTTGTCATAGATATATTGATTTTTATATACTGAATTATGGTGGTGGTGGTTTTCCTCATGATTATGAAACTGAATGTTGCAAAATATCTGATTGTAATGCATTAGAATGCACCAAATCTGGACACTTATGTGGTACAGAATTTATGACATAATGAATACCATCATAAAAACTCCTCTGCAATGTTTTTTAACGTTTCCAATAAAAATAGGGTTTGTAAACTATTGGGTGGTGTTGGCGCAGTGGATAAGACACATGTCTTTGGTGTGATTGACCTGGGTTTGAATCCACTGTGAGACACCAGTGTGTCCCTGAGCAAAACACTTAACCCCTAGTTGCTCCAGAGGTGTGCGACCTCTGACATATATAGCAATTGTAAGTCGCTTCAGATAAATGTAATGTAATGAAACTAGAATCTCAAATAGGACTATAAATTCCATCTCTAGAACATTTCAAATTTTCAAGTTGTTTAGTTGATGAACAGAGCCAAGGGAGGTGTAAAAGAAAGATAAATTGAGGATTTGCTAAATTGTCATTTTAACTGAGGTCAATGGGTGATATAAAGCATGAAGTGTCTACAAAGAAAATCACTATTTTTCACAATTTTGTCACAAAAAATTTGCTCCAACCCTTAATACATAATACGGATGTAATAATATCCCTGTCCTTTAACAGTGCAGGGGAATCAGAAGAGCAGTGATGAAATAAGAATTGTGCTGGTTGGAAAGACTGGAGTAGGAAAGAGTGCAGCAGCAAATACCATCCTGGGAGAAAACAAGTTTAAATCAGATCTGTCCTCCTCCTCTGTGACCATAGACTGTGATAAAGCCAAAGGAGAAGTCAATGGGCAAAAGGTGGCCGTGATTGACACTCCAGGCTTGTTTGACACAAAAGAGGAACAAACTTTGATTGAGGCAAAGATTAAACTGTGCATATCGCTCTCCGCACCAGGCCCTCATGTTTTTCTCGTGGTTGTGCAGCTTGGGAGATTTACAGCAGAGGAAAAAAGTACTGTGGAGCAAATTCAGAAAATCTTTGGTGAACAAGCATCAAAATACACCATGGTACTGTTCACTCATGGAGACAAGCTGAAGCGTGTACAGAAAAGCATTCATACGTTTGTTAAAGACAGTGCTGATCTGCTTGACTTTGTCAAGACTACAAGTGGCCGATACCATGTTTTTGACAATGAAGATAAGGATCCAAACCAGGTCAACATGCTGTTTGAACAAATAAAGCAGCTTAAGACTGTAAATGGTGAAGAGTATTACACTAATGAAATGCTTCAGGCAGCTGAGAGAGCAATAGAAGAAGAAAAAGAAAGGCTTATGCTGCAACAACAAATGACTGAACAGGAAGCAAGATACAGAGCAGAAAGAAACAATAAGTTTGTGAAAGCCGGTGTGGTATTGGCAGGAGGCGCTGCTGCTGCGACTGTTGCTGCTGCTGTTACTGTTAAAGCCTGCCAGCTTCAATGAGAAAACTATGATTGGTTAATCCAGCATTGGTTAGTTATTGATTAACAATAAATTCCTTAATTATTAATTTGCAAAATAAAAAATTACAGTAGCACTGTGACATTATGCTAGCTATGGACACGTTTTATTATCCTAGGTCACTGTAGTTTATTTTATTACAATGCATAATTGTATTGCAATCCTGAAATTAATAAAAATAAAAACTGAGTAAAAAATGTTTTGTTTTGTTTTGTTTTGAGATACTTGATGACTTTTGATAGTTGATGCTAAATACGTGCAATGTTTTTGAGAGCACTGGTTATGAATGCCGCCCTTCAGTTTTGAGCTTTATTTTCTTTTTGAACAAATGAAGTTCCATTTTTCCAGGAGTGAAGGAGCACCTTCGACTTATTCTGGTCGGCCTTCAGGGAGTTGGGAAAAGTGCAGCAGGAAACACCATTCTGGGCCAAGAAGAGTTTCACTCAGACCTCAGCGCCACTTCTCTCACATCCACAAGTGAACGGAGGGATGCTGTTGTCTGTGGGAGGAAAGTGACTGTTGTAGACACTCCTGGCTTATTAAACTGTGATGCTTCTAATACAGATGTAGAGCTGGAGAGAGCCTTGACCCTGTGTGAACCCGGACCACACGCTTTTCTCCTCGTTATTCAGTTGGGCCGCTTCACTGAGCAAGAAAGACATGTGATGGACATACTCCAGAATATGTTGTGCTCAAATGTCAGTTTATTCACAATAGTACTTTTTACATATGGAGACAAACTTAAGAATAAAAGTGCAGACCAGATTGTAGGGGAGGATAAAAACCTGCAGAAACTCATCCAAAAATGTGGATCACAGTATCATGTGTTTAATAATAATGACAGAGAAAACACAAATCAGGTTAGGGAGCTCATTGAGAAAGTGGAAAGTCAGTTGGGGAAGAGAAACAAAAAATATTATGTTAGGAAAAACAAGGAGCAGGGAAAGTCCTGGAATAGATGGCACTTCTACTTTGCTGCTGCTGCGACTGCGACTGCTGCTGCTGCTGCAGCTCTGTTTATGCATGCAGCATTTGCCAAGACACAAACACAGAGTCAAATCCCAGAGTGTTTTCCAAGTGCCCCATCTGATGAGATAATAAAGGTGGAAGCAGATGAGACTCAAAGTGAAACATTTTGGGAAATGTTGCACAGCCTGTTCAGCACAGCACAGCATGACAACAAGAAAGTGTATTTCTTTGGTTTATTATCACTGCTTTATATTTTGAAGAAACTGGTGAAAAAATAAACAATAGCAATATAGCAATGTATTAGAGATTTTTAAAAGATTCTTAAAACATTTTAAAAATTCTGTTGAGAAATTACATCTATAAAACACTGAAATGCAGATACACAAATGTGCCTTTGAAATATTGCCTGTTTGGAAGAAATATGTATATTCACTATTTTAAACATTTCAAAAATGTATGCAAATGATTTCTGTGGTAAAGTTTTATCTTCTGTAAAACACATGAATATTTGTCTGTTTGAAAATGTAGTCCCTATACTAGTTGATGGTAACAGTATGTTAAGGTTTACTTATGAATGATTCTGGTGTAAACATTATGTTTGTGTTATAAAATAAAAAGATGAACAGAAAGTTTGTCATTATAGCTTATTATTTTATGACTTTTTTTAATATACTGATTTCAGCTGTGCTTGAAACATGAAATTAAAGGCAGATGTTCTCAGTTCTTTTCATCTAAACCAAGGTACAAACTTGGGCTTTTGGATTGAAGGAAAAAAAAAATCCCACTGACATTTATTAAAAGACACTTTGTGGTCTTCCACATATTTAACCCTTTCATAGCTGCACAGTTTCTGTTGATTCTTGTGTGCTGTACAACAGTTTACACAAGTTTCAGGACAATGGCAAAGCAGGTATTTCCTGCAGCAAGAATTACCTTCTTTGTTGTCAAGAAAACAAATATATAAAACATATGGACATCTATAACCTTCTTGAAGAAAAATTTTTCAACAGATATTCATTTCAGTGTGAAATGTTATATAAATGTTTATGATGTAACATTCGATTATGCAGTATTACAATGTATTTGTTCATTGCTTTTAAACAGTGCCAGAGCAGCGGGATCCATGTGAAGAGCTCAGGATTATTCTCTTGGGAAAGACTGGAGTTGGAAAAAGTGCTGCTGGAAACACAATTCTTGGTGAAAAGTTTTTTAAAGTGAATTTGTCATCATCGTCTGTGACAAAGGTTTGCTGGAAAGCTACAAAGAATGTTAACCGCACAAAGGTTGCTGTTATTGACACACCAGGACTGTTTGACCCCAGCTTTACCATCGAGGAGATGGTCAGCAGAATTAAGCTGTGTATTCCCCTTTCTACTCCCGGTCCACACATCTTCTTGCTGGTGCTTCAGCCTGGTCGGTTCACAAAAGAGGACAGAGACACAGTGGACATCTTTCTCAAAATCTTTGGAGAAGATGCAAATAAGCATGCCATGATTTTGTTTACACATGGAGACAAGTTTGAGGGAAGAAATATCCAAGAGTTTGTTGCTGACAATCCTGATTTGAAGATACTCTTCAAGAAATGCCAGAAGCGATATCATGTTTTTAATAATGAGTCCAAAGATACCATGCAGGTTGATCAACTTTTTGAAAAAATGTACAAGATCATTTCTGAGAATGGGGGATGTTTTTATACCAGTGAAATGCTAGAGAAGGCAGAGATTGCAATTCAAGAGGGAAAACAGCTAATTTTAATGGAAAATGAAGAGCAGAGAAGCAGAGAACTGGAGGATCTGAAAATCAGATATGAAGCAGAGGCTCTCGAACAGGCCATAACAGAGCTGTGGGAAAGAAAAGAGAAGGAGGCGAGAGAGAAAGCAGAAAGAAACAATACATATCTCAAAATAATTGCAGAGTTTCTGTTCACTACTCTTGAAAAGTTCATTATGAGAAACCTTGGACAAAATCAATGAATGATACTGGCTGAACACCTTATGAATCTTTGTCTTTATAAGTCAATAAATTTAACTTATTAATTCTAAAATGATGATTCATTCAGGAACAAAATAAGTTTATGAACAAGTCATTGAATCAGTCCTCTGGATCCCCTGTATTTAATGCTATAGCATTAAAAAAAACACCATTCATAAACACTTACCATGGACAATCTGTAAGAAAGTCTTTGATACATTATAACAAAGGATAATTTATATTCACACTAGAAATGTGATGTGATAACAAATTAACCTTATTAAAAAGTTTAAGTAAAAATCAATAAACAGTACCTGTGCATAAGATTTGGAATCCTGGATATGCTTTACTATTAAATCAGTCAATAAAAAAATCAACATGTGGCATCTTCTTTCCATGTGGTCTGTATGCAAACTGCTGTGGCTCTAAACTGATGACCTCACATTTACCCACAATTCTTTTCATACATTTAGGACTGAGGTCAAAGTAACTGGACTGTAATGTTTAGGTAATGTTGCCTCTAATGTATTGAGGATGGGTTTTACTGTTGATACTTTCCACAGATGTGGGACTGTATACTCATTCAGTAATTTCTGAAATAAATAGCTGTGTAAAAGGGTCCCCTTAAACTGATGTGCACAGACTTTTAGATGCTTTATTAAGATTAATATGAGCTAAACATGCAGCCACTTCCTGCTAGCAAGGTTTCTGGACCTATTGGAAATTGTTTAAGATTTTACACTGTTCATTTTAGCATCCATAAAATCAAATCTATTATAAAATAATTACATTCATTAACAAACCTTACATAATCTCCAGTTTGTACCTTTTGTTGTACCCTCCCTCTCCTCTTATTATTTGCAATACTTTCCATGCTTGTTCTTGTACATTTCCTGAATATAATTTCTGTTCAACTCTATCCTTACTTTAGTTCTAAATACATTCTGTTTGGCTTTATTTTATATATCAGAAGGGAAAAGGCAAGTAACATTTTCTTTTACTAAACAGACAAAAATAAATATCTCCCTTTTGTCCTTGTTGCTGAATGCTGCATCTGAACTAAATTCTAGCTTAGTGCATGTTTCCACCTGATCTGAGTGAAATGTTTTTCTTGTTCTATTCAAGATTTAAGTTACTTTTGAAAAAATAAACCATTGTATCATTAAGAAAAGAGTGCCGACCATTTTGCATACAAATATTTTTCTCAGCTTGCCATCACGCCTGCTGTTTATATTCACTCACCAGTTTTTATTTTGCTTTTTCAAAAGTATTGCATCTCATTGTTGTAGTGTTGCCCATAATTCACGTCTATTTTGTCAGTCTGATCAAACAACTGAATGACCTGTTCAGTATTTTGTTCTTCATTTTTAAACACATGGAATCTTTCATTGCATGTTTTGATGAAACTGAGAATTTTGGGGCTGTTACGCATAATGCATTAAGAGCCAGGGGGTGAAAACTTTTGAGCAGGACGAATTAAATACAATCAGTGACTGTCTGAACCTTTTTTAATAGTTGTGTTTGAGTCCCTCAATTGTCCTCAGTGTGTAAAGATGTGTGAAAAAAATTTAGTTAATAGTCTTAAAAATCTTGTTTGGATTTGCCGCATCATCACTTATAATACATGAATAGTATTCAGCTTGACCCAGCATGTTAATTTAGTAGGTATTCTCTTTTTACAGTAGATACAAAAGTAGAAGTTAAAACTCACCTTTGATGTGGAGCTCATGAGAGTCTGGATTCCTCTTATGTGAAATTTTGGTTTTCCTTTTCTCTATAAAGAAGAGTTTTCTTGTTCATCATGTAGGTTTCCCAACCCTCATTTCAAACACAGAACAACCAGACTTGGAAAGCCTGTTTTCATCCATGTTATGATGCAGATTATCATCAAAAGTCTTTTAGAAATATAGGAGTAAATTGAATCCAGAAAATATGCTAAAATTGAAGATTCAATGAAAATTATGATTTCATAAACAAGGAAAAAACAGTCTATCCCTCTATTTACTTGTTTCCTAATCTAAACTGTAGGTTTTCTTGTAATATTACTTATTTTTTATTATGAGCATTCTCTCCATTCAGAAATATTAAAATATGCAATTATTTATCAATTAATATTTTAAATATTTAACTTATACAGTAAACCAAAACAAGTACATAAGGTCAAAATATATATAAAAGATCTTACTTTGTATACACAAAACTATATCTAGAACAGCTTATATAGAAAACATAAATTAAAACAGTCCTTCATTTATTAGTGTTTGCAATACAGAGACACATTTCTCAGACATTTTACATACACCTTTATATACCCATACCTTCAAATGATTAAACTTTAAGATTTCCCATTCACCAGAATGTGAAAGGGAATGTGAAAGGTAAATGTGCTTTGTTACAATTAATTAATAAATAGTAACAAATAGTAAATTTCAAAAATACAATCTATAAATTATGAGATTTTTAGTACCCTCTTTCCCTAGCCACATGGTCCATTTTCACGTAGGTCACAGGAAGAATTTGCTTAATGCTTTAATCAAAGAAACGACCACTTCGATTATGAACGGAAAGTCAATCTCAGCTTTGTATCTTGCCACCTGGTCATATTTTTCGTTTAATTCTTTTAAAGCTTTTTCGTAGGCTTCGTCCGTAAGTTGAGCCCTCAGAGCTTCTATCTCCCTCCTTCTCTGCTCCTCTGTCTCCTTCAGGATACGCTGTTTCTCTTTCTCAATTGCTCTTTCTACCCTTTCAAGCATCTCGCTGGTGTAGTGTTGCCCACCATTCCCAGTGACCATTTTATCAATCTGGTCGAGCAACTGAATGACCTGTTCAGGATTTTGTTCTTTATTGTTGAACACATGGTAACGTCCATTGCATGTTTTGATGAATCTGAGCAGTTGTGCGTTGTCCCGGACAAAGGAGTGAATGTTTTTGCCCTCCAGTCGATCTCCATGAGTGAAAAGTACCATGGTGTACATGGAAGATTCCTTACCAAAAACGGCTTGAATGATTCTAACAGCCTCTGCCTCTTCATCTGTGAATCTGCCCAGCTGAATCACAACTAAGAAGACATGTGGACCAGGAGCAGAGAGAGGAATACAGCGTTTAATTCTGTTGACCACTTCCTCTTTAGTTAGGCTAGTGTCAAACAATCCTGGAGAGTCAATGACGGACACTTTTCTGCCATTTATAACTGCATGAAATTTTTCACATTGTCCAGTCACAGAAGAGGAAGATATCTCTGATTTAAAAACCTTTTGTCCCAGGATTGTGTTGCCTGTTGCACTTTTTCCCACCCCGGTTTTTCCAACCAAAAGAATCCGGAGTGGATCGTCTGGATAATGCACTGAACATGAACAAGACTCATATAATTTTTTGGTAATATAATTGCAATTTCAAACATATATTTCAAAAGAACAATGAAATATATCTATATTAAACCATTGTAAAACTATACATCCATCTTAGTGTTGTAGAGTTTATATGAAAATATAATAAATAAATAACTTACCTTTATCATCCAAATCCTGTTTTTGTTGCGTGACGATCTAGAAATGATTTATATAATGTTACAAACTTTATCACATTTTGACACTTACTGTTAAAAAGATAATCAGTTTAGAGTGGGAAAAAATGACAAAATACACACTTAAGCATACCTGAATCCCTAATGCAATTAATATGACAATTATAAAATGTATCAGTAGTTCTGGGGAGAAAAATGCATTCCAAGACTTCGAGGTCGTTGGTGATGGTCCAGGAGAAATGCCCCGCGCAGCTATAAAGAAAGTCATTTTTTTAAATATTTTTATTAATAACAGATGCAGTGAAGAGAAGACTGGAAATGTTTGAGGAGACATACCACTGTGAAATCTCCTTTTACGAAGCAAATTTTTATTAAGCAAAAGTATTTAAAACAAAACTTACAAATGTCCACTACCCCAGTAGAATCTACAGAAAAGTTCTCACTTGAATATTCCAGTTCTTCTATTTAATGGTCATAGTTCATGGTCCATTAACAAGGCCATTTCACATCATGAATTGTAAGCTAAATACACCTTACAGTTTTTATGATTTATTTTCTAATTTATTTTCTAAACAAGAAACTGTTTGTAACTGGTAGCTACCGCTTCAAATCAAGCTTTATCTGTTAATAAACGATTGCTATCTCTTTAAAATCACTAAAAATAGTTTTTCATCTAACGTTACTTTAATCAGATTTCTTCGTTTCAATGTAAATAGTATATATATATATATATATATATATATATATATATATATATATATATATATATATATATATATATATATATATATATATATATATATATACCTCACCTCTATGTGAAGAGCACATCGTACGTCTAGATGTAAACTGGGTTTCGTTTTTGTTTCTTATCAAAAGTTTCGTTTACTCCTTGAGTTACCGGAAGGATTATCTAGTGTAGACTACCATCTACAGGAGTTAAGACGCCACTGCATCATGATAAAGGGTCATTCCTGGTACGTGGTATCATTTGGCTTCAAAGTGTTGGAAAAAAAGTTACATGAGTTTTATGTTTGTTTTTTTGGCATTCTAGGCAAGGCAAGGCAAGTTATTTATATAACACATTTCGTACACAATGGTAATTTAAAATGCTTTACATAGAAGAAAGTAAAATAATCATGAAGAAAAATAATCACAAAAATAAAACAAGCAATTTAAAAACTTTGAAAATGATTTTAAAAATTACTCTTTTTAAACGAATTTAAAAAAGTTAAAAATAGAAAATGGTTTGACAAACTACAGTGAATACGTAAAATACACTGCAATCAGTTCGGACATCGCACAGTGCTCATTCAATAAATGCACAGCTAAACAGATGAGTTTTGGGTCTAGATTTAAAAGTGGCTAATATTTTAGCACATCTGACCTCTTCTGGAAGCTGATTCCAACTCCGGGCGGCATAGTAACTAAAGGCGGACTCCCCTCGTTTTGTGTGAACCCTTAGTATTTTTAACTGACTCGGTCTTATTCAGTGAACATATAAAGTAATTTTTAAAATCATTTTCAAAGTTTTTAAATTGCTTGTTTTATTTTTGTGATTATTTTTCTTCATGATTATTTTACTTTCTTTTATGTAAAGAACTTTAAATTACCATTGTTTACGAAATGTGTTATATAAATAAACTTGCCTTGCCTTGCCTAGAATGCCAAAAAAAAAAAAAACATAAAACTCATGTAACTTTTTTTTCCAACACTTTGAAGCATATCTGCAATGTATTTCAGTCCTAGGTCATTGAGTGAAAGTACTTTAAAATCAATCCTAAATGTAACTGGAAGCCAGTGTAAGGACCTGAGGACTGGTGTGATATGCTAAGATTTTCTGGTTCTAGTCAGAATCCTGGCAGCAGCGTTCTGGATGAGCTGCAGCTGTCTAATTGTCTTTTTGGGAAGGCCGGTGAGGAGCCCATTACAATAGTCCACCCTGCTGGTGATGAAGGCATAAACAAGTTTCTCCAAGTCTTGGCTGGAAACAAAACATCTAATTCTTGCGATGTTTTTTAGATGATAGTATGCTGATTTAGTTACTGCTTTGACATGACTGCTGAAACTAAGGTCCGTCTCCAGAATCACACCAAGATTCCTGACTTAATTTTTAATTGTTTGACCCCTAGAGTCAAGGTATGCATTCACCTTGAAAACTTCATCTTTGTTTCCAAATGCAATGACTTTAGTTTTTTCTTATTTAACTGAAGAAAGTTCTGGCACATCCAACTATTGCATTGGCAGAGGGAGTCAATGGGGCTGTAGTCATTTAGGTAAATCAGTTAAATCTGGGTATCATCAGCATAGCTGAGATAGGCAATTTGGTTCTTTCTCATTATTTGACTTAGTGGGAGAATATACAGGCTAAACAAGAGTGGTGCGAGAATTGAGCCTTGTGGGACACCACATGTCATGGACGTCCACTTAGACTTATGTTCTCCTAGACTCACATAATAACATCTCCCTTCTAAGTATGATCTGAACCATTTGAGTACCATCCCAGAGAGCCGACCCAGTTTTCCAGTCTCTCTAGTAGTACGTTATGATTGACAGTGTCAAATGCAACTCTGAGATCTAGCAATACCAGCACTGATATTTTGCCAGAGTCAAATATACATAGGTTTTGGAAGGTGAGAAAGTATGTACTAACAGGGTGGAAGATGACTTCATGGACAAGGTAATTGAAGAAAATTGCTAATTTCATTTGAAGAATATTTATAATTTCTATTATCTCTGTTTAAGTGATAAAGACGACTTAAATATACAAGTTAAGCCATATCTTATAAATATGTGACTCATTTTAGAGAAAATATTAAAATAATTCATTACACATAAAAGTCACTGTATAACAGGAATGACCCTAATACAGTTGATTTATCATTAAAGCCTGTTTAGGAATGTAGTCAATCCTAATTAACAGTTATAGAAATGAAAGTGCACTGAGTATTTTTCCTAACACAAATATAAATTAATAGAAGTTTTTAAAATGTATCATTATTATTATTACGGTAATATATTTAAAAAAAAACTTTTGTGTGAAACATTTATTATTATTATTGGCCAAATTGCTGTGGTATAAATTATGTTTT
The DNA here is from genome assembly GCF_003368295.1 of Carassius auratus. Classification (NCBI taxonomy): domain Eukaryota; kingdom Metazoa; phylum Chordata; class Actinopteri; order Cypriniformes; family Cyprinidae; genus Carassius; species Carassius auratus. The sequence continues at coordinate 14,628,044 of NC_039243.1, forward strand.
TTTATATATTTAATTTAATTTTAATTAAACATTATTTTATCATTTTATTACTAAATAAATATTATATTTATAACTAAATAAACACACACACACATATTTGAAAAAGCAGGAAAAAATTATGATAAGTCTAAAGTAAATGATGATCAAAAATAAATGATATAGGCATGGTAAAAGTTATAAGTTTTATTGTGATTTTCATGTAATAAAAAGCTGAATTCTATTAGCATTATTACAAAAAAAGTGAACTTCTAACATTCTAGGTATTATTTAACTAGCCTACTATCTTTATACAACAAAGGGGGGGGAACGTGTATGTTTAACTAAAATGACAGCAACACCTAAAATACTGCAAGTCTCCAACTGCGCCATATTCTTCGATTTAAAGGACACCTGGAAAGACGCTGGTGGTTTGAATTTGACAGAAGAGCTTTTGTAGGTCAGTGAAAACTGGCACACGTACAGCCGCAGCGCTGTGTGTCGCTGCTGAGATCGTCTTCGGCTTCATCTCCACTTAAAGGAGACGCAACAAAGAGCGACAGTAGTGGGCCCTGCTAACAGCGTGGCTTACTATAGCTTTAAGAACTTAAAACAGGGTCTGGGTCTTTAAAATGAATTTTGTACAGTTATTATAGAGATGATAGACTAAGTTTTCTATTTGTAGGCTTACATTTTTGCACTAAATTAGCAAAAAGAAGTAAGAGCGTCCTTTAAAATATGTTTGACAATCGGATCAGGGCCGTTAGCAACCCACTATTTTTCATATTTTATGCCTCCTGTTTATTTCAAGCCATGTTTAATTTCGTAGAGAATTTTTGAGGCGTTCTGAAGTAAGAGAAACCAACTTTAGCGGCGATGGAGCCGCAGCTCTCGAACAACAAAGAGGAGGTGGAGAATGAGACGGCCATGGAGAAATCCGCGGGGCAGAGTACCACATCCACCCCGTGCAGGGCAATCAGAGGACGCGGGGACGGCTGCCTGAAGACCGAAGTGACCTGCCCACCCGAAACAAACGGAGCCGCGACGAGCGTAGGGGGTTCCGGTCGGGTTTTACGTGACAGGTCAACGCGAACGATTCCCGTGTGGAGGCAGAGCGATATCGGGGAGGACCGGGATGAAGTGACACGCGACGCTGCGGCGAATCGCCGGAGGAAAGCGAAATGCCCGCGGCGCAGGAAGAACGTAGCAGCCGCCGCGGGTTCATCGGATGCGGGGAGAGAGTGCGGCGGTGACTGCGACCCTCTGGATGAGTACGTGCGACTTTTGAGTCTGTAATATACATGACATGTTTTAGGGCACAAATAACAAGGCCTCGCTTCTGCAAGTCCTAATAATAACGCATGGCATTTCTGTGACACTTTCTCACATTTAGGCGTAACTTAATGCTGACAGACTGCGGTGTTTACATTTGCATTAGTGAAAGTAACGTTAGCTGTGTTTCTAAGCGAGTAGCTGGGCAAAATAAATCACTCATCCCTCAATCTTTGACACTAGAAGGAGAATCTTAAAGATGAGACATAATAAATAAACCAGCCTGTTTCTCCGTCCTATGACAGGTTTGAAGAAAACAAGGATGCGCTGGTTAATCGAGGTACTTTAAATGACATTTATTTTGTTAATGAGCATCTAGATGAGGCTGTGTATGGTCAGCCGTTTTATTAATATTCAGTTATTTTTGTTATTTAAAAAAAACTGAGAATTACAAAAGTGACTATTCATTAGATACTAGTACGTGTTCTGTTACATTTGAATTAATAATTAAATTGAATCGTTAGTTAACAAATAGGCTTAAGGTTTATTTATTTTTAATTTTTTTGCCATTAAATTCTTAGAAGCTCTGTGACTCCGGTATAGACTCATTTTTATTAAAGTTTTGCTAGTAACTTTTTATAAGGTTGTAGTACTTTATTTATTTGTAACTAGCGATTTTCCTCCAACACATACCATCTATTTTAGTTTTAAAAGTAGTCATTTATTCAATATACTTCTACCTGTATTATGACACTAGTCTGTATCCTAGTTGTTACTGTTAACATTTCTTATCTCACTGGTTACAATAACTTTATTTGTCATTTAAGCACTGACTATTCAGAATAGCTGCTATATAGTTCAAATTTAAAATGTTACTACTAGTTATAATTGGGACTTAAACTACTAGTGTGTAATAAAAAGCTATAGTAAGTAGGTACTAGTGTCTATTCAGTTAGTACTTGGAAAATCTGGAATCAATACCAGCATCCATTGGAATGCAAACTAGTAGGTAGTGAATAGTTATCTGAATATCTGTTAACTACAATAAGGTTATATACTAAGTATACTAAGTTACCATTAGTTGAACTAACAAAGGAAAATACCTCTAAAGCATTTGTCAATCTCAGTTAATATAAATTTCAGCATTTACTAATACTGTACATTATTCTAGTCAAAAGTTGTATTTGTAAATGTAATTTAATGGACCTGGGCTAATATGAATTAATGATGAATAATTGCATTTTTATTAATGTTTACAGAGTAAAATATACTGTAACAAATGTATGGCTCATTTTAGGTGTTGTGTTAAGGGGCCTGCAAAGTACTGAATATTTAAGTCACATATTGCCAAAGAATTCACTGGCAAAAATTGCAATATGTAACCAGTAAGAGCTAGTTAACTGATCAGCTTATTGCGATATTGACTATTAGCAAAGAAATACATACTAGTACTGTATGTAATGAATATGTACAAGTCATAGATTCACTCTCTATTGGAATAAGTACTAGTATCTAACATACTGGTAATAAAAAATAAAGAAAAATAAATTATAGTGATTTTTAAGGAAGAGATGTTAAAAACAGTTTGCCTTAGGATGTGATCTGATTCTGCTTCATGTGACTGTGTTCTCTTCCAGCGGCCCGCGGCAGACGGGTGCAGGTGCGCTCAGGGGCCCGCACCTGCCGGGGCTCGCCTAGGACTGTGTTTAAAATTGAGCCAGAAATGGACATTGACTATGGTATGCTGCTGAGCTTTTAAATGTAGTAGACTGAACAGGTCCACTGCAAAAGCTTGATCAAATACACGCTACAAAACATACCTATAATTAACTATAACGGTTGCACATTTTGCTTGCAGTGGAGGCCAATAAAGCGGTCGAAAAGACAGGAGCAAGGTGACTGCACATGTACCATGAGAACACATGGACACTTTCTAATGAAAGACCCCATGAAATCATAGCTGGATTTTTGTGGCTTTATATGCATTTAAAATGCATGGCGTTACTATTCCATGAGAAAAAAATGAACCAAAATTATCTTGCATAGCCAAATGTATTCAAATTTCTGTCCTCCGTCTAGCAACAGCCAGTAGTGCATCATAATTTACACTGTGACGTAAACAAGGCTATTGGCTGTTGGTTAAAAAAGAAATAAGACCAGTTTCAACACCGGAAAGAAAACTGTGTTCGTCAAGCCATTTCGTGGGGTCTTTGAAGACACTAATGGCTTTCTAGTGTTTTGGAGTTGGTCTGACAAGCCCTTTGATTGTCACTGCCATATTTTAGTGTGGAGAAAAAGGAAGAGGAGAGCATGGATGATGAGGACGTTGTAGAAGAGGAAGAGAATCCATTTTTGGATGATCCAAAAGATGAAAACTACCTGCCCCATTCACATAGGTAATGTTGTACCTTGTGCATATATACTGATTGTAGTCATAATATGGCTTTAGAGGATTAAACATTGTTATAACCTCTTGGAAACAGTTATCGTTTCATTTTATAAATGGCTGACATCTGATGTTGTGTTAGAGGATGATTACAGTTATCAGTCAATGATAAAATGAAAGTTATGGATTATTCAGGCTTGTCAGGATTTCCAGTGTCGTGGAAAGCCTGTAAATATCAGGGAATTATAAAACTGTGATGTCCAGACCAAGAAAAGTAATTGAAATAGCAAAAATGGTCATAATATATACCATTTCTATTGAAAATATATATTTTTTTCTAGTCATGGCCATCGAGAACACATTTCTGCTTGTGAGAAAATAGTAAATTCTTTGTTCATGTATGCTGTCTTGTTAAGTTTGAAGAAAAACTTCTGTAATTATTGTATGTGTAGGGTGGTGTTCTAAATATACAGTATATGCTGTAAGTGCAGAGCTTAATGTAGCATGTACAATGATATTTAAAAATAAATGATTTGTACAATGATTTTTAAAATAAAGTGATTTGAAAAAGATTGAGAAACACTGATTTGCAGGGTGCGCCAGATATGATTTCACTCATCCATCAGATCATGTGTGCTGTTTATGGCTTGTTGCTGATGTTTCTTTTCCTCAACAGTGAGGAAGAGGATGCTGTCAGCAGTGACGAAGACGTCCCTTTTAGAGACGACCTGAATGACCAGAGCTATGATCCCAAGTATGAGAAGAGTGTGTATTTGTGTGCTCTGAAGTCCTCGTCTCCTACACCATCTACATCTCCGTTGTATTTCTGTGCAGGGACTTTCCTAAGGCAAGGCGCAGACCCCCTACTAGACTGAAGGAGAAGAAAGACAGGGCTGCATTGCCAGAGACCGCAACCGAGCAAGAGACCGAGATCAAAACCGAGGGAGGGGAGGGCACAGATGTGCAGACCGCCGCTGAAGTCGAGGAAGGTGCCGAGCCACCCAGGAAGTGAGTCAGTGGTGTTGTTCTATATGTTTGTGATGGAAACGCAACTTGACACTCCTGCAACAAAATGTGACTCATTATGTTCACAGTCTCACTTAAACGCTCACTTAGTGAATGATAAACAAATATTAACCATCTTGTTGTTTGTCTTAGAAGAGGGCGAAGACGGAAAGATGATAAAAGTCCTCGACTTCCTAAAAGAAGGTAAAAAAGCCTCTCACATTGAACACTGAAAACAGTCTTAAAACATGAGTGGACCTGTATGTCAGTTCCTGTAATAATTTGCAGCATGCCATACTTTGTATTTACTTTGCAACCTGAAGTTTCCTTTACAAATGCATAAATGAAAAAATAAATACTAATTAATTCCGTATATTAACTGGAGATCATTTGTTTTTGTTTTGTAGGAAAAAGCCGCCTGTGCAGTATGTGCGTTGTGAAATGGAAGGATGTGGTACAGTGCTGGCCCATCCGCGCTACTTACAGGTACAGACGCAAACTAATGTTTCCCTCACTGACTGACACCGACACAAACATTAGACTTGAAAGCTTTCTGTCGTGTTTTTGTCCTGCAGCATCACATCAAATACCAACACCTGATGAAGAAGAAGTACGTCTGCCCTCATCCCTCATGCGGACGACTCTTCCGGCTGCAGAAACAACTGCTGCGGCATGCCAAGCATCACACCGGTAAGATAAACCGATCATGTTTAAAGACTGAAATAGTTATCATGGAGTGTCTTTGGTCGGGTGGCTTTTTTTAAAGTACAGTCTATTGCAGATCAGAGAGACTACATCTGTGAGTTCTGTGCTCGCGCCTTCAAGAGCTCTCACAACCTGGCTGTGCATCGAATGATACACACCGGAGAGAAACCACTGCAGTAAGTCGAATCTCTGCTGCTTACAAACTGGGGTTGGGTACTGAAACCCGGTGCCAATATGGACCTATGGAACCGAACAGAATCAGAATGCAGCGAAAATCTAGTCCTTAACACATATGAACACTTACTTTAATTATACTTAATTTAATTATACTTACTTGATACATATGCTACTGTGCAAAAGTCTTAGGCATGTTAGTATTTTAGCACATTCATTTTGCCATTAGTTTGAATAATAATCTATTGAGATTTTTGAATGCACAAGCAGCCTGACAACAGCCGGTGCTCCACACAGAGATCTGATCTCACCATCATCGAATCTGTCTGTTATTACACGAAGAGACATATCAAACGTAGACAAACTAAATCTAGAAGAACTGTGATCGTATCTCCAAGACGCTTGAAGAAACCCTCCTGCAAAGCTACCTGAATAAAACGTTCACTAATGTGCCTAAGACTTTTGCACAGTACTGTACTTTACAAACTACATTGTTGCTACTTTATAAGGAATGAGCATACAGTAATTCACAGGACTGATTAAAGGCAGTGACCGACAGCACTCATTCTGACAGAGATGGAGTAGAAAACATTATGTGTGGTCTTGTATTAAACAATGACCCAGATCATGAAATACATTTATTAGCCTTAGGGTAAGGGAAACTTGGGAAATGAGAGCATCCAAGGAGCGTGTGAAACCATGGATTTATTCTAAATAATTTTAATGTTCTTTAATGTTATCCATAGTATTTTGGTGCTTTTTTTAAGTATCGGTTCAGGCACTGGTACCATTTTATAAGTATCGATATGGCGCCAGTATCGTAAAAACCCAATCGATACCCAACCCTATTAAAAACTATTCCACACTACTACTTTTCCATCTGAGAGGACGAAGTACAAGTTTGTAAAAAAAAAAAAAAACGTTTTGTATCTCCTGAAGGGTTTAATTTTGTGAACAGCTTACTGTTCATTATTCTGCTTATTACCGGACTACTTTAAATAAAAAGGTGTTTTGAAAAAAATATTTATTTGGGTTAAGATGTATAATTTAAAAGCTTGATGGTTTAACTTTTAAAAATAAGTAAAAATTGTAAATGTGTAAAGATATTAACGACAAAAGACAGCAAAAGACTTTATTATTTTAAGCTGGAAAACTAGCTGTTGAAACAATAATTGAACCATCAGGAACCCTTTAGTCTCCAGAGCCACCATTTTCCAGAACTATAAACTACCTTCAGTCTCCAGAAGTACAAGCTGTGAGGTTTTATGCACACCCAATTATACCGTTTCTTACTTCCAGCCCTCATTAACAAGTATATATATATATATATATATCACTTAAAAATGATTAAATACAAAATTCATAGTTGTTAATAAGATTTATGTGGTTTGGAAATGGTCAAATGTGGTGTGAACATGGAGGAGCAAAACATGACAGACAGTTCAGACGGCCAGATACAGCGTGTTCTGATGTAGTGAAGGAAGGATGTTGAAGGTCTGACATGGAAGATAGTGAGATGACTGTTAATTGTCGTGCTCCTACATTCCCTGAAGTTAAATATATCCGGTCATAAATATATTGTATGTAATCGCATTCACTTTTGATAGCTTTGTAGAAATGTCTGTACCAGGGAGAATGTGTTTGAGGTAGTCATTGTTCATTTTCCTTATTTTAAGAGTAAAAAAATGACACTTCACATTTGACATTGTATAATTGTCAAAAAACAAAAAAAACCTCTCCTCTATAGTCATCTCAAAGATCGATAAAAAAATAAAAATCCTGTAAATTTCAAGCTTCCCATTTCTCCCTAGGTGTGAAATCTGTGGTTTCACTTGCCGTCAGAAGGCCTCTCTTAACTGGCACATGAAGAAGCACGACGCTGATGCCACGTACCAGTTCTCCTGCAGCATCTGCGGCAAGAAGTTCGAAAAGAAGGACAGTGTAGTGGCTCACAAAGCCAAGAGCCACCCAGAGGTGCTCATTGCCGAGGCCCTGGCCGCCAATGCTGGACAACTCATCACCACTCCTACTGGAGTCACCACGCTGCTGGAGACCTCCACGGGCTCCATGCAGACAGAGCAGGTGGTCCCTGAGGCCCAGGTGAGCTCTGCAATACCAGCGGGTCAGGTGGCCCCAGTGACACACATGGGTTCAGTGATGGTTGTGGATCAGGATCACCCACTACACACCATGCAGGTACCAGTTACCCTGGCCTTGTCGTCGACAGAAGAGGAGAACAGAGCTCCCTCGCAGCAGACCTCCACTCACTCCCTGCAGATGCCGCTACAGTTTTCCGTCTCGCAGCAACACCAAATGCATCAGATACCCATTCAGCCCTCCACTACCAGCATCACCCAGCAGGCCGCTTTGGTCCAGCAGCTGCCCATTCAGTCCTACAGCTCTCAATCCCAGATAGTCCACATGGCCTTCAGAGGTCTTCCTCAGCAGCAGCCGCCACTGCTTTCTGTTGCTCAGCAGCTGCCTCTTCAAACCACCCAGTCACATCAAACCCAGACCCTCCCTAGACCCCCAAGCCACAACCCGGCTCCCAATACTCCCCTCCTCTCCCAAACCCTTCCCGAGACGCCCGCTGACTCCCGGAGCGTTTTAGGATTCGGGAGCAATCCTGCCCCCTTATCTACATCAACCCAGTCTTCCGCTACTCCTTTAGAGACAAGACAGGTAGTCTGGGAGGGAGACGGGACTAATGAGAATGGAAATGGGGGTGGGGTTTGGGAGGTGGGTGGAGGGGGGGAGGAGCAAAACATGACAGACAGTTCAGACGGCCAGATACAGCGTGTTCTGATGTAGTGAAGGAAGGATGTTGAAGGTCTGATATGGAAGATAGTGAGATGACTGTTATTTGTCGCACTCCTACAACCCCCTGAAGTTAAATATATAGAGTCATAAATATATTGTATGTAATCGCATTAACTTTTGGTAGCTTTGTAGAAATGTGTGAACCAGGGAGACTGTGTTTGAGTTATTGTCATTGTTTATTTTGTATATAAACAGTTATAGTCCCCTACGACAACGACATCTGTTTTGTGTGTGTGTGAGTGAGTGAGTGTGTTGTTTTGTGGCTGTATAGGCTTCTACAGAACTTAATTCACTTCAGTCTGTGTGAGTAAAGCCATTATGTGTAAGCAAACTTGTGCCATCATGTGGCTTGAATTGGTACTGTAGAAATTAGGGATACATCCATATTACACATTAGCAGAAAATTATTTTGATGTTATGGTCAATATTATAATTCCATCTTATTTTGTCTAAGTAATTGTAAATATAGCACATAAAAAACAAATACCTTTTTAAAAATGTTAAAAGTTAATTTAGGTATCCTGTTAAAAAAATAATTTTGAAATTTGTTAAATGACAATAATAATGGTTATTAAATTATTCATGTTTTTAAAAATGAACTTTTAACTGACCATTTAATGATGGCAAAAATAATATAAATGCAAAAAAATCAGAAACTTAAATATTATAATTGCTGATATTCACCACTGTTCAAATGTTTGGTGTATTATCAGTTTTGAAAGTTTTTTTTTTTTTTTTAATTGCAGTAAACACTAATATTGTGAAATATTGGTACAATTAATTTTTTTTAATTTTAATACATTTTAAAATGTATTAATTCCTGAGATGGCAAAGCTGAATTTTCAGCAGCCAATACTCTTCTGTGTAACGTGCTCACAAAACATTTATTATTATAAATGTTGAAAACCGATGTGCTGTGTAAACCATGATACTTTTTTGTTTCACGATTTTTTTAAATAACAGCCTTAACTTGAAATAATTTTTTGTTACATTATTTATAAATGTATTTTCTGTCACTGCATGCATTTAATGCATCTTTGCTGAATAAATGCACTAATTTCTTTCAAACAAATCTGCCTCCGAACCTTTGAACATTATTGTATATCCCATTTAAACTTATAGGCTAACAATTTTATGAAAAAAAAAAACTATAATATCTCTAGTAACAGATACAACACCCATATATTGTGAATATAGTTTGAAAAAATATATTGACCATATACATTTTTAGAGTCATCAAGAACACAATTTGTATACACACATTTATTGTTTCGAAACCTTTGACTAATGTAAGATTAAAAAGGGTGGGTTTAGGAAGCCAGATAAAACCCAAATAAAATAATTACATCTTTGCCTTACATTGTTTTTTAAATATTTTCACTAGTCTCTCTCTGCTACTACTGACCACTCCACCATTGTCTATACAATATTTTCCTCCAGAGAAAGTCTGAAACACATTTTACAGACCAATTACCATAATCTCATCAGTAGCATATTAACTCAATTAATATAACACAGCATTGTGGGTGTTTTGCCCAAATTATGTCATAAAGACACTTAAGTTTAGAATTTCTGAATGTTATAACGTTCTTAGGGGTGTGAGAGTCTGGCATACTGCTTGAGTGCACGTTTTGGTGGAATGAGAGAGTCATTCACGCCCACTCTTCTCTTCTTTCGCTGTTCGCTCTCTTTTTCTCCGTCTTCCTCACAAGAAGCCGGTGAGACATGATTGTGTGAAACTGCAACGTTGTCTTTTGGTCCACTGTCAGAGGTGACCACGAGGTTACTCTGCAGATCGCTGTCATGTGCGAACTTGCAGCCGCTTCCAAAGCGGCAACGGCCATTCTTCCTGTAGGCCACACAGATGCGCTTACCGCTAATCTGGGTGGGGCGAGCTTGTAAAGTAAGAGGTACATGTTTCTGTAGGACATTCAGTCTCTCCTCAGCCAGTTCTTTGAAGGGGTTAGCAAACACACTGCTGCCTGTAAGCGCTCCACCCGAGCTGGATCCTCCCAGAGGTGGAGGTGGAAGCTTGTGTGTGCGAGGACGGACAGATGGGGTTGGCAAGGGTTCTGAAAAAAAGCGATCAGCAGCGGGCGGCTCCTCTTGATCCTCATTCTCTGGACCAGATTCAGACTCACTGGAAAGCGATTCCGATTCCAACAGGAAATTATGGCTTTTTGTCTTATCTACAGTACATTCTGTCTTTTTGAAGGACCTAAGCAGAAATAATTAAAAATGTTTATCTATAAAGTGATACATGATGATTCTCAGCTCATTAAAGGAAAAAACAGACCTTTTCTATTATGTTGTCATTTATTCATGAAAATATAAATGGTGACTACCCCTTTCAAAGTTCTCAGTTTATTCTAACAAAGTAGAAAAAAAACACGCTCACCACACTTTATTATACTTTTAAAAAGAGTACTTATTGAAATGATATACTTCAGTGTGAACTGAATGTAATGCTTTCATGTCCTTAACAGCATGTTTACTGCATCGAAATTAAATTGTATTATATTTTACATTTATATTAAATTAAATTAGTTTAACTTAAAAGTGCTTTTTGGCCCACTTCAGTAGGACTTATGTCTTAATGTGTAATTTCAAAATTACTTCTTATTGTCTTGGAAATATGGTTAGAGTGTACTGAAAATGTACTGGAATACATTTATGGCCAACTCAAATACACATGACATTTCCATTCAAATTTGTATGTTAGATATTTTTTAATATATTACATTTGTAATTATTTAGCTAATGTATTGATTTTATGTATAAATGTCAATGTATTAAAGTATTGACTTTAAATGTCATATCAAATACACATTATAGTTTGAATTCAAATCAAGCGTTTACATTTGCTCTAGTATGTTAGTCAACACATCAAAACAACAACCTTAAAAAAAATCTTTAAAGCACAACAAATGATAATTGAACTATATTGATTTAAAATGAAGGATTTTAAAGCCAGTTGAAAATTGATTAAAAAAAATGTGTGACGATTCAAGTCGGTTGAGATGTTATACGAAATGCAATAAAGTCTGGGGTGGAGGTTTATATGAATGTATCTCTGAGGGGAAGAATAACTTTATATGATATTTTCTGTTCATCTTGTCTCTGTATAATGTAGTATTCACAAGCAGCACTGCTTTGTTTCCAGCGGGAACTAAGGAAAAGATCTATCGCTGCTGTTCCATAAGCGCCACCTGCTGTCAGAGAGTGGATCTGTGTCTCATTCAGCCCGTCTGCCATTTTTGTTTTGTTCAGATTGTTTTATTATGTAGAACAGGTTCACAAAGCTGAAGTATTTTTTTTATTAGATCTCATTTAAATCAGAATTTGCTCATGCTGCATGTTTGCAAACTCATTGTTTGGATTGTTATTAAAATATAGTGGCTTTAAATTTTATTCTATTTTTATTTGTATTATTTATTCATTTGGGATTTATTTTTAAAATCTCAGTTTCACAAAGAGACATGGTACATCGTTTTGGCTGAGAAATAATAAAAGGGCACCTTTTTATCATGAGAAAATCAGTATCGTGAATTGCATATTGTTGAGTTGAGTGAATCGTTATATCGCTATTTAAAATGTGTTAAATTAAAACATTTGATTTGACATTACACTTAAGTGGCTTTTGAAATTTTACTTTTAAATGATCTGCAAGTTAAACTATACTTTTAAGATAAAACACAAAATAAGTTAGCATATTGTACTACAATTAGTTCTTCACTACATAATGGAAGTGAATGGTGAACACCACTCACCACTCAAGACTTGAATTTACAGTATTACAGTATAAGGCTTAAATTTCAGTCTATTTATTTAAATTAAACGTTATTTATGTATATTGGTGTTTCACTCTGACATGATTTAGGGAAAGACTGTGTATGGGCATTTCCACTCCTGGCAGACAAAATCAAAATAAGGGCCTATTATATCACAGTTAGATACATAGGCTAGCTCAAATAAATGTCTGTTACAGGTTGAAACACTCTGGTCTCAACTATTATTAAAAGGGAAGGTGAAGGCAAGAATAAGCCTAGAAAAATAGAAAAGTGGAATACCACCATGTTATACCACCCTTCCTTATTCCACGTAGAAATCAATTACTTGTTTGATTAGGTCGGTACTACTAATAAAAAACAAACTGAACTCGCATATTTTGTCTAATTTAAACATGTAATGTATTAAGTATTAAACATTATATTATATATTATATTATATTATATTATATTATATATATATATATATATATATATATATATATATATATATATATATATATATATATATATATATTTCGTTCCAATGCAGAATTAATGTTGGTTTGTAATGAGTAAATGATGAAAGATTTTTTATTTTAGAATGAACACTTTCTCAAATTAAAAACTACTATACTGATTGAAAACGGATATTATAAATATAAAGTGGTGTTTATTTTAGTTACGAATTACTTACTCCTTCGGACTGTGTTCCTTCTCTTCGTCCTCTGACTCGGAGGAAAGCCCGTATCCCACAAGAGAATTCATATCGACTTCAATACAAGTTCATGAGAACTGACATCCAAATCCTTTGAAAAACTGTATGACTGACTATCATAGACAGTGAAAGAAGCTGTCTATCGAAGGATTCAATCGTTTGTTTATCAGGAAGTCCGTTTTTCTTCTTGGTCCCCAAACAGATAATCGTCGAAATACAAAGGAAATGAATCTGCCACCGCGAGGCGCGGAATGGTATTGCGACAACGATATCATCAAGCGTTTTAAAAATCGCTTTTGTTCATTAAAATCAAGCAATAATGAAAATAAAATTTAAAAAATAAATAAAATACTTAATCATAAATACTAAAACAATAATGAAAATTTGTGTTACTTTGGCAAATAACTGAAATAAAATCATTTTAAGTTTAAGTTCTAAAAACTACATCTGAAATATAACAAAATACAAACTGTAACAACAAGATCAAACTGAAAAATGTGCATTACAAAATTGCTAGAATTAATTTAAAATCAAATTATTTAAACATTTTAATTAGATTTTAATTACAATTAATATCAAAATAAAATCGAATTCAAATATTGCAATAAAATAGGGTAATATATTAGTAATAGCCAACTACACTGAGGAGAAACATATGCATCATATACAGCGGGCACTGATGGGACATCTCCTTATTTATGGAACAGCTTTGTTAACAATATGTGTTTCAGTGAATTGTGATCCAGCACTGAAATTTATATGTAATGTTTAAGATATGTGTTTGTTGCATTCATTATCAGTGACCGAACTCATGGTGCATTACTTCTCTCATGCAAGGTCTGCAAACAGAGACACGTTCTGATCTATCACTTTTCCACAGCTAAGACAGCTCTCTAAATCCTTTCTTGTGAAACCACAAAATGCAAAGAAATGTTTCACATCATTTGATATACATCCACTGACACACATCTGTGTAATAGAATAAATCATAGACTATAATTCATCAAGATAATAGGACGTCATTATTTGTGCATAACCAAATCACAGACATAATTAATATAATGTAAGCCATACAACTTGTATAAAAGGAGGATTATAGCACTGTAATATAGTAATTACTTTAAAAGTAAATAGATTTCCACAATAAAATACATGCACACCATTTTTATTGTTTTCTATTAGTGTTTCACTCTGACATGATTTAGGGAAAGGCTGTGTATGGGCATTTCCACTTCTGGCAGACAAAATCAAATCAATTATATCACGGTTAGATACATAGGCTAGCTCAAATAAATGTCTTTAACAGGTTAAAACACTCTGGTCTCAACTATTAAAAGGGGAGGTGAAGGCAACGAATAAGCCTAGAAAAATGGAACCACCCTGTTATACCACCCTTCCTTATTCCACGTAGAAATCAATTACTTGTTTGATTAGGTCGGTACTAATAAACGGACTGCCCGACCACAGAATTTGGCAGAAAGCAGCAGATTTCTGCAATTGGCCATACACAAACTGAACTCGCAAATAAATGTTGTCTAATTTGAACATGGTTTCTGCTACAAATTAAAGTGTAGCATTTCTGTATTAGAATCTAAATTAATTAAGGACTATCTTGATACGTTTTAAATAATTTAAACAACTGGCAACAACATAAAACTACATCACCGTCTGCCTCAGTCGCAAACTCTTGCGGTGGATCAATGAAGTTAACTCTAAGCCAATGAAATTCCGTCTTGACATTCCCAGCCACGAGGAGGCGGAGTCACGGGTAATTCAGAACTACATCTGAAAACGGGACAAGAACAGCGTTTTGAAAGTCATGCGAGAGATATTTGAGCGACAGTGAAATAACCGCTTCGCTAGGGAAAAACAGCGTTTTACCACCATTTAACATCTACACAGCCTATGGTAGTACAAGCCTGAAGTGGAGTCCTATAAAAGCAAGGATAGGCTATGCTGATTTATTTCTGCTGTTGGTTCCAACGTTATTTTTCCAACAGTAACGTTAGGTGTTTTAGAGTATAAATGGCTGGCAGGGGTACAAACGGTCGTCATGGGTCGCGGGGCCACGCAGGGAGAGCCGCAGCTCTAGCCCGGCTGCTTCATAAGGAATGCGCCCAACTCCTGGAGCTATACGTAAGTCTTGAAATACGGCTTATTTGTACAGAACTAATGTAGTTATTATAGTTAACTGTTGAGTCCTTCCTAATTATGACCTGCTGTGCGACGCAAACTTAAGTCATCGCCATCGTGACCATTAGCTGAAGGAATATCTGGGCTCAGTTAGAAGTGACAGCGTTGTCTGTGTGTGGCTCCGGGGGATACAGACTTGTCAGTGCTTCTGGGTTAAAAAGCGTGATTGTTCCATTAATAATTGCATTTTGGGTTACGTTACCTGACAAATTGTTCAGGTCCATCACATCTGTTGTTTTCCCTGAACAATTCTGAGTTTCGGCGAAAAAGAAGCCTGAAACTTGGGAGCGGCTGAGAATGTAGGGGAGTCTTTGAACTTTAGAAAGACATGAGCAGCATTTGATTTCTATTCAGCCGGAGTACAGCACGAGCCGATCTGATCTGCTGAAAGAACGAGTCCGAGGTTGCTACATTATTAATTAGTGACTTAATAATATGCCAACAACCTGCTTCTACCAGCATCAAATGTTTCAGGCTGAGGGTGAGAGAAATATTTTGGCTAAAGGGGAGAGAATATATATATATATATATATATATATATATATATATATATATATATATATATATATATATATATATATATATATATATACAAGGCTAGATATGTTAGTAATGTTTTTTCATCAAAATGTTTGGAATCCTGAGAAATGCACATCCTTTCAAACTAGGGATATGCAAGTTTTTGGGAGTTTTAATTATCTATAAAACTATCAATTTTGATCATTATTTCTCTCTCTGTTTGTTTGTGTGTTAAACTTTAGGTTGTTTGTTGCTTGTTGTATCTCTAGGTTTCTTGTGTTTCTGTAGCTCAAGTGGTAGAGCATTGCGATTGCAAGGTTGTGGGTTCGATTCCCCGGGAACACATGATAGATAAAAATGTATAACCTGAATGCACTGTAAGTCGCTTTGGATAAAAGCGTCTGCTAAATGCATACATTTAATTTAATTTTAATTTAGTCAAAGCCTAACCAAGTCATATATGGCAAAAGGTTTACCTGAATTCACCCTTTTTATATATAAATTGAACATCCGCTGCTCAAGACTGTGCAATAATTGTTTTCTATATTGTTCTTGTCAAATAAACAGTAATTAAATAAATGAAATGTTTAGGTTACCTTTGGAAATTGTGTTGGCTTTCCAAGATTATAAAAGTTTGTTTGGCTCAGGCTTTTATTATTTTTTAATTGCTGCTTTTACTCGCGGTCATATGTTCACCACATGTTTGTTTATCAGTTTCATCATCTGGTATTTTCCGCTCATTAGATTTGAGGTTTCTTGAAACTTCTTCACATTCCCTTTATCTCATGTTTAGAGAAACAGTGAATCACTGCCGTCCTCGCCGGTTGACGAAGGTTATTTAGTGTCCATTCCTCCGCTGGTTCCTCAGCTGTCAGATGCAGAAAAAATATCAATCCTGCACGCCGCGCTCAAGGAGTGTCTGAGACTTCTGGAAGATGTCATTACCCGGGAGGATGCAGAATTTTCCGATGAAGACAGCGAGTACAAGAGAAACTGGAAAACTGTGAGGGATCGTCTGGGGCACCTGTTGGCAAACACAGAGCAGCTACTAGTGGAGGGCCAGAAATTTGAAGCTAAAGTTAAAGAGGTGTTCATATTAAGTTTAGCCAGCCATTGAAATATAATGTTGCTCTGTTTTCTCATAAATGTGAAGCTGTTGTAAAGCATAAATAATCTGTCTGTGCTTGTGTGAAAGGAGCTGGATGGTCAAGCGGTTAGTGGGAGCTTCGGTCTGAAGATGTGGATTGTGCGAGTGCTGCAGGACCTCGTGCACTGGACTGGCCAAACATCTGACACCCTCCGCTCTCTGCCGGCAGAGATGGAGAAAGCACCACAGACAATGTCCCGAAGGACAAGAAGAGGCGCCGAGAAAATAAGGAAGTGAGACTTGATATGCGATGAAAAAAGGAGAACAAATGGGTGGAGAGGAAGAGGACAGCATGATAAGAATTAGGAGAAGGAATTTCATTACAGCATGGAGAATGTAGAGAGTCAGAAGATCTGGATGCAGTCTTTGCAATTCAGGATGGGGAAAGCAGGAGGGGGGGGGTAGGGGTTGAACATTTGAACAAGATATTATTTTAAGAAAGTTATTTTAATAAATTCCTTTAAACTATAGGAGTGAATGTAAATACCTTTAAAGATAAGTCAAAATTCTTATATGTACTGTATGGTTTACATTTATTACCTTTTGAGATTGTTGACAATTTACATTGTTGACTCATAGTAGACACTGCAGACCTTTTTTTTTTTACCATTATTATCGAAGTAAGAAAGTGAGTTGGCTAATGTATGCTACTTTTGTTTGCATTTCAAAAGTACTGTATGCATTTATTTGTATCTATTAGGGATAGTTCATACAAAAGTAAACATTCTGTCATCAGTTACTCATGTCACCTTCATGTTGTTCCAGGCTTATTAAACCTGCATTATTTTCCTTTGTGGAACACAAAAGAAAATATATAAAAGTTGGTAGCACTTTACAATAAGATTTAATTGATAAACACTAGTTAACTGCCACAAAATGTATTAATCCTAGCTAATCTGAATTTTCTGTTAACATTACTTAATGAACATGAACAATAAACAATGAACTTATGTATTTTTTATAACCTAATATTAAAAGTTAATAGTTCACATGAACATATGCATTAACTAATATTGACAAATAAGACTTTACTGTAAACTTTTTTTCATTTTTTGAAGGCCTACAATGCAATTTATTGAAGTGCAGTTTTAAATGTGAAAGCAAATGTAAACGTGAAAAAGGAATATTCAGAATATTATTTTTTTTGGTGGACAATCCATGGAAATGTCTCCTCAAAATGCTAATACACTGTTACAAATATCTAGAATAATCTACTGTACAGACAGTGAAGTATAGCTTAAGAGGGTTACTTTTTCACATTCAAATGCTTTTTTCAAATTACATTTGTAGCCTGCAGTTATTAAGTGTACCATCTGCTGATGTTTGTTTGGATTAATTCCCCATCCACACTTAGGAAACACTCATGCCCTCTGCTGGCTACATAAAATTCTGCTTTTTATTCCAGGTCAACTTGTCAGATGTCTTGTCAGACTCCGGTCCTAGTCACAGAGGAAAGTGTACAGGCAAGGCCTTTTTTGTGGCGATTGAAGTTGTTGCGCATTCACACTGATTTTAGCATCTTCAATATCTACTCAAAATCTATATCTTTGCAAGCCTGGTTTGGTCTTTGATTTTTGTGACGAACTAGAAGAATTCTGGTGGAAGAGTATTAATGATTCAGCACCTGGTTACTGTATAAAGGAGACTGGAATCAGTATAGAATAAAAAACACTACCAGATGATAATTTATTATTAATATATGCAATGCATTTAAAACTTGCACTACAATAAATGGTCATATCTGAGCTGTCATTCAAGCAATTACTTACAGTTTGGTGACTTTTTTTATGTGTGTGTGTGTATATGTGTGTACAGCTGTGAGAGAGGAAAAGCAGGATGTGTGTTTGGAAGAGAGGGGGTGGAGTTTGTGATTTGTGTGTGTGTGTGTGTGTTATTGGAAGAGAGGCAGGATGCCTGTGAAAGGGGGAGGGGTGTGTATGTGTGTGTTATTGTATGAGTGTATTTGTCTGAGTGTATGCATGTGCAAGTGAGTTACAAAGTAAGAGAGAATCGAGAGAATGTGACTGTGTATGTGATGTGTGCTCATGAGGCAGGATGTGTGTGAGAGAATCGAAGGGGGAGGGGTGTGTTAAAGAGAGCGAGTGTGTGTGTGTCTGAGAGAGAGAGAGGTGAGAAAGGGGAATGTGTGTGTGTGTGTACACTTGCGTAGGAGGGAGAATCTGTGAGAATCAGATTGTGTGTGCGTGTGTGTGTGTGTGTGTGTGTGTGTGTGTGTGTGTGTGTGTGTGATTGAGTACATGGTTTATGAGGACCCAAATGTGTATAATGACATGACCATTAAAATGTATATGTTTATGAGGAAAACTTCCTGTGTCTTTGTAAACCAAATGCTTTAAAAATGTACTAAACTGTGTTTTTTTTTTTTATTCAAGGGATAGGATAAGCCTAACAGGATAGAAATACAGCTCATAAGAGCTCATAAATACAGACCCCTGTAAAACACATAAACAAGTTTGTGTGTGTGTGTGTGTGTGATCCTGGTATTCCATACGTTATGGGGACCAAACGATCCAATTGGCATAGTAATACCAAATTTTGACCTTGTAGGGAATTTTTTGTCCCTATGGGGAAAAAAGTTTATAAATCACAAAGACTGAAGTTTTTTTTATTTTCTTCTTTTTTGATAACCTAAAGTTTTATGTGAGGGGTAGGGTTGGGGGATATTATATATGAATATCTGGTATATAAGTGTGTGTGCTTGAGTCTGTTTTTGCATACTAATCTCAGATTGTATGCACACTGGTAGACTGTCTGTCTGTCTCTCTCTTGCTCCCTCTCTCACTCTCTCTCTCTCTCTCTCTATGTTTCACGAGTTCACCCTTACATCTAATCTGAAGGCAAATAGTAGGCATATTTTGGCGTGCTGTCCTGGGGGAGGGGTCCGGGCCCGGAGCATAGCCCGAACCCAAATAACTCCCCCTATCCCAATTTGGGATAAATAGATTAGAAGTGAGGAGTTGGGGTGGAGGAGGGTTGCCGAAAAACTGTCGTGGGACAGGAGGTAGGAAGACTGGATATATATACGCGTGCGTGCTATAAGATGATTAGCTAAACGAGATGCACCTGTACCAAATTGGATGATTATCTGATCGTGCTTCTCCCGAACTTTGTTAATAAAACCACATGTGTGTGTGTGTGTGTGTGTGTGTGTGTGAGGGATGAGAGTGGGGGAAGGGTGTGTTTAGAAGTGTGCGTCAGAGGTTTGTGGTGTGATAGAGAAATCCAGAATAGTCTTCATATGACTACATAATTTGAAAATATTTTAGGAGCGCATATGGACAGCTCATATCAGTTTTTTTTTATTTGAAAACGGCATTTAGGTACTGGAAGAGCATAAAAATACATCGTATTATGAAAATGTTAAATTTTTCTCCATTGCATAGCCCTTATTTATCTACATCGAGCGCTTAACTGCGGAGGCAGCAGCAGATAACACTACGTTATCTACGTTTACATAAAAATATATATAATGTATCGAGAAATATTGTAGTTTTTTTATCAAAGTTAGTCAGGAATTGAATTATGGCTAAATATTTATTCTGTCGTAACGTAAAAATAAATTAATAAATCAGACTGCAACAGACCTGTCGATATTATCTGTTAAGTACAATCAACTTCGCTTTGAAAACAGAAATACCACCCCAACCCATACTGGAGGTTGCAACCATTTCTTTAATATGGGTAAGTTTCTGTTTCTGTTTTTCCAAAGATCAAATAATTTCCCGCCGGCATCAGAACCACAAAGAAATGTTATAAAGCTATTTTAAGTTGTAAGTTTCGAACCAAAAAAAAAAAACAATCGAAGTATTTCGAAAGTTATGAATTACAAGCGTGATTATCCGGCCGCACGTCCTCCCCTAGCGTCTGAGTGAATGGTATAGTCTGGAAGAACCTGTATTAGAGAGGGAGAGCGCGAGCGCTGCTCGTGAGAGGACAGCGCTCAACAGCGGGAATGGCGGATACCGTTCGCTCGCTCTTCGACTACCGGGAGCCGCCGATGCTGGACAGCAACGGAGAGAGCAGCAAACCGCCACAGCCGCGAGGGTAAGGGAGTGAACACACTCGAAAAAGAAGTAACATTTCCAGAGATGAAACTACACTGTGTTTAGAGCTCAGAAACGTCTGTCAGATGTAATAATGCTATTTGTCTATTACGACAACACGATAGTAATGATGGAAGTTTTTAAAATGGTTGTAGATAAACAATAAGGTAAACAAAGTTATACACATGTTTTATTCATTCAGTTATGAAGTTAAGTTGTTCTTTATAAATAACGTTATTGCTCCGTAGTCACTGGAATCAGGTGTGTGTGTGTCATTTAAATAACAGTGACTTAAGTTACCAGTGTAACGGATTCATTTTCAGAATAGAATGCAGAATCTAGGTTTTAATCACTATTAACTAATTGAATAAACAATTGACGTGCGCGCGCCTGTGTGTGTGTGTGTGTGTGCCTGCCTGTGTGTCATAGAGTGTGTGTGTGTGTGTGTGTGTCTGTACCACGGAGTGTGTGCGTGTGTCACAGGGAGAGCGTGTGTATGTCTGCCTCTGCCTGAGTGTCTGTGTGTGTGTGTGTCTGTCTCTGCCTGTGTGTGTGTGTGTGTGTGTGTGTGTGTCTGCCTCTGCCTGAGTGTGAGTGTGTGTGTTTGTGTGTCTGCCTCTGCCTGAGTGTGTGTGTGATTGCGTGTCTGTGTGTCACTGGGAGAGCGTTTTTGTGTGTGTGTGCCTCTCTGCCTCTGCCTGAGTGTGTGTGTGCGTGTGATTGCGTGTCACAGGGAGAACGCGTTTGTGTGTGTGTGTGTGTGTGTGTGTGCCTCTGCCTGAGTGTGTGCGTGTGTGATTGCGTGTTCGTGTGTCACAGGGAGAGCGCGTGTGTGTCTCTGCCTGAGTATGTGTGTGTGTGTGTGATTGCGTGTCTGTGTGTCACAGGGAGAGCGTGTGTGTGTGTGTGTGTGTGATTACGTGTGTGCCTGTGCGTGTGAGTGCAGAGGGGAGGAGGGAGTGAGCAGAGTGTGTGAGAAAGGAACAAGTACTGTGTGTGTGTGTGTGTGTGTGTGAAAGAGAGAGAGAGTGAGTGTGCTTGCGTGTGTATATGTGAAGGAGAGCATGAGAGGGAGTTAAAGACAGTGAGTGTGCATGATAAATACAGACACAATATGCTGGTGTGTATGTTTATTAGACTGTGTGTGTACCAAATGTAATACTGGTCATTTTCAACATTTGACATTTATTATTTTGGGGTCCAATGAGGAAAACGGCTAATAAATCATAAGGAATTATGTTTTTTGAAAATCTAAAAATGATTTCGGTAGATTTAGGGTTAGGGCATAGAAAATACAGTTTGTACAGTATAAAAATCATTACGTCAATGGAAACCCATGTGTGTGTGAAAGGGGGAAGAGTGTTTGAGAGTGAAAGTGTGAGACAGAATGAGTGTATGATTGCATGTGACCGTAGATAAAAGGTGTGTTTATGTGAGAGAGTCTTGGTGTGTGTGTTTGCATAGGTTGTGCCTAATGTTATGGGGGCCAAATGTCTGTTTGAAGACAG